>NC_090649.1:422745802-423945802 GCF_040937935.1 Hyperolius riggenbachi | reverse complement strand
GCTGTAATTGTACTTGATTGTCCCGTGATCGGCTTCGATTGCCCCGTGATTGTTTGATTGCCTGAGACCCCACTTCCCGCCACACCCAATCCCACCCTCCCCCCCATCACCTTCCGAGTGCATCAGATTTGATTGGGCTGTGATCGGATTCGATTCTGCTGTAATTGTACTTGATTGTCCCGTGATCGGCTTCGATTGCCCCGTGATTGTTTGATTGCCTGAGACCCCACTTCCCGCCACACCCAATCCCACCCTCCCCCCCATCACCTTCCGAGTGCATCAGATTTGATTGGGCTGTGATTGGAGTCGATTGTGCTGTAATTGTATTTGATTGTCCCGTGATTGTTTGATTGCCTCTGAGACCTCACTTCCCACCAACCCCAATACCTCTCAAATACTCCTTTTTTGCTAGGTAGGTGCTCTTTTTTTCTGGGTAGTCTCGGAGGAAAACCCCATAAATTTAGCAATCCAAAATGGCAAGAAGGGGGCTTTCCGATGACGAGGTATACAGGTACATGGACCAGTCGGATGAGTTCTTTTGGGAAGAATCATCCGTCAAATCTTCCGGGTCCGAATTTGAACCTGTAGAAAGCAGTGGTTCCCTGATGACGAGGCTATGGTCCCGGCTAGAGCCAGGCGTACCAGACCCCAAGTCGTTAGACTGCAGGTGGCGCAGGATCCGCCTCAAGGGCAGCAGGGTGGTGCTAGCGCTGTTGATAGTTTTCTTGGTGAGGCAGGCACCAGCAGCGCAGCATCTCCTGGACTTAGTGCCAGTGCTTCCGTAGACCCTGGCGAAGTGGTGAGCGTCAGCATGGAAGTTGAAACTGGTACGGTGGCAAGTGCAGTAGTACCCCCGTCGCAGCCACCAAGAAGAAGACGGGCCCGTAGTACCCATAGACTCCCAGAGGTGCTGGCACAACCAGATTGGCAATCCCCTGATTCCGCCGCACCCGTAGTGCCCCCTTTCACCGCCCAGTCTGGAGTCCAGGTGGCGACAGCTCATCTAGGAACGGCCCTAGACTTTTTGCAGCTGTTCATCACCCAGGTTCTCCTGGACTTAATTGTGGTTGAGACCAACCGTAAAGCCACACAATTCATCACCGAGCACCCGGAGAGCATGTATGCCCAGCCTTTCGGGTGGAAACCAGTCCAAGTTTCCGACATTAAAATCTTTTTGGCCCTTATCCTTCACTTGGGACTAATGAAACAAAATGTATTGCGGTCGTATTGGTCTACGAACCCAGTACATCATGTTCCCTTGTACCCTGCTGCCATGTCCAGGACACGATTTGAGTCCATCCTGCGCTTCCTGCACTTCAACAACGACGAAACCTGTCTTGAAAGGGGAGACCCTGCTTATGACCGGCTCCACAAAATTCGGCCCCTCATAGACCACCTGTCCTCAACATTTGCAGATGCTTATATCCCTGAACAGAACATCTGCGTAGACGAGTCCCTCTTACGCTTTACCGGGCGCCTTGGCATCAAACAGTACATCCCAAGCAAGCGCGCCCGGTATGGGGTGAAACTGTATAAGCTCTGTGAAAGGGCCACAGGCTATACATGTCGTTTTAGGGTCTATGAGGGAAAAGACTCAAAATTGGAGCCGGTCGGATGCCCTAACTACCTGGGGAGCAGTGGAAAGGTTGTGTGGGACTTGGTGTCACCCTTGTTCCAGAAGGGGTACCATCTTTTTGTGGACAATTATTACACAAGTGTGGCCCTCTTTCAGCACTTAAAGTTAGAAGGAATCCGATGCTGTGGCACTGCGTGGCCTAGTCGCCAGGGCTTCCCCCAACGGCTCATTACCACCAGACTTGAACGGGGGCAGAGGGCCGCCTTGCGTACTGAAGACCTGCTCGCGGTGAAATGGAGGGACAAGAGGGACGTTTACTTTCTGTCCACCATTCACACAGACACGACAGTCCAAATTACACGGGCAACTAAGGTCATTGAAAAGCCCCTTGTCGTCCACGAATATAATGTCAACATGGGAGGGGTGGACTTCAATGACCAGAGGTTAGCGCCCTATTTAATGACCCGGAAAACAAGACGCTGGTATAAGAAAGTGTCTTTTTATCTGATTCAATTGGCAGTTTACAACAGCTTTGTTCTCTACAGTAAGGCTGGGAGAACTGGATCTTTCCTCCAATTTCAGGAACAGATCATTCTGGACATCCTGTATCCAGGAGGTGCCAGGCCCCCCCCCCCCCCCCCCCCAGATGCAACTAGCCGACTGCATGGTAGGCATTACGCCTATCAGATTCCGTGTGCCCCAGGTCAACGCATCCGAAGAAAACGTTGTCGTGTCTGCAGCAGGACTGGAAGAAGGAATGACACCAGTTTTTATTGTCCCCGCTGTCCTGACCAGCCTGGCCTATGCGTAGGGCCGTGTTTTGAGAGGTACCATGAGCAGGTACACTATTAGAACCTAGGGAACTCCAGACACAGGAGTAGGCACACACTCAGTGGTCTTTTGCACATTGTCGCAGGGAGAGGAGAGGTAAGCTTGAAGACCAAACGGGTAAGCATAAAAGTGGGAAGAAGGATCGGTTTCCATGCTTGATATTGCTGATCTGTCCTGGGTTGGCGATATAAGACGGCATGTTTGAATTTCCCTTGAGTGTGGACACCCCCGGTTTATATGTGATTTGGGCCGATGATGATGCTTTAATGCCACACAGAGTCATCTCTATTGGCAGGCATATTGCTGTATCCTACAGGCATAATGCTGTATACTAAAGTTCTGAGGCCCAGTCACATAAGTTGGTGGCTCACCCTGAGTGCAGGGTGGCACGGGGTGTCTCTCTCCTGAGGTTATCACTGCCATTGATGTGGAGGAAGATCTGCCATTGATGTGGAGCAAGGTATGTTTGCCGTTCATTTTTCCTTTCAGCCCAGAGTGCATTACTTGTATACCCAATATAAGGAGTATAGCAGAAACTCCTAATACTGGCCATACATGTAATGATTGCAGAGACCCTAAAATGCCAGGACAGACTCCACAAATGACCCCATTTTGGAAAGAGGACACCCTAAAGTATTATGTGAGGTGCACAGTGAGTTCATAAAAGATTTTAGTTTTTGTCACAAGTTAGCAGAATTTTTTTTTTTTTTTTTTTTTTTTTTTTTAACAAAGTGTCATTTTCCGTTTACTTGTGACAAAAAATAAAATTTTCAATGACCTCACCATTACCCTCATGGAATACCTTGTTGTGTATTCTTTCCAAAATGGGGTCATTTGTGGGGTTTGTTAACTGTCCTGGCAAGTGGGCGGGGTGCTAAATTGTGAGCACCCCTGTAAAGCCTAAAGGTACTCATTGGACTCTGGGCCCCTTAGAGCAGTTAGGGTGCAAAAAAGTGCCACACATGTGGTATCGCCGTACTCGGGAGAAGTAGTACAATGTGTTTTGGGGTGTATTTTTACACATACCAATGCTGGGTGGGAGAAATACCTCTGTAAATGACAATCTTTTGATTTTTTTACACACAATTGTCCATTTACAGAGTTATTTCTCCCACCCAGCATGGGTATGTGTAAAAATACACCCCAAAACACATTGTACTACTTCTCCCGAGTACGGCGATACCACATGTGTGGCACTTTTTTGCACCCTAACTGCGCTAAAGGGCCCAAAGTCCAATGAGCACCTTTAGGCTTTCACAGGTCATTTTGCGGAATTTGATTTCCAGACTACTCCTCACGGTTTAGGGCCCCTAAAATGCCAGGGCAGTATAGGAACCCCACAAATGACCCCATTTTAGAAAGAAGACACCCCAAGGTATTCCGTTAGGAGTATGGTGAGTTCATAGAAGATTTTATTTTTTGTCAAAAGTTAGCGGAAAATTGATTTTTATTGTTTTTTTCACAAAGTGTCATTTTCCACTAACTTGTGACAAAAAATAAAATCTTCTATGAACTCACCATACTCCTAACGGAATACCTTGGGGTGTCTTCTTTCTAAAATGGGGTCATTTGTGGGGTTCCTATACTGCCCTGGCATTTTAGGGGCCCTAAACCGTGAGGAGTAGTCTGGAAATCAAATTCCGCAAAATGACCTGTGAAATCCTAAAGGTGCTCATTGGACTTTGGGCCCTTTAGCGCAGTTAGGGTGCAAAAAAGTGCCACACATGTGGTATCGCCGTACTCGGGAGAAGTAGTACAATGTGTTTTGGGGTGTATTTTTACACATACCCATGCTGGGTGGGAGAAATATCTCTGTAAATGGACAATTGTGTGTAAAAAAATCAAAAGATTGTCATTTACAGAGGTATTTCTCCCACCCAGCATGGGTATGTGTAAAAATACACCCCAAAACACATTGTACTACTTCTCCCGAGTACGGCAATACCACATGTGTGGCACTTTTTTGCACCCTAACTGCGCTAAAGGGCCCAAAGTCCAATGAGCACCTTTAGGATTTCACAGGTCATTTTGCGGAATTTGATTTCCAGACTCCTCCTCACGGCTTAGGGCCCCTAAAATGCCAGGGCAGTATAGGAACCCCACAAATGACCCCATTTTAGAAAGAAGACACCCCAAGGTATTCCGTTAGGAGTATGGTGAGTTCATAGAAGATTTTATTTTTTGTCAAAAGTTAGCGGAAAATTGATTTTTATTGTTTTTTTCACAAAGTGTCATTTTCCACTAACTTGTGACAAAAAATAAAATCTTCTATAAACTCACCATACTCCTAACGGAATACCTTGGGGTGTCTTCTTTCTACAATGGGGTCATTTGTGGGGTTCCTATACTGCCCTGGCATTTTAGGGGCCCTAAACCGTGAGGAGTAGTCTGGAAATCAAATTCCGCAAAATGACCTGTGAAAGCCTAAAGGTGCTCATTGGACTTTGGGCCCTTTAGCGCAGTTAGGGTGCAAAAAAGTGCCACACATGTGGTATCGCCGTACTCGGGAGAAGTAGTACAATGTGTTTTGGGGTGAATTTTTACACATACCCATGCTGGGTGGGAGAAATATCTCTGTAAATGGACAATTGTGTGTAAAAAAATCAAAAGATTGTCATTTACAGAGGTATTTCTCCCACCCAGCATGGGTATGTGTAAAAATACACCCCAAAACACATTGTACTACTTCTCCCGAGTACGGCGATACCACATGTGTGGCACTTTTTTGCACCCTAACTGCGCTAAAGGGCCCAAAGTCCAATGAGCACCTTTAGGCTTTCACAGGTCATTTTGCGGAATTTGATTTCCAGACTACTCCTCACGGTTTAGGGCCCCTAAAATGCCAGGGCAGTATAGGAACCCCACAAATGACCCCATTTTAGAAAGAAGACACCCCAAGGTATTCCGTTAGGAGTATGGTGAGTTCATAGAAGATTTTATTTTTTGTCACAAGTTAGTGGAAAATGACACTTTGTGAAAAAAACAATAAAAATCAATTTTCCGCTAACTTTTGACAAAAAATAAAATCTTCTATGAACTCGCTATGCTACTAACGGAATACCTTGGGTTGTCTTCTTTCTAAAATGGGGTCATTTGTGGGGTTCCTATACTGCCCTGGCATTTTAGGGGCCCTAAACCGTGAGGAGTAGTCTGGAAATCAAATTCTGCAAAATGACCTGTGAAATCCTAAAGGTACTCATTGGACTTTGGGCCCCTTAGCGTACTTGGGGTGTAAAAAAGTGCCACACATGTGGTATTGCCGTACTCGGGAGAAGTAGTATAATGTGTTTTGGGGTGTATTTTTACACATACCCATGCTGGGTGGGAGAAATAACTCTGTAAATGGACAATTGTGTGTAAAAAAAATTAAAAAATTGTCATTTACAGAGATATTTCTCCCACCCAGCATGGGTATGTGTAAAAATACACCCCAAAACACACTATACTACTTCTCCTGAGTACGGCAATACCACATGTGTGGCACTTTTTTGCAGCCTAACTGCGCTAAGGGGTCCAAAGTCCAATGAGCACCTTTAGGCTTTACAGGGGTGCTTACAATTTAGCACCCCCCAAAATGTCAGGACAGTAAACACACCCCACAAATGACCCCATTTTGGAAAGTAGACCCTTCAAGGTATTCAGAGAGGGGCATGGTGAGTCCGTGGCAGATTTCATTTTTTTTTGGTCGCAAGTTAGAAGAAATGGAAACTTTTTTTTTTTTTTTTGTCACAAAGTGTCATTTTCCGCTTACTTGTGACAAAAATAATATCTTCTATGAACTCACTATGCCTCTCAGTGAATACTTTGGGATGTCTTCTTTCCAAAATGGGGTCATTTGGGGGGTATTTATACTATCCTGGAATTCTAGCCCCTCATGAAACATGACAGGGGGTCAGAAAAGTCATAGATGCTTGAAAATGGGAAAATTCACTTTTTGCACCATAGTTTGTAAACGCTATAACTTTTACCCAAACCAATAAATATACACTGAATGGGTTTTTTTTCATCAAAAACATGTTTGTCCACATTTTTCGTGCTGCATGTATACAGAAATTTTACTTTATTTGAAAACTGTCAGCACAGAAAGTTAAAAAAATCATTTTTTTGCCAAAATTCATGTCTTTTTTGCTGAATATAATAAAAAGTAAAAATCGCAGGAGCAATCAAATCGCACCAAAAGAAAGCTTTATTAGTGACAAGAAAAGGAGCCAAAATTCATTTAGGTGGTAGGTTGTATGAGCGAGCAATAAACCGTGAAAGCTGCAGTGGTCTGAATGGAAAAAAAGTGGCCGGTCCTTAAGGGGTAGAAAGCCCTAGGTCCTTAAGTGGTTAATAGCTCCGATAAGGAGGGGGGTTTGCCCCTAAGTAGAAGTTTTGAGATGGAGGTAAGATTGGCAATTTTCCACCAAAGGAAGGCTGCGGGGTCTAGCCCCGGTAGGAAATCTGGATTTCCAAATAGTTCAGTTAGCCTAGATATGGGGGATTGGAGGTTATAGTGAAAGCGAAAGCCTCTCCATAGTCTAAGTGTGTGGGCAGTTATGGGGGAAATTCTCTGTAAAGAAGGAAGATGAGAACCAAGATACCAAAGCACACCTTTCCAGGTATAAGGTCTAAGCATGACGTTTTCTATATTTACCCAGGTGGGGGTATGTAGCTTAGCGTAAATAGAGGCAATTTGGGATATTTGGGAAGCCTTGTAGTATTTGAGTAGATTTGGGACCGATAGGCCCCCATCAGCTTTATGAAGCATTAAGATTCTTCGAGGAATGCGTGGTCTCTTGTTTGCCCATATGAATTTAAAAATTGCTACTTGACGTTTTTGTAGATCTTCTGATCTGACTGGGATCGGAAGAACCTGGAAGTAGTAGGTGATACGAGGTAGTAAGGTCATTTTAACCGCCGTAATTTTTCCAGCCCAGGAAATAGTAGGGAAGTCCCAGGAGATCAGGGCTCATATGCAATTCTCTTTTTCACCTGAGTTTTCTCTCAATAGATAATTTTTCATCTTTGATTTTAAATAACTTTCCAGTACTTTTCAACTAAAAAAGTACCAAAGTTGGTAAAAAAAAGTACTACTAAAATTATTTTGAGCATATTCTTGCCTTCTGGGGGCTTAAAATGCATTTTTTTGACAAGTTTAAAAATATCACCTAGGAGAAAACTCAGGTGAAAAAGTGAATTGCATATGGCCCCTGGTCTTGCTTAAGTTTATCAAATAGAGGGATGTAATTAAATTTATATAGGGAAGCATAATTATTATTGAGTTTAATACCTAAATAGGAGATGCAGTGATCACGCAATTGGAATTGGAAAGTCGAGGCTATGTGGGAAGCTTGGGTTTTGGGGATATTGCAAAACATGATTTCCGATTTATCTGAGTTGACATTTAAACCTGGAAATTTGCTGAAGGTAGTGAGTAATTTGAGAAGGTTGGGAATGGAAACCAGGGAATTAGAGAGAGACATAAAGATGTCATCCGCGAAGAGGGTTAATTAGGGATTGAGGTCTCCCAGGGGATAGCCTTAATGTCTGGGGATGATCTAATGTGGGCAGCTAAGAGCTCAATGGCGAAGGCAAATAGGGCTGGGGAAAGGGGACAGCCCTGTCTCGTACCCCTCATTATGGGGAAAGGTTTAGGTTGGGATCCCACTATTTTCAATGAGGCAGAAGGGAAGAAGTAAATGTGTTTAATAACAGACAAAAAAGGACCTGAGATTCCCGCTTTAACTAAGGTTTGGAACGTATAGAGCCAAGAGAGGCTATCAAAGGCCTTTTCGATATCAAGTGTTAGTAAGGTTAAGGGGGTCTTGGAGGCGTTGGCATGTTGTACGTTACGCCTAATGCTGTCTGACGCTTGACGGTGTGGAATAAATCCCACCTGATCCTTAGAGATAAGGCCTGGAAGGAACTTATTCAGCCTAGTGACTAATATGGATGTGAGTATCTTGTAGTCTAGATTCAGTAGGGATATAGGGCGAAAGTTTTTAACTGATTGGTGATCTTTGCCTGGTTTTGGGATAAGGGAGATAATGGATTCCATAAATTCAGGTGGTGGGGCTTGATTCGGACATTATATAATTTAGACAGTTGGTAAGATGGGGGATTAGGATATGTTGGATTTTTTGTAATAGGAAGCAGAATATCCATCGGGGCCGGGGCTTTGCCTAGTTTACATTTTTTAATGGTGGTGGTAACCTTTTCAGAATTTATAGGTGAGTTTAAGATCTTCCTGCCTTCAGTTGTTAGTGTGGGCAAAGATAGTTTATCCAGGAAACTTTTTATGTCTGCCTGAGGGGATTTAGTACGGTCTGTGTACAACTGGGAGTAATACTGCCAGAAAGCGTTGTGTACCTTTTCAGGATGACTGGTAATTTCACCGGAAGGAGTGAGAATACTGAAAGTAGCATTGATTTTTTTCTTGGAGTCGTAGTTTTTCGGGCCAACCATGAGTCTGGTTTGTTAGCTTTTTTGTAGTATTTAGCTTTAGTCCAGGTGATAGCTCTTTCAGCGTTTCAGGCTAGTATCAAATCCAGCTGCACTGCTAAGTCTTTAATCTGGGGAGCTAAAAATAGTGAAGGGGGTCGTTGGTTTATGCAAGTGAGCCTGTGTAGTGAGAGTTTGATATTCCTGAGAGCGAGATTTTTTGAGTCTACGGGAGATCTGGATTATTTTACCCCTGATGACTGCCTTTTGGGCAAGCCAAAGTGAAGTAGGAGAGATTTCTGGGGAGGCGTTGTCAGTAAAATAGGATCAAAGTGCTTCAGCAATTTAAATTTTCGTGGAGGGATTGACCAAAAGAGACTCATTAAGTCTCCATCTAGGCTTAGAAGGGGAGTGGGAAAGACCATCCATGCAGAGAAAGACCATATCATGATCCAACCAGCTAACCGGAATTAATCTGATGTAAATTAAAGATGGGATCAGACAGGCAGAAACCAAGATATGGTCAATCTTCGAATAGACGTTATGGGCAGCTGAGTAAAAGGTATAGCCTCTATTTTGACCATTTAGCTCTCTCCAAGAATCGACAAATGTTAGCTCTCAAAGTGTGTCGAGACGTTTCTGTCGGTGCTTCTTGGAGAGTCTATCTGGCGAGGGGTAAGACTTATTGAGTGCTTCAGTTATGGTGAGGTTAGTCACCCGCCCATATGATGGGTGAGTTTGGAAGAGAGAGGAGGTGGGTAGTGATATCAAGGAGTGTTTGAAGGGCTGCTTCAGGAGGGACATATGCATTAATCTAGATTGTTGGTTTGTTGAGGAGATCACCTGCAATAATGTGGAATCTTCCCTGGGTGTCAGTAATGGTAGTAGAGATTGTGAGTGGTAAAGTAGCTTTAATAAGGGTGAGGACCCCCTATGCTTTTTGGGACTTTAGCCATGTACATTATGGGGAATGTTCTATGAAAATAACGTGGGGCTGAGGTGGTGGAAAAGTGGGTTTCCTGGAGGCATATGATATCGAGGGAATGTCTCATTATATCTAATAAGGCTTTGTCATTTACCTGGAGAATTAAACCCATGCACACTATGGGAAAGGATTTTAACCATTATCCCCAAGTTCAAAACATGTTAACAGAGAATATTTGAGGAGTGACCACATGATATTAAAAGATAAAGCATATGTATACCTAAAATTGAACATAAGTGAACTAGAAATCAGTCTGGGAAGTGTGACAGCTACACACTAAAATAATAAGGCCTTAGTGTTAGGGACAGTAACAAGGTCCTGGACCAAAGTGAGCATATCTAGTAAAAACTGTTAAATCCCTTGAACCAGAACATCGTATAAAGGCAGACTGAGGAAATCCTGGGAAGAGGGAGAGGATAGCCCAAGAGCCTCCACTTCCATTATTAAATTGTATCCACCAGTGGGTGACATCCACCACCCAGGCCCCAGCATCCGAACCGCAAGGCATGGGATTAAAAGAATAAACGCATTAGCAATTGGGAGAGCTAATTAATAGTAATTGGCGTTTGGAGGCAGAGGCCCCATAGGTAGCGGATGGGATCCACTCGAGGAGACAATTATGTCCCCTTCCCTTCTTAAACTTAAAAAGCTAAAATAATACATTCAATTAAATTAGGAGCATGGCAATTTAGGAGTAACACAAAGGACCTATATATTAGGTTGGATGAACTTGACTGTCGCGGTGTGTCTAATAAAGTATAATAAAATATACACAAAATTAGGACGTTATAGGCAATATTCAATATGAATAAGAAAAAGGTTTATCTGAGAATGCTCGTATGGGGTAGAAGGGTTGGGGGTCATGGAAATTTTAGTGATATATAGCTTGGTGCACATGTGGAAAGGGAGGGTACCTTTAACCGTTCTAGTGTGGCGTCTGCCAATTAGCCAGAGAGCATTGTCATATGAGACTGCGCATGCCAAAATTGATCATTTAGCAGAAAATAATCTGATGAATGGATGAAACTGGGAGAAGCTTGTCCTTAAGTGGAATATGTTCGAAGTTAAAAGAAAAACAGAGTTCAGTCCTTTATAGAGCAACATAGTGTAGTCAGGGCTCTGAGGAAGGCTCTTAGGTTCCAAAATGGTGGCCATGCTGGGTGGTGCAGTAAAAAATAAAAATAGAAAAAGAAGCTGCAAACAACACGTTTAAAAAATAACATCAGGGGGAGGGAAGTGGGTCAAAGTCAAATGTGGATTATCTTGCAGTAAAAAGGAGAGAAAAACAAGAAGGCTTAGGGCCGGTTCACACTTGCGGTTCCCTGCCAAACGGACCGGATGACCTGACCGGATCCGGACCGGATCGGAACCGTACGGTTCTGATCCGGATCCGATCCAGATCCGGTCAGGTTGCATCAGGTGTTCATCAGGATGCGATCCAGATCCGTTTGGCAAAAGATAGTAGAAACCGAATAAAAATGTTGGGGTCTGGGAGGTCAGCAGAATGCGGACCTGTGGAATCAGGCCCTCCGCTGTTTAGCACTCACCTCCACCTCCGACATACTGCCAACATCTCCAGCACGTTTAAAGTCACTGCTGCTCCACTCCAAAATGCTTGCCCATGTGTCCCCATCCAAAATCGCCGCTACAATACGCATAGGAAGTGGGGTAGAACATCCGGATTTTTAGCCAGTGTGTTGTGCGCTCTCCGGTTCTCATTGGTTTGTATTGGCCGGATGGTGCAGTCCGGCTCCGCTCCGGATACGGCTGCCGGAGGAGCCGGACCAAAAAATAGCGCATGTTGGGTCTTATGCCGGAGTCCGGATCCGGTCCGGATGAAACGGACGCATGTGAACGGACGCATAGGCTTTCATTGCTATGCCGTGCGTCCGTTCCGTCTGTTCTGCATGCGGTCCGGCTCCGGCACGGCGATTCCGGACGGCGACCGCTAATGTGAACCGGGCCTTAGAGAAAAGAGTACTTAGCTACTCAGATGTGGCGTCTTGACTCCCCGAAGGGACGGCGGACCATTCCCTAGCCGGCCTGGGGGACCTTTGTTGGAGCGGTGGAGCAGGGTCCGGCAGGTCAACTCGAAATCCTTCATCTTGTAGTAGTGAAGTGCCTTCCTCAACGCTTTTGATGGAGTGTTGTCTCCCGCCGATCTAGAAGATGAGGTGGCATGGGAAGCCCCAACGGTAGCAGATGCCTTCATGGACCAAAGCCGAAGTAACTGGACGGAATGTTCTTCTCCGCTGCAGAGTTAGAGGGGAGAGGTTCGCGTATAACTGGACCAAGGAAGGGACTCCAGGTAGGTTAGAAAGGACTCGTGCCGCCGCCAAAAGCTGGTCCCGAACTTCATTGTAGTGTAGTTTTAGAACCACGTCACGCGGGATGTTAGGGTTTTGTTGCCGAGCTAAGGCCCGGTGAATGCGGTCTATACTTAGCAGTTCAGGGTTCATCTGCGGAATCAGGGCGGCAAAGAGATTAGTGGCCGCAGGTTTCAAATCTTGTATGGCTTTTGGGAGGCCTTTAATTCGTATGTTGGAGCGCCGAGCTCTATTTTTGAAGTCCTCCAGCTTTGCTTCCATGGCAGCGAACTTTAAGTAGTGTTGATCCAGTCTGGTATTATTGTCCTTCAGGGCCTCTGCCAAGCTGTCACATCTGGACTCCAGGTTATCCACGTGGGAGCCTACTTCCTGGATGGCTGCGGGGAGTGCTTGACCAATGCTGAGGTCGAGCTAGAGTCCGATTTAGCTGAAGCACCAGTTGGATGTGCCAGGGATGTTGTTGGAAGTTTTCTTGTCTGCCATTGCGGCTTGCTCAAGGTGGAGGCGATTTAGAAGTCCGGCGATAGTGCTGGAGTATCGGGGTGGAGATTCTGTTTTAGCCTTCCTGGACTTCCTAATGAGTTCAGGTGAGAAGAGAGGGAGTCATTAAGTGTGCTCAAGGGTGCTAATTTTCACTCAATTCAGAGGTCTGGGAGCAGAGCTCACAGAGAAGACATCTTCACGTGAGCGTGCCACGCATGCGCCCCCCCATAACATTTTTAAACACGTAATTATTACTTTAGAATACTTACTTTACATGTAATAAAGAAAATGCTACTCACAACCTGGGCCAATCATCCATCCTAAATTGAGTCTATCCAGGAAAGATGTCTATAAACTTGGGATGCCATGTCTCTGTTAAGGTCCGCATTTCTCATGCTATATCCAATGGTGTTATCCCGTCTTTTGTATTCTCTTTCATTTATGTGGTGCTGTCGTCTATTTTCATAAAAGCAATTTTTCCAAATGTTCACCTAAAACACCTCTCAAATGTTCCACATCTATGGAGGAAATATGTATGCAAAACATACTACAAGCATCTAAAAAGATATTACAGCAGTACAGTGGAATAACATTTTTAAACACGTAATTATTACTCTAGAATACTTACTATACATGTAGAAAAGAAAATGCTACTCACAACCGGGGCCAATCATCCATCCTAAATTGAGTCTATCCAGGAAAGATGTCTATAAACTTGGGATGCCATGTCTCTGTTTTCCACCAAAAGGTCCGCATTTCTCATGCTATATACAATGGTGTTATCACGTGTTTTGTATTCTCGTTCATGTATGCGGTTCTGTCGTCTATTTTCATAAACGCAGTTTTTCCAAATGTTCACCTAGAACAACTCAAATGTTCCACATCTATGGAGGAAATATGCTGCAAAAAACATCTTGTTCACAAAAAACAACACATGCAGTACACTACAACGTTAAAACATCAATAAATAAACACTTCTCAACGCATACAAAAATACTTCAGGCAACTGACAAGATATTACAGCAGTATAGTAGCACAACATTTTTAACCATGTAATTATTAGTCTAGAATGCTTCTTATACATGTCATGAAAAAAATGCTACTCACAACCTTGGCAAATAATCCATCCCAAATTGAGTCTATCCAGGAAAGAAGTCTCTAAAGTTGGGATGCCATGTCTCAGTTTTCCAACAAAAGTTCTGCATTTCTCGTGCTATATCCGATGGTGTTATCCCGTCTGTTGTATTTTCTTGCATGTATGCTGTGCTGTTGTCTATTTTCATAAAAACATTTTTTTTCCAAATGTTCAACTAGTGAACCTCTTAGATGTCCTATAGAGGAAATATGCTGCCAAAATTATGGTACACAAAAAACAACATGCAGTACACTACAATTTAAATACTTTACTCAATAAACACTAATAAATGCACAGAAAAATACTACAAGCATCTAAAAAGATATTACAGCAGTACAGTGGCATAACTGTTTCAACATGTAATTATTACTCTAGAATACTTACTATACATGTAATAAAGAAAATGCTACTCACAACCTGGGCCAATCATCTATCCTAAATTGAGTCTATCCAGGAAAGATGTCTATAAACTTGGGATGCCATGTCTCTGTTTTCCACCAAAAGGTCCGCATTTCTCATGCTATATACGATGGTGTTATCCCGTGTTTTGTATTCTCTTTCCTGTATGCGGTTCTGTCGTCTATTTTCATAAACGCAGTTTTTCCAAATGTTCACCTAGAACAACAGAGTAACCAAGCAGCTCAGGGTGACCCAAACTACTAGGAATGTATAGGGGGATAAAAGGGACCAAAAAGCCCTCCTACTAAAAAAGCAAAGCTTGGTGTAATTGCCTTCTTAAAACAGAAGGAAATTTGCAATAATTCAGTTATAAGTGAACATTTGTGGTTACCCACAATGCCCTACTGAATATGAAAATGATCCCTTTTTGCCCTTGTGAAGCCAAGCAAGCATCCAGAACCGCTGGTTTATAGCAAGCCTGTAGCTCATACAGCCTTATCAATCCCTGCCATGTACTGATGAGGACCAAAAGTCCGAAACAGGCTGTCTACATGTGGGTTTGATATGGCTGTGTAAAACTTAAAGCTATAGGCTTGCTATAAACCAGCGGTTCTGGATGCTTGCTTGGCTTCACAAGGGCAAAAAGGGATCATTTGCATATTCAGTAGGGCATTGTGGGTAACCACAAATGTTCACTTATAACTGAATTATTGCAAATTTCCTTCTGTTTTAAGAAGGCAATTACACCTAGCTTTGCTTTTTTCATAGGAGGGCTTTTTGGTCCCTTTTATCCCCCTATACATTCCTAGTAGTTTGGGTCACCCTGAGCTGCTTGGTTACTCTGTTGTTCTCGTCCAAGCCCTATTTCATACAGCCATGTACTGATGAGGACCAAAAGTCCGAAACAGGCTGTCTACATGTGGGTTTGATATGGCTGTGTAAAACTTAAAGCTATAGGCTTGCTATAAACCAGCGGCTCTGGATGCTTGCTTGGCTTCACAAGGGCAAAAAGGGATAATTTGCATATTCAGTAGGGCATTGTGGGTAACCACAAATGTTCACCTATAACTGAATTATTGCAAATTTCCTTCTGTTTTAAGAAGGCAATTACACCAAGCTTTGCTTTTTTCGTAGGAGGGCTTTTTGGTCCCTTTTATCCCCCTATACATTCCTAGTAGTTTGGGTCACCCTGAGCTGCTTGGTTACTCTGTTGTTCTCGTCCAAGCCCTATTTCATACAGCCTTATCAATCCCTGCCATGTACTGATGAGGACCAAAAGTCCAAAACAGGCTGTCTACATGTGGGTTTGATATGGCTGTGTAAAACTTAAAGCTATAGGCTTGCTATAAACCAGCGGCTCTGGATGCTTGCTTGGCTTCACAAGGGCAAAAAGGGATCATTTGCATATTCAGTAGGGCATTGTGGGTAACCACAAATGTTCACTTATAACTGAATTATTGCCAATTTCCTTCTGTTTTAAGAAGGCAATTACACCAAGGTTCACCTAGAACAACTCAAATGTTCCACATCTATGGAGGAAATATGCTGCAAAAACATCTTGTTCACAAAAAACAACACATGCAGTACACTACAACGTTAAAACATCAATAAATAAACACTTCTCAATGCACACAAAAATACTTTAGGCAACTGACAAGATATTACAGCAGTATAGTAGCACAACATTTTTAACCATGTAATTATTAGTCTAGAATGCTTCTTATACATGTAATGAAAAAAATGCTACTCACAACCTTGGCAAATAATCCAACCCAAATGGAGTCCATCCAGGAAAGAAGTCTCTAAAGTTGGGATGCCATGTCTCAGTTTTCCCCAAAAAGTTCCGCATTGCTCGTGCTATATCCGATAGTGTTATCCCGTCTGTTGTATTTTCTTGCATGTATGCTGTGCTGTCGTCTATTTCCGTGAAAATATTTTTTTTCCAAATATTCATCTAGTGAACCTCTTAGATGTTTCACGTCCTATGAAGGAAATATGCTGCCAAAAATATGTTACACAAAAAACAACATGCAGTACACTACAATTTAAATACATCACTCAATAAACACTTCTAAATGCACAGAAAAATACAACAAGCATCTAAAAAGATATTGCAGCAGTACAGTGGCATAGCATTTTTAACCATTTAATGACACACATACGTGTTAAAACATCATGCATTCGCCTATTATTAGCAACATGACGTTTTAATACGTCGCACGTTCCCGCCACCGCTCCGCAAGGAACCGCGCCGCTACCGCCGCCGTTTCCGTCGGGTTCCCGTGATATGGAGGAAATATGTTGCAAAACATCTTGTTCACAAAAAAACAACACATGCAGTACACTACAACGTTAAAACATCAATAAACAAACACTTCTCAATGCACACAAAAATACTTTAGGCAACTGACAAGATATTACAGCAGTATAGTAGCACAACATTTTTAACCATGTAATTATTAGTCTAGAATGCTTCTTATACATGTAATGAAAAAAATGCTACTCACAACCTTGGCAAATAATCCATCCCAAATTGAGTCCATCCAGGGAAAATGTTTCTAAAGTTGTGATGCCATGTCTCAGTTTTCCCCAAAAGTTCTGCATTTCTCATGCTATATCCGATGGTGTTATCCCGTCTGTTGTATTTTCTTGCATGTCTGCTGTGCTGTCATCTATTTCCATGAATTTCCACATATAGACACAGCGTTTGGAGAGTGGCACTCCCTACCATGCAGTCTGCAGGGGCAAGTGAGTGATAACAGGCAAATAAATATTTCTCTCACCCTTCCTCCGATATCCCCTGATGTAGCTTGCTTAGATGTGTGCACATTGGATCACCAAACGAAGGAGAAACAAATGTTATGACCAGGAAGAGAAAAGGAAAAAGACATCCGGGCACCTTCGGTCTTCAAATTTATTGCAAAGTGTTTTCATCATCTCGGGTTACATACCACTAGTACATACGACTGATGGTCAGTGCGGTGGTGGTGAGTTGGAGGTGGGGGTGCCGGGCATCAGCTGGGGCTTGCGACGGCCGTTTCGCGTCTTGCTAGATGCTTGGTCACGCTGTGCTCCAGTAACTGAGGCGACCCGCGGATATCCGGTATATGCGGAGATAAGCCCCGCCCCTTCCAGGTGGCGCATTCGCCTATGTGTGAAGACCAAAGAGAGAGGCTGCCGGGTTGCCGGATGCGTGTCTCCGGGTAGAGGAACTACCTTACCCAAAAGCCTGTGTGGGTGGAGGGCGGTAGGGGGGTGGTATGTCTCCGCCTCTCCCATACCTACCAATAATCAGCGGCAAAAGCCGCTGCTTCCATCCTATAAGCACTGGCATAAATGTCCTGCATATATTTTAGCAGGGCATACGGGTAAGGGATATAGGCCTCGATTCATCAACACTTAGCAAATTTGTTAACAACAGTTTGGTAAAATACCGAATTTGTTAACATCATTTCAAGATTCATCAAAGTTATCTACAGCTGTTAGCGAACATTCGTTAACGATTCGGTAACGATTCGCTAAAACGGAAGAAAGTGCAATTCATGAAAAAAGAAGTGGGCGTGGTTTAGCGTTACATTTAGGATTAGTTATCTCCTTCACTGCTCTGTCGTTATTCCTGTCAGATCATTGCTGACAGAGAAGATGGAGCCATTTGAAGTGGTTATGTATCAGCTGAGAGTGATTCAAAGGCGCAGAAGGGCAAGAATAAGGTCTGCAACCATATAAATTTGTAAGAGAATAGATTTATTTGCTATAACACGACATCTGCATTTCTCTTGAATCATCTTGTAAGAGAACACAGGCAGTGCCAGGGTTAACTAATTTTGCTAGCTGCACTATAATTTTTTAGAAAAGGCTCCTATCAAATTGTGGGATTGTCCCAACCACTTCCAGAATCCTGGTCCAGGTGTTAAGCCCTATTCAGAATGTTGCTACGTAGTGCTCAAAGGACTGCCTTTTACCCACAATTCCATGGGAATCTTATGGCCTTGTGTTAAATTACCGCTGTAAAATGGAAATAGCGACACGTTACCGAATGGTTACCGAATTGTTATCGAATTCACACCGAATGCCAAAAAACCTTGATGAATACAACTAGAAATCGCTAAACTTCGAATTCGGTAATTTAACAAACTGGAAAAAGTTATCTCAAAGACAATGATGAATCGAGGCCATAGTGTTCTTCATATTTTACAACCATCACTACAATACCAGGATGAAAAACATCCGGCCCAGCATGTCTCTCAATATTGTGTGTAAAGTGACATAGTGAATAACACCATATTATAAAAAAGCACACACATTTAAAAACACACAAGACCTGGGAGATTCAGACCTAGCTGCAGCCAACAATGCAAATTAAGCTACAGTACATCAAAATTAAAGTACATATATTCCATATATACTCAGTTCATCAGATTTAAGAACAATAATAGTCAGCTAATTGGCAGGGGTAAATAGATCAGCCTCTGAGGACGTCACCCCCACCTCCAACTCACCACCACCGCACTGACCATCAGTCGTATGCATTAGTGATATGTAACCCGAGATGATGTAAACACTTTGCAATAAATTTGAAGACGGAAGGTGCCCGGATGTCTTTTTCCTTTTCTCTTCCTGGTCTATTTCCATTAAAACATTTTAAACCTCTTAGATGTTTCATGGTACACAAAAAACCACATGCAGTACTCTACAATTTAAATACATCACTCAATTAACACTTCTTAATGCACAGAAAAAACAACCATCTAAAAAAATATTACAGCAGTAAACATAACATAACATTTTTAAACACGTAATTATTACTTTAGAATACTTACTATACATGTAATAAAGAAAATGTTACTCACAACTAGAGTTGGGCCGAACGGTTCGCCTGCGAACGGTTCCATGCGAACTTCAGTCGTTCGCGTTCGCGTCCCGCAGGCGAACCTTTGCGGAAGTTCGGTTCGCCCCATAATGCACATGGAGGGTCAACTTTGACCCTCTACATCACAGTCAGCAGGCCCAGTGTAGCCAATTAGGCTACACTAGCCCCTGGAGCCCCACCCCCCCTTATATAAGGCAGGCAGCGGCGGCCATTACGGTCACTCGTGTGCTGCCTGCGTTAGTGAGAGTAGGGCGAGCTGCTGCAGACTGTCTCTCAGGGAAAGATTAGTTAGGCTTAACTTGTTCCTGTCTGGCTGCATACCTGTTCTGTGAACCCACCACTGCATACCTGTGCTGTGAACCCACCACTGCATACCTGTGCTGTGAACCCACCACTGCATACCTGTGCTGTGAACCCACCACTGCATACCTGTGCTGTGAACCCACCACTGCATACCTGTTCAGTGAACCCACCACTGCATACCTGTGCTGTGAACCCACCACTGCATACCTGTTCAGTGAACCTGCCACTGCATACCTGTTCTGTTCAGTGGACCCGCCACTGTATACCTGTTCATTGAACCCACCACTGCATACCTGTGCTGTGAACCCATCACTGCATACCTGTTCTGTGAACCCACCACTGCATACCTGTGCTGTGAACCCACCACTGCATACCTGTTCAGTGAACCTGCCACTGCATACCTGTTCTGTTCAGTGGACCCGCCACTGTATACCTGTTCATTGAACCCACCACTGCATACCTGTGCTGTGAACCCACCACTGCATACCTGTTCTGTGAACCCACCACTGCATACCTGTGCTGTGAACCCACCACTGCATACCTGTTCAGTGAACCTGCCACTGCATACCTGTTCTGTTCAGTGGACCCGCCACTGTATACCTGTTCATTGAACCCACCACTGCATACCTGTGCTGTGAACCCACCACTGCATACCTGTTCTGTGAACCCACCACTGCATACCTGTGCTGTGAACCCACCACTGCATACCTGTTCAGTGAACCTGCCACTGCATACCTGTTCTGTTCAGTGGACCCGCCACTGTATACCTGTTCATTGAACCCACCACTGCATACCTGTGCTGTGAACCCACCACTGCATACCTGTTCTGTAAACCCACCACTGCATACCTGTGCTGTGAACCCACCACTGCATACCTGTTCAGTGAACCTGCCACTGCATACCTGTTCTGTTCAGTGGACCCGCCACTGTATACCTGTTCATTGAACCCACCACTGCATACCTGTGCTGTGAACCCACCACTGCATACCTGTGCTGTGAACCCACCACTGCATACCTGTTCTGTGAACCCACCACTGCATACCTGTTCAGTGAACCCGCCACTGCATACCTGTTCTGTTCAGTGGACCCGCCACTGTATACCTGTTCAGTGAACCCGCCACTGCATACCTGTTCTGTTCAGTGGACCCGCCACTGTATACCTGTTCAGTGAACCCGCCACTGCATACCTGTTGTGTTCAGTGAACCTGCCACTGCATACCTGTTCTGTGAACCCGCCACTGTATACCTGTTCTGTTTAGTGAACCCGCCACTGTATACCTGTTCTGTTTAGTGAACCCGCCACTGCATACCTGTTCTGTTCAGTGGACTCGCCACTGTATACCTGTTCAGTGAACCCGCCACTGCATACCTGTTGTGTTCAGTGAACCTGCCACTGCATACCTGTTCTGTGAACCCGCCACTGTATACCTGTTCTGTTTAGTGAACCCGCCACTGCATACCTGTTCTGTTCAGTGGACCCGCCACTGTATACCTGTTCATTGAACCCACCACTGCATACCTGTGCTGTGAACCCACCACTGCATACCTGTTCTGTGAACCCACCACTGCATACCTGTGCTGTGAACCCACCACTGCATACCTGTTCAGTGAACCTGCCACTGCATACCTGTTCTGTTCAGTGGACCCGCCACTGTATACCTGTTCATTGAACCCACCACTGCATACCTGTGCTGTGAACCCACCACTGCATACCTGTTCTGTGAACCCACCACTGCATACCTGTGCTGTGAACCCACCACTGCATACCTGTTCAGTGAACCTGCCACTGCATACCTGTTCTGTTCAGTGGACCCGCCACTGTATACCTGTTCATTGAACCCACCACTGCATACCTGTGCTGTGAACCCATCACTGCATACCTGTTCTGTGAACCCACCACTGCATACCTGTGCTGTGAACCCACCACTGCATACCTGTTCAGTGAACCTGCCACTGCATACCTGTTCTGTTCAGTGGACCCGCCACTGTATACCTGTTCATTGAACCCACCACTGCATACCTGTGCTGTGAACCCACCACTGCATACCTGTGCTGTGAACCCACCACTGCATACCTGTTCTGTGAACCCACCACTGTATACCTGTTCAGTGAACCCGCCACTGCATACCTGTTCTGTTCAGTGGACCCGCCACTGTATACCTGTTCAGTGAACCCGCCACTGCATACCTGTTGTGTTCAGTGAACCTGCCACTGCATACCTGTTCTGTGAACCCTCCACTGTATACCTGTCCTGTTTAGTGAACCCGCCACTGTATACCTGTTCTGTTTAGTGAACCCGCCACTGCATACCTGTTCTGTTCAGTGGACCCGCCACTGTATACCTGTTCAGTGAACCCGCCACTGCATACCTGTTGTGTTCAGTGAACCTGCCACTGCATACCTGTTCTGTGAACCCGCCACTGTATACCTGTTCTGTTTAGTGAACCCGCCACTGCATACCTGTTCTGTTCAGTGGACCCGCCACTGTATACCTGTTCAGTGAAAAAGCCACCAAAACCTGCACTCTCGCCATGGTGCGCACCAGTCCAGCACGGCCGTCACTACACAAACAGCTGTTTGCGGTGCGTTACACGGTGAGTTTGGTGTGTCAGTGTGAAGCAGTACCTTAATTACACTACCTGATTGATGTATACACATGCAAGATGTTTGAAAGCACTTTAGGCCTGTCATTTAGCATTCAATGTGATTTCTGCCCTTAAAACGCTGCTTTGCGTCAAATCCAGATTTTTCCCCGGGACTTTTGGCATGTATCCCACTCCGCCATGCCCCCCTCCAGGTGTTAGACCCCTTGAAACATCTTTTCCATCACTTTTGTGGCCAGCATAATTATTTTTTTTTTCAAAGTTCGCATCCCCATTGAAGTCTATTGCGGTTCGCGAACTTTAACGCGAACCGAACCTTCCACGGAAGTTCGCAAACCAGGTTCGCGAACCTAAAATCGGAGGTTCGGCCCAACTCTACCTGGGCCAATCACCCATCTTAAATTGAGTCCATCCAGGAAAGAAGTCTCTAAAGTTGGGATGCCATGTCCTAGTTTTCCACCAAAAGTTCTGCATTTCATGTGCTATATTTAGTGGTGTTATCCCATCTTTTGTATTCTCTTGCATATATGCGCTGCTGTCATCAGTTTTCATAAAAGCGATTTCTCCAAATATTCACCCAGTGAATCTCTTAAATGTTCTAAATCTATGGAGGAAATATGCTGCAAAACATCTTGTACAAAAAAAACACACAGTACACAACAACTTTAACAAAATAATGGTGAAACAATAAACTGGCAGCTATACAGACACACTTTTACATTCAATAACAAAGTAATGCAACCTGCAGAGTAATACTCAGGAGCATATTTAAAGTGCTTTAAATATATCCGTAAGCTTTACCTGTGGCCTCCTCCTCCCCTACAGCCACACCAAACACCAACCAAACTGGTACTAAGCAGGTCACATATGGTTGTGAACTGTTTAGGATGGTTTCACACCGTAAATTGGCATCAGCAGTGCAGTGCGTTGCGCTTGTTGCAACGCAAAAAAAAGGCCTTCAGGGGACACCGTGTTAGTATACGAGGTTCCCTGTCTGGCCACCAGCAAAGCAGGAAGTGACAATTTAAATACATCAATCAATAAGCACTCCTAAACACACACAAAAAAACTTAATGCATCTAACAAGATATTACAGCAGTATAGTAGCATAACATTTCTACACATATAATTATTAGTCTAGAATGTTTCCTATATACAGTGGCTTGCAAAAGTATTCGGTCCCCTTGAAGTTTTCCACATTTTGTAACATTACTGCCACAAACATGAATCAATTTTATTTGAATTTCACGTGAAAGACCAATACAAAGTGGTGTACACGTGAGAAGTAGAACGAAAATCATACACGATTCCAAATTTTTTTTACAAATCAATAACTGCAAAGTGGGGTGTGCGTAATTATTCAGCCCCCCTGAGTCAAAACTTTGTAGAACCACCTTTTGCTGCAATTACAGCTGCCAGTCTTTTAGGGTATATCTCTACCAGCTTTGCACATCTAGAGACTGAAATCCTTGCCCATTCTTCTTTGCAAAACAGCTCCAGCTCAGTCAGATTAGATGGACAGCGTTTGTGAACAGCAGTTTTCAGATCTTGCCACAGATTCTCGATTGGATTTAGATCTGGACTTTGACTGGGCCATTCTAATACATGGATATGTTTTGTTTTAAACCATTCCATTGTTGCCCTGGCTTTATGCTTAGGGTCGTTGTCCTGCTGGAAGGTGAACCCCCACCCCAGTCTCAAGTCTTTTGCAGACTCCAAGAAGTTTTCTTCCAAGATTGCCCTGTATTTGGCTCCATTCATCTTCCCATCAACTCTAATCAGCTTCCCTGTCCCTGCTGAAGAGAAGCACCCCCAGAACATGAAACTGCCACCACCATATTTGACAGTGGGGATGGTGTGTTCAGAGTGATGTGCAGTGTTAGTTTTCCGCCCCACATAGCGTTTTGCATTTTGGATAAAAAGTTCAGTTTAGGTCTCATCTGACCAGAGCACCTTCTTCCACATGTTTGCTGTGTCCCCCACATGGCTTGTGGCAAACTGCAAACAGGACTTCTAATGCTTTTCTGTTAACAATGGCTTTCTTCTTGCCACTCTTTCATAAAGGCCAATTTTGTGCAGTGCATGACTAATAGTTGTCCTATAGACAGATTCCCCCACCTGAGCTGTAGATCTCTGCAGTTCGTCCAGAGTCTCCATGGGCCTCTTGACTGCATTTCTGATCAGCGCTCTCCTTGTTCGCCTGTGAGTTTTGGTGGACGACCTTGTCTTGGTAGGTTTACAGTTGTGCCATACTCCTTCCATTTCTGAATGATTGTTTGAACAGTGCTCCGTGAGATGTTCAAGGCTTTGGAAATCTTTTTGTAGCCTAAGCCTGATTTAAATTTCTCAATAAATTTATCCCTGACCTGTCTGGTGTGTTCTTTGGACTTCATGGTGTTGTTGCTCCCAATATTATCTTAGACAACCTCTGAGGTCGCCACAGAGCAGCTGTATTTATACTGACATTAGATTACACACAGGTGCACTCTATTTAGCCATTAGCACTCATCAGGCAATGTCTATGGGAAACTGACTGCACTCAGACCAAAGGGGGCTGAATAATTACGCACACCCCACTTTGCAACTATTCATTTGTAAAAAATGTTTGGAATCATGTAAGATTTTCGTTCCACTTCTCACATGTACACCACTTTGTATTGGTCTTTCATGTGCAATTCCAATCAAATTGATTCATGTTTGTGGCAGTAATGTGACAAAATGTGGAAAACTTCAAGGGGGCCGAATACCTTTGCAAGCCACTGTATGTATTTAGATAAATGCTACTCACAACCTGGGCCAATCATCCATCTTAAGTTGAGTCCATCCAGGCAAGAGGTCTCTAAAGTTGGGATGCCATGTCTCAGTTTTCCAACAAAAGTTCTGCATTTTTCGTGCAATACCCGATGGTGCTATCATATCTTTTGTAGTCTATTGTAAGTATGCGGTGCTGTCTTCAACTTTCATAATAGCGATTTTTCCAAATGTTCACCTAATGCATCTCTTAAATGTTCCACATCTATGGAGGAAGTATGCTGCAAAACATCTTGTACACAAAAAAAAAATGCAGTACACTAAAATGTAAATTCATCAATCAATAAACACTTTGAAATGCCCATAAAAATACTACAAACATCTGAAAAGATATTACAGCAGTACAGTGGAATAACATTTTTAAACACGTAATTATTACTCTAGAATACTTACTATACATGTAATAAAGAAAATGCTACTCACAACCTGGGCCAATCATCCATCCAAAATTAAGTCTATCCAGGAAAGATGTCTATAAACTTGGGATGCCATGTCTCTGTTTTCCACCAAAAGGTCCGCATTTCTCATGCTATATATGTTGGTGTTATCCCGTATTTTGTATTCTTTTTTCACGTATTTCAGTGCTGTCGTCTATTTTCATAAAAGTAATTTTCCAAATGTTCATC
Source organism: Hyperolius riggenbachi (assembly GCF_040937935.1). Taxonomy (NCBI): domain Eukaryota; kingdom Metazoa; phylum Chordata; class Amphibia; order Anura; family Hyperoliidae; genus Hyperolius; species Hyperolius riggenbachi. The sequence goes on along the minus strand of NC_090649.1, from coordinate 423,920,430 downwards.
TAAAAACACCTCTCAAATGTTCCACATCTATGGAGGAAATATGCTGCAAAACATCTTGCTCACAAAAAAACAACACATGCAGTACACTACAACGTTAAAACATCAATAAACAAACACTTCTCAACGCACACAAAAATACTTCAGGCAACTGACAAGATATTACAGCAAATGCTACTCACAACCTTGGCAAATAATCCATCCCAAATTGCGTCCATCCAGGGAAAAAGTTTCTAAAGTTGTGATGCCATGTCTCAGTTTTCCCCAAAAAGTTCAGCATTTTTTGTGCTATATCTGAAAGTGTTATCCCGTCTGTAGTATTTTTTGGCATGTATGCTGTGCTGTCGTCTTTTTCCATGAAAACATTTTAAACCTCTTAGATGTTTCATGTCCTATGGAGGAAATATGCTGCCAAAAATATGGTACACAAAAAACAACATGCAGTACGCTACAATTTAAATACATCACTCATTTAACACTTCGAAATGCCCATAAAAATACTACAAATATCTAAAAAGATATTACAGCAGTACAGTGGAATAACATTTTTAAACATGTAATTATTACTCTAGAATACTTACTATACATGTAATAAAGAAAATGCTACTCACAACCGGGGCCAATCATCCATCTTAAATTGAGTCTATCCAGGAAAGATGTCTATAACTTGGGGTGCCATGTCTCTGTTTTCCACCAAAAGGTCCGCATTTCTCATGCTATGTATGTTGGTGTTATCCCGTCTTTTTTATTCTCTGTCACATATTTCGGTGCTGTCATCTATTTTCATAAAAGTAATTTTTCCAAATGTTCACCTAGAACACCTCTCAAATGTTCCACATCTATGGAGGAAATATGCTGCAAAACATCTTGCTCACAAAAAAACAACACATGCAGTACACTACAACGTTAAAACATCAATAAACAAAGACTTCTCAACGCACACAAAAATACTTCAGGCAACTGACAAGATATTACAGCAGTATAGTAGCACAACATTTTTAACCATGTAATTATTAATCTAGAATGCTTCTTATACATGTAATGAAAAAAATGCTACTCACAACCTTGGCAAATAATCCATCCCAAATTAAGTCCATCCAGGAAAGAAGTCTCTAAAGTTCGGATGCCATGTCTCAGTTTTCCCCAAAAAGTTCTGCATTTCTCGTGCTATATCCGATGGTGTTATCCCGTCTGTTGTATTTTCTTGCATGTATGCTGTGCTGTCGTCTTTTTCCATGAAAACATTTTAAACCTCTTAGATGTTTCACGTCCTATAGAGGAAATATGCTGCCAAAAATATGGTACACAAAAAACAACATGCAGTACACTATAATTTAAATACATCAGTCAATTAACAGAAAAATACAACAACCATCTAAAAAAATATTACAGCAGTACAGCGGCATAACATTTTTAAACACGTAATTATTACTCTAGAATATAACTATACATGTAATAAAGAAAATGCTACTCACAACCTGGGCCAATCACCCATCTTAAATTGAGTCCATCCACTAAAGAAGTCTCGAAAGTCGGGATGCCATGTCCTAGTTTTCCACCAAAAGTTCTGCATTTCTCGTGCTATATTTAGTGGTGTCATCCCATCTTTTGTATTCTCTTGCATATATGTGCTGCTGTCATCAGTTTTCATAAAAGCAATTTCTCCAAATGTTCACCCAGTGAATCTCTCAAATGTTCCAAATCTATGGAGGAAATATGCTGCAAAACATCTTGTACAAAAAAAACATACAGTACACTACAACTTTAACAAAATAATGCTGAAACACTAAACTGGCAGCTATACAGACACACTTTTACATTCAATAACAAAGTAATGTAACCTGCAGAGAAAAACTCAGGGGCATATTTGAAGTGATTTAAATATACCCGTAAGCTTTACCTGTGGCCTCCTCCTCCCCTACAGCCACACCAAACACCAACCAAACTGGTACTAAGCAGGTTACATATGGTTGTGAACCGTTTAGGATGGTTTCACACTGTAAATTGCCATCAGCAGTGCAGTGCTTTGCGCCTGCTGCAACGCCAAAAACAGACCTTCAGGGAACACCGTGTTAGTATACGAGGTTCCCTGTCTGGCCACCAGCAAAGCAGGAAGTGACAATTTAAATACATCAATCAATAAGCACTTCTAAACACACACAAAAAAACTTAATGCATCTGACAAGATATTACAGCAGTAATCATCTATCTTTAGTTGAGTCCATCCAGGCAAGAGGTTTCTAAAGTTGGGATGCCATGTCGCAGTTTTCCAACAAAAGTTCTGCATTTTCCGTGCAATAACCGATGGTGCTATCATATCTTTTGTAGTCTATTGTATGTATGCGGTGCTGTTTTCAAATTTCATAATAGCGATTTTTCCAAATGTTCACCTAACGAATCTCTTAAATGTTCCACATCTATGGAGGAAGTATGCTGCAAAACATCTTGTACACACAAAAAAACATGCAGCACACTAAAATGTAAATTCATCAATCAATAAACACTTTGAAATGCCCATAAAAATACTACAAACATCTGAAAAGATATTACAGCAGTACAGTGGAATAACATTTTTAAACACATAATTATTACTCTAGAATACTTACTATACATGTAATAAAGAAAATGCTACTTACAACTGGGGCCATTTATCCATCCTAAATTGAGTCTATCCAGGAAAGATGTCTATAAACTTGGGATGCCATGTCTCTGTTTTCCACCAAAAGGTCCGCATTTCTCATGCTATATATGTTGGTGTTATCCCGTATTTTGTATTCTTTTTTTACGTATTTCGGTGCTGTCGTCTATTTTCATAAAAGTAATTTTCCAAATGTTCACCTAGAACACCTCTCAAATATTCCACATCTATGGAGGAAATATGCTGCAAAACATCTTGTTCACAAAAAAACAACACATGCAGTACACTACAACGTTAAAACATCAATAAACAAAGACTTCTCAACGCACACAAAAATACTTTAGGCAACTGACAAGATATTACAGCAGTATCGTAGCACAACATTTTTAACCATGTAATTATTAGTCTAGAATGCTTCTTATACATGTCATGAAAAAAATGCTACTCACAACCTTGGCAAATAATCCATCCCAAATTGAGTCCATACAGGGAAAATGTTTCCAAAGTTGTGATGCCATGTCTCAGTTTTCCCCAAAAAGTTCTGCATTTCTCATGCTATATCCGATGGTGTTATCCCGTCTGTTGTATTTTCTTGCATGTATGCTGTTCTGTCGTCTATTTCCATGAAAACATTTTGAACATCTTAGATGTTTCACGTCCTATGGAGGAAATATGCTGCCAAAATATGTTACACAAAAAACAACATGCAGTACACTACAATTTAAATACATCACTCAATAAACACTTCTAAATGCACAGAAAAATACAACAAGCATCTAAAAAGATATTGCAGCAGTACAGTGGCATAACATTTTTAAACACGTAATTATTACTCTAGTATACTTACTATACATGTAATAAAGAAAATGCTACTCACAACCTGGGCCAATCACCCATCTTAAATTGAGTCCATCCAGGAAAGAAGTCTCTAAAGTCGGGATGCCATGTCCTAGTTTTCCACCAAAAGTTCTGCATTTCTCGTGCTATATTTAATGGTGTTATCCCATCTTTTGTATTCTCTTGCGTGCATGCTTTGCTGTCATCAGTTTTCATAAAAGTGATTTCTCCAAATGTTCACCCAGTGAATCTCTCAACTGTTCTAAATCTATGGAGGAAATATGCTGCAAAACATCTTGTACAAAAAAAAACATACAGTACACTACAACTTTAACAAAATAATGGTGAAACACTAAACTGGCAGCTATACAGACACAGTTGTACATTCAATAACAAAGTAATGTAACCTGCAGAGTAAAATTCAGGGGCATATTTGAAGTGATTTAAATATACCCGTAAGCTTTACCTGTGGCCTTCTCCTCCCCTACAGCCACACCAAACACCAACCAATCTGGTACTAAGCAGGTTACATATGGTTGTGAACCATTTAGGATGGTTTCACACTGTAAATTGGCATTAGCAGTGCAGTGCGTTGCGCCTGTTGCAACGCCAAAAAAAGACCTTCAGGGAACACCGTGTTAGTATACGAGGTTCCCTGTCTGGCCACCAGCAAAGCAGGAAGTGACAAATTAAATACATCAATCAATAAGCACTTCTAAACACACACAAAAAAAAACTTAATGCATCTGACAAGATATTACAGCAGTATAGTAACATAATATTTCTACACATATAATTACCAGTCTAGAATGTTTCCTATACATGTATTTAGAAAAATGCTACTCACAACCTGGGCCAATCATCCATCTTAAGTTGAGTCCATCCAGGCAAGAGGCCTCTAAAGTTAAGATGCCATGTCTCAGTTTTCCCCCAAAAGTTCCACATTTTTCGTGCTATATATCTGAAGGTGTTATCCCGTCTGTTGAATTTTTTGGCATGTATGTTGTGCTGTCGTCTATTTTCATGAAAACATTTGGAACCTCTTAGATGTTTCACGCCCTATGGAGGAAATATGCTGCCAAAAATATGGTACACAAAAAAACAACATGTAGTACACTACAATTTTAATACATCACTCAATAAACACTTCTAAATACACAAAAAAATACAACAAGCATCTAAAAAGATATTGTAGCAGTACAGTGGCATAACATTTTTAAACACATAATTATTACTCTAGAATACTTACTATACATGTAATAAAGAAAATGCTACTTACAACCTGGGCCAATCACCTATCTTAAATTGAGTAGATCCAGGAAAGAAGTCTCTAAAGTCGGGATGCCATGTCCTAGTTTTTCACCAAAAGTTCTGCATTTCTTGTGCTATATTTATTGGTGTTATCCAATCTTTTGTATTTTCTTGCATGAATGCGCTGCAGTCATCAGTTTTCATAAAAGCGATTTCTCCAAATGTTCATCCAGTGAATCTCTCAAATGTTCCAAATCTATGGAGGAAATATGCTGCAAAACATCTTGTACAAAAAAAACATACAGTACACTACAACTTTAACAAAATAATGGTGAAACACTAAACTGGCAATTATACAGACACACTTTTACATTCAATAACAAAGTAATGTAACCTGCAGAGTAAAACTCAGGGGCATATTTGAAGTGATTTAAATATACTCATAAGCTTTACCTGTGGCCTCCTCCTCCCCTACAGCCACACCAAACACCAACCAAACTGGTACTAAGCAGGTTACATATGGTTGTGAACCATTTAGGATGGTTTCACACTGTAAATTGCCATCAGCAGTGCAGTGCATTGCGCCTGTTGCAACGCCAAAAAAAGACCTTCAGGGAACACCGTGTTAGTATACGAGGTTCCCTGTCTGGCCACCAGCAAAGCAGGAAGTGACAATTTAAATACATCAATCAATAAGCACTTCAAAACACACACAAAAAAACTTAATGCATCTGACAAGATATTACAGCAGTATAGTAGCATAACATTTCAACACATATAATTATTAGTCTACAATGTTTCCTATACACGGAGTTAGAAAAATGCTACTCACAACCTGGGCCAATCATCCATCTTAAGTTGAGTCCATCCAGGCAAGAGGTTTCTAAAGTTGGGATGCCATGTCTCAGTTTTCCAACAAAAGTTCTGCATTTTTCGTGCAATACCCGATGGAGCTATCATATCTTTTGTAGTTTATTGTATGTATGCAGTGCTGTTTTCAAATTTCATAATAGCGATTTTTCCAAATGTTCACCTAACGAATCTCTTAAATTTTCCACATCTATGGAGGAAGTATGCTGCAAAACATCTTGTACACAAAAAAAAAACATGCAGTACACTAAAATGTAAATTCATCAATCAATAAAGACTTTGAAATGCCCATAAAAATACTACAAACATTTGAAAAGATATTACAGCAGTACAAAGAAATAACATTTTTAAACACGTAATTATTACTCTAGAATACTTACTATACATGTAATAAAGAAAATGCTACTTACAACCGGGGCCAATCATTTATCCTAAATTGAGTCTATCCAGGAAAGATGTCTATAAACTTGGGATGCCACGTCTCTGTTTTCCACCAAAAGGTCCGCATTTCTCATGCTATATATGTTGGTGTTATCCCGTATTTTTTATTCTCTGTCACATATTTCGGTGCTGTCATCTATTTTCATAAAAGTAATTTTTCCAAATGTTCACCTAGAACACCTCTCAAATGTTCCACATCTATGGAGGAAATATGCTGCAAAACATCTTGTTCACAAAAAAACAACACATGCAGTACACTACAACGTTAAAACATCAATAAACAAACACTTCTCAATGCACACAAAAATACTTTAGGCAACTGACAGGATATTACAGCAGTATAGTAGCACAACATTTTTAACCATGTAATTATTAGTCTAGAATGCTTCTTATACATGTAATGAAAAAAATTCTACTCACAACCTTGGCAAATAATCCATCCCAAATTGAGTCCATACAGGGAAAATGTTTCTAAGGTTGTGATGCCATGTCTCAGTTTTCCCAAAAAGTTCTGCATTTTTCGTGCTATATCTGAAGGTGGTATCCCGTCTGTTGTATTTTTTGGCATGTATGCTGTTCTGTCGTCTATTTCCATGAAAACATTTTGAACATCTTAGATGTTTCACGTCCTATGGAGGAAATATGCTGCCAAAAATATGTTACACAAAAAACAACATGCAGTACACTACAATTTAAATACATCACTCAATAAACACTTCTAAATGCACAGAAAAATACAACAAGCATCTAAAAAGATATTGCAGCAGTACAGTGGCATAACATTTTTAAACACGTAATTATTACTCTAGTATACTTACTATACATGCAATAAAGAAAATGCTACTCACAACCTGGGCCAATCACCCATCTTAAATTGAGTCCATCCAGGAAAGAAGTCTCTAAAGTCGGGATGCCATGTCCTAGTTTTCCACCAAAAGTTCTGCATTTCTCGTGCTATATTTAATGGTGTTATCCCATCTTTTGTATTCTCTTGCATGCATGCTTTGCTGTCATCAGTTTTCATAAAAGCGATTTCTCCAAATATTCACCCAGTGAATCTCTTAAATGTTCTAAATCTATGGAGGAAATATGCTGCAAAACATCTTGTACAAAAAAAACATACAGTACACTACAACTTTAACAAAATAATGGTGAAACACTAAACTGGCAGCTATACAGACACAATTCTACATTCAATAACAAAGTAATGTAACCTGCAGAGTAAAACTCAGGGGCATATTTGAAGTGATTTAAATATACCCGTAAGCTTTACCTGTGGCCTCCCCCTCCCCTACAGCCACACCAAACACCAACCAAACTGGTACTAAGCAGGTTACGTATGGTTGTGAACCATTTAGGATGGTTTCACACTGTAAATTGGCATCAGCAGTGCAGTGTGTTGCGCCTGTTGCATCGCCAAAAAAAGACCTTCAGGGAACACCGTGTTAGTATACGAGGTTCCCTGTTTGGCCACCAACAAAGCAGGAAGTGACAATTTAAATACATCAATCAATAAGCACTTCTAAACACACACAAAAAAACTTAATGCATCTGACAAGATATTACAGCAGTATAGTAACATAACATTTCAACACATATAATTAATAGTCTAGAATGTTTCCTATCCATGTATTTAAAAAAATGCTACTCACAACCTGGGCCAATCATCCATCTTAAGTTGAGTCCATCCAGGCAAGAGGCCTCTAAAGTTGGGATGCCATGTCTCAGTTTTCCACCAAACGTTCCGCATTTTTCGTGCTATATCCGAAGGTGTTATCCCGTCTGTTGTATTTTTTGGCATGTATGTTGTGCTGTCGTCTATTTTCATGAAAACATTTGGAACCTCTTAGAAGTTTCACGTCCTATGGAGGAAATATGCTGCCAAAAACATGGTACACAAAAAAACAACATGCAGTACACTACAATTTTAATACATCACTCAATAAACACTTCTAAATGCACAGAAAAATACAACAAGCATCTAAAAAGATATTGCAGCAGTACAGTGGCATAACATTTTTAAACACATAATTATTACTCTAGAATACTTACTATACATGTAATAAAGAAAATGCTACTTACAACCTGGGCCAGTCACCTATCTTAAATTGAGTAGATCCAGGAAAGAAGTCTTTAAAGTCGGGATGCCATGTCCTAGTTTTTCACCAAAAGTTCTGCATTTCTTGTGCTATATTTAATGGTGTTATCCCATCTTTTGTATTTTCTTGCATGTATGTGTTGCTGTCATCAGTTTTCATAAAAACAATTTCTCCAAATGTTCACCCAGTAAATCTCTCAAATGTTCTAAATCTATGGAGGAAATATGCTGCAAAACATCTTGTACAAAAAAACCATACAGTACACTACAACTTTAACAAAATAATGGTGAAACACTAAACTGGCAGCTATACAGACACACTTTTACATTCAATAACAAAGTAATGTAACCTGCAGAGTAAAACTCAGGGGCATATTTGAAGTGATTTATATATACCCGTAAGCTTTACCTGTGGCATCCTCCTCCTCTACAGCCACACCAAACACCAACCAAACTGGTACTAAGCAGGTTACATATGGTTTTGAACCGTTTAGGATGGCTTCACACTATAAAATGCCATGAGCAGTGCAGTGCGTTGTGCCTGCTGCAACGCCAAAAACAGACCTTCAGAGAACATCGTGTTAGTATACGAGGTTCCCTGTCTGGCCACCAGCAAAGCAGGAAGTGACAATTTAAATACATCAATCAATAAGCACTTCTAAACACACACAAAAAAACTTAATGCATCTGACAAGATATTACAGCAGTATAGTAACATAACATTTCTACACATATAATTAATAGCCTAGAATGTTTCCTATACATGTATTTAAAAAAATGCTACTCACAACCTGGGCCAATCATCCATCTTAAGTTGAGTCCATCGAGGTAAGAGGCCTCTAAAGTTGGGATGCCATGTCTCAGTTTTCCCCCAAAAGTTCCGCATTTTTCGTGCTATATCCGAAGGTGTTATCCCGTCTGTTGTATTTTTTGGCATGTATGTTGTGCTGTCGTCTATTTTCATGAAAACATTTGGAACCTCTTAGATGTTTCACGTCCTATGGAGGAAATATGCTGCCAAAAACATGGTACACAAAAAAACAACATGCAGTACGCTACAATTTTAATACATCACTCAATAAACACTTCTAAATGCACAGAAGAATACAACAAGCATCTAAAAAGATATTGCAGCAGTACAGTGGCATAACATTTTTAAACACATAATTATTACTCTAGAATACTTACTATACATGTAATAAAGAAAATGCTACTTACAACCTGGGCCAGTCACCTATCTTAAATTGAGTAGATCCAGGAAAGAAGTCTTTAAAGTCGGGATGCCATGTCCTAGTTTTTCACCAAAAGTTCTGCATTTCTTGTGCTATATTTAATGGTGTTATCCCATCTTTTGTATTTTCTTGCATGTATGTGCTGCTGTCATCAGTTTTCATAAAAGCATTTCTCCAAATGTTCACCCAGTAAATCTCTCAAATGTTCCAAATCTATGGAGGAAATATGCTGCAAAACATCTTGTACAAAAAAAACATACAGTACACTACAACTTTAACAAAATAATGGTGAAACACTAAACTGGCAGCTATACAGACACACTTTTACATTCAATAACAAAGTAATGTAACCTGCAGAGTAAAACTCAGGGGCATATTTGAAGTGATTTAAATATACCCATAAGCTTTACCTGTGGCATCCTCCTCCCCTACAGCCACACCAAACACCAACCAAACTGGTACTAAGCAGGTTACATATGGTTTTGAACCGTTTAGGATGGCTTCACACTATAAAATGCCATGAGCAGTGCAGTGCGTTGTGCCTGCTGCAACGCCAAAAACCTTCAGAGAACATCGTGTTAGTATACGAGGTTCCCTGTCTGGCCACCAGCAAAGCAGGAAGTGACAATTTAAATACATCAATCAATAAGCACTTCTAAACACACACAAAAAAACTTAATGCATCTGACAAGATATTACAGCAGTATAGTAGCATAACATGTCTACACATATAATTATTAGTCTAGAATGTTTCCTATACATGTAGTTAGAAACATGCTACTCACAACCTGGGCCAATCATCCATCTTTAGTTGAGTCCATCGAGGCAAGAGGTTTCTAAAGTTGGGATGCCATGTCGCAGTTTTCCAACAAAAGTTTTGCATTTTTTCGTGCAATACCCGATGGTGCTATCATATCTTTTGTAGTCTATTGTATGTATGCGGTGCTGTTTTCAAATTTCATAATAGCGATTTTTCCAAATGTTCACCTAACGAATCTCTTAAATGTTCCACATCTATGGAGTAAGTATGCTGCAAAACATCTTGTACACAAAAAAAACATGCAGTACACTAAAATGTAAATTCATCAATCAATAAACACTTTGAAATGCCCATAAAAATACTACAAACATCTGAAAAGATATTACAGCAGTACAGTGGAATAACATTTTTAAACACGTAATTATTACTCTAGAATACTTACTATACATGTAATAAAGAAAATGCTACTCACAACCGGGGCCAATCATCCATTCTAAATTGAGTCTATCCAGGAAAGATGTCTATAAACTTGGGATGCCATGTCTCTGTTTTCCACCAAAAGGTCTGCATTTCTCATGCTATATATGTTGGTGTTATCCCGTATTTTGTATTCTTTTTTTACGTATTTCGGTGCTGTCGTCTATTTTCATGAAAGTAATTTTTCCAAATGTTCACCTAGAACACCTCTCAAATGTTCCACATCTATGGAGGAAATATGCTGCAAAACATCTTGTTCACAAAAAAACAACACATGCAGTACACTACAACGTTAAAACATCAATAAACAAAGACTTCTCAATGCACACAAAAATACTTTAGGCAACTGACAAGATATTACAGCAGTATAGTAGCACAACATTTTTAACCATGTAATTATTAGTCTAGAATGCTTCTTATACATGTAATGAAAAAAATGAAACTCACAACCTTGGCAAATAATCCATCCCAAATTGAGTCCATCCAGGGAAAATGTTTCCAAAGTTGTGATGCCATGTCTCAGTTTTCCCCAAAAAGTTCTGCATTTCTCGTGCTATATCTGAAGGTGGTATCCCGTCTGTTGTATTTTTTGGCATGTATGCTGTTCTGTTGTCTATTTCCATGAAAACATTTTGAACCTCTTAGATGTTTCACGTCCTATGGAGGAAATATGCTGCCAAAAATATGGTACACAAAAAACAACATGCAGTACACTACAATTTAAATACATCACTCAATAAACACTTCTAAATGCACAGAAAAATACAACAAGCATCTAAAAAGATATTGCAGCAGTACAGTGGCATAACATTTTTAAACACGTAATTATTACTCTAGAATACTTACTATATATGTAATAAAGAAAATGCTACTCACAACCTGGGCCAATCACCCATCTTAAATTGAGTCCATCCAGGAAAGAAGTCTCTAAAGTCGGGATGCCATGTCCTAGTTTTCCACCAAAAGTTCTGCATTTCTCGTGCTATATTTAATGGTGTTATCCCATCTTTAGTATTCTCTTGCTTGCATGCTTTGCTGTCATCAGTTTTCATAAAAGCGATTTCTCCAAATATTCACCCAGTGAATCTCTCAACTGTTCTAAATCTATGGAGGAAATATGCTGCAAAACATCTTGTACAAAAAAAACATACAGTACACTACAACTTTAACAAAATAATGGTGAAACACTAAACTGGCAGCTATACAGACACAATTCTACATTCAATAACAAAGTAATGTAACCTGCAGAGTAAAACTCAGGGGCATATTTGAAGTGATTTAAATATACCCGTAAGCTTTACCTGTGGCCTCCTCCTCCCCTACAACCACACCAAACACCAACCAAACTGGTACTAAGCAGGTTACATATGGTTGTGAACCATTTAGGATGGTTTCACACTGTAAATTGGCATCAGCAGTGCAGTGTGTTGCGCCTGTTGCAACGCCAAAAAAAGACCTTCAGGGAACACCGTGTTAGTATATGCGGTTCCCTGTCTGGCCACCAGCAAAGCAGGAAGTGACAATTTAAATACATCAATCAATAAGCACTTCTAAACACACACAAAAAAACTTGATGCATCTGACAAGATATTACAGCAGTATAGTAACATAACATTTGTACACATATAATTAATAGTCTAGAATGTTTCCTATACATGTATTTAGAAAAATGCTACTCACAACCTGGGCCAATCATCCATCTTAAGTTGAGTCCATCCAGGCAAGAGGCCTCTAAAGTTGGGATGCCATGTCTCAGTTTTCCCCCAAAAGTTCCGCATTTTTCGTGCTATATCTGAAGGTGTTATCCCGTCTGTTGTATTTTTTGGCATGTATGTTGTGCTGTCGTCTATTTTCATGAAAACATTTGGAACCTCTTAGATGTTTCACGTCCTATGGAGGAAATATGCTGCCAAAAATGTGGTACACAAAAAAACAACATGCAGTACACTACAATTTTAACACATTACTCAATAAACACTTCTAAATACACAGAAAAATACAACAAGCATCTAAAAAGATATTGCAGCAGTACAGTGGCATCCAGGGCCGGATTTACAACTTAGGAGCCTGTAGGCACAGGTGTTCTGGCGCCCTAAACTCCGCCCCTCAACACAGGCCCCACCCCAAAGTAAAAACATTCTAATTTCTAAGCCTTGTCTCGTGTCTACTATCCTTAGAATCGTACAATTTAATCGCTGTCTCATGTCATCCTTCGTGACGTGACACAAGGATTCAAGTGTAAGCAGACGTCTATATTTAATGGTGTTATCCCATCTTTTGTATTTTCTTGCATGTATGTGCTGCTGTCATCAGTTTTCATAAAAGCAATTTCTCCAAATGTTCACCCAGTGAATCTCTCAAATGTTCCAAATCTATGGAGGAAATATGCTGCAAAACATCTTGTACAAAAAGAACATACAGTACATTACAACTTTAACAAAATAATGGTGAAACACTAAACTGGCAGCTATACAGACACACTTTTACATTCAATAACAAAGTCATGTAACCTGCAGAGTAAAACTCAGGGGCATATTTGAAGTGATTTAAATATACCCGTAAGCTTTACCTGTGGCCTCCTCCTCCCCTACAGCCACACCAAACACCAACCAAACTGGTACTAAGCAGGTTACATATGGTTGTGAACCGTTTAGGATGGTTCACACTGTAAATTGCAAAATTACATAGGAAGTAACTGACTCTTGGGTGCATGCTAGAATATTTTAATATAGAAAAAGTTGATATACAAAAACATATACATTGCTAGAACATGAATAACATACATTACATAGACAGGATTAAAACAGGGACAAGAGAGCCCTGAAAAAAGGAGCCAAATCTCCCACAACCACACTTGAGTCTCTTGGAGGCTGCAGTCCTCCAAAGAGATATACACCAGGACACATAAAGAGCAACTTGTGAATGAAATATAGTTCTAGGAATTTCCCAGGTCAAACAAAGCACTCTATTGGGTTAGAAATGTGCATGCTAAGGCAATTACTGAACCAAAGAATATGTATTTCCAGCTCCTCATATTCCGAAAAAACCTGTAGCTATCCAAGCAATGTGCACCTCCTCATAGTTAGCAGCAGATGTTGAAACCAGTTGACTCAATCCTTTTTTTCCCTCCTTCCTCCTTTTCCCCTCCTTCTTTCCCTTCCAACCCCCCCCCCCCCTTCTTCCTCTTTTCTTTCTCCTTCTTGGTTCACCCTCTCTTTTAAGGGTCTCAGTCTTGAATTACTTATTATGATTTTCTATGGGGCATGATTAGATCCTTTTGGTCTTTTCTTCCCCTATGTTCATATTCATATCTATGCTTAAGTATTAAACATTAAGATATTTCTGAAATTAACAATTTTCTCACTCTGTAATAGATTTGTTGTATACACGTGTGTACAGTGTGGGCAGAGCCCGCCCTGCTGCATTTTTCAAAGAAATAGCATTTTTTGGCTATATATATAGGGCAGTTGAATAAGGTTTTATTATACAAGACTAAGTGGTTTTGAACTCCGGCTGGAGTATGAGTTTAATGATGGTTTGAATAGGGCAATAATTTTGAAATATATGTGCCATCTTCGGGGTTCTGGGCTTCACGCGGCGGCACACCTCTCCCTGCAGTCAGTGGGACGCTTCCTGGTCTGCGTCCCACTGTGGAGCGCATGACGCGCACACCTCCGCCGCTGTACGCGGTGTGCGGTGGGCAGAGTTTGGCGCTCACGCTGGGCCATGTCTTATTGGCTGCAGCGGTCAGGAGGGGGTGGGCGAGCTCCGGCGGGATGCCTTGAACACTCGCTGTCTGGCGCTTGTAAGAAGTAGACGCTAATCTCTGAAGAGGCTGTCAGTGAGACAGCGAAACATGTCAGATTAATGGCGTCTGACGCCATCTTCCACACCCTCTAACCATCCACCAGGACCACCCGGAACTCGGAACTCTATCTCCATCTTCAATCCGCATATCAGCGGAGTGGTAACTATGAACTTATGAACTTACAAACCAGTGTCTTTGTTGCTGTCTGGAATTTACCCACTGCATGTGGATGCTGATGGATCAATGTGCATGAGCTTTGCATACAACAACATTGGAAACTTTTTGTGTCTGCTATACCGAGGACAGTCACTGCCAGCTTCCTCACTATATCTGCATGGCGCTTTATTCCTGCTTCGCTACAGCTGTTCCATTTTGATGTGCATGCTTTATACCTAAGCTACTGTTTGATGTACAACATATAACAATCACTGGAGTATTGCCTATATAACATTGAGGACTGCGATTGAGTCCAACTATCTTACCCAGCTGATGGATAAAGACGTTGCACATGACTGCGATTGAGTCAACTGGTTTATACATCTTCTGCTAACTATGAGGAGGTGCACATTGCTTGGATAGCTACAGGTTTTTTCGGAATATGAGGAGCTGGAAATACATATTCTTTGGTTCAGTAATTACCTTAGCATGCACATTTCTAACCCAATAGAGTGCTTTGTTTGACCTGGGAAATTCCTAGAACTATATTTCATTCACAAGTTGCTCTGGATGTGTCCTGGTGTATATCTCTTTGGAGGACTGCAGCCTCCAAGAGACTCAAGTGTGGTTGTGGGAGATTTGGCTCCTTTTTTCAGGGCTCTCTTGTCCCTGTTTTAATCCTGTCTATGTAATGTATGTTATTCATGTTCTAGCAATGTATATGTTTTTGTATATCAACTTTTTCTATATTAAAACATTCTAGCATGCACCCAAGAGTCAGTTACTTCCTATGTAATTTTGCTATTTATCTTTGCTGACAAGGTGCATGCTAGGTAATATATTGGGATTTATCTTCATCACTTTGGATATATAGTTGGTGTCCTGTGGCGGGTCACCAACACACATGATAAGTCGTCTGCTACTTAGGTGTCCTTTTTCCTGTGCTTTCTCACACTGTAAATTGCCATCAGCAGTGCAGTGCGTTGTGCCTGCTGCAATGCCAAAAACAGACCTTCAGGGAGCACCGTGTTAGTATATGAGGTTCCCTGTCTGGCCACCAGCAAAGCAGGAAGTGACAATTTAAATACATCAATCAATAAGCACTTCTAAACACACACAAAAAAACTTAATGCATCTGACAAGATATTACAGCAGTATAGTAACATAACATTTCTACACATATAATTAATAGTCTAGAATGTTTCCTATACATGTATTTAGAAAAATGCTACTCTCAACCTGGGCCAATCATCTATTTAATGTTGAGTCCATCCAGGCAAGAGGCCTCTAAAGTTGGGATGCTATGTCTCAGTTTTCCCCCAAAAGTTCCGCATTTTTCGTGCTATATCTGAAGGTGTTATCCCGTCTGTTGAATTTTTTGGCATGTATGTTGTGCTGTCGTCTATTTTCATGAAAACATTTGGAACCTCTTTGATGTTTCACGTCCTATGGAGGAATTATGCTGCCAAAAATATGGTACACAAAAAAACAACATGCAGTACACTACAAATTTAATACATCACTCAATAAACACTTCTAAATACACAGAAAAATACAACAAGCATCTAAAAAGATATTGCAGCAGTACAGTGGCATAACATTTTTAAACACATAATTATTACTCTAGAATACTTACTCTACATGTAATAAAGAAAATGCTACTCACAACCTGGGCCAATCACCTGGGCCAATCATCCATCTTAAGTTGAGTCCATCCAGGCAAGAGGCCTCTAAAGTTGGGATGCCATGTCTCAGTGTTCCCCCAAAAGTTCCACATTTTTCGTGCTATATCTGAAGGTGTTATCCCGTCTGTTGTATTTTTTGGCATGTATGTTGTGCTGTCGTCTATTTTCATGAAAACATTTGGAACCTCTTAGATGTTTCACGTCCTATGGAGGAAATATGCTGCCAAAAATATGGTACACAAAAAAACAACATGCAGTACACTACAATTTTAATACATCACTCAAGAAACACTTCTAAATACACAGAAAAATACAACAAGCATCTAAAAAGATATTGCAGCAGTACAGTGGCATCACATTTTTAAACACATAATTATTCCTCTAGAATACTTACTATACATGTAATAAAGAAAATGCTACTCACAACCTGGGCCAATCACCTATCTTAAATTGAGTAGATCCAGGAAAGAAGTCTCTAAAGTCGGGATGCCACGTCCTAGTTTTTCACCAAAAGTTCTGCATTTCTTGTGCTATATTTAATGGTGTTATCCCATCTTTTGTATTTTCTTGCATGTATGTGCTGCTGTCATCAGTTTTCATAAAAGCAATTTCTCCAAATGTTCACCCAGTGAATCTCTCAAACGTTCCAAATCTATGGAGGAAATATGCTGCAAAACATCTTGTACAAAAAAAACATACAGTACACTACCACTTTAACAAAATAATGGTGAAACACTAAACTGGCAGCTATACAAACACACTTTTACATTCAATAACAAAGTCATGTAACCTGCAGAGTAAAACTCAGGGGCATATTTGAAGTGATTTAAATATACCCGTAAGCTTTACCTGTGGCCTCCTCCTCCCCTACAGCCACACCAAACACCAACCAAACTGGTACTAAGCAGGTTACATATGGTTGTGAACCGTTTAGGATGGTTCACACTGTAAATTGCCATCAGCAGTGCAGTGCGTTGGGCCTGCTGCAATGCAAAACACAGACCTTCAGGGAACACCGTGTGAGTATACGAGGTTCCCTGTCTGGCCACCAGCAAAGCAGGAAGTGACAATTTAAATACATCAATCAATAAGCACTTCTAAACACACACAAAAAAACTTAATGCATCTGACAAGATATTACAGCAGTATAGTAACATAACATTTGTACACATATAATTAATAGTCTAGAATGTTTCCTATACATGTATTTAGAAAAATGCTACTCACAACCTGGGCCAATCATCTATCTAATGTTGAGTCCATCCAGGCAAGAGGCCTCTAAAGTTGGGATGCCATGTCTCAGTTTTCGCCCAAAAGTTCCGCATTTTTCGTGCTATATCTGAAGGTGTTATCCAGTCTGTTGTATTTTTTGGCATGTATGTTGTGCTGTCGTCTATTTTCATGAAAACATTTGGAACCTCTTTGATGTTTCACGTCCTATGGAGGAAATATGCTGCCAAAAATATGGTACACAAAAAAACAACATGCAGTACACTACAATTTTAATACATCACTCAATAAACACTTCTAAATACACAGAAAAATACAACAAGCATCTAAAAAGATATTGCAGCAGTACAGTGGCATAACATTTTTAAACACATAATTATTACTCTAGAATACTTACTATACATGTAATAAAGAAAATGCTACTCACAACCTGGGTCAATCACCTATCTTAAATTGAGTAGATCCAGGAAAGAAGTCTCTAAAGTCGGGATGCCATGTCCTAGTTTTTCACCAAAAGTTCTGCATTTCTTGTGCTATATTTAATGGTGTTATCCCATCTTTTGTATTATCTTGCATGTATGCGCTGATGTCATCAGTTTTCATAAAAGCGATTTCTCCAAATGTTCACCCAGTGAATCTCTCAAATGTTCTAAATCTATGGAGGAAATATGCTGCAAAACATCTTGTACAAAAAACACTGCAACTTTAACAAAATAATGGTGAAACACTAAACTGGCAGCTATACAGACACAATTTTACATTCAATAACAAAGTAATGTAACCTGCAGAGAAAAACTCAGGGGCATATTTGAAGTGATTTAAATATACCCATAAGTATTACCTGTGGCCTCCTCCTCCCCTACAGCCACACCAAACACCAACCAAACTGGTACTAAGCAGGTTACATATGGTTGTGAACCGTTTAGGATGGTTTCACACTGTAAATTGCCATCAGCAGTGCAAAGCGTTGCGCCTGTTGGAAAGCCAAAAACAGACCTTTAGGGAACACCGTGTTAGTATACGAGGTTCCCTGTCTGGCCACCAGCAAAGCAGGAAGTGGCAATTTAAATACATCAATCAATAAGCACTTCTAAACACACACAAAAAAACTTAATGCATCTGACAAGATATTACAGCAGTATAGTAACATAACATTTCTACACATATAATTAATAGTCTAGAATGTTTCCTATACACGGAGTTAGAAAAATGCTACTCACAACCTGGGCCAATCATCCATCTTAAGTTGAGTCCATCCAGGCAAGAGGTTTCTAAAGTTGGGATGCCATGTCTCAGTTTTCCAACAAAAGTTCTGCATTTTTTGTGCAATACCCGATGGTGCTATCATATCTTTTGTAGTCTATTGTATGTATGCGGTGCTGTTTTCAAATTTCATAATAGCGATTTTTCCAAATGTTTACCTAACGAATCTCTTAAATGTTCCACATCTATGGAGAAAGTATGCTGCAAAACATCTTGTACACACAAAAAAACATGCAGTACACTAAAATGTAAATTCGTCAATCAATAAACACTTTGAAATGCCCATAAAAATACTACAAACATCTGAAAAGATATTACAGCAGTACAGTGGAATAACATTTTTAAACACGTAATTATTACTTTAGAATACTTACTATACATGTAATAAAGAAAATGCTACTCACAACCAGGGCCAATCATCCATCCTAAATTGAGTCTATCCAGGAAAGATGTCTATAAACTTGGGATGCCATGTCTCTGTTTTCCACCAAAAGGTCTGCATTTCTCATGCTATATATGTTGGTGTTATCCCGTATTTTGTATTCTTTCACGTATTTCAGTGCTGTCATCTATTTTCATAAAAGTAACTTTTCCAAATGTTCACCTAGAACACCTCTCAAATGTTCCACATCTATGGAGGAAATATGCTGCAAAACATCTTGTTCACAAAAAAACAACACATGCAGTACACTACAACGTTAAAACATCAATAAACAAACACTTCTCAACGCACACAAAAATACTTTAGGCAACTGACAAGGTATTACAGCAGTATAGTAGCACAACATTTTTAACCATGTAATTATTAGTCTAGAATGCTTCTTATACATGTAATGAAAAAAATGCTACTCACAACCTTGGCAAATAATCCATCCCAAATTGAGTCCATCCAGGGAAAATGTTTCTAAAGTTGTGATGCCATGTCTCAGTTTTCCCCCAAAAGTTCTGCATTTCTCATGCTATATCCGATGGTGTTATCCCGTCTGTTGTATTTTCTTGCATGTATGCTGTTCTGACGTCTATTTCGATGAAAACATTTTGAACCTCTTAGATGTTTCACATCCTATAGAGGAAATATGCTGCCAAAAATATGGTACACAAAAAACAACATGCAGTACACTACAATTTAAAGACATCAACCAATTAACACTTCTTAATGCACAGAAAAATACAACAACCATCTAAAAAGATATTGCAGCAGTACAGTGGCATAACATTTTTAAACACGTAATTATTACTCTAGTATACTTACTATACATGTAATAAAGAAAATGCTACTCACAACCTGGGCCAATCACCCATCTTAAATTGAGTCCATCCAGGAAAGAAGTCTCTAAAGTCGGGATGCCATGTCCTAGTTTTCCACCAAAAGTTCTGCATTTCTCGTGCTATATTTAGTGGTGTCATCCCATCTTTTGTATTCTCTTGCATGTATGCGCTGATGTCATCAGTTTTCATAAAAGCGATTTCTCCAAATGTTCACCCAGTGAATCTCTCAAATGTTCTAAATCTATGGAGGAAATATACTGCAAAACATCTTGTACAAAAAAAACATACAGTACACTACAACTTTAACAAAATAATGGTGAAACACTAAACTGGCAGCTATACAGACACAATTCTACATTCAATAACAAAGTAATGTAACCTGCAGAGTAAAACTCAGGGGCATATTTGAAGTGATTTAAATATACCCGTAAGCTTTATCTGTGGCCTCCTCCTCCCCTACAGCCACACCAAACACCAACCAAACTGGTACTAAGCAGGTTACATATGGTTGTGAACCATTTAGGATGGTTTCACACTGTAAATTGGCATCAGCAGTGCAGTGTGTTGCGCCTGTTGCAACGCCAAAAAAAGACCTTCAGGGAACACCGTGTTAGTATATGAGGTTCCCTGTCTGACCACCAGCAAAGCAGGAAGTGACAATTTAAATACATCAATCAATAAGCACTTCTAAACACACACAAAAAAACTTAATGCATCTGACAAGATATTACAGCAGTATAGTAACATAACATTTCTACACATATAATTAATAGTCTAGAATGTTTCCTACACATGTATTTAGAAAAATGCTACTCACAACCTGGGCCAATCATCCATCTTAAGTTGAGTCCATCCAGGCAAGAGGCCTCTAAAGTTGGGATGCCATGTCTCAGTTTTCCCCCAAAAGTTCCGCATTTTTCGTGCTATATCTGAAGGTGTTATCCCGTCTGTTGTATTTTTTGGCATGTATGTTGTGCTGTCGTCTATTTTCATGAAAACATTTGGAACCTCTTTGATGTTTCACGTCCTATGGAGGAAATATGCTGCCAAAAATATGGTACACAAAAAAACAACATGCAGTACACTACAATTTTAATACATCACTCAATAATCACTTCTAAATACACAGAAAAATACAACAAGCATCTAAAAAGATATTGCAGCAGTACAGTGGCATAACATTTTTAAACACATAATTATTACTCTAGAATACTTACTATACATGTAATAAAGAAAATGCTACTCACAACCTGGGCCAATCACCTATCTTAAATTGAGTAGATCCAGGAAAGAAGTCTCTAAAGTCGGGATGCCATGTCCTAGTTTTTCACCAAAAGTTCTGCATTTCTTGTGCTATATTTAATGGTGTTATCCCATCTTTTGTATTCTCTTGCATGTATGCGCTGCTGTCATCAGTTTTCATAAAAGCAATTTCTCCAAATGTTCACCCAGTGAATCTCTCAAATGTTCCCAAATCTATGGAGGAAATATGCTGCAAAACATCTTGTACAAAAAACACTGCAACTTTAACAAAATAATAGTGAAACACTAAACTGGCAGCTATACAGACACAATTTTACATTCAATAACAAAGTAATGTAACCTGCAGAGAAAAACTCAGGGGCATATTTGAAGTGATTTAAATATACCCGTAAGTTTTACCTGTGGCCTCCTCCTCCCCTACAGCCACACCAAATACCAACCAAACTGGTACTAAGCAGGTTACATATGGTTGTGAACCGTTTAGGATGGTTTCACACTGTAAATTACCATCAGCAGTGCAAAGCGTTGCGCCTGTTGGAAAGCCAAAAACAGACCTTCAGGGAACACCGTGTTAGTATACGAGGTTCCCTGTCTGGCCACCAGCAAAGCAGGAAGTGGCAATTTAAATACATCAATCAATAAGCACTTCTAAACACACACACAAAAACTTAATGCATCTGACAAGATATTACAGCAGTATAGTAGCATAACCTTTCTACACATATAATTAATAGTCTAGAATGTTTCCTATACATGGAGTTAGAAAAATGCTACTCACAACCTGGGCCAATCATCCATCTTAAGTTGAGTCCATCCAGGCAAGAGGTTTCTAAAGTTGGGATGCCATGTCTCAGTTTTCCAACAAAAGTTCTGCATTTTTCGTGCAATACCCGATGGTGCTATCATATCTTTTGTAGTCTATTGTATGTATGCGGTGCTGTTTTCAAATTTCATAATAGCGATTTTTCCAAATGTTCACCTAACGAATCCCTTAAATGTTCCACATCTATGGAGAAAGTATGCTGCAAAACATCTTGTACACACAAAAAAACATGCAGTACACTAAAATGTAAATTCGTCAATCAATAAACACTTTGAAATGCCCATAAAAATGCTACAAACATCTGAAAAGATATTACAGCAGTACAGTGGAATAACATTTTTAAACACGTAATTATTACTTTAGAATACTTACTATACATGTAATAAAGAAAATGCTACTCACAACCTGGGCCAATCACCCATCTTAAATTGAGTCCATCCAGGAAAGAAGTCTCTAAAGTCGGGATGCCATGTCCTAGTTTTCCACCAAAAGTTCTGCATTTCTCGTGCTATATTTAGTGGTGTCATCCCATCTTTTGTATTCTCTTGCATGTATGCGCTGATGTCATCAGTTTTCATAAAAGCGATTTCTCCAAATGTTCACCCAGTGAATCTCTCAAATGTTCTAAATCTATGGAGGAAATATACTGCAAAACATCTTGTACAAAAAAAACATACAGTACACTACAACTTTAACAAAATAATGGTGAAACACTAAACTGGCAGCTATACAGACACAATTCTACATTCAATAACAAAGTAATGTAACCTGCAGAGTAAAACTCAGGGGCATATTTGAAGTGATTTAAATATACCCGTAAGCTTTATCTGTGGCCTCCTCCTCCCCTACAGCCACACCAAACACCAACCAAACTGGTACTAAGCAGGTTACATATGGTTGTGAACCATTTAGGATGGTTTCACACTGTAAATTGGCATCAGCAGTGCAGTGTGTTGCGCCTGTTGCAACGCCAAAAAAAGACCTTCAGGGAACACCGTGTTAGTATATGAGGTTCCCTGTCTGACCACCAGCAAAGCAGGAAGTGACAATTTAAATACATCAATCAATAAGCACTTCTAAACACACACAAAAAAACTTAATGCATCTGACAAGATATTACAGCAGTATAGTAACATAACATTTCTACACATATAATTAATAGTCTAGAATGTTTCCTACACATGTATTTAGAAAAATGCTACTCACAACCTGGGCCAATCATCCATCTTAAGTTGAGTCCATCCAGGCAAGAGGCCTCTAAAGTTGGGATGCCATGTCTCAGTTTTCCCCCAAAAGTTCCGCATTTTTCGTGCTATATCTGAAGGTGTTATCCCGTCTGTTGTATTTTTTGGCATGTATGTTGTGCTGTCGTCTATTTTCATGAAAACATTTGGAACCTCTTAGATGTTTCACGTCCTATGGAGGAAATATGCTGCCAAAAATATGGTACACAAAAAAACAACATGCAGTACACTACAATTTTAATACATCACTCAATAATCACTTCTAAATACACAGAAAAATACAACAAGCATCTAAAAAGATATTGCAGCAGTACAGTGGCATAACATTTTTAAACACATAATTATTACTCTAGAATACTTACTATACATGTAATAAAGAAAATGCTACTCACAACCTGGGCCAATCACCTATCTTAAATTGAGTAGATCCAGGAAAGAAGTCTCTAAAGTCGGGATGCCATGTCCAAGTTTTTCACCAAAAGTTCTGCATTTCTTGTGCTATATTTAATGGTGTTATCCCATCTTTTGTATTCTCTTGCATGTATGCGCTGCTGTCATCAGTTTTCATAAAAGCAATTTCTCCAAATGTTCACCCAGTGAATCTCTCAAATGTTCCCAAATCTATGGAGGAAATATGCTGCAAAACATCTTGTACAAAAAACACTGCAACTTTAACAAAATAATAGTGAAACACTAAACTGGCAGCTATACAGACACAATTTTACATTCAATAACAAAGTAATGTAACCTGCAGAGAAAAACTCAGGGGCATATTTGAAGTGATTTAAATATACCCGTAAGTTTTACCTGTGGCCTCCTCCTCCCCTACAGCCACACCAAATACCAACCAAACTGGTACTAAGCAGGTTACATATGGTTGTGAACCGTTTAGGATGGTTTCACACTGTAAATTACCATCAGCAGTGCAAAGCGTTGCGCCTGTTGGAAAGCCAAAAACAGACCTTCAGGGAACACCGTGTTAGTATACGAGGTTCCCTGTCTGGCCACCAGCAAAGCAGGAAGTGGCAATTTAAATACATCAATCAATAAGCACTTCTAAACACACACACAAAAACTTAATGCATCTGACAAGATATTACAGCAGTATAGTAGCATAACCTTTCTACACATATAATTAATAGTCTAGAATGTTTCCTATACATGGAGTTAGAAAAATGCTACTCACAACCTGGGCCAATCATCCATCTTAAGTTGAGTCCATCCAGGCAAGAGGTTTCTAAAGTTGGGATGCCATGTCTCAGTTTTCCAACAAAAGTTCTGCATTTTTCGTGCAATACCCGATGGTGCTATCATATCTTTTGTAGTCTATTGTATGTATGCGGTGCTGTTTTCAAATTTCATAATAGCGATTTTTCCAAATGTTCACCTAACGAATCCCTTAAATGTTCCACATCTATGGAGAAAGTATGCTGCAAAACATCTTGTACACACAAAAAAACATGCAGTACACTAAAATGTAAATTCGTCAATCAATAAACACTTTGAAATGCCCATAAAAATACTACAAACATCTGAAAAGATATTACAGCAGTACAGTGGAATAACATTTTTAAACACGTAATTATTACTTTAGAATACTTACTATACATGTAATAAAGAAAATGCTACTCACAACCAGGGCCAATCATCCATCCTAAATTGAGTCTATCCAGGAAAGATGTCTATAAACTTGGGATGCCATGTCTCTGTTTTCCACCAAAAGGTCTGCATTTCTCATGCTATATATGTTGGTGTTATCCCGTATTTTGTATTCTTTCACGTATTTCAGTGCTGTCATCTATTTTCATAAAAGTAACTTTTCCAAATGTTCACCTAGAACACCTCTCAAATGTTCCACATCTATGGAGGAAATATGCTGCAAAACATCTTGTTCACAAAAAAACAACACATGCAGTACACTACAACGTTAAAACATCAATAAACAAACACTTCTCAACGCACACAAAAATACTTTAGGCAACTGACAAGGTATTACAGCAGTATAGTAGCACAACATTTTTAACCATGTAATTATTAGTCTAGAATGCTTCTTATACATGTAATGAAAAAAATGCTACTCACAACCTTGGCAAATAATCCATCCCAAATTGAGTCCATCCAGGGAAAATGTTTCTAAAGTTGTGATGCCATGTCTCAGTTTTCCCCCAAAAGTTCTGCATTTCTCATGCTATATCCGATGGTGTTATCCCGTCTGTTGTATTTTCTTGCATGTATGCTGTTCTGACGTCTATTTCGATGAAAACATTTTGAACCTCTTAGATGTTTCACATCCTATAGAGGAAATATGCTGCCAAAAATAAGGTACACAAAAAACAACATGCAGTACACTACAATTTAAAGACATCAACCAATTAACACTTCTTAATGCACAGAAAAATACAACAACCATCTAAAAAGATATTGCAGCAGTACAGTGGCATAACATTTTTAAACACGTAATTATTACTCTAGTATACTTACTATACATGTAATAAAGAAAATGCTACTCACAACCTGGGCCAATCACCCATCTTAAATTGAGTCCATCCAGGAAAGAAGTCTCTAAAGTCGGGATGCCATGTCCTAGTTTTCCACCAAAAGTTCTGCATTTCTCGTGCTATATTTAGTGGTGTCATCCCATCTTTTGTATTCTCTTGCATGTATGCGCTGATGTCATCAGTTTTCATAAAAGCGATTTCTCCAAATGTTCACCCAGTGAATCTCTCAAATGTTCTAAATCTATGGAGGAAATATACTGCAAAACATCTTGTACAAAAAAAACATACAGTACACTACAACTTTAACAAAATAATGGTGAAACACTAAACTGGCAGCTATACAGACACAATTCTACATTCAATAACAAAGTAATGTAACCTGCAGAGTAAAACTCAGGGGCATATTTGAAGTGATTTAAATATACCCGTAAGCTTTATCTGTGGCCTCCTCCTCCCCTACAGCCACACCAAACACCAACCAAACTGGTACTAAGCAGGTTACATATGGTTGTGAACCATTTAGGATGGTTTCACACTGTAAATTGGCATCAGCAGTGCAGTGTGTTGCGCCTGTTGCAACGCCAAAAAAAGACCTTCAGGGAACACCGTGTTAGTATATGAGGTTCCCTGTCTGACCACCAGCAAAGCAGGAAGTGACAATTTAAATACATCAATCAATAAGCACTTCTAAACACACACAAAAAAACTTAATGCATCTGACAAGATATTACAGCAGTATAGTAACATAACATTTCTACACATATAATTAATAGTCTAGAATGTTTCCTACACATGTATTTAGACCTTTAGGGAACACCGTGTTAGTATACGAGGTTCCCTGTCTGGCCACCAGCAAAGCAGGAAGTGGCAATTTAAATACATCAATCAATAAGCACTTCTAAACACACACAAAAAAACTTAATGTATCTGACAAGATATTACAGCAGTATAGTAACATAACATTTCTACACATATAATTAATAGTCTCGAATGTTTCCTATACACGGAGTTAGAAAAATGCTACTCACAACCTGGGCCAATCATCCATCTTAAGTTGAGTCCATCCAGGCAAGAGGTTTCTAAAGTTGGGATGCCATGTCTCAGTTTTCCAACAAAAGTTCTGCATTTTTCGTGCAATACCCGATGGTGCTATCATATCTTTTGTAGTCTATTGTATGTATGCGGTGCTGTTTTCAAATTTCATAATAGCGATTTTTCCAAATGTTCACCTAACGAATCTCTTAAATGTTTCACATCTATGGAGAAAGTATGCTGCAAAACATCTTGTACACACAAAAAAACATGCAGTACACTAAAATGTAAATTCGTCAATCAATAAACACTTTGAAATGCCCATAAAAATACTACAAACATCTGAAAAGATATTACAGCAGTACAGTGGAATAACATTTTTAA
Organism: Hyperolius riggenbachi; assembly: GCF_040937935.1. NCBI lineage: Eukaryota > Metazoa > Chordata > Amphibia > Anura > Hyperoliidae > Hyperolius > Hyperolius riggenbachi. Next base: position 423,893,174 of record NC_090649.1, on the reverse strand, counting down.
ACACGTAATTATTACTCTAGAATACTTACTATACATGTAATAAAGAAAATGCTACTCACAACCAGGGCCAATCATCCATCCTAAATTGAGTCTATCCAGGAAAGATGTCTATAAACTTGGGATGCCATGTCTCTGTTTTCCACCAAAAGGTCCTCATTTCTCATGCTATATATGTTGGTGTTATCCCGTATTTTGTATTCTTTTTTTACGTATTTCGGTGCTGTCATCTATTGTCATAAAAGTAATTTTTCCAAATGTTCACCTAGAACACCTCTCAAATGTTCCACATCTATGGAGGAAATATGCTGCAAAACATCTTGTTCACAAAAAAACAACACATGTAGTACACTACAACGTTAAAACATTAATAAACAAACACTTCTCAACGCACACAAAAATACTTTAGGCAACTGACAAGATATTACAGCAGTATAGTAGCACAACATTTTTAACCATGTAATTATTAGTCTAGAATGCTTCTTATACATGTAATGAAAAAAATGCTACTCACAACCTTGGCAAATAATCCATCCCAAATTGAGTCCATCCAGGGAAAATGTTTCTAAAGTTGTGATGCCATGTCTCAGTTTTCCCCCAAAAGTTCTGCATTTCTCATGCTATATCCGATGGTGTTATCCCGTCTGTTGTATTTTCTTGCATGTATGCTGTTCTGACGTCTATTTCGATGAAAACATTTTGAACCTCTTAGATGTTTCACGTCCTATGGAGGAAATATGCTGCCAAAAATATGGTACACAAAAAACAACATGCAGTACACTACAATATGAAGACATCAACCAATTAACACTTCTTAATGCACAGAAAAATACAACAACCATCTAAAAAGATATTGCAGCAGTACAGTGGCATAACATTTTTAAACACGTAATTATTACTCTAGTATACTTACTATACAGGTAATAAAGAAAATGCTACTCACAACCTGGGCCAATCACCCATCTTAAATTGAGTCCATCCAGGAAAGATGTCTCTAAAGTCGGGATGCCATGTCCTAGTTTTCCACCAAAAGTTCTGCATTTCTCGTGCTATATTTAGTGGTGTCATCCCATCTTTTGTATTCTCTTGCATGTATGCGCTGATGTCATCAGTTTTCATAAAAGCGATTTCTCCAAATGTTCACCCAGTGAATCTCTCAAATGTTCTAAATCTATGGAGGAAATATGCTGCAAAACATCTTGTACAAAAAAAACATACAGTACACTACAACTTTAACAAAATAATGGTGAAACACTAAACTGGCAGCTATACAGACACAATTCTACATTCAATAACAAAGTAATGTAACCTGCAGAGTAAAACTCAGGGGCATATTTGAAGTGATTTAAATATACCCGTAAGCTTTACCTGTGGCCTCCTCCCGCCCCTACAGCCACACCAAACACCAACCAAACTGGTACTAAGCAGGTTACATATGGTTGTGAACCATTTAGGATGGTTTCACACTGTAAATTGGCATCAGCAGTGCAGTGCATTGCGCCTGTTGCAACGCCAAAAAAAGACCTTCAGGGAACACCGTGTTAGTATACGAGGTTCCCTGTCTGGCCACCAGCAAAGCAGGAAGTGACAATTTAAATACATCAATCAATAAGCACTTCTAAACACACACAAAAAAACTTAATGCATCTGACAAGATATTACAGCAGTATAGTAACATAACATTTCTACACATATAATTAATAGTCTAGAATGTTTCCTATACATGTATTTAGAAAAATGCTACTCACAACCTGGGCCAATCATCTATCTAATGTTGAGTCCATCCAGGCAAGAGGCCTCTAAAGTTGGGATGCCATGTCTCAGTTTTCCCCCAAAAGTTCCGCATTTTTCGTGCTATATCTGAAGGTGTTATCCCGTCTGTTGTATTTTTTGGCATGTATGTTGTGCTGTCGTCTATTTTCATGAAAACATTTGGAACCTCTTTGATGTTTCACGTCCTATGGAGGAAATATGCTGCCAAAAATATGGTACACAAAAAAGCAACATGCAGTACACTACAATTTTAATACATCACTCAATAAACACTTCTAAATACACAGAAAAATACAACAAGCATCTAAAAAGATATTGCAGCAGTACAGTGGCATAACATTTTTAAACACATAATTATTACTCTAGAATACTTACTATACATGTAATAAAGAAAATGCTACTCACAACCTGGGTCAATCACCTATCTTAAATTGAGTAGATCCAGGAAAGAAGTCTCTAAAGTCGGGATGCCATGTCCTAGTTTTTCACCAAAAGTTCTGCATTTCTTGTGCTATATTTAATGGTGTTATCCCATCTTTTGTATTCTCTTCCATTTAGGCGCTGCTGTCATCAGATTTCATAAAAGCAATTTCTCCAAATGTTCACCCAGTGAATCTCTCAAATGTTCCAAATCTATGGAGGAAATATGCTGCAAAACATCTTGTACAAAAAACACTGCAACTTTAACAAAATAATGGTGAAACACTAAACTGGCAGCTATACAGACACAATTTTACATTCAATAACAAAGTAATGTAACCTGCAGAGAAAAACTCAGGGGCATATTTGAAGTGATTTAAATATACCCGTAAGTATTACCTGTGGCCTCCTCCTCCCCTACAGCCACACCAAACACCAACCAAACTGGTACTAAGCAGGTTACATATGGTTGTGAACCGTTTAGGATGGTTTCACACTGTAAATTGCCATCAGCAGTGCAAAGCGTTGCGCCTGTTGGAAAGCCAAAAACAGACCTTCAGGGAACACCGTGTTAGTATACGAGGTTCCCTGTCTGGCCACCAGCAAAGCAGGAAGTGGCAATTTAAATACATCAATCAATAAGCACTTCTAAACACACACAAAAAACTTAATGCATCTGACAAGATATTACAGCAGTATAGTAACATAACATTTCTACACATATAATTAATAGTCTCGAATGTTTCCTATACACGGAGTTAGAAAAATGCTACTCACAACCTGGGCCAATCATCCATCTTAAGTTGAGTCCATCCAGGCAAGAGGTTTCTAAAGTTGGGATGCCATGTCTCAGTTTTCCAACAAAAGTTCTGCATTTTTCGTGCAATACCCGATGGTGCTATCATATCTTTTGTAGTCTATTGTATGTATGCGGTGCTGTTTTCAAATTTCATAATAGCGATTTTTCCAAATGTTCACCTAACGAATCTCTTAAATGTTCCACATCTATGGAGAAAGTATGCTGCAAAACATCTTGTACACACAAAAAAACATGCAGTACACTAAAATGTAAATTCGTCAATCAATAAACACTTTGAAATGCCCATAAAAATACTACAAACATCTGAAAAGATATTACAGCAGTACAGTGGAATAACATTTTTAAACACGTAATTATTACTCTAGAATACTTACTATACATGTAATAAAGAAAATGCTACTCACAACCAGGGCCAATCATCCATCCTAAATTGAGTCTATCCAGGAAAGATGTCTATAAACTTGGGATGCCATGTCTCTGTTTTCCACCAAAAGGTCCTCATTTCATTTCTCATGCTATATATGTTGGTGTTATCCCGTATTTTGTATTCTTTTTTTACGTATTTCGGTGCTGTCATCTATTTTCATAAAAGTAATTTTACCAAATGTTCACCTAGAACACCTCTCAAATGTTCCACATCTATGGAGGAAATATGCTGCAAAACATCTTGTTCACAAAAAAACAACACATGCAGTACACTACAATGTTAAAACATCAATAAACAAAGACTTCTCAATGCACACAAAAATACTTTAGGCAACTGACAAGATATTACAGCAGTATAGTAGCACAACATTTTTAACCATGTAATTATTAGTCTAGAATGCTTCTTATACATGTAATGAAAAAAATGCTACTCACAACCTTGGCAAATAATCCATCCCAAATTGAGTCCATCCAGGGAAAATGTTTCTAAAGTTGTGATGCCATGTCTCAGTTTTCCCCCAAAAGTTCTGCATTTCTCATGCTATATCCGATGGTGTTATCCCGTCTGTTGTATTTTCTTGCATGTATGCTGTTCTGACGTCTATTTCGATGAAAACATTTTGAACCTCTTAGATGTTTCACGTCCTATGGAGGAAATATGCTGCCAAAAATATGGTACACAAAAAACAACATGCAGTACACTACAATATGAAGACATCAACCAATTAACACTTCTTAATGCACAGAAAAATACAACAACCATCTAAAAAGATATTGCAGCAGTACAGTGGCATAACATTTTTAAACACGTAATTATTACTCTAGTATACTTACTATACAGGTAATAAAGAAAATGCTACTCACAACCTGGGCCAATCACCCATCTTAAATTGAGTCCATCCAGGAAAGATGTCTCTAAAGTCGGGATGCCATGTCCTAGTTTTCCACCAAAAGTTCTGCATTTCTCGTGCTATATTTAGTGGTGTCATCCCATCTTTTGTATTCTCTTGCATGTATGCGCTGATGTCATCAGTTTTCATAAAAGCGATTTCTCCAAATGTTCACCCAGTGAATCTCTCAAATGTTCTAAATCTATGGAGGAAATATGCTGCAAAACATCTTGTACAAAAAAAACATACAGTACACTACAACTTTAACAAAATAATGGTGAAACACTAAACTGGCAGCTATACAGACACAATTCTACATTCAATAACAAAGTAATGTAACCTGCAGAGTAAAACTCAGGGGCATATTTGAAGTGATTTAAATATACCCGTAAGCTTTACCTGTGGCCTCCTCCCGCCCCTACAGCCACACCAAACACCAACCAAACTGGTACTAAGCAGGTTACATATGGTTGTGAACCATTTAGGATGGTTTCACATTGTAAATTGGCATCAGCAGTGCAGTGCATTGCGCCTGTTGCAATGCCAAAAAAAGACCTTCAGGGAACACCGTGTTAGTATACGAGGTTCCCTGTCTGGCCACCAGCAAAGCAGGAAGTGACAATTTAAATACATCAATCAATAAGCACTTCTAAACACACACAAAAAAACTTAATGCATCTGACAAGATATTACAGCAGTATAGTAACATAACATTTCTACACATATAATTAATAGTCTAGAATGTTTCCTATACATGTATTTAGAAAAATGCTACTCACAACCTGGGCCAATCATCTATCTAATGTTGAGTCCATCCAGGCAAGAGGCCTCTAAAGTTGGGATGCCATGTCTCAGTTTTCCCCCAAAAGTTCCGCATTTTTCGTGCTATATCTGAAGGTGTTATCCCGTCTGTTGTATTTTTTGGCATGTATGTTGTGCTGTCGTCTATTTTCATGAAAACATTTGGAACCTCTTTGATGTTTCACGTCCTATGGAGGAAATATGCTGCCAAAAATATGGTACACAAAAAAGCAACATGCAGTACACTACAATTTTAATACATCACTCAATAAACACTTCTAAATACACAGAAAAATACAACAAGCATCTAAAAAGATATTGCAGCAGTACAGTGGCATAACATTTTTAAACACATAATTATTACTCTAGAATACTTACTATACATGTAATAAAGAAAATGCTACTCACAACCTGGGTCAATCACCTATCTTAAATTGAGTAGATCCAGGAAAGAAGTCTCTAAAGTCGGGATGCCATGTCCTAGTTTTTCACCAAAAGTTCTGCATTTCTTGTGCTATATTTAATGGTGTTATCCCATCTTTTGTATTCTCTTCCATTTAGGCGCTGCTGTCATCAGATTTCATAAAAGCAATTTATGTTCTCAAATGTTCCAAATCTATGGAGGAAATATGCTGCAAAACATCTTGTACAAAAAACACTGCAACTTTAACAAAATAATGGTGAAACACTAAACTGGCAGCTATACAGACACAATTTTACATTCAATAACAAAGTAATGTAACCTGCAGAGAAAAACTCAGGGGCATATTTGAAGTGATTTAAATATACCCGTAAGTATTACCTGTGGCCTCCTCCTCCCCTACAGCCACACCAAACACCAACCAAACTGGTACTAAGCAGGTTACATATGGTTGTGAACCGTTTAGGATGGTTTCACACTGTAAATTGCCATCAGCAGTGCAAAGCGTTGCGCCTGTTGGAAAGCCAAAAACAGACCTTCAGGGAACACCGTGTTAGTATACGAGGTTCCCTGTCTGGCCACCAGCAAAGCAGGAAGTGGCAATTTAAATACATCAATCAATAAGCACTTCTAAACACACACAAAAAACTTAATGCATCTGACAAGATATTACAGCAGTATAGTAACATAACATTTCTACACATATAATTAATAGTCTCGAATGTTTCCTATACACGGAGTTAGAAAAATGCTACTCACAACCTGGGCCAATCATCCATCTTAAGTTGAGTCCATCCAGGCAAGAGGTTTCTAAAGTTGGGATGCCATGTCTCAGTTTTCCAACAAAAGTTCTGCATTTTTCGTGCAATACCCGATGGTGCTATCATATCTTTTGTAGTCTATTGTATGTATGCGGTGCTGTTTTCAAATTTCATAATAGCGATTTTTCCAAATGTTCACCTAACGAATCTCTTAAATGTTCCACATCTATGGAGAAAGTATGCTGCAAAACATCTTGTACACACAAAAAAACATGCAGTGCACTAAAATGTAAATTCGTCAATCAATAAACACTTTGAAATGCCCATAAAAATACTACAAACATCTGAAAAGATATTACAGCAGTACAGTGGAATAACATTTTTAAACACGTAATTATTACTCTAGAATACTTACTATACATGTAATAAAGAAAATGCTACTCACAACCAGGGCCAATCATCCATCCTAAATTGAGTCTATCCAGGAAAGATGTCTATAAACTTGGGATGCCATGTCTCTGTTTTCCACCAAAAGGTCCTCATTTCATTTCTCATGCTATATATGTTGGTGTTATCCCGTATTTTGTATTCTTTTTTTACGTATTTCGGTGCTGTCATCTATTTTCATAAAAGTAATTTTACCAAATGTTCACCTAGAACACCTCTCAAATGTTCCACATCTATGGAGGAAATATGCTGCAAAACATCTTGTTCACAAAAAAACAACACATGCAGTACACTACAATGTTAAAACATCAATAAACAAAGACTTCTCAATGCACACAAAAATACTTTAGGCAACTGACAAGATATTACAGCAGTATAGTAGCACAACATTTTTAACCATGTAATTATTAGTCTAGAATGCTTCTTATACATGTAATGAAAAAAATGCTACTCACAACCTTGGCAAATAATCCATCCCAAATTGAGTCCATCCAGGGAAAATGTTTCTAAAGTTGTGATGCCATGTCTCAGTTTTCCCCCAAAAGTTCTGCATTTCTCATGCTATATCCGATGGTGTTATCCCGTCTGTTGTATTTTCTTGCATGTATGCTGTTCTGACGTCTATTTCGATGAAAACATTTTGAACCTCTTAGATGTTTCACGTCCTATGGAGGAAATATGCTGCCAAAAATATGGTACACAAAAAACAACATGCAGTACACTACAATATGAAGACATCAACCAATTAACACTTCTTAATGCACAGAAAAATACAACAACCATCTAAAAAGATATTGCAGCAGTACAGTGGCATAACATTTTTAAACACGTAATTATTACTCTAGTATACTTACTATACATGTAATAAAGAAAATGCTACTCACAACCTGGGCCAATCACCCATCTTAAATTGAGTCCATCCAGGAAAGATGTCTCTAAAGTCGGGATGCCATGTCCTAGTTTTCCACCAAAAGTTCTGCATTTCTCGTGCTATATTTAGTGGTGTCATCCCATCTTTTGTATTCTCTTGCATGTATGCGCTGATGTCATCAGTTTTCATAAAAGCGATTTCTCCAAATGTTCACCCAGTGAATCTCTCAAATGTTCTAAATCTATGGAGGAAATATGCTGCAAAACATCTTGTACAAAAAAAACATACAGTACACTACAACTTTAACAAAATAATGGTGAAACACTAAACTGGCAGCTATACAGACACAATTTTACATTCAATAACAAAGTAATGTAACCTGCAGAGAAAAACTCAGGGGCATATTTGAAGTGATTTAAATATACCCGTAAGTATTACCTGTGGCCTCCTCCTCCCCTACAGCCACACCAAACACCAACCAAACTGGTACTAAGCAGGTTACATATGGTTGTGAACCGTTTAGGATGGTTTCACACTGTAAATTGCCATCAGCAGTGCAAAGCGTTGCGCCTGTTGGAAAGCCAAAAACAGACCTTCAGGGAACACCGTGTTAGTATACGAGGTTCCCTGTCTGGCCACCAGCAAAGCAGGAAGTGGCAATTTAAATACATCAATCAATAAGCACTTCTAAACACACACAAAAAACTTAATGCATCTGACAAGATATTACAGCAGTATAGTAACATAACATTTCTACACATATAATTAATAGTCTCGAATGTTTCCTATACACGGAGTTAGAAAAATGCTACTCACAACCTGGGCCAATCATCCATCTTAAGTTGAGTCCATCCAGGCAAGAGGTTTCTAAAGTTGGGATGCCATGTCTCAGTTTTCCAACAAAAGTTCTGCATTTTTCGTGCAATACCCGATGGTGCTATCATATCTTTTGTAGTCTATTGTATGTATGCGGTGCTTTTTTCAAATTTCATAATAGCGATTTTTCCAAATGTTCACGTAACAAATCTCTTAAATGTTCCACATCTATGGAGAAAGTATGCTGCAAAACATCTTGTACACACAAAAAAACATGCAGTACACTAAAATGTAAATTCGTCAATCAATAAACACTTTGAAATGCCCATAAAAATACTACAAACATCTGAAAAGATATTACAGCAGTACAGTGGAATAACATTTTTAAACACGTAATTATTACTCTAGAATACTTACTATACATGTAATAAAGAAAATGCTACTCACAACCAGGGCCAATCATCCATCCTAAATTGAGTCTATCCAGGAAAGATGTCTATAAACTTGGGATGCCATGTCTCTGTTTTCCACCAAAAGGTCCTCATTTCATTTCTCATGCTATATATGTTGGTGTTATCCCGTATTTTGTATTCTTTTTTTACGTATTTCGGTGCTGTCATCTATTTTCATAAAAGTAATTTTACCAAATGTTCACCTAGAACACCTCTCAAATGTTCCACATCTATGGAGGAAATATGCTGCAAAACATCTTGTTCACAAAAAAACAACACATGCAGTACACTACAACGTTAAAACATCAATAAACAAACACTTCTCAACGCACACAAAAATACTTTAGGCAACTGACAAGATATTACAGCAGTATAGTAGCACAACATTTTTAACCATGTAATTATTAGTCTAGAATGCTTCTTATACATGTAATGAAAAAAATGCTACTCACAACCTTGGCAAATAATCCATCCCAAATTGAGTCCATCCAGGGAAAATGTTTCTAAAGTTGTGATGCCATGTCTCAGTTTTCCCCCAAAAGTTCTGCATTTCTCATGCTATATCTGATGGTGTTATCCCGTCTGTTGTATTTTCTTGCATGTATGCTGTTCTGACGTCTATTTCGATGAAAACATTTTGAACCTCTTAGATGTTTCACGTCCTATGGAGGAAATATGCTGCCAAAAATATGGTACACAAAAAACAACATGCAGTACACTACAATATGAAGACATCAACCAATTAACACTTCTTAATGCACAGAAAAATACAACAACCATCTAAAAAGATATTGCAGCAGTACAGTGGCATAACATTTTTAAACACGTAATTATTACTCTAGTATACTTACTATACAGGTAATAAAGAAAATGCTACTCACAACCTGGGCCAATCACCCATCTTAAATTGAGTCCATCCAGGAAAGATGTCTCTAAAGTCGGGATGCCATGTCCTAGTTTTCCACCAAAAGTTCTGCATTTCTCGTGCTATATTTAGTGGTGTCATCCCATCTTTTGTATTCTCTTGCATGTATGCGCTGATGTCATCAGTTTTCATAAAAGCGATTTCTCCAAATGTTCACCCAGTGAATCTCTCAAATGTTCTAAATCTATGGAGGAAATATGCTGCAAAACATCTTGTACAAAAAAAACATACAGTACACTACAACTTTAACAAAATAATGGTGAAACACTAAACTGGCAGCTATACAGACACAATTCTACATTCAATAACAAAGTAATGTAACCTGCAGAGTAAAACTCAGGGGCATATTTGAAGTGATTTAAATATACCCGTAAGCTTTACCTGTGGCCTCCTCCCGCCCCTACAGCCACACCAAACACCAACCAAACTGGTACTAAGCAGGTTACATATGGTTGTGAACCATTTAGGATGGTTTCACACTGTAAATTGGCATCAGCAGTGCAGTGCATTGCGCCTGTTGCAACGCCAAAAAAAGACCTTCAGGGAACACCGTGTTAGTATACGAGGTTCCCTGTCTGGCCACCAGCAAAGCAGGAAGTGACAATTTAAATACATCAATCAATAAGCACTTCTAAACACACACACAAAAACTTAATGCATCTGACAAGATATTACAGCAGTATAGTAACATAACATTTCTACACATATAATTAATAGTCTAGAATGTTTCCTATACATGTATTTAGAAAAATGCTACTCACAACCTGGGCCAATCATCTATTTAATGTTGAGTCCATCCAGGCAAGAGGCCTCTAAAGTTGGGATGCCATGTCTCAGTTTTCCCCCAAAAGTTCCGCATTTTTCGTGCTATATCTGAAGGTGTTATCCCGTCTGTTGTATTTTTTGGCATGTATGTTGTGCTGTCGTCTATTTTCATGAAAACATTTGGAACCTCTTTGATGTTTCACGTCCTATGGAGGAAATATGCTGCCAAAAATATGGTACACAAAAAAAAAACATGCAGTACACTACAATTTTAATACATCACTCAATAATCACTTCTAAATACACAGAAAAATACAACAAGCATCTAAAAAGATATTGCAGCAGTACAGTGGCATAACATTTTTAAACACATAATTATTACTCTAGAATACTTACTATACATGTAATAAAGAAAATGCTACTCACAACCTGGGCCAATCACCTATCTTAAATTGAGTAGATCCAGGAAAGAAGTCTCTAAAGTCGGTATGCCATGTCTAAGTTTTTCACCAAAAGTTCTGCATTTCTTGTGCTATATTTAATGGTGTTATCCCATCTTTTGTATTTTCTTGCATGTATGTGCTGCTGTCATCAGTTTTCATAAAAGCAATTTCTCCAAATGTTCACCCAGTGAATCTCTCAAATGTTCCAAATCTATGGAGGAAATATGCTGCAAAACACCTTGTACAAAAAAAACATACAGTACACTACCACTTTAACAAAAAAATGGTGAAACACTAAACTGGCAGCTATACAGACACACTTTTACATTCAATAACAAAGTCATGTAACCTGCAGAGTAAAACTCAGGGGCATATTTGAAGTGATTTAAATATACCCGTAAACTTTACCTGTGGCCTCCTCCTCCCCTACAGCCACACCAAACACCAACCAAACTGGTACTAAGCAGTTTACATATGGTTGTGAACCGTTTAGGATGGTTCACACTGTAAATTGCCATCAGCAGTGCAGTGCGTTGTGCCTGCTGCAATGCAAAAAACAGACCTTCAGGGAACACCGTGTTAGTATACGAGGTTCCCTGTCTGGCCACCAGCAAAGCAGGAAGTGACAATTTAAATACATCAATCAATAAGCACTTCTAAACACACACAAAAAAACTTAATGCATCTGACAAGATATTACAGCAGTATAGTAACATAACATTTCTACACATACAATTAATAGTCTAGAATGTTTCCTATACATGTATTTAGAAAAATGCTACTCACAACCTGGGCCAATCATCTATTTAATGTTGAGTCCATCCAGGCAAGAGGCCTCTAAAGTTGGGATGCCATGTCTCAGTTTTCCCCCAAAAGTTCCGCATTTTTCGTGCTATATCTGAAGGTGTTATCCCGTCTGTTGTATTTTTTGGCATGTATGTTGTGCTGTCGTCTATTTTCATGAAAACATTTGGAACCTCTTTGATGTTTCACGTCCTATGGAGGAAATATGCTGCCAAAAATATGGTACACAAAAAAACAACATGCAGTACACTACAATTTTAATACATCACTCAATAAACACTTCTAAATACACAGAAAAATACAACAAGCATCTAAAAAGATATTGCAGCAGTACAGTGGCATAACATTTTTAAACACATAATTATTACTCTAGAATACTTACTATACATGTAATAAAGAAAATGCTACTCACAACCTGGGTCAATCACCTATCTTAAATTGAGTAGATCCAGGAAAGAAGTCTCTAAAGTCGGGATGCCATGTCCTAGTTTTTCACCAAAAGTTCTGCATTTCTTGTGCTATATTTAATGGTGTTATCCCATCTTTTGTATTCTCTTGCATGTATGCGCTGCTGTCATCAGTTTTCATAAAAGCAATTTCTCCAAATGTTCACCCAGTGAATCTCTCAAATGTTCCAAATCTATGGAGGAAATATGCTGCAAAACATCTTGTACAAAAAACACTGCAACGTTAACAAAATAATGGTGAAACACTAAACTGGCAGCTATACAGACACAATTTTACATTCAATAACAAAGTAATGTAACCTGCAGAGAAAAACTCAGGGGCATATTTGAAGTGATTTAAATATACCCGTAAGTATTACCTGTGGCCTCCTCCTCCCCTACAGCCACACCAAACACCAACCAAACTGGTACTAAGCAGGTTACATATGGTTGTGAACCGTTTAGGATGGTTTCACACTGTAAATTGCCATCAGCAGTGCAAAGCGTTGCGCCTGTTGGAAAGCCAAAAACAGACCTTTAGGGAACACCGTGTTAGTATACGAGGTTCCCTGTCTGGCCACCAGCAAAGCAGGAAGTGGCAATTTAAATACATCAATCAATAAGCCCTTCTAAACACACACACAAAAACTTAATGCATCTGACAAGATATTACAGCAGTATAGTAACATAACATTTCTACACATATAATTAATAGTCTCGAATGTTTCCTATACACGGAGTTAGAAAAATGCTACTCACAACCTGGGCCAATCATCCATCTTAAGTTGAGTCCATCCAGGCAAGAGGTTTCTAAAGTTGGGATGCCATGTCTCAGTTTTCCAACAAAAGTTCTGCATTTTTCGTGCAATACCCGATGGTGCTATCATATCTTTTGTAGTCTATTGTATGTATGCGGTGCTGTTTTCAAATTTCATAATAGCGATTTTTCCAAATGTTCACCTAACGAATCTCTTAAATGTTTCACATCTATGGAGAAAGTATGCTGCAAAACATCTTGTACACACAAAAAAAACATGCAGTACACTAAAATGTAAATTCGTCAATCAATAAACACTTTGAAATGCCCATAAAAATACTACAAACATCTGAAAAGATATTACAGCAGTCCAGTGGAATAACATTTTTAAACACGTAATTATTACTCTAGAATACTTACTATACATGTAATAAAGAAAATGCTACTCACAACCAGGGCCAATCATCCATCCTAAATTGAGTCTATCCAGGAAAGATGTCTATAAACTTGGGATGCCATGTCTCTGTTTTCCACCAAAAGGTCCTCATTTCTCATGCTATATATGTTGGTGTTATCCCGTATTTTTTATTCTTTTTTTACGTATTTTGGTGCTGTCATCTATTGTCATAAAAGTAATTTTTCCAAATGTTCACCTAGAACACCTCTCAAATGTTCCACATCTATGGAGGAAATATGCTGCAAAACATCTTGTTCACAAAAAAACAACACATGCAGTGCACTACAACGTTAAAACATCAATAAACAAACACTTCTCAACGCACACAAAAATACTTTAGGCAACTGACAAGATATTACAGCAGTATAGTAGCACAACATTTTTAACCATGTAATTATTAGTCTAGAATGCTTCTTATACATGTAATGAAAAAAATGCTACTCACAACCTTGGCAAATAATCCATCCCAAATTGAGTCCATCCAGGGAAAATGTTTCTAAAGTTGTGATGCCATGTCTCAGTTTTCCCCCAAAAGTTCTGCATTTCTCATGCTATATCCGATGGTGTTATCCCGTCTGTTGTATTTTCTTGCATGTATGCTGTTCTGACGTCTATTTCGATGAAAACATTTTGAACCTCTTAGATGTTTCACGTCCTATGGAGGAAATATGCTGCCAAAAATATGGTACACAAAAAACAACATGCAGTACACTACAATATGAAGACATCAACCAATTAACACTTCTTAATGCACAGAAAAATACAACAACCATCTAAAAAGATATTGCAGCAGTACAGTGGCATAACATTTTTAAACACGTAATTATTACTCTAGTATACTTACTATACATGTAATAAAGAAAATGCTACTCACAACCTGGGCCAATCACCCATCTTAAATTGAGTCCATCCAGGAAAGATGTCTCTAAAGTCGGGATGCCATGTCCTAGTTTTCCACCAAAAGTTCTGCATTTCTCGTGCTATATTTAGTGGTGTCATCCCATCTTTTGTATTCTCTTGCATGTATGCGCTGATGTCATCAGTTTTCATAAAAGCGATTTCTCCAAATGTTCACCCAGTGAATCTCTCAAATGTTCTAAATCTATGGAGGAAATATGCTGCAAAACATCTTGTACAAAAAAAACATACAGTACACTACAACTTTAACAAAATAATGGTAAAAAAACTAAACTGGCAGCTATACAGACACAATTCTACATTCAATAACAAAGTAATGTAACCTGCAGAGTAAAACTCAGGGGCATATTTGAAGTGATTTAAATATACCCGTAAGCTTTACCTGTGGCCTCCTCCCGCCCCTACAGCCACACCAAACACCAACCAAACTGGTACTAAGCAGGTTACATATGGTTGTGAACCATTTAGGATGGTTTCACACTGTAAATTGGCATCAGCAGTGCAGTGCATTGCGCCTGTTGCAACGCCAAAAAAAGACCTTCAGGGAACACCGTGTTAGTATACGAGGTTCCCTGTCTGGCCACCAGCAAAGCAGGAAGTGACAATTTAAATACATCAATCAATAAGCACTTCTAAACACACACACAAAAACTTAATGCATCTGACAAGATATTACAGCAGTATAGTAACATAACATTTCTACACATATAATTAATAGTCTAGAATGTTTCCTATACATGTATTTAGAAAAATGCTACTCACAACCTGGGCCAATCATCTATTTAATGTTGAGTCCATCCAGGCAAGAGGCCTCTAAAGTTGGGATGCCATGTCTCAGTTTTCCCCCAAAAGTTCCGCATTTTTCGTGCTATATCTGAAGGTGTTATCCCGTCTGTTGTATTTTTTGGCATGTATGTTGTGCTGTCGTCTATTTTCATGAAAACATTTGGAACCTCTTTGATGTTTCACGTCCTATGGAGGAAATATGCTGCCAAAAATATGGTACACAAAAAAAAAACATGCAGTACACTACAATTTTAATACATCACTCAATAATCACTTCTAAATACACAGAAAAATACAACAAGCATCTAAAAAGATATTGCAGCAGTACAGTGGCATAACATTTTTAAACACATAATTATTACTCTAGAATACTTACTATACATGTAATAAAGAAAATGCTACTCACAACCTGGGCCAATCACCTATCTTAAATTGAGTAGATCCAGGAAAGAAGTCTCTAAAGTCGGTATGCCATGTCTAAGTTTTTCACCAAAAGTTCTGCATTTCTTGTGCTATATTTAATGGTGTTATCCCATCTTTTGTATTTTCTTGCATGTATGTGCTGCTGTCATCAGTTTTCATAAAAGCAATTTCTCCAAATGTTCACCCAGTGAATCTCTCAAATGTTCCAAATCTATGGAGGAAATATGCTGCAAAACACCTTGTACAAAAAAAACATACAGTACACTACCACTTTAACAAAAAAATGGTGAAACACTAAACTGGCAGCTATACAGACACACTTTTACATTCAATAACAAAGTCATGTAACCTGCAGAGTAAAACTCAGGGGCATATTTGAAGTGATTTAAATATACCCGTAAACTTTACCTGTGGCCTCCTCCTCCCCTACAGCCACACCAAACACCAACCAAACTGGTACTAAGCAGTTTACATATGGTTGTGAACCGTTTAGGATGGTTCACACTGTAAATTGCCATCAGCAGTGCAGTGCGTTGTGCCTGCTGCAATGCAAAAAACAGACCTTCAGGGAACACCGTGTTAGTATACGAGGTTCCCTGTCTGGCCACCAGCAAAGCAGGAAGTGACAATTTAAATACATCAATCAATAAGCACTTCTAAACACACACAAAAAAACTTAATGCATCTGACAAGATATTACAGCAGTATAGTAACATAACATTTCTACACATACAATTAATAGTCTAGAATGTTTCCTATACATGTATTTAGAAAAATGCTACTCACAACCTGGGCCAATCATCTATTTAATGTTGAGTCCATCCAGGCAAGAGGCCTCTAAAGTTGGGATGCCATGTCTCAGTTTTCCCCCAAAAGTTCCGCATTTTTCGTGCTATATCTGAAGGTGTTATCCCGTCTGTTGTATTTTTTGGCATGTATGTTGTGCTGTCGTCTATTTTCATGAAAACATTTGGAACCTCTTTGATGTTTCACGTCCTATGGAGGAAATATGCTGCCAAAAATATGGTACACAAAAAAACAACATGCAGTACACTACAATTTTAATACATCACTCAATAAACACTTCTAAATACACAGAAAAATACAACAAGCATCTAAAAAGATATTGCAGCAGTACAGTGGCATAACATTTTTAAACACATAATTATTACTCTAGAATACTTACTATACATGTAATAAAGAAAATGCTACTCACAACCTGGGTCAATCACCTATCTTAAATTGAGTAGATCCAGGAAAGAAGTCTCTAAAGTCGGGATGCCATGTCCTAGTTTTTCACCAAAAGTTCTGCATTTCTTGTGCTATATTTAATGGTGTTATCCCATCTTTTGTATTCTCTTGCATGTATGCGCTGCTGTCATCAGTTTTCATAAAAGCAATTTCTCCAAATGTTCACCCAGTGAATCTCTCAAATGTTCCAAATCTATGGAGGAAATATGCTGCAAAACATCTTGTACAAAAAACACTGCAACTTTAACAAAATAATGGTGAAACACTAAACTGGCAGCTATACAGACACAATTTTACATTCAATAACAAAGTAATGTAACCTGCAGAGAAAAACTCAGGGGCATATTTGAAGTGATTTAAATATACCCGTAAGTATTACCTGTGGCCTCCTCCTCCCCTACAGCCACACCAAACACCAACCAAACTGGTACTAAGCAGGTTACATATGGTTGTGAACCGTTTAGGATGGTTTCACACTGTAAATTGCCATCAGCAGTGCAAAGCGTTGCGCCTGTTGGAAAGCCAAAAACAGACCTTTAGGGAACACCGTGTTAGTATACGAGGTTCCCTGTCTGGCCACCAGCAAAGCAGGAAGTGGCAATTTAAATACATCAATCAATAAGCCCTTCTAAACACACACACAAAAACTTAATGCATCTGACAAGATATTACAGCAGTATAGTAACATAACATTTCTACACATATAATTAATAGTCTCGAATGTTTCCTATACACGGAGTTAGAAAAATGCTACTCACAACCTGGGCCAATCATCCATCTTAAGTTGAGTCCATCCAGGCAAGAGGTTTCTAAAGTTGGGATGCCATGTCTCAGTTTTCCAACAAAAGTTCTGCATTTTTCGTGCAATACCCGATGGTGCTATCATATCTTTTGTAGTCTATTGTATGTATGCGGTGCTGTTTTCAAATTTCATAATAGCGATTTTTCCAAATGTTCACCTAACGAATCTCTTAAATGTTTCACATCTATGGAGAAAGTATGCTGCAAAACATCTTGTACACACAAAAAAAACATGCAGTACACTAAAATGTAAATTCGTCAATCAATAAACACTTTGAAATGCCCATAAAAATACTACAAACATCTGAAAAGATATTACAGCAGTCCAGTGGAATAACATTTTTAAACACGTAATTATTACTCTAGAATACTTACTATACATGTAATAAAGAAAATGCTACTCACAACCAGGGCCAATCATCCATCCTAAATTGAGTCTATCCAGGAAAGATGTCTATAAACTTGGGATGCCATGTCTCTGTTTTCCACCAAAAGGTCCTCATTTCTCATGCTATATATGTTGGTGTTATCCCGTATTTTTTATTCTTTTTTTACGTATTTTGGTGCTGTCATCTATTGTCATAAAAGTAATTTTTCCAAATGTTCACCTAGAACACCTCTCAAATGTTCCACATCTATGGAGGAAATATGCTGCAAAACATCTTGTTCACAAAAAAACAACACATGCAGTGCACTACAACGTTAAAACATCAATAAACAAACACTTCTCAACGCACACAAAAATACTTTAGGCAACTGACAAGATATTACAGCAGTATAGTAGCACAACATTTTTAACCATGTAATTATTAGTCTAGAATGCTTCTTATACATGTAATGAAAAAAATGCTACTCACAACCTTGGCAAATAATCCATCCCAAATTGAGTCCATCCAGGGAAAATGTTTCTAAAGTTGTGATGCCATGTCTCAGTTTTCCCCCAAAAGTTCTGCATTTCTCATGCTATATCCGATGGTGTTATCCCGTCTGTTGTATTTTCTTGCATGTATGCTGTTCTGACGTCTATTTCGATGAAAACATTTTGAACCTCTTAGATGTTTCACGTCCTATGGAGGAAATATGCTGCCAAAAATATGGTACACAAAAAACAACATGCAGTACACTACAATATGAAGACATCAACCAATTAACACTTCTTAATGCACAGAAAAATACAACAACCATCTAAAAAGATATTGCAGCAGTACAGTGGCATAACATTTTTAAACACGTAATTATTACTCTAGTATACTTACTATACATGTAATAAAGAAAATGCTACTCACAACCTGGGCCAATCACCCATCTTAAATTGAGTCCATCCAGGAAAGATGTCTCTAAAGTCGGGATGCCATGTCCTAGTTTTCCACCAAAAGTTCTGCATTTCTCGTGCTATATTTAGTGGTGTCATCCCATCTTTTGTATTCTCTTGCATGTATGCGCTGATGTCATCAGTTTTCATAAAAGCGATTTCTCCAAATGTTCACCCAGTGAATCTCTCAAATGTTCTAAATCTATGGAGGAAATATGCTGCAAAACATCTTGTACAAAAAAAACATACAGTACACTACAACTTTAACAAAATAATGGTAAAAAAACTAAACTGGCAGCTATACAGACACAATTCTACATTCAATAACAAAGTAATGTAACCTGCAGAGTAAAACTCAGGGGCATATTTGAAGTGATTTAAATATACCCGTAAGCTTTACCTGTGGCCTCCTCCCGCCCCTACAGCCACACCAAACACCAACCAAACTGGTACTAAGCAGGTTACATATGGTTGTGAACCATTTAGGATGGTTTCACACTGTAAATTGGCATCAGCAGTGCAGTGCATTGCGCCTGTTGCAACGCCAAAAAAAGACCTTCAGGGAACACCGTGTTAGTATACGAGGTTCCCTGTCTGGCCACCAGCAAAGCAGGAAGTGACAATTTAAATACATCAATCAATAAGCACTTCTAAACACACACAAAAAAACTTAATGCATCTGACAAGATATTACAGCAGTATAGTAACATAACATTTCTACACATATAATTAATAGTCTAGAATGTTTCCTATACATGTATTTAGAAAAATGCTACTCACAACCTGGGCCAATCATCTATCTAATGTTGAGTCCATCCAGGCAAGAGGCCTCTAAAGTTGGGATGCCATGTCTCAGTTTTCCCCCAAAAGTTCCGCATTTTTCGTGCTATATCTGAAGGTGTTATCCCGTCTGTTGTATTTTTTGGCATGTATGTTGTGCTGTCGTCTATTTTCATGAAAACATTTGGAACCTCTTTGATGTTTCACGTCCTATGGAGGAAATATGCTGCCAAAAATATGGTACACAAAAAAAAACATGCAGTACACTACAATTTTAATACATCACTCAATAATCACTTCTAAATACACAGAAAAATACAACAAGCATCTAAAAAGATATTGCAGCAGTACAGTGGCATAACATTTTTAAACACATAATTATTACTCTAGAATACTTACTATACATGTAATAAAGAAAATGCTACTCACAACCTGGGTCAATCACCTATCTTAAATTGAGTAGATCCAGGAAAGAAGTCTCTAAAGTCGGGATGCCATGTCCTAGTTTTTCACCAAAAGTTCTGCATTTCTTGTGCTATATTTAATGGTGTTATCCCATCTTTTGTATTCTCTTGCATGTATGCGCTGCTGTCATCAGTTTTCATAAAAGCAATTTCTCCAAATGTTCACCCAGTGAATCTCTGAAATGTTCCAAATCTATGGAGGAAATATGCTGCAAAACATCTTGTACAAAAAACACTGCAACTTTAACAAAATAATGGTGAAACACTAAACTGGCAGCTATACAGACACAATTTTACATTCAATAACAAAGTAATGTAACCTGCAGAGAAAAACTCAGGGGCATATTTGAAGTGATTTAAATATACCCGTAAGTATTACCTGTGGCCTCCTCCTCCCCTACAGCCACACCAAACACCAACCAAACTGGTACTAAGCAGGTTACATATGGTTGTGAACCGTTTAGGATGGTTTCACACTGTAAATTGCCATCAGCAGTGCAAAGCGTTGCGCCTGTTGGAAAGCCAAAAACAGACCTTTAGGGAACACCGTGTTAGTATACGAGGTTCCCTGTCTGGCCACCAGCAAAGCAGGAAGTGGCAATTTAAATACATCAATCAATAAGCACTTCTAAACACACACACAAAAACTTAATGCATCTGACAAGATATTACAGCAGTATAGTAGCATAACATTTCAACACATATAATTATTAGTCTACAATGTTTCCTATACACGGAGTTAGAAAAATGCTACTCACAACCTGGGCCAATCATCCATCTTAAGTTGAGTCCATCCAGGCAAGAGGTTTCTAAAGTTGGGATGCCATGTCTCAGTTTTCCAACAAAAGTTCTGCATTTTTCGTGCAATACCCGATGGTGCTATCATATCTTTTGTAGTCTATTGTATGTATGCGGTGCTGTTTTCAAATTTCATAATAGCGATTTTTCTAAATGTTCACCTAACGAATCTCTTAAATGTTTCACATCTATGGAGAAAGTATGCTGCAAAACATCTTGTACACACAAAAAAACATGCAGTACACTAAAATGTAAATTCGTCAATCAATAAACACTTTGAAATGCCCATAAAAATACTACAAACATCTGAAAAGATATTACAGCAGTACAGTGGAATAACATTTTTAAACACGTAATTATTACTCTAGAATACTTACTATACATGTAATAAAGAAAATGCTACTCACAACCAGGGCCAATCATCCATCCTAAATTGAGTCTATCCAGGAAAGATGTCTATAAACTTGGGATGCCATGTCTCTGTTTTCCACCAAAAGGTCCTCATTTCTCATGCTATATATGTTGGTGTTATCCCGTATTTTGTATTCTTTTTTTACGTATTTCGGTGCTGTCATCTATTGTCATAAAAGTAATTTTTCCAAATGTTCACCTAGAACACCTCTCAAATGTTCCACATCTATGGAGGAAATATGCTGCAAAACATCTTGTTCACAAAAAAACAACACATGCAGTGCACTACAACGTTAAAACATCAATAAACAAACACTTCTCAACGCACACAAAAATACTTTAGGCAACTGACAAGATATTACAGCAGTATAGTAGCACAACATTTTTAACCATGTAATTATTAGTCTAGAATGCTTCTTATACATGTAATGAAAAAAATGCTACTCACAACCTTGGCAAATAATCCATCCCAAATTGAGTCCATCCAGGGAAAATGTTTCTAAAGTTGTGATGCCATGTCTCAGTTTTCCCCCAAAAGTTCTGCATTTCTCATGCTATATCCGATGGTGTTATCCCGTCTGTTGTATTTTCTTGCATGTATGCTGTTCTGACGTCTATTTCGATGAAAACATTTTGAACCTCTTAGATGTTTCACGTCCTATGGAGGAAATATGCTGCCAAAAATATGGTACACAAAAAACAACATGCAGTACACTACAATATGAAGACATCAACCAATTAACACTTCTTAATGCACAGAAAAATACAACAACCATCTAAAAAGATATTGCAGCAGTACAGTGGCATAACATTTTTAAACACGTAATTATTACTCTAGTATACTTACTATACATGTAATAAAGAAAATGCTACTCACAACCTGGGCCAATCACCCATCTTAAATTGAGTCCATCCAGGAAAGATGTCTCTAAAGTCGGGATGCCATGTCCTAGTTTTCCACCAAAAGTTCTGCATTTCTCGTGCTATATTTAGTGGTGTCATCCCATCTTTTGTATTCTCTTGCATGTATGCGCTGATGTCATCAGTTTTCATAAAAGCGATTTCTCCAAATGTTCACCCAGTGAATCTCTCAAATGTTCTAAATCTATGGAGGAAATATGCTGCAAAACATCTTGTACAAAAAAAACATACAGTACACTACAACTTTAACAAAATAATGGTGAAACACTAAACTGGCAGCTATACAGACACAATTCTACATTCAATAACAAAGTAATGTAACCTGCAGAGTAAAACTCAGGGGCATATTTGAAGTGATTTAAATATACCCGTAAGCTTTACCTGTGGCCTCCTCCCGCCCCTACAGCCACACCAAACACCAACCTAACTGGTACTAAGCAGGTTACATATGGTTGTGAACCATTTAGGATGGTTTCACACTGTAAATTGGCATCAGCAGTGCAGTGCATTGCGCCTGTTGCAACGCCAAAAAAAGACCTTCAGGGAACACCGTGTTAGTATACGAGGTTCCCTGTCTGGCCACCAGCAAAGCAAGAAGTGACAATTTAAATACATCAATCAATAAGCACTTCTAAACACACACAAAAAAACTTAATGCATCAGACAAGATATTACAGCAGTATAGTAACATAACATTTCTACACATATAATTAATAGTCTAGAATGTTTCCTATACATGTATTTAGAAAAATGCTACTCACAACCTGGGCCAATCATCTATCTAATGTTGAGTCCATCCAGGCAAGAGGCCTCTAAAGTTGGGATGCCATGTCTCAGTTTTCCCCCAAAAGTTCCGCATTTTTCATGCTATATCTGAAGGTGTTATCCCGTCTGTTGTATTTTTTGGCATGTATGTTGTGCTGTCGTCTATTTTCATGAAAACATTTGGAACCTCTTTGATGTTTCACGTCCTATGGAGGAAATATGCTGCCAAAAATATGGTACACAAAAAAACAACATGCAGTACACTACAATTTTAATACATCACTCAATAAACACTTCTAAATGCACAGAAAAATACAACAAGCATCTAAAAAGATATTGCAGCAGTACAGTGGCATAACATTTTTAAACACATAATTATTACTCTAGAATACTTACTATACATGTAATAAAGAAAATGCTACTCACAACCTGGGTCAATCACCTATCTTAAATTGAGTAGATCCAGGAAAGAAGTCTCTAAAGTCGGGATGCCATGTCCTAGTTTTTCACCAAAAGTTCTGCATTTCTTGTGCTATATTTAATGGTGTTATCCCATCTTTTGTATTCTCTTGCATGTATGCGCTACTGTCATCAGTTTTCATAAAAGCAATTTCTCCAAATGTTCACCCAGTGAATCTCTCAAATGTTCCAAATCTATGGAGGAAATATGCTGCAAAACATCTTGTACAAAAAACACTGCAACTTTAACAAAATAATGGTGAAACACTAAACTGGCAGCTATACAGACACAATTTTACATTCAATAACAAAGTAATGTAACCTGCAGAGAAAAACTCAGGGGCATATTTGAAGTGATTTAAATATACCCGTAAGTATTACCTGTGGCCTCCTCCTCCCCTACAGCCACACCAAACACCAACCAAACTGGTACTAAGCAGGTTACATATGGTTGTGAACCGTTTAGGATGGTTTCACACTGTAAATTGCCTCAGCAGTGCAAAGCGTTGCGCCTGTTGGAAAGCCAAAAACAGACCTTCAGGGAACACCGTGTTAGTATACGAGGTTCCCTGTCTGGCCACCAGCAAAGCAGGAAGTGGCAATTTAAATACATCAAACAATAAGCACTTCTAAACACACACAAAAAAACTTAATGCATCTGACAAGATATTACAGCAGTATAGTAGCATAACATTTGTACACATATAATTAATAGTCTAGGATGTTTCCTATACATGGAGTTAGAAAAATGCTACTCACAACCTGGGCCAATCATCCATCTTAAGTTGAGTCCATCCAGGCAAGAGGTTTCTAAAGTTGGGATGCCATGTCTCAGTTTTCCAACAAAAGTTCTGCATTTTTCGTGCAATACCCGATGGTGCTATCATATCTTTTGTAGTCTATTGTATGTATGCGGTGCTGTCTTCAAATTTCATAATAGCGATTTTTCCAAATGTTCACCTAACGAATCTCTTAAATGTTCCACATCTATGGAGAAAGTATGCTGCAAAACATCTTGTACACACAAAAAAACATGCAGTACACTAAAATGTAAATTCGTCAATCAATAAACACTTTGAAATGCCCATAAAAATACTACAACCATCTGAAAAGATATTACAGCAGTACAGTGGAATAACATTTTTAAACACGTAATTATTACTCTAGAATACTTACTATACATGTAATAAAGAAAATGCTACTCACAACCGGGGCCAATCATCCATCGTAAATTGAGTCTATCCAGGAAAGATGTCTATAAACTTGGGATGCCATGTCTCTGTTTTCTACCAAAAGGTCCGCATTTCTCATGCTATTTATGTTGGTGTTATCCCGTATTTTGTACTCTTTTTTTACGTATTTCGGTGCTGTCGTCTATTTTCATAAAAGTAATTTTTCCAAATGTTCACCTAGAACACCTCTCAAATGTTCCACATCTATGGAGGAAATATGCTGCAAAACATCTTGTTCACAAAAAAAAACACATGCAGTACACTACAACGTTAAAACATCAATAAACAAACACTTCTCAACGCACACAAAAATACTTTAGGCAACTGACAAGATATTACAGCAGTATAGTAGCACAACATTTTTAACCATGTAATTATTAGTCTAGAATGCTTCTTATACATGTAATGAAAAAAAAATGCTACTCACAACCTTGGCAAATAATCCATCCTAAATTGAGTCCATCCAGGGAAAATGTTTCCAAAGTTGTGATGCCATGTCTCAGTTTTTACCAAAAAGTTCCGCATTTTTCGTGCTATATCTGAAGGTGGTATCCCGTCTGTTGTATTTTTTGGCATGTATGCTGTTCTGTCGTCTATTTCCATGAAAACATTTTGAACATCTTAGATGTTTCACGTCCTATGGAAGAAATATGCTGCCAAAAATATGTTACACAAAAAAACAACATGCAGTACACTACAATTTAAATGCATCACTAAATAAACACTTCTAAATGCACAGAAAAATACAACAAGCATCTAAAAAGATATTGCAGCAGTACAGTGGCATAACATTTTTAAACACATAATTATTACTCTAGTATACTTACTATATATGTAATAAAGAAAATGCTACTCACAACCTGGGCCAATCACCCATCTTAAATTGAGTCCATCCAGGAAAGAAGTCTCTAAAGTCGGGATGCCATGTCCTAGTTTTCCACCAAAAGTTCTGCATTTCTCGTGCTATATTTAATGGTGTTATCCCATCTTTTGTATTCTCTTGCATGCATGCTTTGCTGTCATCAGTTTTCATAAAAGCGATTTCTCCAAATGTTCACCCAGTGAATCTCTCAAATGTTCTTAATCTATGGAGGAAATTTGCTGCAAAACATCTTGTACAAAAAAAACATACAGTACACTACAACTTTAACAAAATAATGGTGAAACACTAAACTGGCAGCTATACAGACACAATTCTACATTCAATAACAAAGTAATGTAACCTGCAGAGTAAAACTCAGGTGCATATTTGAAGTGATTTAAATATACCGTGTTAGTATACGAGGTTCCCTGGCTGGCCACCAGCAAAGCAGGAAGTGACTATTTAAATACATCAATCAATAAGCACTTCTAAACACACACAAAAAACGTAATGCATCTGACAAGATGTTACAGCAGTATAGTAACATAACATTTCTACACATATAATTAATAGTCTAGAATGTTTCCTATACATGTATTTAGAAAAATGCTACTCACAACCAGGGCCAATCATCCATCTTAAGTTGAGTCCATCCAGGCAAGAGGCCTCTAAAGTACGGATGCCATGTCTCAGTTTTCCCCAAAAAGTTCCGCATTTTTCGTGCTATATCTGAAGGTGTTATCCCGTCTGTTGTATTTTTTGGCATGTATGTTGTGCTGTCGTCTATTTTCATGAAAACATTTGGAACCTCTTAGATGTTTCACGTCCTATGAAGGAAATATGCAGCCAAAAATATGGTACACAAAAAAACAACATGCAGTACACTATAATTTAAAGAGGAGCTGTTAGGTATAAGGTCTCAGAGAAAATAAACACATATATCAGTAGCTAAATATAGGCTGTACTTACATTACATATGCATTTCACTGTCCACGTTTGGATTTCACAGAATTTTTATATAGTATATGCAGAGAATGATGCTCCTGACAGCTCATGGCAGGTTCCATGTTTGTCCGTCTCCCATGAAGCCAAATGTGTCGTCATGTCCTCCCTGCTTCCTGATCACAGAAAAGCTCGTACTGAATAACAGTAGTGAATATTAATAAGCCATGTGGCTAGGAACAATAGCGGACTCCTGCAGTGTACTCTGCAGGGAGATTTATCAGTGCTGTGCGCTGGACTGAGTTACATGCTATTGTTACTTGACCCTGTAACTTCTCATTAGCAGCCGAGGGGAGAGCCCCAGAATGCTTTGCAGTATGGAATGCGGCTTGCGTCTTCTTAAGAGCTTGGGAATAACAGCTTTGCTGATAAGCACACATCAAATGTAAGAGAGATTTTTATCTTCAGTAATGCCTTTTTGGCTTCCTTCTAAACTGTTTAACACAGGAGAATAGAGGTTTAAATTAGCTTTTGTAGCCTGACAGTTACTCTTTAAATACATCACTCAATAAACACTTCTAAATACACAGAAAAATACAACAAGCATCTAAAAAGATATTGCAGGAGTACATTGGCATAACATTTTTAAATACATAATTATTACTCTAGAATACTTACTACACATGTAATAAAGAAAATGCTACTCACAACCTGGGCCAATCACCCATCTTAAATTGAGTCCATCCAGGAAAGAAGTCTCTAAAGTCGGGATGCCATGTCCTAGTTTTCCACCAAAAGTTCTGCATTTCTCGTGCTAAATTTAGTGGTGTCATCCCATCTTTTGTATTCTCTTGCATATATGCGCTGCTGTCATCAGTTTTCATAAAAGCAATTTCTCCAAATGTTCACCCAGTGAATCTCTCAAATGTTCCAAATCTATGGAGGAAATATGCTGCAAAACATCTTGTACAAAAAAAACATACAGTACACTGCCACTTTAACAAAATAATGGTGAAACACTAAACTGGCAGCTATACAGACACAATTTTACATTCAATAACAAAGTAATGTAACCTGCAGAGTAAAACTCAGGTGCATATTTGAAGTGATTTAAATATACCCGTAAGCTTTACCTGTGGCCTCCTCCTCCCCTACAGCCACACCAAACACCAACCAAACTGGTACTAAGCAGGTTACATATGGTTGTGAACCGTTTAGGATGGTTTCACACTGTAAATTGCCATCAGCAGTGCAGTGCGTTGCGCCTGTTGGAAAGTCAAAAACAGACTTTCAGGGAACACCGTGTTAGTATACGAGGTTCCCTGTCTGGCCACCAGCAAAGCAGGAAGTGGCAATTTAAATACATCAATCAATAAGCACTTCTAAACACACACAAAAAAACTTAATTTCTCCAAATGTTCACCCAGTGAATCTCTCAAATGTTCCACATCTATGGAGGAAATATGCTGCAAAACATCTTGTACAAAAAAACCATACAGTACACTACAACTTTAACAAAATAATGGTGAAACACTAAACTGGCAGCTATACAGACACAATTCTACATTCAATAACAAAGTAATGCACCGTGAACCGTTCAGGCTGGTTTCACAATTGGCATCAGCAGTGCAGTGCGTTGTGCCTGTTGCAACGGTAAAAAAGGCCTTCAGGGGACACCGTGTTAGTATACGAGATTCCCTATCTGGCCACCAGCAAAGCAGGAAGTGACAATTTAAATACATCAACCAATAAGCACTTCTAAACACACACAAAAAAACTTAATGCATCTGATAAGATATTACAGCAGTATAGTAACATAACATTTCTACACATATAATTATTAGTCTAGAATGTTTCCTATACATATATTTAGAAAAATGCTACTCACAACCTGGGCCAATCATCCATCTTAATTTGAGTCCATCCAGGCAAGAGGCCTCTAAAGTTGGGATGCCATGTCTCAGTTTTCCAATAAAAGTTCTGCATTTTTCGTGCAATACCCGATGGTGCTATCATATCTTTTGTAGTCTATTGTATGTATGCGGTGCTGTCTTCAAATTTCATAATAGCGATTTTTCCAAATGTTTACCTAACAAATCTCTTAATTATTCCACATCTATGGAGGAAGTATGCTGCAAAACATCTTGTACACAAAAAACCACATGCAGTACACTAAAATGTAAAATCATCAATCAATAAACACTTGAAAACGCACAAAACAATAATTCATGTAACTAACATTACAGCAGTACAGTTGCATAACATTTTTACACGTGTAATTTTAGTCTAGAATACTTCCATTTTTAAACACGTAATTATTACTCTAGAATACTTACTATAGATGTATTTCGAAAAATGGTACTCACAACCTGGGCCAATCACCTGGGCGTCCATCCAAGCAAGAAGTCTCTAAAGTCGGGATGCCATGTCCTAGTTTTCTACCAAAAGTTCTGCATTTCTTGTGCTATATTCGATGGTGTTATTCCATTTTTTATATTCTCTTGCATATATGCGCTGATGTCATCAGTTTTCATAAAAGTGATTTCTCCAAATGTTCACCCAGCGAATCTCTCAAATGTTCCACATCTATGGAGGAAATATGCTGCAAAACATCTTGTACACAAAAAACAAATTGGCGGCAATGATGCAATGCATTCCACCTGTTACACCGCCAAAAAAGGCATTCAGGGAATACCGTGTTCACGGCCCCTCAGGAAAAGGCCAATCATCCATCCAGGAAAGAAGATTCTAAACTTGGGATGCCATGTCTCTGTTTTCCATGAAAACGTCAGCATTTACCAAGTGCTACTTTCAATGGTGTTATCTCATCTATTGTATTCTCTTGCATGTATGTGGTGCTGTTGTCAGTTTTCTCAAAAGCATTTATTTTCCATTGTTCACTTAGTGAACCTCTCAAATGATCTATGGAGGAAATATGTGCAAAACATCTTGTGCACAAAAAACAACCCACAGTGTACTACAACTACAACAAGGTAATACCAATATCTTTACTATTAAGCCAATTATAATTCATTAGAAAGTAAGGTTTTGGCACCTCTAAAACCTGACCGATAACCAAAACAAAGACAGGGCAAGGAGGTGTCAGAGGTGTAACAAACACACCAATGTTAACACTAAAGAAGATACACAGATCCTCATGGCAGGGTTTTATGGAAGACGGACAGAAAAAAAGTCATTGCTTAAAACCCACCCCCAGAAAAAAAAAAAAGGACACTTGGATCTTCAACAACACTACATGGTGGACTCCTCAAAAACACAAAAGAATGTGCTCAGTTCTGATGAGGCTGACCTTTGGCCAGCAATCTATCATGTGAAAACACCATATGTGACTAAACTCAACACTTCCCATCACCACATATCACAATTCCTGAAGTGATGCATGGCGTTGGCAGTATCATACTGCAAGGGTGCTTTTCAATAAAATGGGTCAAAAATGTAAGAAAAAAGGATGGCGCTAATTCTTGAGGTAAACTGGGATTTGGAATGACATTAACCATAGTGCTAAAGTGGAGTACATTAACAGGGAACATACTGTAAAAGTCATGGAAAGGCCTAGTCAAAGACCAGATCTCAACTCAACTGAGAATCCGTGGCATGATCCCAAGATTGCTGTAAGGCAATACAACCCAATACATGAAGGAGTTGGGGTGCATTATAGCCTTGAGGAATGGACTACCTGAGGTATAACTAAAAAGATGTTCATCTGTAACTTCAGCAAAAGGTGGCTCTAGAAAGTATTGACTAAAAGTACACCTGAACTTAGAGGATTATGTTGGCTGCCATATTTATTTCCTCAGGGGCAGCCTTTTGGTGGGGCAATCATCCCAAGACCCATGCCTGAAGGGGGCCCGCTCCCTCTGCAGGGGCCTTGGATTTCTCTGTGACAGTACCTTGTCTATGAGCAGCAAATTAGGGGGAGACATGTCAATTTACCTCCTACTGCTGAACACGTGCCGCCTCTCGCTATTACTGTAATTACTCTTTCTCTCCCAGAGCCCCGGCAAAGCATCTTTGAACCCCCCACCGGGGCTCCCGTTTGGTCCACTGTCTGGATCATTTTCATTATCTCAGACAGTGGAGCAATGGAGAGCCCCAAAGATGCTTGCCAGTGCTCTGAGAAAGTAATTACAGTGACATATACACTTGCGTCAAGAGGCAGCTGGTGTTCAGCGGCAGGAGGTAAATTGCCAGGGGTGGCAGCACAGCTACATGAAGGGCTTCGGCTATCTGCGGTGACCCGACTGGGAGCTCTGAGGGTCTCCTCATTAAAGGAGACTCCCAGATGCAGCTTCGGAAAATGGCGGTAGATGTTCGGCGGGTGCATGCATGTGTGGGAAGCAAGGCTGTGGTGCTGAAGGACAGCTCCACAAGGTAAAACCTCACTCCCCCTCACCCGGAAAAAGGGAGCAAAAAAAGGTAATGCTCCCTAGCGAACAGCCATCGCACGAGTGAAACGGGCAATAGGATTTGCCGGTAATCCTTGTACGATGGCAATGTGATAAGTAGCTCGCATCTGCAAGCTACTTATCACCTTGAATAGAATCAGGCCCATAGTGTCTGGCCCCTTAGTGAGGACGGTAGGAGCAGAGAGGTGAGATCAGGGTGGAGGGAGTCTGAATGTGGAGGGAGCGCCTGTGTGAAAGGAAAGGCAGAGAGATTGGTTTCCCCACTCCTATAAGCTAAAAGACAGGCACAGCTACAGTGTAGTGAAGGTGAAAGGTCATGCATTCATACCCTACAGGCACAGTACACTCTTGATGAGGCAGGTGTGTTTGTGTGCAATGCAGGTGCTGCCATTGGGAGACAGGAGAAGACCCAGGTAAGTAAAAATAGCTCTTTTTACTGACTTTTTCAGTGCTTCAAAGAGATCCCGAGGCAGTTCCTTGGGGGCAAATAGGACACAGAGGCATGTTCTCTGCCTCATGGCATGCCTCTGTGCCCCCACACCACTGTTCTCTGCTCCCCCCCCCCACCACCATGCTATAGCCCACTGAAATTAGCGATCATATTTGTCGCTATCTCGAATGGTAAATAGAGGAGAGTGATTGACTGTTCAAAATGCCCGCTAGGGGCGTTCCTTCAGGGTTTCTCTCTCTCCTTGGCCATGCCCCTTCTGCTCCCCCACCTCCCTGCACACTGGGGGAGAGATCTCTCTCCTTCCAGCGTCATGACCAAGAGGTCACGAAAGTGAAAGTGGGCCAATGCGGCCCACAGGAGCGTCGGAGAGGGCTACCCGATTTTTGGGGCTTCCGGATCCGGTCGGTTTTTATTTATTTCATTTTATGAGCCCACCTCAGGCTCTCTTTAAGTTACAGTACTAAATGTTTTGCAGTTATTTCTATGCACTCTGTTATAGTATTGGAAAATTTGAACTGGCTGCCTGTAGAGTTGCAATGGTATGAAATTCCACGGTATGATAACTGTCTAAAAAAATACCACGGTATGACGGTATTACGGTATAATACGATTATTTGGACCTGAGCCCCCCCCCCCTTACATTAAATAATGTGCCCCCACCCCAGTGTGTGGTGCCCCACTTCCTCAGCATACATATGATTAAGCCGCCGGGAGATTTGGGGCGCCAGGTAAAACTGTTAAAAGGCTCACTCTGCTCCTGCAAAAGTCCTGGTGGCATTAGAGATACTCAATCTCATTACTGTTCCTCTGTAAGTCATGTGATCCAGTGAAATTGTTACACTATCCTTTCCCGGCACTGCAGAGATGCCTGAACAGAAGTGGGAACGAATTATTAAAAGACCAGTAGTACAGCTAAAAATGTAAGCAGTTCAAATTTGACAAAACCGACATGTTGTGGACTAGTCCATCTGCTCATGGGGGATTCTCAGTTTTTTTTTTTCAAAACATTTCCTGATTGGCAGTTGCTAAGTCTAACTGCCAAAATAGTGTGTAGATAAGTAGGCTGGCTGGTATCTTACTGTTTTGGTAGTTATGCCTGTTGCACACTATGAGATTTTCTGACAGATTTACTGCCAGATGGATTATTTCCAACATGTCCGATCTGATTTTCCATTCACTTCTATGAAAAATCGATCAGAAATCAGATCAGACATGTTGGAAATAATTCATTTGGCAGTAAGGCCTCTTTCACAGTAGGACGTTGCGTTTTGATGCGACGTTAAAGTCGTAACGCAAATTACACTGCAATGCCCCCAAAAAGTCGCAACGCAACTTAATGCCCCATTACGGTCGCATACAGTAGTAGAGCATACAGGCAATGAACAGTGTGTCTCCAAGTCATTACTGAGCATGTGCAAACAGTCTAACGCAGGTAATAATGTGTATAACGCACAGCATGCAGTACTTTCACTTAACGTGCAGCGTTAGACACCAACGCAACGTGTGCACTGTGAACAGGGTATTGATTTTTCATTGCAGTGAGTTATTCTGCGGTAAATGTTGTTTTAACATGCAAATTTAACGTCGCACTGTGAAAGAGGCCTAAATCTGCCAGAAAAGCTCATCGTGTGTACCAGGCATTAGACTTAACAACTGTCATACAGGAAATGCCTTTTGTCGGTGCTGTCAGGATAGCCACTAATGATCCATTCTTTTTCATCCAATCTTACCAAATCTTTGTAGTAGAAGAGTAAACTGAGTAAATATATTGAATGAATACTATAGGCTGTCCCTTATATTACATAGAAATGGTAAGATTGCATGAAAAAGATTGGATCATTAGTGGCCACCTTCAGATTTTAACTGCTTATGTTTTTTTGCTGTAGTGGCATTTTAATGATAATCACTATTTAAATCAAACACAATAGTAATTGTTACAGCTAAAGGTGACCACTAATGGTCCAATTTCTAGCGAAAAAATCGTTTGAGCGAGCGATCAGAAACTCTGATCGGAAGAAAAATCGTTCACTACACCATCAACAAACCAATCTTTGCTTCCTATCTATTGCAACCAATCAAGAAAATCCATATTTCGGTTTAACAAAAATCTAGTCTATAATCGTTCATAATCGATTGCGCCCAACAACTGAGATTATTTTCAATCAGAATTTCTGATCGCTCAAACGATTTTTCACTAGAAATTTGACCATTAGTGGCCACCTTTAAACAGCTATTAACAGTAAGTACTCCTTTGCTGCTGGCTCCCTGGTGCAGGAGCCCAATGCCAGCTTCCATCCTACACTACTCTGGTCACACAGGCAGCTCAGTTATCTCCCTATAGCAAAGTGTAGCCCCGCCCCCTGTCACAGGCAGCTCAATATTCTGCCTTTTATCAAGTGTAGCCCCGCCCCTGTCACAAGCAGCTCAATGTTCTCCCTTTCCAAATGTAGCCCAGCCCTGTGACAAACAGCTGTGTTCTCTCTTTCCAAATGTAGCCCCGCCCTGTGACAAACAGCTGTGTTCTCCCTGTCCCAAGTGTAGCCCCGCCCCTCTACGTGACAGGCAGCTTAGTGATTTCTTTTTCCTATGCATAGCCCTGCCCTCTTTAACAAGAAGCTCAGCGTTCTCCTTTTCCCAAGCGTAGCCTCGCCCCCTATCAGAGACAGCTGTTCTCGCTTTCCTAAACATAGCCCCGCCCCTCTGTGATGTGATAGGCAGATTAGTGTTCTCCATTTCCCACGCGTAGCCACGCCCCCTATGTCATGTGCTGTCAATTTTAGCGATATCACTCGTGATCACATTTTATATTTTATCTGTATATAAATCAGCCAATTGCCGGTGCAGCAAACTCCCCCATATACCTTCTCTCTCTAATCCCCTTCAGGCCTGTCCTAGTAATTGCTCTGGCGGCCACCAGAGGGAGCTGCTGACAAATAGGAGTAACGGGCACTCACATATGGCTGCTGCTCTGCTGCCTCCCGTAGCTAGACGGAGACCCGTTCTTGTAGGCGGAGCCTCTGCCCGGGAATGCCACTCTTGTGTGTGGAGCCTCGGAGAGTCTGGAGACACGTCCTCCTCTGGTCCCGCCGCCGTCACTCTGCCAGTCCGCACGGGCTGCTTCTCCATGACGTCACATGCAGGAGCTCGGGGACTGCTGCTGCACGGGACTCCTGGTGACGTCAGCAGGCTATCCCTCTGCAGGTGCGTGATGTGTGTGCGGCATCCAGCCTGCCTGACAGTGGCGTAGCTCTGGAGCTCGGGGCCCCGGTGCAAGTTTTACATTGGGCCCCCCCCAAGCACTCTATACATAACACTTGATACAACGCAAAAAAAACCTGCTACGGTCATCTACAGTATTAGAGGTGCAAGAAGGGGATGGGGAACAGTGTGTTAACGATTACTACCATTCCAAGCATCTGTAGAAGTGATTATTACCACCATAGGACCAATAAACGCGTACATTTGAATACGGCGCTGGTAGACTTGGGCGCAGGATCCAGCTGTTAAATGGCTGGTCCTGCTTCTGCACAAGTCCGGGGCGTTTTAATTACTATTCCCCCTCCAGGCCGACATGGATAGTGGGGGAATGAAATAATTCGGCTTCCAGCGATTGCTGGAGGCCGAATTATTGTGTTTTTTAAACAACTTCGGCTCCGTCTTCTGACGGAGCCGACCTTCCTCACTGAGCGCCGCTATAGACTGATTCCCATTACAGTCTATGGCGGCGCTGGCTGCGCCCAAAGCTAGCAGCGCTGAAAAGCACTGCTCCGCAATAAACCGCTTATACTTTGGTTTAGGAAGGGCCCCGTGGGGCCCCTCTGACCCAAGGGCCCCGATGCGGTCGCTACCTCTGCAACCCCTATTGCTACGCCCTTGCTGCCTGACAGTATTTATATGTGTATATTATTGGGGTTACTGACATCCTCCTCATCCTCTTAGCATATATGCTGGTGACAGCCATGTAATGAGAGTATAATGACAGCAGCACTGTATCGGGTGTGTAAGAGAGGATCAGCCTGACACCAGCAAGCTGTGATGGGTTCCCCTTCTCATGCCCCTCCCCCACCGGTGATTCCCATGGCCAGCAGGCATACCACATGGCACTCTATAACAGCACTGGTTTTTATGACCAGTGATGAGCGAAAATGCTGACATTTTTTTCGCATTCATTTTTGCGGAAATTCACTTGAAAAGCATTTTGTAAAAAGGTTGTGATTTTTTTTTTTTAAATTTTATTTTAATTTATTTTTTTTCATTTTTCACGATTTTTTTGCACTAAAAAAAATGATTTTCGCAGTAAAAAAAATTACTTTTTTGGGCATTAGAAAGAAAAAAATCGTTTCCTTTGACCACATTGCGGAAATGCAGTAAATTTTCGCAAATATTTTTCCGAAATCAAAAATGGCATTTTTGATGTGAAAATGACTATTGACAATTTGCAGGCAACACTGTCCATGACACCTTCACCCTTCTCTAACAAGTGCAGCCCCCATGAGACTCCTCCCTCCCATGAGTGCAGCCATCTTCCCTTCCCCACCTCACTTACCAAATGCAGCCATCATTGCACCCACAAATTAAATGTACAGCACCCGGACGTCTTCCCTCCCCCATAGTTAGTGTGCCTCAGGATACACTTTTCTCCCCATAACAAGTGTGACCACCAGAGCTGACACAGGAGAGGGTGGAGCCAGCTATCCATGCAGCAGTGAAAACAGGTTAAAAGATACAAGAGCCGTAAGCCTCTGGTAAGAAGTGATGGTGCAGTGAGTAGAGGGGTATAAGCAAATACATAGCACTCCTCCCGTTCCCCTCTGTCACTCGCCATTCTCCTACAATCAGTCCTGTTATTCTTGGTGACTCCAATCCTGGACATACTGCGCCGTGCATGCGCAGTATGTCTGTTCCACGGCGCAGTATGTCTGTTCTGCTCCTCTGTGGCCGGGCAGTGATGTCACAGGACAGGCGTGCGCTCCTGAGTTCCGGCGTGCGCACTCCACTGCAGTGAGCATCAGATGCTGAGTGGAGACGCTGGGGGAGCGAGCGTGCTCCTGTCCTGTGACCTATTTCTGCATGGTCACAGGTGAGAAGAACAGACAGTATGTCCGGGTTTGGAGTCACCAAGAATAACAGGACGGATTGTAAAAGAACAGTGAGTGACAGAGGGGAATGGGAGGCACGGCAGATATTTGCTTATACCCCCCCCCCCCCCTCCTTACCCACTGCACCTTCACGGTGCTGGATAGTGTAATGTTTAAGGGCTCTGCCTTTGACACGGGAGACCAGGGTTCGAATCTCAGCTCTGCCTGTTCAGTAAGCCAGCACCTATTCAGCAGGAGACTTTAGGCAAGTCTCCCTAACACTGCTACTGCCTATAGAGCGCGTCCTAGTGGCTGCAGCTCTGGCGCTTTGAGTCCGCCAGGAGAAAAGCACTATTTAAGTGTTTGTCTTTTTTTTTTTTTTTTTTCACATTTTACCAGAGACTTTTTTTTTTTTTCCCCTCTGGTATCCTTTAAGGAGGCAAATTTCAATGACTGTGACACCTGACAGTTTGAGGTCCCATTGCCACAGATGCTAAATTAACTGCGTTTTCCCGCATGAGATTCGGATGGAGAAACACAACCTATTGAAATCAATAGGCTGCAGTCCTATTCGCATGAGGGGGCAGCATGCTGGATTTTTCCGCATTACACATCCTAATTCCTGTAGCTGTGTTAAGGCTAGAGGGATCTGGGTGTGTCTCGCCTCACAGCTGTGCCGTTATCGTGTCACACTATACATGCCTAGCACAGTGGAAACAAGCCCTAACCATGCTCCCATTCCTTGCCATCAGTATGCTGATCAGAATGAGTGGCTAGGGCTAGCAGCCACTCTCTGTCTCCAGCCATTGCCATTAGCAGCATTCAGTGGCGTAGCTAAGGAGCTGTGGGCCCTGATGCAAGTTTTACAATGGAGCTCCCCTAGCACTCTATACATAATATTGACATATTGATACACACCAAAACCTTCCAAGTACAACTACAGTGTCAGAGGTGCAAGAAGGGGATGGGGAACAGTTTAATGATTACCACTATTCAAAGTATCTATAGACGTGATTATTATGAGCACAGGACCAATAGAGAGCTAATACCGATGCGGTTGCAACCTCTGAAACCCCTATTGCTACGCCCCTGGCAGCATTCAGTTATCAGAGATTGTTTTATCTTTATCTACATCCCTTCTTTAGCGCTGGTTGTAAATAATCTGATCGGAATCTTTTTTTCTAGGCATTTCCCGCATTACCAGCGTGTGTATGCAAAACGGAGGAATCCTGGAGGCAGCCGAGGACAAGCTGAGGCCGCCGACAGGTAATGCATCACTTGCTCTGGGCCCCGGGGGGGACATTTAACATTAGGGGTGACGGGGCCGGGGGTTTCGTCGCATACGTCGGTCATCCCGAAATTGGACGCCGTTACCACCGCGTACCAATCAAGCAAGTCAGCCCTGCATCTTGCAGCGTGTGCGATCAAGTAATGTGACCAATTTTGGTCTGTAATTAATCGCATTAATGGTCGGGCATGCACTTGGCGGCACTGTTTTTTTTTTTCCCAATTTGGGTATGATAATCAAATTGGATGGTCGATCAACCGCCAAGTC
Source organism: Hyperolius riggenbachi (assembly GCF_040937935.1). NCBI lineage: Eukaryota > Metazoa > Chordata > Amphibia > Anura > Hyperoliidae > Hyperolius > Hyperolius riggenbachi. Next base: position 423,855,046 of record NC_090649.1, on the reverse strand, counting down.
ACCTGATAGATGGCTACCTTAATCGTACAGATTGCTATCCCTCCCACACAGACATCACCTAGCTAACAACAGGCTTACATCACTGTGTAAACTCTTCAAAGGGAGGGGAGATTCAATTACCTTCTGGTGTAGTGTCATTATCTTATCTAAGATGGGATGTGTTTTGTTTTTTTTAATCTGCATTTTGAGATAAGCTTGGTACTGTAGCTAAAACCTTCCCACAATCCTGTTGGCACTGCACCGTTTAGCAATGGCACGCAGACTACGTAAAAAATAAAATATATGGACCATTTTGTTTTAAGGGGGCTTACATGTACATTAGGGGCACTAACTATTTTTAGTTTCATTTTTTTGGAATGTTACCACCCCCTTTAAAGGACAACTGTAATGAGGGGTATATGGAAGGGGCCATATGTATTTCCTTTTAAACAATACCAGTTGCCTGGCAGCCCTGCTGATCTATTTGGCTGCAGTAATGTCTGAATAACTCCAGAAACAAGCATGCGGCTAATATTGTCAGATGTGACAATAATGTCAGAAACACCTGATCTGCTGAATGCTTGTTCAGGGTCTATGGCTAAAAGTGTCAGAGGTAGAGGACAATAGGGCTGCCAGGCAACTGGTATTGCTTAAAAGGATATAAATATGGCAGCTTCCATATCCCTCTCACTTCAGTTTTCCTTTAAGTTTTGATATATAATGTTAATATGTGTGGACTCTGGGACTTTAATTTGGGATGTGGGGAAAACTCTATAATACTAATAAATATTGAAAGGAATGCTATTATAATCTTATATTGGTCTCACTCATATTTTATTCTGTCTACGTTTAGGGGCAGTTAGTTACACAATAACCGCTCACCCCCAGTTAACCCCTTCTAATAGGTTGCATTCTTCCTCAGATCCACCTCTTGAGTACATTGGTACAGACTCAGACCTCTACTGCAGACTGAATAGCAGACAAGTGCCTTAACCCCCCTGGCGGTATGAAAAATTCCGCCAGGGGGCAGCGCAGCAGTTTTTTTAATTTTTTTATTTTTTTTAAATCATGTAGCGAGCCCAGGGCTCGCTACATGATAGCCCCCCCCCCCAGCCCCGTCGATCGCCTCCGGCGATAGGCGATCAGGAAATCCCGTTCAAAGAACGGGATTTCCTGTAGGGCTTCCCCCGTCGCCATGGCGACGGGGCGGGATGACGTCGGCACCCTCCGGCGGCTTACCCCGTGTCCAGCACGGGGTTACCGCTAAGGAGGTTAAGGTGCCCATACACTCGTCAGATTGGCAGCACATAGATAAGAAATGCATCTGATGATCTATCTGATGCGTTTTTAGAACATTTTTTTTACCAGGATAGAATTCCAATAGATTTCAGTTTGAAATCTATTGAAATTCGATCTGATGGCATTTTTTTGCCATCAGATTTCCATTAAGGCCAATGCAAACTGATAAGCAATCTCATCAGATCGACCTAAATTTTCCACCCTGCCAGTTCGATGGAAATCCATCGAAATCGGCCATCGATCGGTCGATTGGCCAACCGATTTGAGATCGATCGATCGGTCAGAAAATCGGCTGAGTGTATGGGCCCCTTTAGTTACACCCTGGCCAGTAGCTCAAGCTTGAATCTGACCTGTATTATACTGCTGATCACTAGTAACTCTACTTGCAGAATGTTAGCGCTTTATACAAAGAAAGGACCAAAGAATGTTCCAAAAAAAGCACCACACCACTCATAAATTATCAATTCCAATTGCTATCTTTATTAACCGCAAATGCACAATAAAACCAATTAAAATAGGAGTAATTACAATAAGTAATGCATTACAATGCATCAAATTATACACTACAATCAATAAGCGATATATATATATATATATATATATATATATATATATATATATAACCCTGCGTTTCACAAATTAAATACATAGTGACCCGAAATGTGTATATATAAACCGTATACACACCATCAATTGAAAGGCATATTACAAACATGTCCAGAGAGTGAAATAGCATATAGAGTGCAATAGTGAGTTGAGGTAGAAACGAGACACAAGAAAGAGGCCATTAGGCCAATAATATAGGACCCCACCACTGAGGAAACCATAAAGTGCATATATGAATAATTAAGTGATATTGAAGTAAAAATAGACAGGCAGAAGAGAGAGGCATACCAAAGAAGTGTGTCAGGAGCACATGAGGGGCAAAGTGCGCTCCTAGGGCTGTCAGGATTCGCCCCCAAACCAATACAGCTTCCTCTGGTTGGTTTGGCGGCGAACCGCGACAGCCCTAGGAATGCGCTTTCAATAAGTAATGCTTTCAATGCATTACTTATTGCGCTTACTCCTATTTTAATTGGTTTTAATTGTTTTTATTGTGCATTTGTAGTGAATAAAGATAGCAATTGGTATTAATAATTCATGAGTGGTGTGGTGTTTTTTGTAACATTCTTTGGTCCTTTCTTTGTATAATGTGTAATATGGTTCCTTCTGCACACTCGAGTTGGATTACATTTAATTGGTGTGGTTGATGGTGCTTGCCCAATCTGCATGATTAGAATGTTAAAACATGACCATCAGTATGATCTCCGTTCACTTTTATTACATGTTATTCTCTTTCATTTAAAGTAAGCCTGTCATGAAAAAAGTGCCCCTAGGGGGTACTTGCCTCGGGAGGGGGATGCTTCTGGATCCTAGAGGCTTCCCCCGTCCTCCTTAGCCAGTGCAATCCAGCGCAGAGACCCCCGAACTGCCCACAAGCATAACAAGCCTATGACGCACCTTACGCAGGTGCAGTAGCGGCTTTCTGATGGGCTCTGGCGGAAATAACCGAGTCTGAAATCCGCTCTACTGCGCAGGTGCAGCCACCTCATGCTTGTGCAGTACAGCGGACCCGATCAGGCTCGGCTATTTCTGCCGGTGGCCAAACTGAAAACCGAGGCGCAGGATTGTATGTGTGCGTCACAGGATTGTGTGGAGCCGGATGACTGCTGCGCCTGTTGGGATTTTTGGAGGATGCCAGCGCTGAAACGGGGGTGCTGAGGACAGGGAAGCCTCTTTAGGATCCAGAGGTAAGTACCCCCCGGGGACACTTTTTTTCTGACAGGTTACCAGAAACATATGATTGTGATATTGTAATGGAACAACCCAGGCCTGTCACATTCACATAGCACCGGTTCAACAACCCCATAAATGCAGTTCCCAGGTGCTTTCATGTAAGTTTTACAGACTTATGTTGAACACTGTGAATTATATTTTTCCAGTAACCTCCAGGACAGGTCCACCATGAGACGACATAGGCTCCTCCCAGGAACAGGAAACGTTCCACTTGAGCACTCTATAAATTTTAAACCAACCCCTCTAACCTCAGTTGACGTTTCCTGTTCCAGGAAAGAGTACTCTATGTCGCTCGCCGGTCCGTCTAGCCAGGTGTGCTGGGGACCTTTGGTTGGCGACGCATGGTGGACCTGCCTGGAGAGGATGGGGGTCCGATGTAAGAAGGTCGGCTGTTTTACCTTCTTAGGATGCGTCTTGGCTGCCCGGGTGGTGGTGGTTCCGAGGACGCGAGCGGCGTCCATGATTCTCTCTTGGCGGAGGCTGTGGCGCGCCGGAAGTGACGTGGGGCAATCCTGGGCGTCCGGAGGGATTGGCAATCGGATTGCCCTCAATGGCGGCGCTCGTAGAGCGGACTTCCGCCCTTACGCGACGTCACTTCCGGTCGCGTGAGTGAAGAGACGCCGGATACCTGCATGGCTCGGCATTTCGTTGTGCGAGCGGAGCAGGATAGACGCTAAGCAGGAGCCGGGAAAGGTAAGATGGGCGGAAGGCTTGGTGACCTTCATGGTATGAGCCGAGGAGCCCTATACCGCGTCTATGCTGAGGTCTGATCTGATTATAAATATTAAGACACATAGCATATGATACTGCTTAAGCGTCTGATCTGAGGTCTCTTACTTTGACAGAGGATATTTATTCATATATATATTACGTCTGTCTGAGGTTTGAATTTATGCAGGGCTTAGTATGTATATCCATGCATATATTTTGGGACATCTGGTAGTCACTTTGTTGCTAATCCATCTAGATGTCTTATTGCGAATTTAGAAAGCCTGTTGTCTCTGCATATATTGTATACATTTTTTTCCCCAGAGTACCTCAGTTAAGGTTTATGTATAGTTTATTGATATACATGTACCTTTTATTTTTCATTCTGGTGAACGGATGATTACTCTAACCACGCTCTGAGAATTTATGCACCTGGGTGTCATTATAGCTACAGTTGTAGGCAGAGGATTGACATTTGGTTTTTATTGTGTTTTATTATAGGGCACAGAGTCTGCTGACCCTTCAAGGCCTAGGAGGCGTTGCCCGCTCTGTGACACAAAGCTTGCCCAGACGTACACTAAACAGTTTTGCCAACCCTGTTTTGTAAAATTAATTCAAGAGCAATCTGGGGGTCTGAAACAGGAGATTATGACAGCAGTTAAACAAGAAATGTCTGATACAATTAAATCCTTAAAGGAAGTTTTTTCTGCTGCTATGACCCCACCTACAGATACGCCTAGTGCTAGCGCTAGTACGGCTGCACTGGCAACTCCTGTACCTTGTACTGGTGAAACAGGGTCTGAACAGCCAGCAAAGAGTAAGAGTAAATCCTCCACCAAAAGACCTATCATTTCTTCCTCTGAAGATGAAGAGGCTGAAGAAGGGGAGGAGGAGGATGATAATGAATCTGAAATATCTTCAGCCAAGAGTATGGAGAGTATATCAGAAATAAAGAAAGTGTCTAGATTCAGATTTCCGGCTGATGAGACTGATCAGCTAATATTGGCGATCAATAAAACTTTAAAAATTGAACCAAAGAAATCTGAAGAGATATCTTTACATGATAGATTGTACCAGGGAATGGAACCGGATGAGCCACTTACATTTCCGGTACATAGGTCTACAAAGAATACTATTCTTAGTCAATGGAAATACCCAGATAGAAAGTTGTTCATGTCTAAGGGGTTTATTAAGAGGTTTCCATTCACTGAAGCGGATGCCAAAGTATGGGATCGATGCCCTAGACTTGATGCAGCATTCTCTCAAGTTAATAAGGATAACGAATTAGCTTTTGAAGATCTGGGATATCTTAAAGATCCACAGGATAAGAAGGTGGAGTTTGCACTTAAGAAGGCATGGACGTCAGCAGGAGCAAATTTTCGACCAGCTGCTGCAACAACATGTGTATCCAGGGTATTAGCCTTATGGGTAAAGGATGTTGAAGAAAAGGTAGAGAGAGGAGCATCTAAAGAGGAGATCCTAGAGTCATTAGACGTGGTGTCAAAGGCTACGGATTACATAACAGACGCAGCAGCAGAAAACATAAGAGTGAATGCAAGAACTTCTGCTTTAATTAATTCCGCAAGACGTAATTTATGGATAAAGAATTGGGAAGGCAGTCAGGCCTCAAAAGCAAGGGTGTGTAACATACCCTTTGATGGAGACCTGTTGTTTGGGGCCCAGCTGGATGAGATACTGGAGAGAACAGGAGATAGAAAGAAGGGATTCCCAAAGAAAAAGAAATTTATACAAAATAAAAGGTTCTTCAGAAGGAATAGACAGGAAAGCAGGGATAAACCTCAGCAGAGAAGGAAACCCTGGGCTATCAATAGAGAGGGAACGAAAAGGAATTTTCCTTTTCGGAACCCAGAAAACAAAGAGAAGAAGTGACGCCAAAGAGAGAGTTGGGGGTCGTCTAACACAATTTTATTCTCAATGGACGAAAGTAAGCAGAAACGATTTCATCCTCAGTCTGGTAAATCAAGGGTACAAGATCCAATTTCAATCACTTCCAAGAAACAGGTTTGTTTCCACTCCTCTGCCAAGGGACAAACAAAAGCGTCAGGCCTTACAAGGCATCATAAAAGATATGATAGAGGAGAAAGTGGTAGTTCCGGTTCCTTGCGATCAACATCGCAAGGGATTTTACTCTACGATTTTTCTAGTAAAGAAACCGACGGGCAAATTCAGGTTAATCTTGAACCTAAAACCTTTAAACCCGTTTGTGACTTATCAAAGATTCAGGATGGAATCGATCTTCTCTGTAAGAAACTTGCTAACCCCCAACTGCGTCATGACGAATATAGATCTAAGGGACGCCTACTGGCATATCCCAATAAGAGAGTCGTCACAAAAATTTCTCAGATTTGCGATAAAACGGAAAGATTCAATCCAGCACCTCCAGTTCAGAGTCCTGCCCTTCGGCATTTCATCAGCACCCCGCATATTCACGAAAGTAATGGGGGAGGTGATAAAGGACTTTCACGTAAAGGGAATTCTGGTAATTCCCTATCTAGACGACTTACTAGTAGTGGCAGACTCGTATCAACAGGCAAAGGAGGACACGAAGAAGGTGCTGGATCAACTTCAAGCTCTCGGTTGGCTGATAAATTGGGAGAAGTCGGTATTGGAACCGACATCAAAGATACAGTTTCTAGGAGTAGTCATAAACTCGGAAAAAGAAAGGCTGTACTTAACAGAAGAGAAAATGACAAAGTTAAAGAGGATAATACAAGATTGTATAACAGATCCAAATCTAACAATAAGAGAAGTCATGCGAATACTAGGATTTCTGACGTCAACATCCCCTGCAATCCAGTGGGCGTTATTGCACACAAGACAACTCCAATATTGGATGATGGAAGTCTGGAGCAAGAAGCAGGAGGATTTGGAAACAGAGGTAACATGTCCAGAGACAGTATTAAAGTCATTAGAATGGTGGACGTCAGAAAAGATTCTAACCGAAGGAAGATTATGGACAATCCCAACACAAAGATATATTACCACGGATGCAAGTCTCCTAGGATGGGGAGCTTATCTAGACGGAGAGATGTTCCAGGGTCTCTGGCCAAGACTAATAAGGCACCAGTCGTCAAATTACAGAGAGCTAAGAGCAGTAAAAGAGACATTAGTACGGACAGTACAGTTACTGAAAGGGCAACATGTGCAGATCAGGACAGACAATACGACAACAGTAGCCTACATAAACCGCCAAGGGGGGACAAGGTCAAAGAAGCTTCTAGACCTGGCAATAGATATCCTAACGATAGCGGAAGACAATTTCCTATCCTTATCAGCAGTCCACCTAAAGGGTTCCTTGAACAGCATGGCGGATTTCCTAAGCCGACACAGACTATCGAATTCCGAGATAGAGATATCCAGGAAAGTCTTCAGAACCTTAGTCAGGAGATGGGGTCGGCCCCAGCTGGACATTTTTGCGAACAAAAGAAACACAAAATGCAGAAGATTTTATTCCTTAAATCCAGGAGAAGGGGCGGAGGCAGTGGACGCGCTCAGTCAAAGTTGGACCTTCAAGAAAGCATATGCGTTCCCACCAATTCAACTGATACCCCGAGTTTTGCAGAAATTAATGCAGACCAGAGCAACTTTAATCTTTATAGCTCCAGACTGGCCAGGGAGAACCTGGTATCCAATTCTCCTGAAGATGAGGCTGGAGGGAACAGTGAGACTCCCTCACGGGAAAGTGCTGTCTCAGGTGCAAAGAGGAAGTGTAAGTTACATACCAAATCTAAACCTGTCTGCCTGGCTTCTGAGAGGTCTCCTTTAAGGAAGAGAGGGGTTTCAGAAAGGGTTATCAATACACTTCTGGACTGTAGAAAGAAGATAACCAGGAAAATATACTTAAAATACTGGAAGACTTTCAACATGTGGAAGGAACAATCAGGTTTTTCCGGAGGAGTGATACCCACAGTGTTAGAATTTCTACAGGAAGGAGTAGAGAAGAACATTGCGCTAAGTACATTGAAGGTGCAGGTGACAGCAATATCTACTTATCTGGACATAAAGTTAGCAAATGATCCCCTTATTATTCAGTTCTTTAGGTCTATAGAAAGAAAGAAGCCTATAATCAATAGGAAGGTTCCTTCTTGGGATCTATCCTTAGTATTAAGAGTTTTAAAGGGAGATCAATTTGAACCAATAACGGAAATTCCGATAAGACAATTAACAATGAAAGTAATTTTTTTAGTAGCAATTACTTCAGCCAGAAGAGTGAGCGAGCTGGAAGCCTTATGTTGTGACGAACCCTTTTGTCTAATGTTTAAGGACAAGGTGATATTAAAAACATGTGAGGAATTCCTTCCTAAGGTAGCTACAAAATTTCATAGGTCACAGGAAATTGTACTACCATCATTCAATGAAGAACCATCCTTGGACGTCAGAAGGTCCCTGATAGCTTATTTGGATAGAGTAGCAGATTTCAGAGAATCAAGAGCTCTATTTATCAATACCACAGGAGCTACAAGGGGTAAAAAGATGTCTAAAAGAACTATAGCCAAGTGGATAAAGATATGTATAGAAGAGGCCTATAGGTTAGCAGGATCTACACTGCTAGGTACAGTTAAGGCTCATTCAACTAGGGCAGCTGCCACATCATGGGCATACAGAGCGGGTGCTACGCCAGAAGAAATTTGTAGAGCCGCTACGTGGTCAAGTATGGGCACCTTCTCAAGACATTACAGGGTGAATCTGATGACTGCAAGACAACAATCCTTTGGGGAGAAAGTTCTACAGGCAGTCGGCCCACCCTAGAATTGGTAAGATCTTCTTGCTCATCTTCTCATGGTGGACCTGTCCTGGAGGTTACTGGAAAAACCAGTGTTAGTTACCTGGTAACATCCTTTTTAGTAACCTCCAGGACAGGTCCGTAACCCACCCGGATAACGGGATATATATATATAGATATATGTGTATGGAAATGTATTTATGTATGTATGTAATTATGTATATAGGTACATGGTATAAGGACCCTCTTTTTGGTTAACAGTTCTTGTGGTTGACTGAGGTTAGAGGGGTTGGTTTAAAATTTATAGAGTGCTCAAGTGGAACGTTTCCTGTTCCTGGGAGGAGCCTATGTCGTCTCATGGTGGACCTGTCCTGGAGGTTACTAAAAAGGATGTTACCAGGTAACTAACACTGGTTTCCTGCAAAGATGCAAATGATGTGATAATATGCTCTTAGAAATGTGACAGTTTTTGTTATTGTTAAAGCTTACAATAAAAAATATTGAATCAGAAAAGCAGCAGTCGTGTGACAGCAATTATTGAAATGGTTAATAAACCTCTCAGGGCCCTTTCACATTGAGGCCTCTTGCACAATACATGTGATTCTGATTATTATTATTTTTTTTCTATACGATCCGATTTTTGATTCAGATTTAAAAAAACGTATCTGAATCAATAATTGGATCATATAAAAAAAAATCGGAATCGCATGTAGTGTGCAAGAGGCCTGACACGGTGCGGTAAATTTACCGCATGACACCGCAGCCTAATGCTAGTCTATAGGAGAGTTCAGCAGAAGTATCCAGAATGGTGACCATTCTGTTTGTGTTGCCTTGACAAAGGGGACCTCACGGGGCCCCGAAACGAATCGTTGGTCTTTTGAATGGAATTTTGTCACGTTTGAATAAAACTTGGATGTTTATTCTTCGAGTGTGCGGACCTCCTGGATTCTTCTACTTGACTTATTTGGGTCCCAGCACCTCAACAGTGGTGTGCAATCTCATATCAATTCATGGGAGAGTTCACACTCCTCACGTTGCAGTACGCTGCACGGATGTGCTCTATCTAACGTGCTTCAGTAGTCACGTTACCGCGCAGCGTCCTGCGGGGATCTGTGTCAGGCCGGAAGTCATGTAAGTCTATGGCGACGTGTACGCTTTTAAATAACCTGCCCCAGTGACCTGCGTTGCAAATGCGTTGAAGCATGTTTTAGAAATATGCTTCAACGCACGTCATTGATTGCCAAATAGGAAGTGAGCGTCACTTCCTGTTTGGCCGGATGCCAGACGGGAATTATCCCTTACTAATGCGATAATCCCCGAAGGCCTGTTTTGTGCCGTGCAGCTACTACACCGCACCGCCAATCTACAGTGTGACGCCTGCCTTAGTGAAGTGTCCACTACAAGAGGCTTCTGCATAGATGACAATGAGCACGGTAAGTTTAGAGGCCCGTGAGTAACAGGAAGTTCAGGCTTGAAGTCACAACAATACTGTGCTGGTCCACCTATCAGTGGTGCTAAAGTGTGACCACAGTTCAGCACAGTTTGTCACACTGCAACGCACCACCTATGCGGGTGATTGAGGTACACCGGCATGTGGCATTATAATGCACTGCATGCAGTGCGTTACCACAAAACACACTGGTTAACGGTGACAGTGAAGAATTTATTTTGACTGTATGTGTCACTGTATACAACATATTGCGCGGAAAACACTATCCGTTTGTTGCATTCCTGCGGTTACAGGGAACACAACAGCCACTGTGCAGCTAGCCTGTGTGTTGAAATAAAGCAAAGCTATCCTGGGATGACTAATCATGGTCAGATATAAACCCCAGGGAAATATCTAGGAATAAGGCTGGGCTCACAGTCGGCACTGCGCTCCGTTCCCTGTAACAGCAGGAATGTAACACAGCAGGAAAGCAGTGCTGCCTGTTATCTGCACATTGTGTCTGATACAGTAAAGCATATAGTCAATGAAAAGTATGCTTCACTGCCACTGTTAATGCACCTGTTTTGCGATAATGCACAGCATGCAGTGCGTTATGGCTCACGTGCCCTTATATCGCAACGCACCCGCCGCACTGTGAGCGTCACATAGGTGGTGCATTGCAGAGCTGCAAGCTGTGTTACAAAGCGGCCGTTATGCTGCACCGCAATGCACCTCTGTGAACGCAGCCTACTACATTTCCAGGGACAAACCTTGGAAACACTCCCGGAGAAAAGGGACATTAAGCAAGCATGGATCTAGCACACTAACATTAAGTAGAAAATATCAGCTCACAATGACATTTTGCTAATGAAATATACAATGCAATATTACATGAGTGGGACACAAAGAATATAAGATGCCAACACCCCTGCTGGAAGGCCGACACTGGTAAAAGGGCCAGAATGTCCATGTGCCAGTTTGTATGCCTCATACCCACCTACTTACTATACTGAATACAACTTAATGATAAAATGCTTATTTTTTACAATATTACTTTATTAATTAGTATTTGTCCATTGTTAAATCTTTCCCCATGCCAATCATGAAAATATGCAAAATACATACATAGAAATGTAGATTTCTCCTAGAATAAGATGCACTATAGATCAGGGGTCCCCAACCTTTTCCGGCCCGGGGACCGCTCTCTGACCAAATTTTTCTCGGGGGGGGGGGGGGGGGGGGGTACGGTGTCAGGGGGGGGGGGATGTGGGTGGTGTGCGCCCTAGTGGACAGTGTTGTGCGCAGCGGGTTATGGGGGGGGGGGGTTGGGTGCGGCAGCATGACTAGTATAGTTGCCCCAGTATGGCTAGTATAGTTACCCCAGTATAGTGCCCCAGTATAGCTAGTATAGTGCCCAGCATGGCTAGTATAGTGCCCCAGGATGGCTAGTATAGTGCCCCAGGATGGCTAGTATAGTGCCCCAGCATGGCTAGTATAGTGCCCCAGCATGGCTAGTATAGTGCCCCGGCATGGCTAGTATAGTGCCCAGCATGGCTAGCAAAGTGCCCAGTATAGGTAGGTAGTGGCCCAGTATAGCTAGTATAGTGCCCCAGCATGGCTAGTATAGTGCCCCAGCATGGCTAGTATAGTGCCCCAGCATGGCTAGTATAGTGCCCAGCATGGCTAGTAAAGTGCCCAGCATGGCTAGTAAAGTGCCCAGTATAGGTAGGTAGTGGCCCAGTATAGCTAGTATAGTGCCCCAGCATGGCTAGTATAGTGCCCCAGCATGGCTAGTATAGTGCCCCAGCATGGCTAGTATAGTGCCCCAGCATGGCTAGTATAGTGCCCCAGCATGGCTAGTATAGTGCCCCAGCATGGCTGGTATAGTGCCCCAGCATGGCTGGTATAGTGCCCCAGCATGGCTGGTATAGTGCCCCAGCATGGCTGGTATAGTGCCCCAGCATGGCTGGTATAGTGCCCCAGCATGGCTAGTATAGTGCCCCAGGATGGCTAGTATAGTGCCCCAGGATGGCTAGTATAGTGCCCCAGCATGGCTAGTATAGTGCCCAGCATGGCTAGTATAGTGCCCAGGATGGCTAGTATAGTGCCACAGGATGGCTAGTATAGTGCCACAGGATGGCTAGTATAGTGCCCAGCATGGCTAGTATAGTGCCCAGCATGGCTAGTATACTGCCCAGCATGGCTAGTATACTGCCCAGTATAGGGAGGTGGTGCAACCGCGGCCGCCGCTTCTGTTACCGTATGAGCGGGCGGCCGCTTCCGGATTCCCCCAGGTGCCGCTCTCCTTCAGTATCTCCGATAACAGTAGCACGTCTTGTGGAGGCGGGAAGGAGGCGGGACAGCGGCTTCCTGTAGCGGCGATATGCTACGCCGCTACCATTGCAACCGCTGCCCCGCCTCCTTCCCTCCTCCGCAAGACGCGCTGCTGTTATCGGAGATACTGAAGGAGAACGGCGCCTGGGGGAATCCGTATGCGGCCGTCCGCTCATAAGGCAACAGGAGCGGGGGAGAGGGGGGAGATGACAGACCCGCCGCAGCCCAGCTGGAAACTGCCAACGGACCGGCAGTGGGCCGCGGCCCGGTGGTTGGGGACCCCTGCTATAGATGACTTTTTATCCTATATTGCTGTCACTTACAGTGGGTGGTGCAAATCTGACAAGCTTTGGGCTAGTTCATCTCCTCATGGGAGATTCTCGGTTATTTCTTTACAAAAACACTTACTAAACTTCAGTTGGTCAGTCCAACTGTCAAATTAGTGTGGAAATGAGTAAGGCTTCCTTTCCACGAACTGTTGAAAGGCAGTGCAATGACTCTCAAACTCTCTCAACTGCTCACTGCTGCCTGGTAACTGTTTGTTGCTGCATGATAACTGCTTACTGCTGCCTGGTAACTGGTTGCTGAGCACAGAGCTCAACAGTTCGTGGAAAGGAGGCCTTAGGAAGCAGGCTCACATGTTTGTATAGATCAGTGATGGCTAACCTTTCAGAGGCCGAGTGCCCAAACTGCGACCTAACATCGACTTTTTTATCTCCGAGTGCCACTGGGGGGGGGGGGGGGGGGGCCGCGGCGTGCCGAAAAATGGGCGTGGTCATGATATTGTATGGGCGGAGCTAACATAATGATGTAACAGCGAGGCATAAGAAAGCAGTGTTTTCCGCCATGATGTGGTGAAACCAGGATTCGCATCATGGGTGTGCAGAAACTGTATGATGCTATGTATACCCGCCGTAACCCCAAAGCAGCAAATATAGCCAACTATGACCACTGTCAGTTTTGACGCAACGCACATAATGTAAGATTCATATGGTAACATGAAAGTCAATAGACTTCCATGTTACCATTCACACTACAGGTGTGCGTTCCCATGCGTTACGTTGTAACGCATCTGGGAACATTTTAACGCACAACGCATACGTTTCCCCGATGGGTACAGCTGCTGACGTCCACGCTTTAGCGCACCAAAACGTGCATTCCGTGCGATCACTGTGCGTTGGCAGCGCATGCATGAAATCGCATTCGTGCATACGTTCTGTAGTGTGAATGAGCCCTTAATAATAAATGCAGCAAGTTACCCCAGACACCAGAAAATAAACGCAATGTGTGCAACATTTCAGCAGAAAATAATGCAATGTGGGCCACATTGCACCAGAAAATAAACGCAGTGGGCCACATTGCACCAGAAAATAAACGCAGTGGGCAGCATTTCACCAGAAAACAAACAGTGGGCCACATTTCACCAGCAAACACACGCAGTGGGCCACATTTCACCAGCAAACAAACGCAGTGGGCCACATTTCACCAGAAAATAAACGCAGAGGGTAGCATTTCACCAGAAAACAAACGCAGTGGTCCACATTTCACCAGAAAACAAACACAGCGGGCAGCATTTCACCAGAAAACAAACGCAGTGGGCCACATTTCACCAGAAAATAAACGCAGAGGGTAGCATTTCACCAGCAAACAAACGCAGTGGGCCACATTTCACCAGAAAACAAACGCAGCGGGCAGCATTTCACCAGAAAACAAACGCAGTGGGCCACATTTCACCAGAAAATAAACGCAGAGGGTAGCATTTCACCAGCAAACTAACGCAGTGGGCCACATTTCACCAGAAAACAAACGCAGCGGGCAGCATTTCACCAGAAAACAAACGCAGTGGGCCACATTTCACCAGAAAACAAACGCAGAGGGTAGCATTTCACCAGCAAACTAACGCAGTGGGCCACATTTCACCAGAAAACAAACGCAGCGGGCAGCATTTCACCAGAAAACAAGCGCAGTGGGCCACATTTCACCAGAAAACAAACGCAGCGGGCAGCATTTCACCAGAAAACAAATGCAGAGAGCCACATTTCACCAGAAAACAAGCGCAGCGGGCAGCATTTCACCAGAAAACAAACGCAGTGGGCCACATTTCACCAGAAAACAAACGCAGCGGGCAGCATTTCACCAGAAAACAAACGCAGAGGGCCACATTTCACCAGAAAACAAACGCAGCGGGCAGCATTTCACCAGAAAACAAACTCATTGGGCCACATTTCACCAGAAAAACGCAGTGGGCCACATTTCACCAGAAAACAAACACAGTGGGCAGCATGTCACAGGACATAAACACAATGTGACAAAACATTTTACCAGAAAATAACACAGTGGGCCGCATTTTACCTGAAAAAAAAAAAGTAATGTACTCACCTGACAGAAGTCTTCTCTCTCGGCTGGGCTCTGGCGCGCATCTCCCCCGGACGTTCCTCCTGCAGTCTGCTGCTGACACAAATAGTCTCCAGTACAGGGCTTCGGCAGCCATCTTGCCGTAGCCCTGGTCTGCCTCCCGGGAGACTGCGGGGCTGCGGGATATGAACTGGTGCGGCGGCGTCTAGTAGACGCTGCGGCCAGTTCATAAGCAGCGGTGGCGTGCCAGCAGATTAGGCTACGCAGCGGGCAGCATTTCACCAGAAAACAAATGCAGAGAGCCACATTTCACCAGAAAACAAACGCAGCGGGCCACATTTCACCAGCAAACAAACGCAGTGGGCCACATTTCACCAGAAAATAAACGCAGAGGGTAGCATTTCACCAGAAAACAAACGCAGTGGTCCACATTTCACCAGAAAACAAACACAGCGGGCAGCATTTCACCAGAAAACAAACGCAGTGGGCCACATTTCACCAGAAAATAAACGCAGAGGGTAGCATTTCACCAGCAAACAAACGCAGTGGGCCACATTTCACCAGAAAACAAACGCAGCGGGCAGCATTTCACCAGAAAACAAACGCAGTGGGCCACATTTCACCAGAAAATAAACGCAGAGGGTAGCATTTCACCAGCAAACTAACGCAGTGGGCCACATTTCACCAGAAAACAAACGCAGCGGGCAGCATTTCACCAGAAAACAAACGCAGTGGGCCACATTTCACCAGAAAACAAACGCAGAGGGTAGCATTTCACCAGCAAACTAACGCAGTGGGCCACATTTCACCAGAAAACAAACGCAGCGGGCCACATTTCACCAGAAAACAAACGCAGCGGGCAGCATTTCGCCAGAAAACAAACGCAGTGGGCCACATTTCACCAGAAAACAAACGCAGAGGGTAGCATTTCACCAGCAAACTAACGCAGTGGGCCACATTTCACCAGAAAACAAACGCAGCGGGCAGCATTTCACCAGAAAACAAGCGCAGTGGGCCACATTTCACCAGAAAACAAACGCAGCGGGCAGCATTTCACCAGAAAACAAATGCAGAGAGACACATTTCACCAGAAAACAAGCGCAGCGGGCAGCATTTCACCAGAAAACAAACGCAGTGGGCCACATTTCACCAGAAAACAAACGCAGCGGGCAGCATTTCACCAGAAAACAAACGCAGAGGGCCACATTTCACCAGAAAACAAACTCATTGGGCCACATTTCACCAGAAAAACGCAGTGGGCCACATTTCACCAGAAAACAAACACAGTGGGCAGCATGTCACAGGACATAAACACAATGTGACAAAACATTTTACCAGAAAATAACACAGTGGGCCGCATTTTACCTGAAAAAAAAAAAGTAATGTACTCACCTGACAGAAGTCTTCTCTCTCGGCTGGGCTCTGGCACGCATCTCCCCCGGACGTTCCTCCTGCAGTCTGCTGCTGACACAAATAGTCTCCAGTACAGGGCTTCGGCAGCCATCTTGCCGTAGCCCTGGTCTGCCTCCCGGGAGACTGCGGGGCTGCGGGATATGAACTGGTGCGGCGGCGTCTAGTAGACGCTGCGGCCAGTTCATAAGCAGCGGTGGCGTGCCAGCAGATTAGGCTACGCAGCGGGCAGCATTTCACCAGAAAACAAATGCAGAGAGCCACATTTCACCAGAAAACAAACGCAGCGGGCCACATTTCACCAGCAAACAAACGCAGTGGGCCACATTTCACCAGAAAATAAACGCAGAGGGTAGCATTTCACCAGAAAACAAACGCAGTGGTCCACATTTCACCAGAAAACAAACACAGCGGGCAGCATTTCACCAGAAAACAAACGCAGTGGGCCACATTTCACCAGAAAATAAACGCAGAGGGTAGCATTTCACCAGCAAACTAACGCAGTGGGCCACATTTCACCAGAAAACAAACGCAGCGGGCAGCATTTCACCAGAAAACAAACGCAGTGGGCCACATTTCACCAGAAAACAAACGCAGAGGGTAGCATTTCACCAGCAAACTAACGCAGTGGGCCACATTTCACCAGAAAACAAACGCAGCGGGCAGCATTTCACCAGAAAACAAGCGCAGTGGGCCACATTTCACCAGAAAACAAACGCAGCGGGCAGCATTTCACCAGAAAACAAATGCAGAGAGCCACATTTCACCAGAAAACAAGCGCAGCGGGCAGCATTTCACCAGAAAACAAACGCAGTGGGCCACATTTCACCAGAAAACAAACGCAGCGGGCAGCATTTCACCAGAAAACAAACGCAGAGGGCCACATTTCACCAGAAAACAAACGCAGCGGGCAGCATTTCACCAGAAAACAAACTCATTGGGCCACATTTCACCAGAAAAACGCAGTGGGCCACATTTCACCAGAAAACAAACACAGTGGGCAGCATGTCACAGGACATAAACACAATGTGACAAAACATTTTACCAGAAAATAACACAGTGGGCCGCATTTTACCTGAAAAAAAAAAAGTAATGTACTCACCTGACAGAAGTCTTCTCTCTCGGCTGGGCTCTGGCGCGCATCTCCCCCGGACGTTCCTCCTGCAGTCGGCTGCTGACACAAATAGTCTCCAGTACAGGGCTTCGGCAGCCATCTTGCCGTAGTTCTGGTCTGCCTCCCGGGAGACTGCGGGGCTGCGGGATATGAACTGGTGCGGCGGCGTCTAGTAGACGCTGCGGCCAGTTCATAAGCAGCGGTGGCGTGCCAGCAGATTAGGCTACGCGTGCCGGGCCCGGCACGCGTGCCATAGATTCGCCACCGCTGGTATAGATTCTTTCCACGGAATTCCTTTATAAAGAATAAAGGAAATACTGAGAATCCCTAATTAATAAATGACTTTTTCCTATGTCGCTGTTACAGTAGATCGTGCAAATCTGACAGGTTTTTGACTAGTCCATCTCATCATGGGGGGTTCTCAGTTTTATTTTTTTAATTACAAAAACACTTCCTAAACTGCAGTCTAACTGCTAAATTACTGTGCAAATGAGTAGGAAAGAAGACTGACATGTTTGTATGGATTCTTTCCAGGGAGTGCTTTTGTAAAGAATAAAGGAAATACCGAGAAACCCACATGTAGAGATGGACTAGTCCAGAATCTGTCCGGATTTTACTGTCTACTGTAAGTGACTACAACACAGGAAAAACACAATTAATAGTGCATTTTACTTCAGTAGAAAGTGTACATTTTAGATGTAATGTAAGTATTGTAAATATTAAAATGTTTCATAGTAATGGTCCTTTAGTACACCTGCAACATTTAAAAGAAATTTGGATACTTACCTCAGTAGGGCGGAGCCTTTGGATAATCCAGACTTTACCCCAATGACCATGGCACATCTGCTGGCTGGGACCCACCTCCTTTTCCCAGCCACGCCCCCCTCTGTGTACAAGTGCGGCCGTACTGCGCAGTAGCATGGAGCTGCTCCTGTATAAAGCTGTGTACGAGCCCCTCCATGCTACTGCACTGGTGTGGCCATCCATGCGTCTAGCCAGGGCTAGCGAGCAGGAAAAGCATTTGGTAGCTATCAGCAGCGCTTCACCTGGGATTGTCGTTTTTCACCCCCGTAGAGTGGCAATGGAGCGTGTCGGTGAACGATCCTGAATGCCATCAGGGTCGTCTAAAAATGATGCCAGCAAAGCACGGCATATGCGCAAACATCAGTGCCAGTGCTGTCCAAACTTAAACGACGTACACCGCATCCATTTTTTAGCGCCCATGTGAACCGAACCTTAGACTTTCCTAGTGGTCTCGGTCACCATGAGCTATCTGGGTATTAGTATTGTATGGTGAGCAGTGGCGTACCTAGGGCATTTGGCACCCGGTGCTGGGTATTAAAAGACACCCCCCCCCCTCCTAAAAAATGGGCGTGGCCACAACCTGCGGCGTGCTTCGCAGCAAAAAATGGGCGTGGTCATGACCAGATGAGGGCGGAGCTAACTGTATTTTAAAGTATTAGCTAGTATAGTTGCCCCCAGTATAGCTAGTACAGTTTCCCCCAGTATAGCTGCCCCCAGTGGAGCTAGTATAGTTGTCCCCAGTATAGCTAGTATATTTGCCTCCAGTATAGCTGCCCCCAGTATAGCTAGTACAGTTTCCCCCAGTATAGCTGCCCCCAGTGGAGCTAGTATAGTTGTCCCCAGTGTAGCTAGTATATTTGCCCCCAGTATAGCTGCCCCCAGTGGAGCTAGTATAGTTGTCCCCAGTGTAGCTAGTATATTTGCCCCCAGTATAGCTGCCCCCAGTATAGCTAGTTTAGTTGCCCCCAGTATAGCTAGTTTAGTTGCCCCCAGTATAGCTAGTATAGCTGCCCCCAGTATCGCTAGTATAGCTGCCCCCAGTATCGCTAGTATAGCTGGCCCCAGTATAGCTGGCCCCAGTATAGCTGCCCCCAGTATAGCTAGTATAGCTGCCCCCCAGTATAGCTAGTATAGCTGCCCCCCCCTAGTATAGCTAGTATAGCTGGCCCCAGTATAGCTAGTATAGCTGGCCCCAGTATAGCTAGTATAGCTGCCCCCAGTATAGCTAGTATAGCTGCCCCTCAGTATAGCTAGTATAGCTGCCCCCCAGTATAGCTAGTATAGCTGCCCCTCAGTATAGCTAGTATAGCTGCCCCCAGGTATAGCTAGTATAGCTGCCCCCAGTATAGCTGCCCCCAGTATAGCTAGTATAGCTGCCCCCAGTATAGCTGCCCCCAGTATAGCTAGTATAGCTGCCCCCCAGTATAGCTAGTATAGATGCCCCCAGTGTAGCTAGTATAGCTGCCCCCAGTGTAGCTAGTATAGCTGCCCCCAGTATAGCTAGTATAGCTGCCCCCAGTATAGCTAGTTTAGTTGCCCCCAGTATAGCTGCCCCCAGTATAGCTAGTATAGCTGCCCCCCAGTATAGCTGCCCCCAGTATAGCTAGTATAGCTGCCCCCAGTATAGATAGTTTAGTTGCCCCCAGTATAGCTAGTTTAGTTGCCCCCAGTATAGCTGCCCCCAGTATAGCTAGTATAGCTACCCCCCAGTATAGCTGCCCCCAGTATAGCTAGTATAGTTGCCCCCAGTATAGCTAGTTTAGTTGCCCCCAGTACAGCTGCCCCCAGTGTAGCTAGTATAGCTGCCCCCCAGTATAGCTGCCCCCAGTATAGCTGCCCCCAGTATAGATAGTTTAGTTGCCCCCAGTATAGCTGCCCCCAGTACAGCTGCCCCCAGTATAGCTAGTATAGCTGCCCCCCAGTATAGCTGCCCCCAGTATAGCTAGTATAGTTGCCCCCAGTATAGCTAGTTTAGTTGCCCCCCAGTACAGCTGCCCCCAGTATAGCTGCCCCCAGTGTAGCTAGTATAGCTGCCCCCCAGTATAGCTGCCCCCAGTATAGCTAGTATAGTTGCCCCCAGTACAGCTGCCCCCAGTATAGCTAGTATAGCTGCCCCCAGTGTAGCTGCCCCCAGTATAGCTAGTATAGCTGCCCCTCAGTATAGCTAGTATAGCTGCCCCCAGGTATAGCTAGTATAGCTGCCCCCAGTATAGCTAGTTTAGTTGCCCCCAGTATAGCTGCCCCCAGTATAGCTAGTATAGCTGCCCCCAGTATAGCTGCCCCCAGTATAGCTAGTATAGCTGCCCCCAGTATAGCTAGTATAGCTGCCCCCCACCCAGTATAGCTAGTATAGCTGCCCCCCACCCAGTATAGCTAGTATAGCTGCCCCCCAGTATAGCTAGTATAGCTGCCCCCAGTGTAGCTAGTATAGCTGCCCCCAGTGTAGCTAGTATAGCTGCCCCCAGTGTAGCTAGTATAGCTGCCCCCAGTGTAGCTAGTTTAGTTGCCCCCAGTATAGCTGCCCCCAGTATAGCTAGTATAGCTGCCCCCCAGTATAGCTGCCCCCAGTATAGCTAGTTTAGGTGCCCCCAGTATAGCTAGTTTAGTTGCCCCCAGTATAGCTGCCCCCAGTATAGCTAGTATAGCTGCCCCCCAGTATAGCTGCCCCCAGTATAGCTAGTATAGTTGCCCCCAGTATAGCTAGTTTAGTTGCCCCCAGTACAGCTGCCCCCAGTATAGCTAGTATAGCTGCCCCCAGTGTAGCTGCCCCCAGTATAGCTAGTATAGCTGCCCCCCCAGTATAGCTAGTATAGCTGCCCCCCAGTATAGCTGCCCCCAGTATAGCTAGTTTAGGTGCCCCCAGTATAGCTAATTTAGTTGCCCCCAGAATAGCTAGTACAATTGCCCCCAGTGTGAGGAAAGCCTGGAAGGAGGGGTGGCGGGGAGGGGGGCCGGACCCCCCACCTCCCTCACCTGGGTCCCCTCCTTCTGGCGCTTCCCTCTCCTAATTAACAGCAGCGGGCAGGAGCGGCGAAGAAGACTCACTCACCTGCTCCTGGCGATGGCGCATAGCGTCATCCTCACGCGACGCTGGTCTCCGACCTCTCTGTCGCTCACTGTGCTTCCGCCAATCAGGAAGCACAGTGAGCGGTGGAGAAGGCGGAGACCAGCGTCACGTGACGATGACGCTATTTGCCATCGCCTGGAACGCAGGAAGGTGAGTCTCTTGCCCGCTGCTGCCCGCTGCGACTAATTAGGAGGGGGAAGCGCCAGAAGGAGGGGACCCAGGTGAGGGAGGTGGGGGGTCCGGCCCCCCTCCCCGCCGCTTTCCCCGCCACCCCTCCTTTCCGTGCTGCTTCCCCTCCTGTCTTGCACAGGCCTCTGTGGGAGGCCTTGATGACACCCCCTGGGGCGCCCGACACCCGGTGCGGGGCGCCCCCTGCCGCCCTATGGTAGGGACGCTACTGATGGTGAGTAATGCATCACATTCTACTCAATCCCATTACTGTTCCTCTGTAAGTCATGTGATCCAGTGAAATTGTTACTCTATCCTTTCCCTGCACTGCAGAGATGCCTGAACAGAAGTGGGGATGGATTATTAACCCTCCTGGCGGTTTGTAAAAATCCGCCAGGGGGCAGCAAATACGTTTAAAAAAAAAAAAATTTCATGTAGCGAGACGAGGTCTCGCTACATGATAGCCGCTGCTCGGCGGCATCCCCCCAGCCCCTCCGATCGCCGCCGGCGATCGGAGATCAAGAGATCCCGTTCAAAGAACGGGATCTCTTGGAGGGCTTCCCCCGTCGCCATGGCGACGGGGCGGGATGACGTCACCGACGTCAAAGGGGACTCCGATCCACCCCACGGCGCTGCCTGGCACTGATTGGCCAGGCAGCGCACGGGGTCTGGGAGGGGGGGCAGCTGCGGCGACGCGTATAGCGGCGGATCGGCGGGTAGCGGCGGCGATCGGACACTGCACGCAGCTAGCAAAGTGCTAGCTGCGTGCAGCAAAAAAAAAATTATGCAAATCGGCCCAGCGGGGCCTGAGCGGTGCCTCCCGGCGGCATAGCCCGTGCTCAGCACGGGCTTACCGCCAGGGAGGTTAAAGGACCATCACAGCGAAAAAAGGAAGCAGTTTAAATCTGGCAAAACTGATGAGTTGGAGTAGTCCATCTGCGCATGGGGAATTCTCAGGGTTTTGTTTTCAAGAGCATATCCTAGGCGGCATTTTCTAATTTTAACTGCCAAAATAGTGCGCAAGTAGAGAGGCTGTTGGCAGTTAGACTTAGCAAACGCCATACAGGAAATATCTTTTGGGCCCGTACACACTAAAAATCGCAATGCAAATTTTTTTTTTTAAATCAAATTTCCATTTGCGATTTTTATGCGCTTGCAATTTTGGCTGAGGCAATCTTTTCCTGGTTTTCTCATCGTTTACCTAAAAAGCACAGCAGCCGCTGAGATTTTTCTAAAATCGCATTGCACCAGTGTGTACAGGTCATCACGATTTTCATGATTTTTCAAGACACATGCGATTTTTTAAAGTGTACCAGAGATGGTACACTATCGCTAGTTTATACATACCTGGGGCTTCCTCCAGCCTCATAAGCACCGTGGCTTCTCTTGCCGTCATCATCAGCCTCTCTGTTCTGGTGCTACGACTCGGTAACCCAGCCAGTGGCTGCCAGTCGAGCCCCTCTGCTCATGTGCGGCTCGGCAGTGCATGTGTAAACCCTCCCCCTCTGTGTCTCCATCCCCCGGAGCTTTCTGCGCCTGTGCAGTACAAGCCGTGAAGAAGATCTTGACTGCCGGATTCCTGGGAGTCATAGCAACTTAACGGACAGGCCGAGGTGCTTATGGGGCTGGAGGGAGCCCCAGGTAGGTATAAATGAGTGCTAGTGAACCATCTCTGCTTCACTTTAAATCACTGATTCTCAACCTTTTTAGCACATTACGCCACAAGTCAGTATACCTCCTATGTTTTTCGTAAGTTGGACGAGTATTTTGTGCTGTATATTTTTGTGACAATGAAGGCGCTTGGTTCACTAAACTGTGCTGCTACAGCAGCGCAGCTTAACGACAGCAGGGGGTGTTATAATCCCCTGCAAACGCTATGCAGCCATCGCGCGTGCAGTTACATTTACGCTGGGCTCAGATAGTTTAAAGAGCGCTTTGTTATACTTAACCAGCGCTCCAATGAATTCGCTCGAAGCACGGGGGGGTCCAGTAGCTTCAAAGTATGATATTCCTGCACTTTGGCCCAATAGCCCGACTGTCACTTGACAGGAATATCGTACTTTGAATCACTGATTTAAAGTAAAGCAGAGATGGTTCACTAGCACTTATTCTTACTAACCTGAGGCTTCCTCCAGCCCCATAAGCATCGTGGCCTCCCTCGCCGACCTCCTCGACCCCTCCGTTAAGCCGTTGTGACTCCCGGTAATCCAGCCTTCTGCGCTCGTCACGCTCCCGTCCCCTGGATAGTTCTGAACAGAACAGTCCAGGGATGGGAGCGTGGCGGGGGCATGCACGCGATCGAGCTGCGCAAGCGCAGAAGACCTCTCCTGTCGGTGACCGACTGGGTTACCTGGAGTCGTAGCTCCAGAACGGAGAGACTGAAGAGGATGGCGAGGGAAGCCACGGTGCTCATGGGGCTAGAGGAAGCCCCAGGTAAGTATAAATAAGTGCCAGTGTCCCATCTCTGGTACACTTTAAATGATAGAAATAACATTTAGAGTCTATTAAACTGATTTTTCAGTGGAAAAATAATTATCTTTACATAGATCTGGACATGAGTCCTGAAAGAGGGACAAATGAGGAAGAAAAAGAGACACAGGGATTTATTTCCTAAGGAGGGACTGTCCCTCTAAAAAATGTACAGTTGGGAGCTATGCATAAATGTGAACTCTCCCTGACACTTCTAGCCCTTAGCGTTGGTATGCGTTAGTACACGTTTATGCGTTAGAACGCGTTTTTTCCATAGCCGTGCATGGTGAAAAAGATTTCAGTTAAAACGTGTTAAGTGGGAAATGTGCCATAGGAAAACATGGGCATTGCTTTGAAAATCAGTTTTCTTTTGGTTTTAACTGAGAGCAATTATTTAAAGAGACTCTGAAGCAAGAATAAATCTCGCTTCAGAGCTCAGTTAGCAGGGGCATGTGTGCCCCTGCTAAAACGCCGTTATCCTGCAGCTTAACGGGGGTCCCTTCACCCCCAAACCCACCCCCACAAACCTTGGTCGCAAACTTGGTCGTTCCTGGAGGCAGGGCTAACGGCTGCAGCCCTGCCTCCAGTCGCGTCTATCAGCGGCGCATCGCCGCCTCTCCCCCGCCCCTCTCAGTGAAGGAAGACTGAGAGGGGCGGGGGAGAGGCGGAGATACGCGCTGACAGACGCGCGTGGGGCAGGGCTGCGGCGGTTAGCCCTGCCCCAACCAGGAAGAGATCCCCCCCGCTGCACCGAGGGGATTTGGGGGTGAAGGGACCCCCGTTAAGCCGCGGGATATCGGCGTTTTAGCAGGGGCACACATGCCCCTGCTATCTATGAGGTCTGAAGCGAGATTTATTCTCGCTTCAGACTCTCTTTAAGTGTAAACAGGGCCTTGGGCTTTTTTCATTATGCACGTTGTTACAATTACAGTGCTGACGCATTGCACATTACAAATGTGATGTTTACAGTGAAGCAAACAGTACCATTGAAAGTATGACACTGTAAATGCAGTGCATGCAGCGCGTTATCCTGACAGAACCCGCTGCACCGGACTAACTGCATAGGAATATCATTGCATCACGTCGTGAAGAAATATTTTCATTTGAGATGGATTCTCATTTGAGAAAAAAAAAATCTTCTATGAACTCCCCATACTCCTAACGCAGAATACCTTGGGGTGTCTTCTTTCTAAAATGGGGTCACTTGTGGGGTTCCTATACTGCCCTGGCATTTTAAGGGCCCTAAACCATGAGGAGTAGTCTGGAAATCAAATGCCTCAAAATGACCTGTGAAATCCTAAAGGTACTCATAGGACTTTGAGCCCCTTAGCACACCTAGGCTGCAAAAAAGTGTCACACATGTGGTATCGCCGTACTCGGGAGAAGTAGTATAATGTGTTTTGGGGTGTATTTTTACACATACCCATGCTGGGTGGGAGAAATATCTCTGTAAATGGACAATTGTGTGTAAAAAAAAAATCAAAAAAAAAAAATCCTCATTTACAGAGATTACGGCGATACCACATGTGTGACACTTTTTTGCAGCTAAGGGGCCCAAAGTCCTATGAGCACCTTTAGGCTTTACAGGGGTGCTTACAATTTAGCACCCCCCAAATGCCAGGACAGTAAACACACCCCACAAATGACCCCATTTTGGAAAGTAGACTCCCCAAAGTTTTCAGAGAGGGGCATGGGGAGTCTGTGGCAGATTTCATTTTTTTTTTTTTTGGCACAAGTTAGCAAAAATGGAAACTTTTTTTTTTTTTGTCACAAAGTGTCATTTTCCCGCTAACTTGTGACAAAAAATAAAATCTTCTATGAACTCACCATGCCTTTTAGTGAATACATTGGGATGTCTTCTTTCCAAAATGGAGTCATTTGGGGGATATTTATACTATCCTGGAATTCTAGCACCTCATGAAACATGACAGGTGCTCAGAAAAGTCAGAGATGCTTCAAACTGGGGAAATTAACTTTTTGTACCATAGTTTACGCCATAACTTTTACCCAAACAAATAAAAAATCCAATAAGTGTCGATTTATTGATCAAAGACATGTAGCACAATAAATTTAGACAAAATGACAAAAACAGACAAAAATGTAGACAAAAATGTATATAGAAATTTTACTTTATTTGAAAAATGTCAGCACAGAAAGTTAAAAAAATCATTTTTTTTGACAAAATTCATGCCTTTATGATGAATATAATAAAAACTAAAAATCGCAGCAGCAATCAAATAGCACCAACAGAAAGCTGTATTAGTGACAAGAAAAGGAGTTAAAATTCATTTAGATAGTAGGTTGTATGACCGAGCAATAAAAACCGTTAAAGCTGCAGTGGTCTGAATGGAAAAAAAAGTGTCTGGTCCTTAAAGCAAACCTTAGGCCAAAAAATAAATTAAAAAAGGGGAGTTTTACTCACCTGGGGCTTCCAATAGCCCCCTGCAGCTGTCCGGTGCCCTTGCCGTGTCCCTCCGATCCTCCTGTCCCCGCCGGCGGCCACTTCCGGTTTTGCCGTCAGGACCCGACAGGCTGGGAACGCGAGTGATTCCTCGCGTTCCCAGCCACAATAGCTTCCTCTATGCTGCTATAGCAGCCCTCTATGCTGCTATAGCAGCATAGAGGGAGCTATTGTGGCTGGGAACGCGAAGAATATGTATAGCTATAGCAGCATAGAGGGAGCTATTGTGGCTGGGAACGCGAAGAATATGTATAGCTATAGCAGCTTAGAGGGAGCTATTGTGGCTGGGAACGCGAAGAATATGTATAGCTATAGCAGCATAGAGGGAGCTATTGTGGCTGGGAACGCGAAGAATATGTATAGCTATAGCAGCATAGAGGGAGCTATTGTGGCTGGGAACGCGAAGAATATGTATAGCTATAGCAGCATAGAGGGAGCTATTGTGGCTGGGAACGCGAAGAATATGTATAGCTGTAGCAGCATAGAGGGAGCTATTGTGGCTGGGAACGCGAAGAATATGTATAGCTGTAGCAGCTTAGAGGGAGCTATTGTGGCTGGGAACGCGAAGAATATGTATAGCTGTAGCAGCATAGAGGGAGCTATTGTGGCTGGGAACGCGAAGAATATGTATAGCTGTAGCAGCTTAGAGGGAGCTATTGTGGCTGGGAATGCGAAGAATATGTATAGCTATAGCAGCTTAGAGGGAGCTATTGTGGCTGGGAACGCGAAGAATATGTATAGCTATAGCAGCATAGAGGGAGCTATTGTGGCTGGGAACGCGAAGAATATGTATAGCTGTAGCAGCATAGAGGGAGCTATTGTGGCTGGGAACGCGAAGAATATGTATAGCTATAGCAGCATAGAGGGAGCTATTGTGGCTGGGAACGCGAAGAATATGTATAGCTGTAGCAGCATAGAGGGAGCTATTGTGGCTGGGAACGCGAAGAATATGTATAGCTATAGCAGCATAGAGGGAGCTATTGTGGCTGGGAACGCGAAGAATATGTATAGCTGTAGCAGCATAGAGGGAGCTATTGTGGCTGGGAACGCGAAGAATATGTATAGCTGTAGCAGCTTAGAGGGAGCTATTGTGGCTGGGAATGCGAAGAATATGTATAGCTATAGCAGCTTAGAGGGAGCTATTGTGGCTGGGAATGCGAAGAATATGTATAGCTATAGCAGCATAGAGGGAGCTATTGTGGCTGGGAACGCGAAGAATATGTATAGCTGTAGCAGCATAGAGGGAGCTATTGTGGCTGGGAACGCAAAGAAGGTTCACTTTAAGGGGTTTTAAGACTGCAGTCCTTAAAGGGACTCCGAGCAGTGCAAAAACTATGGAAAGATGCATATCATTTTAAAGCTCTCTTTCTCCTCTTTCCAATGATATATAAACCGCCGCCCTACGCCTTTTAGTTTTCGCTATTTTCACGATTGAATTTGCCGCAGCCGCGATTTCAATCGCGAAAATAGAGAAAACTAAAAGGCGTAGGGCAACGATTTAGGTGTCGCCAGAAAGAGGAGAAAGAGAGCTTTAAAATGATATCCATCTTTCCATAGTTACTTGTATTACACAGGACGACACTTTCCCCAGTGTCAGCAGCTCCATTCAGCAGAATAGAGCTGCTGACTTTAGGAAAAAGTCGCCCTGTGTAATACAATGTAACTATGGAAAGATGGATATCATTTTAAAGCTCTCTTTCTCCTCTTTCTGACGACCCCTAAATCGTCACCCTACGCCTTTTAGTTTTCTCTATTTCCGCAATCGAAATCGCAGCCGCGGCAATTTCAATCGCGAAAATAGTGAAAACTAAAAGGCGTAGGGCGGCGATTTATATATCATTGGAAAGAGGAGAAAGAGAGCTTTAAAATGATATGCGTCTTTCCTTAGTTTCTGCACTGCTCGGAGTCCCTTTAAGTGGTTAAGTTTAGGTAGTTTACACAGCATATCTGAAAACCGCTTCAACAGTTTATGATTATTTATTCCTGTAATACAATGAGGGTAGCCATGTTCTGTTTGTCAATTTGTCACAGGCTGAGGGATGGAGATGTTATCAGCTTGCCTGTGTGTACATTCAGTCCCCCTACCCCACTCCCTTCTCCCCTCTGCCTCTGAAATCAATGGCTTGTAAACTCCTCCTCCTGCCCAGACTGAGCTCTCATAAGCCCTTGCTACAGTGCCAAGGCTCTGTGAAAAGCTGTGGGCGAGGCTTGTTTCATTTATAGGGAATAGAGAGTATTAAAACAAAACAAAAAAAGTTTTTGGCTTGAGGAATGCCCTATAAACTATATGAAAGAAACACATTTATGCAATGAATAAAAGTTTATCTCAGATCCACTTTAAACACATTTTTCAAGAGAAAAAAAATGTTTGCATAGATCTGTACATTAGTCTTGAAAGAGGGGCACATGGGGAAGTAAGCGGGACAAGGAGGGTCTGTCCCTCCAAAAGAGGGACAGCTGGGAGCTATGAATTACTGGGGGCCTAGCAACCTACATGGGGGGCAACCATACCTGGCTACCTATACCAGGGGCACCTTTACCTATCTACCTTTACAGGCAGGTCCGGTTCTCTCATGAAGCAAGGTGAAACACTTGCATCAGGCGCAGAGATTACAGGGGCGGCATGTTTGTACTGTTTACACTTACAGCATGCAGTCAGAGTACAAGAAGCAAGAGGGAAAGTAAGCGAGATGAAGAGGTCATCAATGGGGAAAAGCAGCTTGTTGTGCTTTGTGAGGAGTCTGACAGTGAGGGGGGAGGCAAAAGAGCAGCAGTGTTTCATTTGACTAGCACCGCAAAAGGGAGGAGGTGGCACTGCGGTCCTGACTGAGGAGGGATGGAGTGGCTGAGGGTGAGCAGTTTGTCACAGACTCACAGCTAGCCAGTGTGCTATTGTGTTGAGCTGCAGCATGTCAAGTCTCAAGTTGTTGCATATGCTCCCTTGCTGGCTGAGAACATTAACCACCCTGGCGTTCTATTAAGATCGCCAGGGCGGCTGCAGGAGGGTTTTTTTTAAATAAAAAAAAAACTATTTCATGCAGCCAACTGAAAGTTGGCTGCATGAAAGCCCACTAGAGGGTGCTCCGGAGGCGTTCTTCTGATCGCCTCCGGCGGCCAAAAGTAACACGGAAGGCCGCAATGAGCGGCCTTCCGTGTTTTGCTTACTTCGTCGCCATGGCGACGAGCGGAGTGACGTCATGGACGTCAGCCGACGTCCTGACGTCAGCCGCCTCCGATTCAGCCCTTAGCGCTGGCCGCAACTATTTGTTCCGGCTGCGCAGGGCTCAGGCGGCTGGGGGACCCTCTTTCGCCGCTGCTCGCGGCGGATCGCCACAGAGCGGTGGCGATCGGGCAGCACACACGGCTGGCAAAGTGCCGGCTGCATGTGCTGCTCTTTATTTCATCAAAATCGGCCCAGCAGGGCCTGAGCGGCACCCTCTGGCGGTAATGGACGAGCTGAGCTCGTCCATACCGCTAAGGTGGTTAAAGGAGTTATCAGGCAAATAAAGCGTTTCACTTACCTGGGGCAAAATAGCCCACAACACCCCTTTAAGGCTACTTGCACACTAAGACGTTGCGTTAGGTGCCACGTTAAGGTCGCATAACGTGCACCTAACGCGACGCCTGGTGCTCTTCTATGTGGACGTCAGAGTGAGCCGCGTTGTGCAGCTCACTCTGGCGTCCGTGATGCGTACTCTTGTGCGCATGCGGCATCACGTGGTCCCGCCGGCCAATCACTGCACAGAGCGGCCGCTCCAGGAAGTAAACACTGCACGTCACAACGTGCAGTGAATATTAATTAGCCATGTGCCTGGCTGCTCTCCGCTCCTCCCCAACATGACTACGCATGCGCAGACAGTCTAACGCGGCTTAAGCTGCTCTACCGCCGTAGCATGCTGCACTTTCTTAAGAACGTGCAGCGTTACATGTAACGCAACGTGGGCTGTGTGAACAGCCCACTTGTGTTACATTGCTGTGCGTTGGGGGAGCGTTACAGGCACACTAACGTGTGCCTGTAACGTCCCTGTGTGTAAGCAGCCTAAGAGTTATCAGGCAAAAAATAAAAAATGAGTTTCACTTACCTGGGGCTTCTACCAGCCCCATGCAGCCATCCTGTGCCCTCATAGTCACTTACTGCTGCTCTGGTCCCTCTCCGTCAGCTAGTTTAGTTTTTGCCAACCTCGGGGTCGGCGGGCCGCATTGCGTACATTTTTACGCATTCCCCCTGGTGCAGGAACATTTACGCGTTACTAACGTGTAAAAATGTATGTATCAATGTCCCTGCACCAGCGGGAATACGTAAAAGTTTACGCAATGCGGCCCGCCGACCATGAGGTCTGCAAAAACTAAACTAGATGACGAAGAGAGACCAGAGCAGCAGTAAGTGACTGCGAGGGCACAGGATGGCTGCATGGGGCTGGTAGAAGCCCCAGGTAAGTGAAACTCATTTTTTATTTTTTGCCTGATAACTCTTAAAGGGGTGTTGTGGGCTATTTTAAAAACAAAAACTGACACTTACCTGGGGCTTCTACCTGCCCCCTGTAGCTGTCTTGTCCGACGCCATCCTCTACGATCCTCCGTTACCCACCTCAGGTCACCGTCCAATTATTCAACTAAGTAGACGATTGCAACTGCGTGGCCTTGCTCGTGTCTCCGCGACCTTTCTGCACAGGCGCAGTACAAAGTTTTCTCGTACTGCGCCTGCACAAGAAACTCCCGCGAGACGCGAGGAGGTGCGGGCGCATTCGTCTAGTTAGATTATTGAACGTTGACCGGCGGCAGAGGAATGGATGATCGTAGAGGATGGCATGGGACAAGACCGCTGCAGGGGGCAGGTAGAAGCCCCAGGTAAGAGCCCGTTTTTTGTATTTAAAATAGCCCACAGATCCCCTTTAAATGAAGCTCAGCAAATTGTCGGGTGCTGTGCGATCATTCCAAAACCAGGGGTGGGCGCATCCTCTCAAAATTGCCTCAGGCTGCAAAAAGTCTACAACCGACTGTATACTATACTGCAACTATACCTGGCTACCTGCATTGCTGCTAATTACTGCAAACTTTCTATAACAGGCATGCATTTCAACTAGAGCTGACATTTGCCTTTTTTTTTATTCTACAAAAGCCAGCAAGTTTGAGTACTTTCTCCTTTTACATACAACGTGTGTATATACTACATTCACATCACTCTCTGCTCATCTCACAACGTATAGCAGCTATAGAACACGTGTCATCTTGGTTCAGGTCATTATTTTGCCAGTGCGCGATTAATCCTCTGGCAGATTTCCAGTATCTAAAGGTGGCCACTAACAATCCAATTACTAGCAAAAAATCGTAATTCTGATCGGATTGGTTGTAAATTATCTCTGTTGATGGGCACAATCAATTACAGACGATTATAATATCAGTCGTCCGATTGGATTTTCGTCTAACCAAAATTTGAATTTTCTTGTTGGTTGTGATAGATAGGAAGCAAAGATTGGTTCATTGATGGTGTAGTGAACGATTTCACTTCCGATCAGAATTTCTGATCGCTCAAACAATTTTTCGCTAGAAATTGGATCATTAGTGGCCACCTTGAGACTGATTGTGCTAGCGCTACTAGCAAACAGCTAGTGTGTGAAGAAGGCAGAGCTCAGACACGCTTGTGGGCATACCTCCCAACTGTATGAGATAAAAAAGAGGGACACTTAAGGTACTGGTCGATTTGCCATCAGATTCGACCAACAGATAGATCCCTCTCTGATCGAATCTGATCAGAGAGGGATCGTATGGCTACCTTTACTGCAAACAGATTGTGAACCGATTTCAGCCTGAAACCTTCACAATCTGTTGTGGTGGTGCTGCCACCGCTCCCCCCGCGCCGCATACATTAGCTGCTCCGCTGGTGCGACTGCCCCCGGTCACCGCTGCTCCGTCTCCGTTCTGGTCTCCAGGTCTGGCATGCTTTACTTCTTCCTGCCCGGCAGGAAGTTTAAACAGTAGAGCGCCCTCTACTGTTTAAACTTCCTGCCGGGCAGGAGGAACTGAAGCATGCCGGAGACCAGCGCGGACACTGAGCAGCGGTGACCGGGGGTAGTCGCGCCGGCGGAGCAGGTAATGTATTGCCGTTCTATTGCGTCGGTCGTCGGGCACTCGAACGCCGCAAGCGACGTGCTCCCTACCCGCGGGTGATCGACAGTAATTTTCCGCACGGAGCGATCGACGGGATCGGACGAAATGGATCGAAATTCGGCGTGTAGCGCGAACGATTGGCAGCAGATTTGATCCTAGTGATCGAATCTGCTGTCGAAACGGCGGCAAATCGGGCCAGTGTATGGCCAGCTTTAAGCCATTCCTCTGCCACACCCCTAACCATGCCCCTGACACACCCCTAGTCTTGCATACCATAAGGATTTCATAGGAAAAATATGTTGTTTTTGTTTTATAATTCAAACCACACTGGTCCTTTTTATCCTGGCTCATTTTCCTCCATATCAACACTTGAAAATAAGAAATATATCATTTTAAAGGATGTGAATACAGTTTAGAGTCATCTACACACAGTTTTTAGTAAAAAAAAAATACATATATTTACTCAGATCCATACATCAGTCCTGAAAGAGGGACAGGGTTCCCAAAGAGGGACTGTCCATCCAAAAGAGGGATGAAAAGAGAGAAAAAAGCGGGGGTTTAAGCAGGGGAGGACTGGCCAGGGGGGAAGGGGGGAGATTTCCCCCCAGGCTGCCACTCATTTAATGATTTGGGGCTGGTACAGTGCCTGGTGCATTCATGTTTTTGTATAAGGCAATGTCAACCACTAGGCTGGCTAAGGCAAATAAATACCCAATTACAGAGCAATTAGAGGGTGGGAAAGCTGGTAAATATACATAGCATGATACAGAGCAGAGGCTTGCCTGCAGGGTCTGTGGGAACAAATATATCTGGTCTCTCACCATTGTTAAAATGACTGCATGTGCACAGCTACATAAGGCATTGTCTAGGTTGAAAAGTATTCGACAATCCCTAGACTCCAGAAGGGCTGCTTGAAAACAGTCCCTAGACTCCAGAAGGGCTGCTGGCAGACAGTCCCTAGACTCCAGGACATCTGCTGGCAGACAGCGCCTAGACTCCAAATGGGCTGCTTTCAAGACTTGTGTGAGAGATTGGCAGGGACACGATTGATATTATAGGCAAGTAGCTTCTGTGTGATTTGGCTGCAATACAGATAAGCTCTCTGATCCATCTCAGGCTATTCTCATCTCTCTCCCACTACTGGAATATAGCACATGGGGCACGTGTGTGATGTCATTTGGGCTGGGGCTGCTGTAAAAATGGGCCTCTTATTTGTGTTTTCCCCCAAAGCCAAAAGGTCCCAGTCCTCCCCTGGGTTTAAGCTGGCCAGTACCTCATAGAGCAGCAGCATGCTTTTTCAGTTGGTTCTATCTTTATTACTGGTGGACGCGCTTCTATGGTCTCTATTATCTCTACAACTATTTTCTCTCTCCGGCCAGCAGGTGGCGCTGCTCACAGTGCGTGTCGCAGAGCCCTGCTGGCTGTACTCTCGCTGGTCGCCCAGCTGTGCGGAATAGAGGGGTGCAGATTGCAGAAGCCGCTGCTGCAGGTTAGTAGTAGCCGGGGAAAGCAGCTGCTGCGTGTAGAATGCAAGTGGCCGGGAACCGTGCTTCAGCTACCAGAGGCTGTACATTCTCCCTCCCGTACAGAGGCAAACTAGGCATTCATTCCTAAGTGCACTCCTCATGCAGTCTGAGCGTGCTACACTAACAGTCCCTCCTGCCCTAGCTGCGGGGGAGTTCTACAGTGTGCAGCATGGATCAATCTGGAGGGTGACACTGAACTGGGATTGAAAGCTGGGATCTAACCTTGTCCACATGTACAAGGGGAAGGTACTTACAACCAGTGATCTGCTTCCTCCTCAATATAAGAACATTCCCGATGTTAATGAGCTGCCCCAGACTTAAAGGTACCTGAACTGAGGCAATATTTAAGAGGTGGTCGGTCATACTGGGGTTTCTTCAGCGTCCCCATTATTACAGTGGTCCTTCAACTTCGCTGGTCTCCACTATGGGTTGGGGTCATGCCCTCGGTCAAACCTCCAAGCTCTGCCTGAACCCAGTCGGAAACATCTGTCACCAGGGGGGATGTGTTATAGGGAACACTTATTCCATCCCTTAAGCCCAATCTACACGATACGATTCTTTGTGCGATTCGATTACGATTCTATTTATGATTTGATTAAATCCGACATGTCCGATCGGGATTCGATTCGCCGTTGCAAAACAATGGCAAATCTAATTGAATCGAATCGAAACCCGACTGGACATGTCGGATTTAATCGGATCGTAAATAGAATCCTAATTGAATCACACAAAGAATCAAATCGTGTAGATGGGGCTAGTCTTCGTTCACATTGCGTTCGATCGTATTTGTGTTGGGCGGCTCCCAGCGATTTCTGTGAGTTGGGCGGTTTTGGTAAGCAATTTTGTAAACGCTTTTGCAGAGTGATTCTGTTTTTTTTACTTCGTGACGTTAGTCAGGAAGTTACCTCTTTGACCGGAAAAGAATAAATACAATGTATTTATTCTTAAAAATGCTCACGCAATCGCCGCACAAAGCGATTTTGTGAGCGTTTTTTGTTTTTCCGATACCTTCCATTGAGGCAAAATGCTTAAAAAATGGTCCATGCAGCGCTTCTCTGAGCGGATCGGAAATTAACTGCTCACGTGTTAACTCTCTCTCATAGAGAAACATTGCACAAGCGCTTTCAGGGCAATTTGGAAAAATCGACAGCACTTAAAGAGACTCTGAAGCGAGAATAAATCTCGCTTCAGAGCTCATAGTTAGCAGGGGCACGTGTGCCCCTGCTAAACCGCCGCTATAGCGCCGCTAAACAGGGGTCCCTTCACCCCCAAACCCCCCACTGTGACACTTGGTCGCAGACTTGGTTGCTCCTGGAGGCAGGGCTAACGGCTGCAGCCCTGCCTCCAGTCGCGTCTATCAGCGGCGCATCGCCGCCTCTCCCCCGCCCCTCTCAGTGAAGGAAGACTGAGAGGGGCGGGGGAGAGGCGGAGATACGTGCTGACAGACGCGCGTGGGGCAGGGCTGCGGCGGTTAGCCCTGCCCCAACCAGGAAGCGCTCCCCCGCTGCACGGAGGGGGATTTGGGGGTGAAGGGACCCCCGTTAAGCCGCAGGATAGCGGCGGTTTAGCAGGGGCACACATGCCCCTGCTATCTATGAGGTCTGAAGCAAGATTTATTCTCGCTTCAGACTCTCTTTAACAAACTCCAAAAGCGCCTCCAGTGTGAACAACCCCTAAAAGTTTGATTCAATTTATGTATGCACTGAGCCTCTTGCACATGCTAGACTGAACTTGCCCAATGAGTAACAGTAATTGTGTGCTTGTATGCACAGTAAGGACCCTTTCACAGTCAACTAATGGCCAGCAGTTAGGCAGCATTCTGCTGTGCTCTTGATGTCCTGTAGTAGACCCCTTCCCGCATGTCCACTGTCTTACAGCATGGCAGTGTATATTTTTCTAGAACACAGAAGTGCAGTGTATATAGTGTCAATGACAGTGGTTCCCAGACTTTTTTTCAAGTCATGATGTATCACGCCAAACGTTCAGCTATGCATGACACTGTTTCTGGGACATTGGCTGCTGCTTATCATTGACTGTTGTTACTGTCATAATGGCAGTTGATAATCAGTGGCTGTTACTGCTGCCAGCACAGTGGTGACTGCTAATTGGTGGTTACTGCTGGCACAATGGTGGCTGCTGCTGCTCATCAGGTTTTGCTACTGGCACAGTGGTGGCCACTGATCATTGGCTGGTGCTGGCACAGTGGTGGGAGCTGCTATAATGCTGCCTGCCTTCCACTTTCTTCAGTCACCATGTCTGACTGCAGATCTGCCTTTCCCTCCACTCTTCCTCCTCCTCACCCTCCCCGTTTGGGACTCCTGCAGCCGTTTCCGTAGTCCCACAACTGTTACTATAGGACTACAAAAAAATGGCCAACGGCGAACGCATTCACGGACATATTTTCAATATAAAGTAAAAGAAAACCTGAACTGAAAATTAAAAGTCAAAACAAACATACACATATTCTTCCCTCTGTGTAGTCTACTCATCCATCTTTCTCTTCTCCTGCGTCCTGTTTGTCCTCTGTGATCAATGGAATTCTCCATCCTCCATTTTGAAAATCACCATTACCCCATAACCGCTTCCTGGTCAGCACACTGATAAACTGTAATATCGCCACATACACATACACATACATACACGTTTTTCTCATCATGTCGCACATCGGCTCGAGTACACTTTAAAGGCAACCTGAAGCGAGTAAAATTATTTAAAATAAACATGACGTAGCTGCAAATGAATATTGCATACTAACCTCACCGTCAGTTCCTCTGAGAAGCTCACTATTTTCTTCTTACAGTGATCCCTTCCAGCTCTGACAATATTTTGTCAGAACTGAAATATACCAGTTGCTGTCAGTTACAACTGAATGTGCAAGGTAATGTCCATGTTTCCCTATGGCTCAAGTGGGTGATATATATTACAGTTTAACAGTGTGCTCACCAGAAAGCTGTTATGGGTTATTGGCCATGGAGGACGGAGAATTCCATTGATCACAGTGGACAAATGGGACGCAGGAGAGGAGAAAGAGATTGATGAGCAGACTACACAGGAGGCAAGTATGACCTGTGTATGGTTATTTTTACTTTTTTATTTGCAGTTCAGGTTTTCTTTAAAGGGGAACTGAAGAGAGAGGTATATGGAGGCTGCCATGTTTATTTCCTTTTAAGCAATACCAGTTGCCCTGCAGCCCTGCTAATCCTCTGCCTCTAATACTATTAGCCATAGCCCCTGAACAAGCATGCAGCAGATCAGGTGTTTCAGACTTTAAAGTCAGATCTGACAAGACTAGCTGCATGCTTGTTTCTGGTGTTATTGAGATACTACTGCAGAGAAATAGACCAGCAGGGCTGCCAGGCAACTGGTATTGATTAAAAGGAAATAAATATGGCAGCCTCCGTATACCTCTTACTTCAGTTCCCCTTCAAGTCTGCTTATTCTCCATTGACATCAACAAGGTACTTTTATCCACACAACTGCCGGTCACTGGATATTTTCTCTTTCTTGGACTCTGTAAACCCTAGAGATAGTTGTGCATGAAAATCCCAGATCAGCTGTTTCTGAAATACTCAGACCAGCCCTTTTGGCATCAGTCACTTTCACAGTCACTTGAGGCCTCTTTTCCTTGGACGTTGAACTGCTTGTATTAATGAGCTAGCATATCATAGCAGATATTCCAGGCAATGTATTTCACAATTACCTGTAAATAACATTCAAATTTAATGCATGGAAAATTACAAAAACTACCTACAATATATTTAAAAAATGTATGGTATTTGCTGCCTCTGAAGAAGCAGGTTATCCTGCGAAACGGCTGTCAGGCTGATCTTTTGTGCATGTATGTTTTGAAGGTGTTGGGAGCATAAATTAAAGGTGACTTCTTGATGCATATTGGTGCCCGGAAGTTCTTTTTCAACTGATACAATCCTTTGCTGGAGGCACAATTGCCTTTCTGCACCTATATCTCCCGACCTGCCAGAGCTTCATCTTGTGCCGATTTTTTTCTTTTCTTTGCTTTGATACCAATTTAAAAGATGTAGAGGAAACCATGTTTAAATGCACTTAACATGACATATATTCTTTCTAAAGGGTCGGACCCGGCTTGGGATATACCTGTACTATTTTGTGTATGAAGAATAGAACGCTCGCACAAGGAATGTGAGACTAGAGAACTGGGTTTAATGATGTGGAAGAGCTGTTATTATTTACGGTGAGTTAATTACAGTTGTATAAAGGCACAAAAATGTACAGCGTGTTATGGGAAGAAAAGTATTGCCTGTGAGGAGTGTAATGGGCATATCGGAACACCTCTATAGTGGAAAGAATGGTTTTTCATCAGTAAGGTTGGAATGGGTCAGCCTTACTGAGCACCCGCTGTTCCCGCTCTCAGGAGTTACCAACCCTGTTGTGGAGATTTCTTCCTTTTTGCAGTCATGTGTATCGTGTTAGAGAATGGACAGGTCTGCCAAATTGAGTTAGGGAGCAAAGGGTTCAGACAAATTCGACAAGGTAGCCAAAGCACTTTCAAAAATTACAGATTATTATTCCCTGCTTTCCAGTAGAGCTAGTGCCTAAAAATGTCTGCTCATGAGTTCCAAATCAATTCACCCACCCTGGACCTAAACAGTTTGAATTTTTTTTAGACAGGTTTACATTAAAGCTAATGTCAATCGAAATAAAACAAAAAACAAATCAACAGATACTGTATGTTCTGGCGTATAAGACTACTTTTTAACCCTTGAAAATCTTAGTCAGGGGTCGTCTTATACGCCGGGTGTCATTGATGCCGGGTGATATGCCCTATCCTGTTATTGATTCTCAGATCTCGCTCAGTGTTCTCCCCAGGATTTTTTCCCAGCCGGGTGGCATGAAAAAGTAACCGGGTGGGGGGCGCGGTGAAATTTGGCGGTGTGTAAAATTAAATATGCACTAATTATGTCCCAGACCTGCGCCCATGTGTACGCTGGCAACCACGTGGGGCATGTGTATGGATGAAGGACGCAGCCCGAAGCTAGCGGTGCACACGGACAGGTTAAATATAGGGGCGGGGGCACATTGCACATTAGGGGGGTAGGCGGCAGATGCGGCATCAAAAGACCGATTCCTGATCGAGTTCTGCATGAAATCGATCAGGAATTGGCCTGCAGTGTATGGACAGCCAACAGATCTTTAATCAGATTCGATCAGAGAGAGATCTGTCACTTAGGCGAATCTGCCCATCATCCCATAGATGTATGGCCACCTTTACTGTTTGTTACAAAGGGAAGAGCTGGACTCTCAGTGACAGCAGGGGGGGGGGGGGGAGCCTCTGGAATATGCAAAGCCTTGGCTCTATTGAGATGAGTACCCATTTTGAGCACTTTTTTTTCAGTACAGGTACACTTTAAACATTTTGCACTAGCAATGTTGCTGCCAAAGATGGCAAGAATTTATTATTTTTGTTATTTATATCTTTTACAATGTTTATTAAATGTTGTAAATGCGTTGTTTCCAGTGGGCATTCAGTGCCGTTATCGCATTTTGGAGGGAAATATCTGTGTCTTGTGATGCCAATGATGAAACCTCTTCAGCTAATGAGCAGAAATGGTAAAAGACTGGCAAGTGTCCTGTGCTATCGCCACCCAGTGTTTCTCTCTACATCCTGCACCTCACACAGCAGGAAGAAGAAAGTGAATGGTTATGAGGCCGTTGACCAAGAGAAGTACACAAATCTGGTACGGATGGTTACAACTTCCAAGACCACCTCACAGACTCCAGACAAACTCTTTGAAGAAGACAGCTTCTTGTATGGTGATGTCATAAAGTCAAAGCCTCCATCACAGAAAGCAGAGCCCAGGATACCCCAGAATAATTTACCACTGCACAACCCTAACAAAGTCCTGCTATCTGTAGAGAAGATGGACCCCAGCATCCCACTGAAAATCAACTTACCAGTTAGAGACCAGAAGAGCGGCGCCAGACTGCCAAGTGTCACCCGCATTCTCCAGCAGACCATGCCAATGGAGCAGGCATTTTATTTGGAAAGGTGGAAGCAAAAAATGATAATGGAACTAGGAGAAGAAGGGTTCATTCAGTACACAGCTGGTAAGTATGTCTATACTGTCATTTACAATTTACCTTTTTAAACAGTTAAGAAAATCTTTCTCATTTTGGAGGCACTCTATCCTTAACTTGTTCCAGCAGGCGAAGGCCCTCAACACACTTTAAAATGTAACTTGTATTGGTTTACATATAAAATCTTAATAGATGGAGCAAAAAACAACATAAATATATACAAGAAACTAGTGTCCACATCCTACAAAACCCACAATAGAGTCTGTATGTTGAGACACTACGGCTGTTTAGAAGAGGAGGAGGTATAGATATAATGGGCTCTATCCACAATGGGCAGTACTGTAAAAGCATTTTGGACAGTAAAATATCTCCTGCGGTATCTTACACTTTTTTTTTTCTAATTTACAAAAGTTTTCCCCCATGAAGCAGAAGTTCGGTAATTTACCAAACAAACATGTCTCTATTCACTAAGCCCTTCTGGTAAGTGTCACTTGCCAGAATTCTAGCAGGGCAGCAGGCAGGGAGCTGTGTGTGTGACTCAGAGGTTTTCCAGACTGTGTATACGGTCATCCCTTTAGATGTGCTGCAGCCACCAGGGGGAGCTCTTCTATGTGCTACAATACAAATATGCACATCTAAAGGGATTCAGGGGTGCCCACATAATTGTTTGTTTCTGCTTTGATACACTTAAAGACACACCAGCATCCCTGTTGCATCCAATCAGCGTGAGTAGCAGGCTGTGTGGCTTCCTATTGGCTTCCTGGCCCAACGGCTGTCTGTCAAGTTACCACATAGAGACAGCATGGGGAGAGCAAGTTATCGGCTGCTGTGAACTGGAGGAAAAAAAAAACACTTTTGGCCGGTAATTGAAATGCAGAAATCTTTGTGAATTGACATTTTCCAAAGTAATTACCACACAAGTCGGACACTGTGATTTTCTGTGCGGAGATAGGTTTAGTCAATTGTAACTTTTGAAGGTGATTGGTAAAATCAGCTGTTTTCAGCATTACTGAATGCAGTAATGCTTTGTGAATAGAGCCCAATATTGTCTATCTCTTTCATAGGCTGAGAGGAAGCTGAGAGCTGGCTCTCTGGTCATATGACTCAGCTGTGCCAGCTACTCAGCTTATGCCACTATATACTGCGTTACTCCAAAAAGCCTCCCCCTCTGTCCTATTGTAAGCTAACAGTATTGGTAAGTTAGTGCAAGACCTCAACAGCCACACACACACCCCTGTTGTTTGTAGCTGTTGAGGTCGTGCACTAACTCACTAAATGGATGCCACATAGGAGGTGGGCTGCTGGGTGAGCTGTGTTTTCAAAGCAAAAGACTAGCTAGTGCCCACTCCCATTTTCTCTCTGTCTAATGCAGGTGGTGTTGGGGAAAGGTGGAGGGGTTTTGTTGAAGTTTGCTTAGCTGCAGTCTAGCTAAGCAGCATCTGACATAGGCACAGCAAGTCAGCATTGCAAATCCAGCCATCCAGGTAATAAAAAACTGAATGATTCGAAACAGTTTGTACCATGCATGTTTAAAAGCCTGAACTTGGGCTTTAGTGTGAACCTAAGATGGCTCACTAGCCCTATTTATCCTTACTTGGGGTTTTCTCCAGCCCCATGACCACCGTGGACACCCTCTCTGGAGCTTCCGTTCTGCTGCTTTGCTGCTCCATTCTGCCAGGCAGCTGTATGCTTCTGCGCAAGTTCGGCCACATGCGCACCCCTCATCACGCTCCCGTGGCCGGGGCAGCGCGCTCCAGGGGACGGGAGCGCTGCCAGAGTGCATGCGCAGAAGCCCACGACTGGCGGCGACTGACTGGATTACCGGGAGTCGTAGTGCCAGAACGGAGAGGATGGCGAGGGAAGCCACGGTGCTCATGGGGTTGCAAGAAGCCCCAGGTAAGTATAAATAAGGGCCAGTGAGTGTACCATCTCACGTACTCTTTAAAGGTCCTTGTCAAATCAATGAAATATGCATATGCCAAATGGTCAGTCATCTAACAACTCTGCGATTGTTCTTAAGCTATTTTCTCCCAGGGAAAGATGTTCCATGCCAGGCTGGAGGACCTGCTGATGTCCAGGGAAGATCAGGTCCAGCATCAAGAAGAAACAAATGAGCTATCAGGATTCCTGGGCAGTGTGGAGCATATCCTGCCTGACATCACAGCAGTAAGGACACTTGAAAGTGCTGTTCTGCACTCCGAGCTGAAGTACTTGGGCTTTGTAGATTGTGTAGCTCAATATAGGTAAGAGATACAGAATTACCTGAAATACCTGACTTGACATTCTTTATACTGCTCACTTTCATTTTAGGGTATTCAATGTTTACCTACGATAGCAGAAATACTGTTCTGCTTTGTGAATGGGCTGACTTGTAAAAAATAAATAAATAAATTGGTCCCCATAATTATTATTTACTTCTTTGAACACAATTATACAGCATCATTTTCACTAGTTATGACAGGCAAATTTTATGGGGGAAGGGAGGGGCGGGTGTAACATGTTTAATGTACATGAAATTGAGAAAGCATAATCTGCCAGCTTGTCCATTTTATGTGAAACAGAACATTGCAAATTATCCAGGCATCAAATCATATTGTGAAACCACTTTTGTTATTACAGCTGGAGCTCTTTGGTGATTTATTTCTCTTAGCCTAGCACAGTGATGGCTAACCTTGGCACTCCAGCTGTGGTGGAACTACAAGTCCCATGAGGCATTGCAATACTCTGACAGCTTTTGTAAGCATAACTCGAGGAGACAGAGGCATGATGGGATCTGTAGTTTTGTCACAGCTAGAGTGCCAAGGTTAGCCACTCCCAACTCCTTCACATTAGATGAGTTGCGTCAGTGTACTGCAATCTTCACTTGATGCCACAGATTTCTAGTTGGATTGAGATTTGACTAGTTCATTCCAATACATTTAAATGTTTTACTTTAATATAGCCACAAGTCTATCATGAAGACTTCTTCTACCCAGAATCCTCTGGACTATAGATGGAAGTACCAGGGTCCCACTGGTTTCTGCCAGCTCTGAGCAGATGGAGCTACTGTATAACTTCCAATTCGGAAGGGACCTCAACATGATGTCTTCATCTGGTGCAAGACTCATTTTCCACTGTACGCACTTTGCTGTGTTTTATGGCCCTCAAAAGATTTGTGATTATCATAGACATCAGTTCAGTTTTCCCCTAAATTCAAATGCAGTGCATTTGCATTAAAGAGACTGTACCAAAATTTTGAGCCTTATTTTTTCTATCCTATAAGTTCCTTTGCCTGTTCTAATGTGGTCTGTCTTACTGCAGCATTTCCTACTTGCACTGTCTTAGTAATAAATCTTATCTCCTTTCCTCTGCCATGTCTGTCGGGCTGAGGCTGGAATGTGTGGAATGTGCAGCACTGCTTGTCATTGGCAGAAGCTTTACACACCCCCTCCAAGCTCTGTATGAGTCACACAGTAAGCTGTTCACAGCCTATGATACTCTGGTTAGAAGCCAGTCTTTTGTTTGTAAACACTGCCTAAAACTGTTAATTACAAACCAGGATTGCAGCAGGGAGTGGCAGAAACAGCACAGAGGGGCACAGGAGAAAATAAGGAATAGAATGGTATGCTTTTTAATGTAAGAATATTAGAGTACAGATTCTCTTTAAAGTAAATGGAAGAGTAAGAAAAGTGCATGCCAAGTATGGTACTTTGCCATTATCTTTCAATTTTGCAATAAAGTACTGTACAGTACCTTGAAACAGTGTGTTCCAAGCCTGCCCTCAAAGACCATCAACTATACGTTTTGAGGAAATCCACAGGTAGTTATCTAGTAGTGTTGTTGTTGTTTTGGTGCTTGGAAGGAAGGAAGGAGGAAGCATTTGAGTCCCGTGGATCGCAAATTCATGACTCTCTCTGTTAGTAATGGAACTGCTATGGAGTGCATTATCCAGGTTACCAAATACGGAAACCGGATTTGAACAACACTATGAACTAGCTGTGGCGAGACACCAATTGCTTCACCTATGGATGCTTGTGGTTTCCTGCAAAACATGTACTGTTGGTGGGCTTTGAGAACTGGGTTAAGGAACTCTGCCTTAAAAGTCAGGCATGCACAGATTGTACGTTATCTAATTAAAATTCATATCAGCATATATAAGTAATGATGAATGCTTGCTATCTGACTACCATTGACATTTGAGATGTATTTTCCATCTCTTTTACATGTACTTGTAAACAGGAAAGCTCTACTGAGGTTGCTTTAAGTGTACCAGAAACAAAACAAGAGAGATTTGATACTTACCCGGGGCTTCCTCCAGCCCCATAAGCACGTCTGAGTCCCTCGCTGTCCTCCCGTGGTCTGCTGTTCAGCCACAATCAGTCCTGGAAGCTGCTACAGTCGCGTCATTCAGGGTCTTCTGCGCATGCGTGGACCTCACACATGCGCAGTAGACCAAGGCCGATGCGACTGAACCAGTTACCAGGGAGAATTGTGGCTGAATGGCAGACCACGGGAGGACAGCGAGGGACTCGCACGTGTTTATGGGGCTGGAGGAAGCCCCGGGTAAGTATCAAATCTTTCTTGTTCTATGTTTTTGGTTTCCTTTAACCGCTTCCGGACCGATGTAGTTGGAATCTACGTCCTGCTGGTAGCTGTGCGGTTCTGACAAGATGCAGTTTCCCACTATTCACTGCCGCGCACTCATGCCATCCTCGCCGTTCACTCCACCGTTTGGCTCCTGACTGAGATGCGGAAGCTCTGCTGTCACTGAGACTGTAAGCGGGTGCAGGAACAATATCCTCCGCTTCTGACCCCATGATTACTGTAAGCCAATCACAGTATTCACAGGGCACAATAGGGAAAGGAATGCTCTAGTCCTTAAAGGACAAGTGCAAGAAGAAGAAAAAAAAAGAATCAAGATCTACTCACCTGGGGCTTCCTCCAGCCCCTGGCAGCCTATCTGTCTCTTGCCGCAGCTCCAGGGTCCTGGCAGCCCCTCCGTTGCAGATGCTGACCTTGGTTGGCA
Organism: Hyperolius riggenbachi; assembly: GCF_040937935.1. Classification (NCBI taxonomy): domain Eukaryota; kingdom Metazoa; phylum Chordata; class Amphibia; order Anura; family Hyperoliidae; genus Hyperolius; species Hyperolius riggenbachi. The sequence continues at coordinate 423,810,176 of NC_090649.1, read as the reverse complement.
TTTTCTGCGCCTGCGCACTGCTCACATGGCCTGGAGCGTTCTGCGTAGGTGCAGAAGTACTGCGCCTGCGCAGAACGCTCCTGGCCACGTGAGCACAATTGCAAGTGGCACGGCCACGCGCAGGCGCAGAAGATGCCGACCTGGTGATGTTGGCATCTGCCACAGAGGGGATCCCAGTACACTGGAGCTGCAGCGAGGGACAGATAGGCTGCAAGGTGCTGAAGGAGGCCCCAGGTAAGAAGATCTTGGTTTTTTTTTTTTCCTTCTCACACTTGTCCTTTAATGGGCCAGAGCCGTGCGGTCTCCAAAAGGTTAAATATTATAAAAGTTTAATTTTATTCTTTACATTCTAAATGCAACAAATGTTCTGTTATTTTCTCATCATTTCTTTTATGTGTAACACTTCAAATATTCTATTTGTGTGCCAGTACTGAGTATTACAATATATTGTAGGGGAAGACTTTGTGTGATAGACTGGAAGACTTCAGAGAAACCAAAGCCACATATAGAAAGAACATTCGACAATCCTCTACAGATTGCTGCCTATGCTGGTGCCATAAATCATGATGACAATTATAACTTTCAGGTATGTAGTTCTTGGTATAAATGATTATGGATGTGAATTGGCTTCCATAGCATTTGACGTGAACCTGAAATGAGAGGAATTCGTACGGAGGCTGCCATCTTTATTCTCTAATAAACAATGCCCTGACTTCTCTGCCTCTAATACTTAAGTCACTGGCCTAGAATGAGCATGCAGATCAGATGTTTTGACTGCAACTGGCATTGCTTATAAGGGAATGAAGATGGCAGCCCTGCCATATTCCTCTCACTTCAGATTCCCTTTAAAGTGTACCTGAGATGGTACACTGGGCTTTATTTATACTTGGGGCTTCCTCCAGCCCCATGAGCACCGTGGCTTCCCTCACCGTCCTGACTCCCTGTAATCCAGTCAGTCACCACCAGGCTCGGGCTTCTGCTTATACCGCAAGAATGGAGTGGTTGAAGAGGACGGCGAGTGAGGTTATGGGGCTGGAGAAAGCCCCCAGGTAAGTATAAATAAACAATCACCCAGTGTATAAATGCGCTCACTCACGGTTATCAAAATAACAATAGCTCAATATTCAATAATAGTAACAGTGGATAATCAATAGTGAAATTCAGTCCATTGTTTACGTGTCCATGGGTCGCAGAATCAGTCACCAAGCATATCGTGTATAATCCAATTCTTCAAAATATCCTGCGCTCACATGTATCACTTCCAATTCCGTGATTATATTGCTCATAAAAAGAAAAGAAATAAACAAAGAAACATAGCGTGATACTGTTTCAATAGTCTTATTTCCTAATACCAACTTCCCCAGTGCTATACATTCACTTGTGGTCTACCAGAGCTCAGTTGTCATAAACCCTCACCATGTGTCACTGCTGCCAGATCACAGACAGCAGTAAAAACCTTATATAACAACACTTCCCAGCAGTGAAGCAGACACTCCCACAGTTCTTAATCCAAAGACATAGTCTCATAGGTCCTCACCATTTGGGCGGAGCTTAGAGGCGTGGGCGAGTCGGCATGTTGGATCTGTCTTTTGATATGCGCATTTTTACTGAGGAGATGTGAGTGCACTACTTTTAATAAATGATACAGTTTTACACTGTCAAGCTCCTTCAGTCATTAGGTTTACAGCATAAGATATGAAGTTGTGAGAACTGTTTATACTGCTGAAGAAACGCTGTGGAGAGTGCTGAAGATTAACATAAGTGGGGGGGCGGAGCGTGCCATGGAAGTGTGAGGACGTGTGGTTCCAGAGCTCCCGGCCACATACAGAGATTTAGCCGGTTTAGCCCTCTATAATCACCTAGCTGAAGCCCGACAGGGTATGGCAAGTAAGCCCAGACGACAGAGCAGACGACGGCAGACTCAAAAGACCTCTAAAGGACCTTTAGATAGCTTTTTCTCCCAACGGGTCACCCGGAGCAGCACACCTAAAATGGCAGACACCCCGGCCTCGGGCCTCTCCCCAGCCAGCTCCCCAGGAGCCTCCGACAGAACAACAGCGCTGGAGGAGATGTGGGCATTTCTGTGGGGCATGCCAACCAAAGAAGATTTGATCCGCCAGACTGAGCAGATAGTGCGGTCCACTAGGGAGGAGATTGCCGCAATAAGGTCAGATATCGCAGCAACGTCACAACGGGTTACGGGACTCGAGGACATGGTGAAGGCACTACAGGCTGATGTTGCCTCGCTGAAGGAATCCCGGGACAAGCAAACCCTCTTGCAGAGCCACACACGTGCCCAGCTGGAGGACCTGCAGAACCGGAGCCGCCGCAACAACGTGAGAGTGCGTGGCCTCCCGGAGGCCACGAGGCAAGAAGATCTTGGGCCCTCTCTGCAAGCTATTTTTAATGGCTTGCTAAACAGACCAGTCGACACTCCTATAAAGATGGACAGAGCCCACCGCGCATTACGCCCAACACCTCGCAATGCAGAACCTCCTCGCGATGTGATATGCCGCATTCATGACTTCCCTATCAAAGACGCAATCATGAAAGCGGCACGCTCTGCTGGCTCATATGACTTTGATGGCGCTATCATCACTTTTTATCAGGACCTAGCGCCTTCCACCTTGGCGCAACGCCGAGCTCTGAAGCCGATACTGACTGCCCTGCAACAAGCTGGGGCCACCTACCGCTGGGGTTTCCCCTTCTATCTTTATGCAACCCTGAACGAGACCTCCTTCACACTACGGCACCCTAGAGATCTACCAGAGTTCTTCTCAACCTTGAATATCGCACAGGTCACCGTACCCGAGTGGGACCCGGATTCCCTAACTGTGCCTAAACCATCACGCGTAAGACGACAGAGATGTCGCCTCACCTACAACAGACTCTAACATGTGAGTGACATAGGAAACTCTTTCTTCCTCCTCATGGGACCGTCTACTGGTAAGACCCCTAGACCACTTTGCCCTCCCGAGCTAATATTAGAAGCTTGGACCTCCTTCGGTGCTCCCTTTCCTCTCGCCCCCACGCCCTGCTATACTCTTTGCCACAGTGCACTGCCTCCTCTTCGGACACAGACGCTACCTCACAAAACTTTATTTCCTGTGCACTAGAAGCGTCCTCCCCGTATTAACAATGGTTGTGTTATGCTCACGTACGGGACACTACTGTCACATACCTTGGCACTTCGCCGGATATAGGTACGCTTATCCCTTTGCCGCGGGCGTGGATCTTTGTCCTCCCTTTCCCTCCCCTCACTTCCCACATAGCACGAGACTTATTATCTATAGTTATACATGATATGTCACTTCCTTGCAACAAAGGTTTTATTCTAATGTTTATATACATCTGTGATCAGGATAAGCATACCCATTGCTTAGGTTTGAAAAGGTATGTACCTGTATAACAACTGCACTGTCATAGATGAATCAATAACCTTTGTATGATGCCTCACTTAAATGTGACATGGAGGATCTTGTGCGGGGGGGGGGGGGGGGGGGGAAGGGGGAGGTTGGTGGTGGGGAGGGGGTTGGGTTGGATCTTATGGTGAGGCGGGGGTGGGCGGGGGAGCAACGGGGTACTAGCAAATACACGAGGTCGCCCTATCCCAATAGGGTTATTCTTTTGTAAATTTCATAAGACTAAAAGGTTTTTCTCAGCTGTTGTTTCTATTTTCAGTTCTCCATACCTGTCCTATACTAAGGGATACCAAATATGCACTCCTTATTATTCTATGGCCGGGGGCAATGGACTCCATCCGTGATGGTGGTACATTTCCCCCTCCTTTTCTCTCTGGCCAGAACGTTAATTTTCCTCTCTTCAATTACGAACGAGGGGACTGGCCTAACGAGAGTATTATGCTGTGTGGAGCTTGAGCTTTACACGGCATGTACTTGGGGATTTTTTCCCCACCTCTTTATACTTGTTACTTTCCTTGTTGTCTACTTTCCTGTCTCTATCTTCTCTTTTTCTAAGCGATCTGGTTCGGCGTCGGGGACCCTGGTGGGGCATATATGCCCAACAATAACACAATCCAATGGCATTACTTAAAATACAGACGCTTAACGTCAGGGGATTAAACATTCCCGAACAGAGATCTGCGCTACTTGCGGAGCTCCGTAGGACCAAAACACACGTGACCTTCCTCCAGGAGACGCATTTACGCGGTGAGGAACATCCTAAAATAGACAACAAATATTTCCCTAATGCCTTCCTGAGCAATTCCCCTGACTCCAAATCAAAAGGAGTAGCAATACTACTATCTAAAGATGTCCCCATTTCCCAGATTCAAATATGTAAAGATCAAGAGGGCAGGTTTATTATAATAAAGGGTCGAATTAATAACCAAATGTTTACTTTTGGGTCATATTACGCTCCAAACTCAGGGCAACAAACCTTTCTAGAACACTTCCTACAGGAGCTGGACGCGTTTGCTGAAGGAAGCTTGGTTATTGGAGGTGATCTAAACGTTCCCTTGGACCCGGCCCTTGACACTTCCTCAGGTAAAACAGCCTTACCGTATAGGCTAATTTATAAATGCAAAAATGCTTTACGATCTAGGCAACTAGTGGACACTTGGCGTATTTTAAATCCTTCAGTTAAGGACTATACCTTTTTCTCCACCCCTCACGGGATCTACTCCCGCATCGATCATATTTTTGTCTCTCATAACCTCTTGTCACTGACATCGTTAGCTCAGATCGATACATGCCCATTTTCGGATCACTCATTTGTGTCTGCCTCAATTGCCATTCTTGAAGGGAGACGAGGCCCATTTTCCTGGCGGCTCAATACCTCTCTTCTTAAGAACAGAGATATAGCAGACAGGGTAGAGACTGCTATTACTGATTATTTTAAAGCTAATGATGTAGAGGGTATGTCCCCTATGACACTGTGGGCTGCGCACAAATGTGTGGTCCGGGGAGTTTTAATCCAGGAGGGGAGTAGGCTAAAAAAGGAAAAAACAGAGGAGATTAATAGGGCACTTGGGGAAATCCACAGATTGGAAACGCTCCATAAGCGCTCTATGTCAGGTACCGATCTAGAAGCTTTGACTGCCGAGCGTGAAAAGCTAAAGTCCCTGCTATATTTTAAAGCCAGATACGCTGCATCCAGATGTAAGCGCCATTACTATGAATTCGGTAACAAATGCAGCCGTCTCTTGGCTAGAGCCCTTAGGATCCAACAAAATGCAAACTATATTCCTCATATAAATGACTCTATGTCCAAAAAACACCACAGAACATCCTCAATAGCCCGTGTGTTCCGGGAATTTTACAAGTCTTTATACAACCTACCAAATCAGAAACCGAGCCGTTCAGGCACACCCACCGTAGAAAGAATACAAGACTACATTAAGCAGTCAGGCCTACCTAGGGTACCGGAGGGGTCGCTAGAGGAATTAGGTGAACCAATCTCCTTCTCTGAGCTTAAACTCGCCATCTCACAAACTCCATCAGGCAAGGCCCCAGGCCCAAATGGCTTCACGCTGGAGTATTACAAACATTATCTTTCTTTATTACACCCCTTTCTTCTTAAGGCCCTCAACTCCACAGCCGACCCTGATACACCGACTTCCTTCCCTACGGATATGCTACTATCGCATATTACTGTGATCCACAAGACAGGTAAAGACCCTTCTCTTTGTTCAAACTATAGGCCCATCTCCTTACTTAACATTGACCTGAAACTCTATGCCAAGATTTTAGCAAATCGCCTCTCCCCTTTGATGGCTAGTTTAATTCACCTTGATCAGGTTGGCTTCATACCCACCCGTGAAGCTAGGGACAACACCCTTAGAACCCTGTTGGCAGTACATTGGGCACGGTCGAAGGCCTCGCCCATGATGCTCTTATCCACTGACGCGGAGAAGGCCTTCGACCGTGTCCGATGGGATTTTGTTAATAGTACCTTACAGCACACCGGCCTTCCTAGAAATATGATAGATCACATTATGGCCCTTTATAAGTCCCCCTCCGCCAGGATCAAAATAAATGGAGAACTATCAGAATCATTTCCTATTTATAATGGCACCCGACAGGGATGCCCCCTTTCTCCCTTTATTTTTGCCCTATCCCTGGAACCCCTACTCCGTAATATTAGAGCAAATCCGGACATCAGTGGACTTAAGTTCCCGACAGTTGAACACAAAACCGCCGCGTATGCGGATGATCTCTTATTCTATATAACTAACCCACACATCTCCCTTCCTAACCTTATGTTGGAATTTTCCAAATACAGTGACCTATCTAACTTTAAAATAAACTATAGCAAATGTGAGGCGTTAAATGTCGGCCTCTCCTCCACCCTAAAGTCTCAATTAGAGTCCAATTTCCCTTTCACCTGGTCCCTTCGAGCATTAACATACCTAGGCTCTAAAATACCCAATAACCTTACAGAAGTCTTTGCCCTTAACTATGTCCCGTTGCTCTCTAAGATTAGGACTGATTTGAAAAGATGGGATGTAGCAAAATTCTCGTGGTTTGGTAGAGTGAATATTATCAAAATGAATGTGTTACCACGATTCCTCTACATTTTTCAGGCCCTTCCGATACTGGCACCTGCATCATATTTTAAAGAACTCAGGGTACTGCTTCAGAAATTCATATGGAAAAATAGACCTCCCAGACTTAAATATGCTTTAACGATCCTACCTAAAACTCAGGGAGGTATGTCAATCCCAGACCTCTCACTATACTATGGGGCCTCGTCACTCATACGGATTGTTGACTGGCATCGACATGGTGCCCTCAAGCAATGGGTGGGAATGGAGAGTGACTTAGTTTCGCCCCATTTACCACACCTACCATGGTCTAATAGGACAGTGTCTCCTATAGTCAAAGCCTCCCCGTTGACTGAGTGCACCCTCAAGACCTTAGGCCAACTTAATAGATCAAATATCCTCTTTACTCTGCCTTCACCTTTGACTCCCCTACTAGATAATCCTGATTTCGCACCAGGGCTATGTAAAAATGCTTATAAACAATGGAGAAACCCCGGCCCCATTAGAGCCTGCCAACTACTTGAAAACAATAACTGGGCGACTCTGTCGGCTCTCAGGACCCGTCTGAAATCCCCCTCACTGGACGTTTGGTCCCACTCTCAGTTCATACACTTTCTCTCGGGCCTTGGGAGGGCTGAGGCGTTCTCCAGAGCTCTCTCCCCCTTTGAGAAACTGTGTAGTGGGGATGGGCATGTCCAACGAGGTATCTCCCAAATATACTCACTGCTCCTTTCTGATGCTGGGCTATCAACCTCATTACGCACTAAATGGGAATCCTCCCTTGACAGAACTTTTTCAGATCTTCAATGGCAAAAGATTCTCATACTATCCCAGAAATCATCTATATCAGCGCGTATACAGGAGTCCGGTTACAAAATGTTGACACACTGGTACCACACCCCAGATAGAATACACAGGATGTTCCCTAACTCTAGCCCTCTGTGCTGGCGATGTACGGCTCACAAGGGTACCTTGCTCCATATTTTCTGGAGCTGTCCAATTATAGTGCCTTTTTGGAACGCCGTCAAATCTATCATCACTAAAATCACAGATGTAGAACCCTCGAAAGACCCTTCATATTACCTACTGCACAATACCCCGAGGAGACTGGGCAAATATAAGAAATCATTGTCAAAACACCTCATTAATGCGGCCAGACTTGTTATTGCACGCCACTGGAAGTCAAATCAGGCACCCCTTATCGCAGAATGGTTAAGAGAGATTCAATCTATTAAATATATGGAGGATCTTACACATTCCATCCAAGATCGTCTAGAACAATTTAACCGCACATGGTCACCTTGGTGAGAATTCGAGGAAACGGATACCTACAAAAACTTAATATTCCCTGGAGTGGGCTATTAGCCCTTAAGTTCCCTGTCGTTAAAGTAGCGTCACTTACACCCTGCGACATGTTATGGTTTTTTTTTTTAGAGAATCTTTTTCAGCAGACCCATCAGGTGAGCCTGAGACGTGCGATCCAGATCGTACCTTCACTTTTCCTTCTTACTTTCTCTCTTTCTATTTTCTTTGTTTCATCTTACCTTTTTCTTTCTTGTCTTTTCTCTTCTTCTCTTATATCACTATTGCACACTTACCTCTTCATACATTTGATTAAACACTGATAGATATGGCTATGTCTCCGTCTATCTCTGAGTCTCTTAGATACTTGCAGTAGAGGGTGAGCTCACTGGGTGTATGATCCCTCTGGGCCCCGGTGTCCTCACCCCCTCATACTGGATTGCTCTGCTACATAAAGTAGAGACTCGTATTATATACACATAGGGGCAGATATGTGTAACCACTCATTCACCGGGGACAGTGTTCATTTATTTCCTTAATCAGACTTAGTATCAGTGCACAAGCATACTCTCGCTCTGTTACGAATTTGACTTAAAAGGAGCTGCTGCTTGGCTCCTATGCTTATGTATAATATACAATTTAATATGTATGTAACATTGTGTCATTTGGAATGGTATTACTTTCTTCCATGTACTGTTATTTCCTTGAAAACTTCAAAATAAAGAATCTTTAAAAAAAAAGATTAACATAAGTGTGATCGCTGTCTTATAATCTGGACAGCAACCAGTAAGGTGAGAGGCCATTGGTGGTGGTGTGATACACTACACACAGGAGGAGGTGAATTGAGTTCGTGGGTTTATGCTTTTCTGCTGTCTGATTTGGCAGTCATTGGAAATAGTGAGGACCTGTGAGACTCTGTCTTTGGATTAAGCACTGTGGGAGTGTCTGCTTCACTGCTGGGAAGAGTGTTGTTATATAAGGTTTTTACTGCTGTCTGTGATCTGGCAGCAGTGACACGTGGTGAGGGTTTATGACAACTGAGCTCTGGTAGACCACAAGTGAATGTATGGCACTGGGGAAGTTGGTATTAGGAAATAAGACTATTGAAACAGTATCACGCAATGTTTCTTTGTTTATTTCTTTTCTTTTTCTGAGCGATATAATTACGGAATTGGAAGTGATACATGTGAGCGCAGGATATTTTGAAGAATAAGTATAAATAAAGCCCAGTGTACCATCTCAGGGTCACTTTACAGGGAAACTATAGCGGAAAAAACTCATATTTATATACATATATTTTTTAGGTGGACTGTGGCTTAATTGTAGTGGCCTATAAAGATGGATCCCCAGCTCATGCACACTTTATGGACCCTGAACTGTGCCGCCATTACTGGGACAAGTGGTTGCTACGACTGGAAGATTATAAAGACAAGAATGATGGAAAGCAATAGCAATGCAATGTACTGGACTCTGGAGATCGCACATCTCTAGCAGCAGCAGCTCATATTGCATCAGTGGGCTGTCCCATACCAGCATTTTTTTATCAGAATGCAGCTACATTAAGTGTTGCCCTGTAACTGGCAAATTGATCCATTTGTTTCTAGCTACTTATTGTCAGCAGTATCTCAACTGGTGATGGAGCAACATATCTCTGTGATTACTGCAATAGCATCTTTAGAAATTCAGGGCCATATGCAATTCGTTTTTTCACCTGAGTTTTCTCCTAGGTGATATTTTTAAACTTGTAAATAAAATGCATTTGAAGCCACCAGAAAGCAAGCAAATACTCAAAATAATTTTGATAGTACTTTTTCACCTACTTTTTGGTACTTTTTTAGTTGAAAAGTGCTGAAAAGTTATTTTAAATCGAAGATGCAAAATTATCTCCCAGGAGAAAACCCAGGTGAAAAAGTGAATTGCATATGGCCCTCAGTGTATGCCAGCCTGGTGCAGAGAAGAACGGTGGTGAACTTTGGAATGTAAATTTCTCAAATAGCTGCAACATTGTGACTGTGAAATGAGCCCACACACTTGAGTGCACATGCCTGTATTTTGTCCTATGCGCACACATGGCTTGTGTTATAGCAATCTTATCAGAATTGAAATATGGGAGCTGCCATTCTGGACTATTTTAAGGTGCTTTTTTCCTTATCTGTGTACTATGTTTTTTTCTACTTGAAGTTTTAGTGTAGTTGTAAAATGAGACTGGTCAATAGTACAACCTACTCTTATTACTAACTTTCACTTTTTTAAATCTTAACAGAATTGTAAAACTGGGTACACATTATTTTTTGTCCATTGAGATCGGGACCCAATCTCTCAGGAAAAAAAAAATCCCTCAGGTTTGGGGCAAAATGCTGTACAGACGCATTGCCAGCATATGGGCTAGTTTAGGCCATAGAGGCCTCTTTAGGCGATATTGGTAGGGCTCTTGTACACATAACTCTCGTCAACATGGTCCTTAAAGTGATCTGAGTTCTGGAATTTTTTATTTTTGGAAAACAAACCTCCTCATAAGGGAGGTTAGTAAGGGTGTGTGCCATTGGGGGGGGGAGGGAAGCATCATTACTTACCTATGGGAAGCTGCTTCTCTGGCTGCAATCTTAAAGAGGAACTTAAGCCTAAACAAACATACTGTCATTAAGTTAATTAGTTATGTTAATTAAAATAGATAGGTAATATAATCTCTTACCCACCCTGTTTTAAAAGAACAGGTAAATGTTTGATTTCATGGGGCAGCCATCTTTTTGGTTGAAAGGAGATGATAGGGAGCGTGAGATACAGTTCCAACTGTCCTGTGTCCTGATCACCCCTCCCAGTTGCTAAGCAATGAGAACAACATCAGAAATCCCATCATGCTTTGCACAGTATCAGGGGGAAAATGCCCGGGCAGCTTTCATTGATGGGCGCATCTTAGCTTCTGTGTAGCCAAAAGTTCTGAGGCTATGAAACTGTTAGGGCTCTTTCACACTAGAGGCTGTGGTAGAAAAGGCTGAAAGTCAGCCTTTTGCTTAACGCCAATACATAGCGTTTTCAAAGCCTTTTGAAAGAGTTTTACAGCCCATATGAAAACGTCCTTTTTTTTTCTTCTATAAAAATAAGTGAACAAGATAGCTGTAAAACGCTTTGAAAACGCTGAAGTTGGCGTTTTCCATTGACTATCATTGAAACGCCAACAGCCAACTTCGGCTGTTAACAGCCCTGAAAAAGCTCCTGGGAGCGTTGAAACGCAACGCTCCAAAACGCCGAGTTAGATGTGAAAGGTAAAATGAAAGTCTATGGACTTTCTTTTACCTAGCAAAACGCCAACTTCGGCCGTGGCGTTAAAACGCCGAAAAATCCCTCTGGTGTGAAAGGGCCCTTAAAGAAACACCAAGCCTTTTAATGGCTGCTGAGTAGATTTTTAGTCTTAAGGTCCACTTTAAGCTTTTGCCAGCATTTATAATTCCCAGTGTGTCACGCGTGTACCACAATGCATGCCGGAAGATGTAGTCCGTAGGTGCGAGTTTTGTAATTCCCGGAAGTATAACGTGCACACTGCAATGCATGCCGGGAGATGTAGTTTGTGGGCTACATCTCCCGGCATCCTTTGTAGAGTGAAACCACCTGGAATTACAAAAGCCGCCAGAATCTGCCAATTGGGATATCTTGTATGGTGAATCTGCCAGAAAATGGGGTATCTTGTATGGTGACCCAGTGGCACATACCATTACAATCCTTCCAAACAGTGTTAGTTACACTAACATACTTTGCATATTTACCCCAAGACAGCAATTATACAGTGATGTAAAAAACTATTTGCCCCCTTCCTGATTTCTTATTCTTTTGCATGTTTGTCACACTTAAATGTTTCTGCTCATCAAAAACCGTTAACTATTAGTCAAAGATAATTGAACACAAAATGCAGTTTTAAATGATGGTTTTTATTATTTAGTGAGAAAAGAAACTCAAAACCTACATGGCTCTGTGTGAAAAAGAAATTGCCCCCTGAACCTAATAACTGGTTGGGTCACCCTTAGCAGCAATAATTGCAATCAAGCGTTTGCGATAACTTGCAACGAGTCTTTTACAGCGCTCTGGAGGAATTTTGGCCCACTCATCTTTGCAGAATTGTTGTAATTCAGCTTTATTTGAGGGTTTTCTAGCATGAACCGCCTTTTTAAAGTCCTGCCACAACATCTCAATAGGATTCAGGTCAGGACTTTGACTAGGCCACTCCAAAGTCTTCATTTTGTTTTTCTTCAGCCATTCAGAGGTGGATTTGCTGGTGTGTTTTGGGCCATTGTCCTGCTGCAGCACCCAAGATCGCTTCAGCTTTTAGTTGATGAACAGATGGCTGGATATTCTCCTTCAGGATTTTTTGGTAGACAGTAGAATTGATGGTTCCATCTATCACAGCAAGCCTTCCAGGTCCTGAAGCAGCAAAACAACCCCAGACCATCACACTACCACCATTTTACTGTTGGTATGATGTTCTTTTGCTGAAATGCTGTGTTACTTCTACGCCAGATGTAACGGGACACGCACCTTCCAAAAAGTTGAACTTTTGTCTCGTCGGTCCACAAGGTAATTTCCCAAAAGTCTTGGCAATCATTGAGATGTTTTTTTTTAGCAAAATTGAGACAAGCCTTAATGTTCTTTTTACTTAAAAGTGGTTTGTGCCTTGGATATCTGCCATGCAAGCCATTTTTGCCCAGTCTCTTTCTTATGGTGGAGTCGTGAATACTGACCTTGATTGAGGCAAGTGAGACCTGCAGTTCTTTAGATGTTGTCCTGTGGTCTTTTGTGGCCTCTCGGATGAGTTTTCTCTGCGCTCTTGGGGTAATTTTGGTCGGCCGGCCACTCCTGGGAAGGTTCATCACAGTTCCATGTTTTTGCCATTTGTGGATAATGGCTCTCACTGTGGTTCGCTGGACTCCCAAAGCTTTAGAAATGGCTTCATAACCTTTACCAGACTGATAGATCTCAATTACTTTTGTTCTCATTTGTTCCTGAATTTCTTTAGATCTTGGCATGATGTCTAGCTTTTGGTCTACTTCGTGTCAGATAGCTCCTATTTAAGTGATTTCTTGATTGAAACAGGTGTGTCAGTAATCAGGCCTGGGGGTGAGTACAGAAAATGAACTCAGGTGTGATAAACCACAGTTAAGTTATTTTTTAACAAGGGGGGGCAATCACTTTTTCACACAGGGCCATGTAGATTTTGAGTTTTTTTTTCCTCACTTAATAATAAAAACCATCATTTAAAACTGCATTTTGTGTTCAATTATGTTATCTTCGACTAATAGTTAACGGTTTTTGATGAGCAGAAACATTTAAGTGTGACAAACATGCAAAAGAATAAGAAATCAGGAAGGGGGCAAATAGTTTTTTACATCACTGTATAACCGATACCTGCACAGTTTGATCAATATCAATCCTGAGGTCCAAAAACTCTTGTGCCCAATCCACCGCCATCTGCAAACTACACAGTAATAGTTTGCACACCAAGTGCCCAGACCACTGACTCAAAATAAGTGGTTTACCTTACCACCAGTGCCCAAACCACCTGTATTGTATTCATACTCATATAGCATGTAGCACTAGCCCTCAACCACCAAAAAAAGTTTATATTTCATTGTGAAAGTGTGTGACCATGGCTGCAATGTTTCTTTCCTTTTTGTACAAGTTTAACCATCAAAGATGGGTCATCCATTAGATTTAATGCAGTTCTCTCACCTGGGTCCATATGCAATTACATTTTTCTCCTGGATCTTATCTTGAAAAAGTATCAATATTTTGAGCTTTTATTCCTTGCTGGTGGGCTAAAAGGCATTTTAATGACAAGATGTGAACAGATCACCTAGGACAGGCATGTCCAAAGTTTAGCCTGGGGGCTAAATATGGCCCACTGAGTCATTTCTGGTGGCCATAAAGGTCGCCACAGTTGAAAATTCCATGTGGTCTGCAGGCTGTAGCTGCAGTGCCACATGCAGGGGCCAGCAGTAACAGCCACTGATTAGCAGCTACCACTGTGCTAACTGCTCACAGTATATGGGTTATTTCCCATGGAAATATTTTATTTGTCAAAATGTGATATTGGCATAATGTAACTAACAGCAATCAGCAAAAATGGTTTAATTTCGCTAGCTTGGCCCCCTTGTACTCAAGAACAGCGATATGGCCCTTGGCCTAAAAACTTTGTACACCCCTGACCTAGGAGAAAACATTAATTGCATATGGGCTGTGGCTTCCAGTTGCCTTGGCCCATTAACATTGAAAGCTTACTTGATTTTGCTAGTGACCAACACCACAGAAGTAATTTGACTGCTGCTCACAGGCATGGAACTGAGAATTTACTATGGAAACTAAATGTATTTCGGGCACCAGTGACACAGTTTTGTTCTCTGTGAAATCATGTGTTTTCAACAATACAGAATCTGAAATAAATGTTATAACTGTATGCCTCCCCAGTCTGTATATTTGCTTTAACCAGGAATTCAGTCAAATCTTAACCTCTTCAATAAATGTTATCACACTCGTGGAATTACTAAGAAAAGACTCCTGTAAAGAAAAATATCAAAACTTGTGCCTACAGACTTTATTTTAACTGAGCTAACATGGACTGTGCCCTGTATTTGTGAGAATTTTGTTCTTTGACCGCTTGGATTCAGAAAGATACTTGCCTAAAGCTGGCCACTAATGATCCAATCTTTTTCATCCAATCTTACCATTTCTATATAATATAAAGGTAACTGCCTGAAGCATCCATTCAATATATTCACTCACTTTACCCTTATACTACATAGATGTGGTAAGATTGGATGAAAAAGATTGGATCATTAGTGGCCAGCATAAGAAGGAAGAAGCCTCTGGATTCTAATGAGGCTTTCCATGGCATTCCCGGTCCCACATTGCCGCTCATGGACTCTCCAGCTGATCAGGGCCACTCTCCTTTCCTGACAAATGCGCATGTGTGCCCATTAACACACGGGCGCAGTACAGCCATGTTAATGCTAGAAGCGGAGCACAGCTGATCGATCATATTACCAACAAGCCTTTGTCGGTAAGCTTTGGAGGCTCCACTAGTGGCAACGGTGGATCCGAGGACACCATGGGGCGAACACAGAGAATCCAGCGCAGGAGACTTGGGCACACAGGGAGTAACTTCGGCGCCGTCAGAAGACAGAGCTGAAGTTACTTTTAAAACACAATAATTCGGCTTCCAGCAATTGCCGAGTTATTTAATTCCCCACCATCCTTGGCGGCCTGGAGGGGGAATAGTATTTAACATGGCTGGGACTTGTGCAGCAGCAGGATCAGCCATATACCAGCTGTATTCTGCGCCCAAGTCTCCCGCGCCGATTCCTCTCGTACACCCATGTGGAGCTTTATTTGGATCCAGAGGCTTTCCCTCTTAGGAAAGTATGTGCTTATACACTTTAACCTAAAAATTTGTACACATGCCAGACAGAACTCTGACAAGGCAGCCTTTTAGGGCCGTCTCTAACCAAGAGTCCCACTTTTTTCTCTTTGCATTTTTTTTTGGGGGGGGGGGGGGCAATAAGTACTACTTATTGCAGGGACCTTGCCTCCGCTGATTTTATCATAAGTGCCCTCAGGCAAAAAGTTTAAGTTAACTGCCCCCCCTGCTATGGCCTGCAAGTTCTACTTGGAATTTGGAATCTGAACGGCAGAGCTAATGCCTAAAGGTGATACCTTCTATTCTCTAGGGTTTTATTAACAGGAAAAATGGTGACATCTCTAGAAAGCCTTTTACTCAGTTCTACATATATGTGCAAGTGCATAGACCAATGTATGTAACTCAAGATGCTTTAAAGTGTAACTGAAAGGACCCCAAAAATGAGTTTGATACTTACAGTAGAGGCAAGCCTCTAGATCAGGGGTCACCAAACTTTTTCGGTCAATGGCCAGGTCAACATACTTCATAATGCTGGGGGGGCCGGAGTATACATAAAATTACATTACATTGAGCCTAGGTAGTGTAAATTACCTGTTAACATGTGCAGTTCTTATGTCTCCCATTTAACCAAATCTGATAGTATGCCGCCCAACACAGCATGTGCAGATAATATGTCCTGCAACACAGAGGAGATCTCCTCCAGAGAAGTAGCCATTCATGTTGTGCTCTAAGAACATCTTTTCTACAGACAGTGAAACAATTGGACCCATATGGATGGGTGGTGCCAGCAGTGCTATTCTATACGTGGGTCACAGATATTTAAAGATGCAGTGGACCGCATCTATAAGTAATAGATTTTGAGAGTGGGGGGCCGGTGAAAAAGCCTCAGGGGGCCGCTTTCGGCCTGTGGGCCTTAAGGTGCGTACACACATGCGACTATAGTCGTTTGAAACGATCGTTCCCCGATCCTTTCAAACGACGATAGTTTGAAAAAAAAGCAGCCAACGACCATGAAGTCAAACGACGGACGAGCTAGATCGTTCAAAACGAATGATCTAGCTTGGCGGATTTTTCCCAACGACGATCGTTTGCAAAAGTAGTACATCGTTGGAAACAATCGTTCGTACTAGGCTTGACATGCACATTTCACTATTTCTCCATGGAACGTTTCATTTTTATGCGCAGGCGCAATAGTTACTTTTACATGATGTAACGTTCGTTCTAACGATCTGATCGTTACACACCTTTTAAAACTAACTTTACTTAGGTCGTTCTTTCATCAATTAAAAGTTTGTTTCTTAGTTCACAACGAACGATCGTTGTCGCATGTGTGTATGTAGCTTTAGTTTGAGGACCACTGCTCTAGATAGTCCAGAGGCTTCCCATATCCTCTGCTGCACACTCCATATCACACACAAGCATACAGCGCTGCGTAATATGTTGGCGCTTTATAAATACATAAATAAATAATAAATACTGCACATGCGCAAGAACAGAGGGGAGCGCAGCCATAAGAACATACCTGACAAGTTCTTGTCAAATATGTTCAGTGAGAACTGTGGCATCAAAGAAGACATGAGATTGGCTTCTGAACTATCCAGAGGCTTTCCCTCTACTTCGATAAAAGAGAATCTGAAGCGAATAGGAAAACAAAAAACAGATACCTAAGGAGAGGGAAGGCTCTGGGTCCTACAGAGCCTTCCTGTTCCTCTCATCCTCTCGTTCCCCGCAGGCTCCCCCGTTTGAATCTCCTGCCGCAGGAGGCCCGAGTGCTCCCAGAGCAGAGGAGAGCTGTCTCCGACCCATGGGTCTGAGACTGTTAATGGGAGAACCAGCGCAGGAACAACGGGATGAGGAGAGAAATGGGAAGGCCCTATAGGACCCCCAGAGCCTTCCCTCTCCTTAGGTATGTTTTTTTTTTTCTTAGTTTATGGTTCAGACTCCCTTTACGTATCACACTTATTTTTTGGGTCCTTACAGGGTAATGTAAAGGATATCTGCATAATTGATTAACATTTCTAACATTTAAAGAATGAATAACGGTTGTACAAAAAAAAATATCTCCAAACAGCCTGTTAAAAAGTTGTGTAAAAATGTCCGGAGTGCACTGCATGTAACCAAAGAAAGATGCTATAAGAAAATGCATATTTCACTCAGAACGTTGTATATGTATGTATTTCAAAATAGTTTAATAACAAATGTGCCCAGTCTGTACAAGGATGAATATTGATAGTAAAAAAACAAAACAAAAACAAATCGCAGAATAATACAGAGTTCTTGACGTCAAGATTCACTCTCATCAATGTCTTTGTCAGGATCTTTTTCTTCATCATCTTCTTCATCGTCATCTTTCTGCTGCTTTTTCCAAAGTTTGGCCATGGCAAGCAATTTAAGATTGGGCTGATTGGCAGCATCTTCAGGAAAGATGTAGTCATAGTACTCCTCCCAACCAGCATCTGACTATAAGGGAAAAGTAAAGAATAGTTATCAGCTCCAGTTTAATTTAAAAAGGAATGACTATCCATACCATGGGGGACAGGCACTCTGTGGCTACATATACAGGTACTAGAGGGGCTCTCTAGCTACCTATACTGGTGGTCCGATTATGTCAGCATTTTTAAAGCGGTAAACAATGTACTGCTTTTGGTAGCAAACATAATCAGACTGCCAAGGTTGTTAAACATGCATTTTATGGCCCTGAAAAGTTTGCGGGTCTTGTCCTCAGTTTATATGATCTGCCAGAAATATTCCTATATCTCTTAAGGTGTGTAGACACCTATCATGTATTTCGGGATTGGGACCAGATTACCTTGGGCGACATTGCTGGGCCAGCCAGCACAGATGCATCAGCTACATAGCTGACGGTGCTCACTGTTGCAGGGCGGGGTGAATGTGGTATTCGGGGGCGGAAGGATGAAGGTATTCCATCTTCAAAGAAGTTGGCCATCCGACGGCTGAGTAGATCCACCATAGTAAATCCAGATAGCTCGTGGGTTGAGGGTCTGCGGCTGCTGTACACAAGCTTGATTGTTGGCTGAGGTGGTAGTTATTAGCTGCCTCAGCCAACTTAAAGAAAACCTGAACTGAACATGTAGTCTACTCCTCAGTGTCTTTCTCCTGTCCCGCGTCCTGTTGGTTCACTGTGATCAAGGGAATTTTCCGTCCTCCATTTTGAAAATAGCCATTACCCATAACAGCTTTCTGGTCGGCACACAGTTAAACTGCAACATCGCCCACTTGAGACAGGGAAACATGGACATTACCTGGTACATCAGTTTTCCTCTCAGCTATAACTGACAGCAACTGATATATAACTGACAGCAACTGATATACAGTGGAGGAAATAATTATTTGACCCCTCACTGATTTTGTAAGTTTGTCCAATGACAAAGAAATGAAAAGTCTCAGAACAGTATCATTTCAATTGTAGGTTTATTTGAACAGTGGCAGATAGCACATCAAAAGGAAAATCGAAAAAATAACCTTAAATAAAAGATAGCAACTGATTTGCATTTCATTGAGTGAAATAAGTTTTTGAACCCTCTAACAATAAAAGACTTAATACTTAGTGGAAAAACCCTTGTTTGCAAGCACAGAGGTCAAACGTTTCTTGTAATTGATGACCAAGTTTGCACACATTTTAGGAGGAATGTTGGTCCACTCCTCTTTGCAGATCATCTCTAAATCCCTAAGGTTTCGAGGCGGTCTCTGTGCAACTCTGAGCTTGAGCTTCCTCCATAGGTTTTCTATTGGATTAAGGTCCGGAGACTGACTAGGCCACTCCATGACCTTAATGTGCTTCTTCTTGAGCCACTCCTTTGTTGCCTTTGCTGTATGTTTTGGGTCATTGTCGTGCTGGAACACCCATCCACGACCCATTTTCAGTTTCCTGGCAGAGGGAAGGAGGTTGTCGTTCAGGATTTCACGATACATGGCTCCGTCCATTTTCCTGTTAATGCGATTAAGTTGTCCTGTGCCCTTAGCAGAAAAACACCCCCAAAGCAAAATGTTTCCACCCCCATGCTTGACGGTGGGGACGGTGTTTTGGGGGTCATAGGCACCATTTTTCTTCCTCCAAACACAGCGAGTTGAGTTAATGCCAAAGAGCTCTATTTTGATCTCATCAGACCACAGCACCTTCTCCCAGTCACTCACAGAATCATTCAGGTGTTCATTGGCAAACTTCAGACGGGCCTGCACATGTGCCTTCTTGAGCAGGGGGACCTTGCGAGCCCTGCAGGATTTTAATCCATTGCGGTGTAATGTGTTTCCAATGGTTTTCTTGGTGACTGTGGTCCCTGCTAATTTGAGGTCATTCACTAACTCCTCCCGTGTAGTTCTAGGATGCTTTTTCACCTTTCTCAGAACCATTGACACCCCACGAGGTGAGATCTTGCGTGGAGCCCCAGAGCGAGACCGATTGATGGTCATTTTGTGCTCCTTCCATTTTCGAACAATCGCACCAACAGTTGTCACCTTCTCTCCCAGCTTCTTGCTAATGGTTTTGTAGCCCATTCCAGCCTTGTGCAGGTATACAGTTTTGTCTCTGACATCCTTGGACAGCTCTTTGGTCTTTCCCATGTTGGAGAGTTTGGAGTCTGCTTGATTGATTGATTATGTGGACAGGTGTCTTTTATACAGGTGACTAGTTAAGACAGGTGTCCTTAATGAGGGTGACTAATTGAGTAGAAGTGTCTAACCACTCTGTGGGAGCCAGAACTCTTAACCTCCTTGCCGGTCTAAAAAATCCGGCAAGGAGGCAGCGCTGCACTTTTTTTTTTTTTTAAAATCATGTAGCGAGCCCAGGGCTCGCTACATGATAGCCGCTGAGCGGCAGCATCCCCCCACCCACTCCGATCGCCTTCGGCGATCAGAGTATGCAGGGAATCCCGTTGAGAACGGGATTTCCTGCAGGGCTTCCCCGGTCGCCATGGCGACCGGGCGGGATGACGTCACCGACGTCATGGACGTCGTGACGTCAGAGGGAATCCCGATCCGCCCCTTAGCGCTGCCTGGCACTGATTGGCCAGGCTGCGCAGGGGTCTGGGGCGGGGGGGGGGGGCGGCTCGGCGGGTAGCGGCGAATCGGCGGCGATCGCGTACTACACGCAGCTAGCAAAGTGCTAGCTGCGTGTAGGAAAAAAAAATTATGCAAATCGGCCCAGCGGGGCCTGAGAAATCCTCCTGCGCAGGTTACCCCGAACTGTGTTCGGGATAACCGTGTAGGAAAAAAAAATTATGCAAATCGGCCCAGCGGGGCCTGAGAAATCCTCCTGCGCAGGTTACCCCGAACTGTGTTCGGGATAACCGGCAAGGAGGTTAATGGTTGGTAGGGGTTCAAAAACTTATTTAACTCAATGAAATGCAAATCAGTTGCTATCTTTTATTTAAGGTTATTTTTTTTATTTTCCTTTTGATGTGCTATCTGCCACTGTTAAAATAAACCTACCATTGAAATGATACTGTTCTGAGACTTTTTATTTCTTTGTCATTGGACAAACTTACAAAATCAGTGAGGGGTCAAATAATTATTTCCTCCACTGTATTTCAGGTCTGACAAAATGTTGACAGAACTGGAAGGGATTATGGTCAGAAGAAAATGGTGAGCTTCTGAGAGGAACTGATGGCAAGATAACTATGTAATGTTCATTTGAAATTACCTCATGTGTTTATTTTAAATATTTTTACTCAGTACAGGTTCTCTTTAAGTCAAGTGTGTGTATAAGCCTTTCCTGTGCTAACAAAAATAAGTAAGCTCCCAGACAGTCTATTGTTACTCAAGAAACTGTTTTCTTTGGATCTATCAGTCAAGCTTTTTCTTTATTTGTATAATTCAATAGCGACAGTTCAACCAGACTAAAAACAGTCTGACCACAGATGTTCTAATGCCAATAACTAGTGATGCTCTCCGGATTGTATTTGGATGAAATCCGAATGAGTTTCATTCGGATTTCATAGTCTTAATTAATGCATCTGAGCGGGTGGGTGAGGGAAGATTAAACTTACACAGCATACGTCATCTTTCATCCGTCCCACAGCGCCTCCCACGCTACATTCCAAGCCGCGTCATGTGACTAAAAACACTTCCCCCTTCCGGGTTGAAGGAGGAAGTGTTTGTAGTCACGTGACACGTCTTGGGATGGATGAAAGAAGACGTTTGCTTGGTAAGTTTAAACCCCTCGCCCACTCGCTCAGCTGCATTAATTAAGAGGATAAAATCCAAATGACAGTCATTCGGCTTTCATCCGTCACTCATCACTGCTGAAGGATAAAAAATAAAAATGAATAATTATAGATCAAATGTTATTCCTTCTTAATTTCCTTTTCAATGACTGTAATATTCTGGCCTTACTGGTCACCACTTACCATTTTTGCAGGCTGAAGAGAATATGTGTGGTTAATGGGCAGTGGCAACCTTGTTTTTAACACACTTAAAGAGGAACTGTCGTGAAAATCTTAAAATTGAAACCCCATACAAATAAGAAGTTCATTTCTTCCAGAGTAAAATGAGCCATAAATTACTTTTCTCCTATCTGACATTACCGACAGATGTTGGGTTAGTCCATCTCTCCATAGGGGATTCTCAGCATGGCCTTTATTCTTTATAAAGACAGTCCCTGAAAAATCTTTATACAAAAGATAAAAAGAAGCTGACCAGCCTCACTGCTCGTAGCACACTTTTTTGGCAGTTGAGCAGAGCAACTGCCATTCACTAAGTGCTTTTAAAAAATAAATAAAACCCTGAAACCATGAACCCCCCCCCCCCATGAGAAGATGGGCTAGTCCAAAGTCTGTAGGTAATGTCAGATTTCTGCTACTGAATGTAAGTGACGGCAACATAGGAGAAAACTAATTTATGGCTCATTTTACTCTGGAAGAAACGTACTTCTTATGTTTACATGTATTTAAAATTTTTAGATTTTCGCGACAGAGGTCCTTTAAAGTGCACCCGAAATGGGACTAAAGGGCATATTTTTACTTTGCTGAGGCTTTCTCCAGCCCGATGAGGTGCATTGGTTCCCTCACCGTCCTCTACATTATCTTCCCCTGGTAATCCAGCCAGTTGTGCGCTCTTGTGCTGCCTAGCCGTGCGCCCCCATGCTTGGGAGTGTTCTGCGCAAGCGCACTGCTACTGCACAGGTGCAGAAGTCTCCCAACTGCAGGAGCACAATGGTGAGTGCGGCCGGCCAGATTACTGGGGAGGATTAGAAGATAACTGAGCAACCAGAGAGGATGGGGAGGGAGCCCATGCACCTCATGGGGCTGGAGGAAGCCCCAGGGAAGTAGAAATATGCCCTTTAGGCCTATTTCAGGTTTCCTTTAAAGCCAACTAAACACAAAACTAATGATGTTGAATTCTGAAAGCATGGGTTGTCTAATGTAAATTGCAGGTGATATTTTTGGCATTGAACATTTTAATTTAGAATTCTATGTTACACTAGTGCTAATCTGAATTCAGTTTAAAGGACAACTGAAGTGAGAGGTATATGGAGGCTGCCATATTAATTGCCTTTTAAACAATACCAGTTGCCTAGCTGTTCTGCTGATCCTCTGCCTCTAATACATTTAGCCATAGACCCTGAACAAGCATGCAGCAGATCTGGTGTTTCTGACATTATTGTCAGATCTGATAAGATTAGCTGCATGCTTGTTTCTGGTACAATTCAGACACTACTGCAGCCTAACAGACCAGCAGGACTGCCAGACAACTGGAATTGCTTAAAAGGATATAAATATATCAGCCTCCATATACCTCTCACTGTTACTTGGTCTCCTTTCAGTGTATAGTGAGGTCCTAGCTGAAGCTGAAGAGGTCCTAGCAGAATAAGCGATAGAGAATTACATTTGGGCAGAGGTATGTATCTTACCCCATCTTCTGCTTGGAGCTTTCTCCTTTTCTTGACTCTCTCTGGCATCAGTTTAGCTACTCTCTCTTGTGTATTTTCACTGCCAAACTCCTCCTCAAAACTCCTCCAGGACTCCAACAGCATCAGCCTCTCTTCCTTCTCTTCACAGTTCCTCAGAGTCCTGTTTGCCTCCTCGTAGATCTGTCTGCATTTGACCAGTGTATCCTCCCCTCCAGTAGTCAACTCAAACTGTGCAAAACTGATCCAAACCTTAGCAAATGAGAAAGAAAGTCAGTAGGACCAATAACATGAGATGGGTGAACATCTTTATCAGATTCTGGAAATATTGTGCTGATATTCTTAATACGTTTGAAGCAGAAACCTTCATGGAGAGGCACTCTGCACCTGGCTTTTGAAACCGTTCAGCACTTTATTTGGCCCGGGGAAGTGGGCAGAGGCCCACAAAACACATTGCCTGTGTTAATTAGAAATGCATATTTATATACATGGATTTGTCGTTATTGAGGTAAGCCACCCCCTCCCCCCCCCTTTTTTTTAATACTCTTATGAGTTTTGTGCACTCCTGGGCGCCTCTTACCCCTTATCCCCTTTGTACTTGTCTCCCTCCTTGCGAGGGCCAAGTCTGGTCATGTCAGGACCTTACTGCTGTTTTTCAAGAGTGCGACCATCACCACACTCTCTGGATACCCAAATGGAGTCGGGTTTGTGCATCTCCACCTGTTTCCAGTGGTCGGTTGCTCCCTATGGAACCTCCCTTTGTGAGTGTTCATTTCACCTAATTTTTATAGATTTAACGATGTACTGCACCATTTTGGCTTATGGGTAAATTTATAAAGATGTAAGTAATTAAATTAAATTAAATGCTTTAAAGAGAACCTGAGGTGGCATATTATAATCCTAATAGGACCCAGAGGCATGTCGTTTGCACAATGACATGCCTCTGGGTCATTGTATTGTTGCTGCCAGCCGCCCCCCCCCTCCCCCACGCCGTGGTGCACCCCGTTAAAAGATCTCCAGGCTAGCAACAATCTGCTTGTCGCTAGCTGGCTTTATTTATGTGAGGCTGTCAGTCAGACTCGTAGCATTTCCCCCGATAACGTAAAGTACTTCCTGGGTTGCGGCTTGGCTTCCTATTGGAGGACACAAACGGGGGGTGCGTTATCAAGGGGGCGATGCTACGAGGCTGACTGACAGCCTCACATAAATAAAGCCAGCAAGCGACAAGCAGATTGTCACTAGGCTGGCGATCTTTTAAGGGGGTACAGCGCGGCGCAGGGGGGGATGGCAGCGGCGATACAATGACCTCTGGGTCCTATTAGGATTATAATATGCCACCTCGGGTTCCCTTTAATGGGAAACTGCATTGCAGATGTATATCATTGTTCCCACAAGACTTCAGACATCAGAGCACTGAGGGAGACCTCAATAGGATCCTGAGGCTTCCATCTCTTTAGGCAAGTATCTAATTTTGTACTTGAGCTTTGGCTCATGAACACTTTAAAATCCCTGATACTACAGGAAAATGGAACCAAGTCAGGTTCCATTTTTTTTCTTAGACTATTTCTGTTTCAAATAATCAAAAAAATAAGTATTTGATTTAAATTCACCTTGTCCTGTTTGAAGTATAAACGAAGTAAAGCTGGCCATATTATACATGTCGATTTTTCTGATCGATTTATGGCAGAACTAGTAGACCCAAGCCTGTTTATAAACGGGCTCTAGGTCTGTCTCTCACCTGCCAGCCGCGCGCATACGCCCACCTGGCTAACTGGCCCCGTCCTCCTGTCCCAACGGTCTGTGCTGCGCACATGCGCAGTAGCAAAAAGCACAGACCCAAGGAAACAGAGACAGGAACACTTAGGTTTTATTAGGTAGGATTAATCACTTTCAATTGAATCTGCCAGTAATCTGTTGCTCCAACATATCTGATAATGTGCAGTCTATCGGTCAAATGTCTGATTGGATGACCCATAGCGTTCGACTGCATTGAGAAGCATTCAGCTTGTTGTTTCTGAGAAATCCATCAAAACTGAGCTTGCTATATATGGTAAGAATTGATCATTATCAGACTGAATTCCAAACAGATAGGTATCAATAAGCTTGGCATATCAGGCCATAATCGGCCCGTGTATGGCTAGCTTAAAATACCTGCCATTTATTATCCTATATATATGGAATACCTTAACATGCTGTGTTCTTTGCAGAAGTCTCCTGTACAAGTTTCTTGTCCTGTCGTATTCTTCCTGCTCTATTTCAAAGTCAATGTACGATTTCCAAAGAACCTGCAAGAGTCACAGACGAGTACATGAGACAGTCCTCTCCATTCTAATGTTCAGTGCACAATATATTTGTCATCCAAAACAATCTTTGATAATTTCTAATGGCATATTGCTGTACAAACTGCTCAGCTATCTGCAAAGCAGTTTGTTCTTCTTTAAGGGAAGGAATAGGAAAAGGTCACGCAACATCCACCTGCAATGTTTTTGAAAGGGTATTTACACACACACAGAGCAATACCATACCTGGTGTTTTGATTAAAAAACAAAATAAATTTCAGACCATGTTTTCCGATGGGACTTAGTCAGGGGTCATCGGGGCCGGAAGTCCATGGAGTGAGGACGTACTGAAGATCAGCTCCCGTCAGAGTCTTTAACCACTTCAACACGGAGGGGTTTTACCCCTTGAGCACCAGAGCAATTTTCACCTTTCAGCACTCCTTCCATTCATTCGTCTATAACTTTATTATTACTTATCGCAATGAAATGAACTATATCTTGTTTTTTTCGCCACCAATTAGGCTTTCTTTAGGTGGGACATTATGCCAAGAATTATTTTATTCTAAAGGTGTTTTAACCATCTTAGCGGTATGGACGAGCTCAGCTCGTCCATCACCGCCGATGGCTGCCGCTCAGGCCCTGCTGGGCCGATTTTGCTCAAATAAAGAGCAGCACACGCAGCCGGCACTTTGCCAGCCGCGTGTGCTGCCCGATCGCCGCCGCAGAGCGGCGATCCGCCGCGAGCAGCGGCGAAAGAGGGTCCCCCCAGTCGCCTGAGCCCTGCGCAGCCGGAACAAATAGTTCCGGCCAGCGCTAAGGGCTGGATCGGAGGCGGCTGACGTCAGGACGTCGGCTGACGTCCATGACGTCACTCCGCTCGTCGCCATGGCGACAGGAGAAGCCAAACACGGAAGGCTGCTCATTGCGGCCTTCCGTGTTACTTCTGGCTGCCGGAGGCGATCGGAAGAACGCCTCCGGAGCGCCATCTAGTGGGCTTTCATGCAGCCAACTTTCAGTTGGCTGCATGAAATAGTTTTTTTTTAATTTAAAAAAAACCCTCCCGCAGCCGCCCTGGCGATCTTAATAGAACGCCAGGGTGGTTAATGGGAAAATAGGAAAAAATTATTATGTTTCAGTTTTCGGCCATTATAGTTTTTAAATAATGCATGCTACTGTAATTAAAACCCATGAAATGTATTTGCCCATTTGTCCCGGTTATAAAACCGTTTAAATTATGTCCCTATCACAATGTTTGGCGCCAATATTTTATTTGGAAATAATGGTGCATTTTTTTCAGTTTTGCATCCATCCCTAATTACAAGCCCGTAGTTTATTAAGTAACAGTGTTATACCCTCTTGACATAAATATTTAAAAAGTTCAGTCCCTAAGGTAACTGTTTTTTTTTTTGTATTTTTTTTTTTAATTACAAAAAAAAAAAAAAATGGGGAGTGTGGGAGGTAATGAGTTAATTTATTGTGTAAAACTAATGTATTTGTATATGTAAAATGCTTTAGGGTGTAGTTTTACTATTTGGCCACAAGATGACCACAGTGAGTTTGTGTTCATGCGACCTGTAAGCGTCCGGAAGGACGCTTACAGGAAGCACTATGAGGCTGCGAAGATCACAATTATCGTGCTGTTTCTCATAGAAGCAGCAGATCATTGCGGGGGCTTAGATCAACGAACGGGAATGGATTTTCCCGTTCATTGATCTCCGGGCGAGTGGGGGGCGGCGGCGTGCACGAGCGGCAGGAACGCGGACGGTACGGATTTCTCCGTCCCTTAGTTTTTTAGGGAGGGAAAAAGGGACGGAGAAATTCGTACCGCGGGGGGTAAAGTGGTTAAAGGACCTCTTTCGCGAATGAGGGAAAAAAAATAAAAAGTGGTTTATGCATAAACTATTAAACATCCTTCTAAAATAGTGTAAAAAATTTTTTTTTTAAAATTAATGGTTTCATCAATACAACATGTAATGTAAACAGTGACTGATGACAGACTGTGAGGCTGATCCATTTGTTAGGGGTGTTTTTTTTAACTTTCATTTCACAAATATAACTGCTGCCTACCTAGTTTTCATTGGTGTAATCCATTGCTGGCAGGAATCGCCTTTACAGCTGTTATAATAACGCTCTGTATGTGTTTACATTGTTGCCTGGCAACCAGACTCTCCTCTGTGCAGAGAGTAATCTGTTATCAGCTGCTGGGAGAATCAGCCAGAATCAGCCCCATCTACACCATACGATTCTTTGTCCAATTTGATTAAATTCAATCCGACTTGTCCAATTCATGATTCGATTCAAATTGAATCAAATCATGTATCAGACATGTCAGATTGAATCAAATCGAATCAATGAATTGAATCAAATCGAATCTGACAAAGAATTGTATGGTGTAGATGGGGCTGATTCTGGCTGATTCTCCCAGCAGCTGATAACAGATGACTCTCTGCACAGACCAAATCTCTGCACAGATGGGAGTCTGGTTGCCAGGCAACAATGTAAACACATACGGAGCGTTATTATAACAGCTGTAAAGGCGATTCCTGACAGCAATGGAAAGGGGAAGTTCCTTACCTTGGAAGAAGGAAGCCTCTGTATCCTCCAGAGGCTTCCCACGTCTCCTCGAGACCACCACTGGATGCCGGAACCCTCTGGAAGTTTTAAGTAAGCTCCCATCTGAACGTGGCCACACTGTCTTGCACCTGCGCAGTAGCACGGAGCCGCTCGGGCTCAGCTTTTTCGGTCAAGCCTGAGCAGCTTTGTGCTATTGCCCACTGCAGCCGCACTAGTTCATGGATGGAAACACAGCTATGCGCACTCTTTCACAAGCCCTTGCCATAGAGGTTTGGGGGGTCCCAGCGCTGGATCGGTGGAAGTGAAGGGGATGGGGGAAGCCTCTGGAGACTTCCCTGTTGTAAGGTAAGTATCTAACGTTTCAGAAAATTTTAATTTCAGGTGCCCTTTACGTTTAATGTTGACATATCTTGTAACACAAGTAAGAAGCTACACACCGAAAAGGTTACTTACTTCAGGCATATCAAGGCGAGGCTGTCCAATGGCCAGTTCATACACAGCGCGGGCTCGTTCCACATCACCCAAAATCGTTTCCAGCTCGGAGAACTTGATCCATGTTGTGCAGTTTTCTGGTCCAAATTCCAAAAACTTTTCATACAGTTTTCTGCATCTGTCAAATTCTCTTAGTTGCAACTCCAACTCTATATAACCTTTAAACAATTTATGTTTTGGGCATTTTCCAATAGAGGTGCCCTGCATGGAGGAATAAAGTGAGACGTGAGTTAGATACAGTTCAGAGGCATCCTAAGGTGACTGCATACGGATATAAAAATGTTAGACAACAATCTCAGTCTGCTTTTTATTTTATTAACTTTCATATTCCACAGCCATGTGCCACATTTTCTTGGATGCACAGACCCAATTTACAACAATCAATTGTTTTCTGTACTAGATAAACTGCTAGTAATGGTGTTAAGCAAATGCTGTAGGGGAAACTGTGTGTAAGAGACACTGGGCCTGATGCAGTAAACTCTGGTAAAATTTCCGTGCAGAAGGCAATTTTACTGCCACGAGTGTGGGGGGAGTACCGGCCATGAACAGTTTAGCACCGCGCATGTTCCCATGGTAATGCTTGTGGCCATAAAGGTCAGTGCTCCCCCTGCACTAATGGTAATATTGCTGTGTGCTCCCTGAATATTGAATCAGGACCAGTGGTGCTTAAGGACAAAAAACACTGCTGACACAGTGGCTGCTGCTAATCAGTGGCTGTTACTGCTGCTGGCATAGTGGGCGTGGTTAATTAGTGGCTGCTACTGCTAAAGTGGTGGCTGATAACCTACAGGTCAGCAAAGGAGGAGGCAGAGCAGAAACACAAGATGGCCCCTGCATACAGCTACACAGCTACGTCCTGCCGGCCGCATGGAATTAACAACTGTATTGAGCTTCAGGGAGTGGGGGGGGGGGGGGGGGGGTTGAGGAATCACCAGAGAAGGCTTGGCGATACGTATTTTGACCTGGGCCAGACTTTGGATATGCCTGTCGTAGTAAAAACTGGTAGAGATAACTGAAAGCTAATAACATTGACACAACTACAGGGGTCTTTAAAAAAATTGAAACACGCTAGAAGACAAGCTAGAAACTTGGAGCACTGAAAAACTGTGAAGAACAATGCAGTAAACCAGTATGATGGGATGCAATTTAGAGGCCTCTTCAAATTTTGACTATGGGATCTTATAATTTGCAGCTGGCAACTCCCCTTTAGCCTGATCACATACATGTCTCTGTAGTACAAGATTCTGTATAGGAATGAAGACACCACTCTGCGCTTACAACGCTGTGGTATAGTAGTATTGGCCGCACTACTCTCTGGAAGGATACAGCAATCACAAGTTGAGAACTAGGTACAGATTCTGTACAAAAAGACACGACTACTTCGGAAATATGTTCACAAACGTTTCAAAATGTTTGCGCTTTTTTTATGTGGACACCCAGCCACCAACACCTTACCATGTTGCTGCTAAAAAAAAAAAAGGGGGGGGGTTTTGGATTCTAGTACCTTGACATCTGCTCTGTATAACCACGCTTGCAGCTACTCTTTCTGTAATTAATCGTGTTGTATTTATGAGCAATAAAACTTGATTTAAAAAAAAAAAAAAGGTTTTTGATATGTTTCATCACAGTAAAGGAGGGTCAACATCCAATAACCACTAAACCTTGGGAATGTCCAAAAAAACACAACGAGAAGCAGAACTATAGTGATGGATGGATAGTGTAAGTGATGGCTGGATAGTGTAATGGTTAAGGGCTCTGCCTCTGACACAGGAAACCTGAGTTCGAATCTCGGCTCTGCCTGTTCATTAAGCCAGCACCTATTCAGTAGGAGACCTTGGGCAAGTCTCCCTACCACTGCCTATAGAGCGTGTCCTAGTGGCTGCAGCTCTGGCGCTTTGAGTCCGCCAGGAGAAAAGCGTGATATAAATGTTCTGTGTTTGTTTTAGTGCAGATTTAAAGGGAACTAAAATAGACATGTTAATCTCCATATCCCTCTCACCTCTGGTTCCATTTAACAAGCATTTAGGAAGGACACTCATAAATTTATTACAACAGCTAAAAAAGAAAGCAACCATCTATGAGGCAAAGTAGGTAGTGGGGCTTCAATTGTCACGCAGCTGTGACACCAAACAGCAATAAAGATCACTTGTGTTTACAACTGGGAAGGTTTGTATGCAACACATTGTAACCATCAGCAAGAGACCATATTAGTGAAGACACCATTAAGGCTGCTTTCACAGTGGGACGTTACAGATGCACTTTAGAGCAGCCTGTAACGCAGCCCAACACACAGTAATGAAAAATCAATGGGCTGTTCACAGTGCCCACGTTGCGTTACAGTGTAACGCTGGAAGCTGAAAGACAGAGCAGCATGCTGTGCGTTATAGGTGGTTTTAGCTGCGTTAGACTGTTTGCACATGCTCAGTAAGGGGAGAGTCCGCTATTGTTCCTAGCCACATGGCTAATTAATATTCACTGCACTGTAGTGTTGTCCAGGTCATGAACAATTCGGATCTTTTTTGTGAGTCGAATCATCCGGATCATCACAATGAAGGATTCGGTTTACAGTGGATGTCTGGAAGAAACAGGATCTGCAGCTTCTGTGCACAAGCACAATCTTCCTGCTGCATCTCTCCCTTCCCCATTAGCACCCTCAATGTGCCCTCATTCTCCTGCACCTCTCACTCTGCTGCACCCCTGCTTCCTGCTTCCCTATTAAAATGATTCAAAGATTCGGTTCAAATATCCGGATCTTTTCAATGATCCGATTCGAATCATCCAAATTATTGAAAAGATCCGGACTTCCCAGGATAGCACCAAGAGCCTCATAACGTGGCTCAATCTGATGTCCAACTTCAACACCACCATGCGTTGCGTTACGGGCACGTTATGGGACCTTAACGTCCCCTAAAACGTGAACCCTTGGTGTGAAAGAGGCCTAAGAAAAGCAGCTAAACCAGCCATGTGAACCAACTAATTTATTATCAGCGTTCAGTGCAAACATTTCTAGTTTATGTTTTTCACAATGAGCCTAATTTACAAGTTCTGACCTGGTAATAAAAGAGATTGGATTGTCAAAACAAATCATACGACTTTTACTGAGCTTACCAAAAATTTTCGAGCCATAGCAAGGTCTTTTTGCCGTATTTCAAACTGGGCATACATTAACCAGATTTTTGCAAATGTAAACTGTAAAGATAGAAAACACAAGGTGGGATCAAAGATGCAGCTTCAAGCATATAACACACAGACAAAAATTGTTTTATACAGAGCATTGAACAAGCCAGTCACAGAACTATAGTCTATAAGGGCAATTATGTGGACGGAGGTAAGTACTCTACAGTTTAGCTTATCTCTTAAATTTTTGTTATTATAAAACCAAAGTAAACAACAAGGGACCAATAATCATACACCCTGCGGCAGACACACACTGAGGCTCACCCAATTCCCCCAGCGGCTGGTCTCTTGGGTGAAATCCCACACCCTTTGAAAAAAGCATATGAACTTGTGTTTATCTATAATTTGGTAATACACACCCTGGCACCAACTTCCATACTGAGCCAAGTATAGTTGTGGGACCACAAGAGGCATGTCTATTTATTATACATTCAATTATTTTACTGCAGTGACTTTCATACATGATGCACTGTTTACTTTTAGTTCTGCTTTAAATATGCCCGCAATTCATTATTTCCATGACACATGCCACGTCTGAAAGTGGTATACGCACAAACAATACCCAGTGTGCCACTTTCTTACCTTCTTATGTGGTATTAGCTCCAAACAAGCTCGATATACCTCTCTGGTCCTTTCTGGATCCTGCAATAAATTTAACATATACATAATGAACCCCTCAAAAATCACCTGAAGGCCAGGGATTTGATATAAAGTACATGTTAATGGAAGCACTGAATTAAAAAAAAACAAAAAAAAAACACATAATTACAGCTTTGCACTTTTAGACATGATAACACAAATAAAGCAGGCCACTGAATAATTTTATGCTATTAGCAATATCTTCTCTGTTGCCATGACTGCTAGTCCACTATTAAAAGCAAAGCCCAGTAGCATAGTAGATAGCACTCATCTTGCATCTGCATGGAGTTTTTATGTTCTCTTCATGTTTGCAGGTGATTCCTTTCGGCACACCTTAGACCATGGTAGGGACAATAGTATGGCACATTGGCTACCTATACTGGTCTGGTCCACAAGTCAAAAAGTTTGCCTACCCATTCAAAGAGACTCTGTAACAAAATTTTCAGCCTTATTTCTTCTATCCTATAAGTTCCTATACCTGTTCTAATGTGCTCTGGCTTACTGCAGCCTTTCATAGTTGCACAGTGGCTGTGTTATCTCTGTTATATGATCTAATCTTTTCTCCTCTGTCGGGCTCAGGCAGTCAGGCTGGAATGTGTTGTGCTGCTTGTGATTGGCTAGAAGCTATACACACCCTCTCCAGGCCCCCTGCAAGCTCTGTATGAGTCACACACTGACCTACTCTCAGCGTATCACTTGCTAGGTCTTTTGTTTGTAAAACACTGCCTAAAACTGGCAATGACAAGCCAGGATTGCAGCAGGGAGTGGCAGAAACAGCACAGAGGGGCTCAGGAGAACATAATGAATAGAATGGCATGCTTTTTATTGTAAGAATTTTAGAGTACAGATTCTCTTTAAAGAGACTCCGTAACAAAAATTGCATCCTGTTTTTTATCATCCTACAAGTTCCAAAAGCTATTCTAATGTGTTCTGGCTTACTGCAGCACTTTCTGCTATCACCATCTCTGTAATAAATCAACTTATCTCTCTCTTGTCAGACTTGTCAGCCTGTGTCTGGAAGGCTGCCAAGTTCTTCAGTGTTGTGGTTCTGCTATGAATTCCCCCTTCCAGGCCCCTCTATGCACACTGCCTGTGTATTATTTAGATTAGAGCAGCTTCTCTCTTCTCTCTTATCTTTTACAAGCTGGATAAATCCTCCTCTGAGCTGGCTGGGCTTTCACATACTGAGGAATTACATACAGGCACAGCTGTCTGCACTCTGCAGGAAGAAATAGCCTGACACTTCAGTGGAAGATAGCTGCAGGGGGAAAGAAACACACAAATGATCTCTTGAGATTCAAAAGGAAGGGTGTATACAGCCTGCTTGTGTATGAATGTATTTTCTATGTGTGGACATACTGTACATCAATCTACTTCCTGTTTTGGTGGCCATTTTGTTTGTTTATAAACAAACTTTTAAAAACTGTTTTTAACCACTTTTAATGCGGCGGGGAGCGGCGAAATTGTGACAGAGAGTAATAGGAGATGTCCCCTAACGCACTGGTATGTTTACTTTTGTGCGATTTTAACAATACAGATTCTCTTTAAGATTGTGGATGGAAACAAGATCACTTGAAGAAAACACAGGCAGATGTCGAGTCCATTCTGTCAGGATACCTAGGAGGAATCAATTTAGGAATCCCATGCTAAATGACAAGACAGCTAACCACTTAGCACCTATGCTACCACAATATCATAAGAAGTAACAAAAAAATATGCTTCCTAATATTTGTCAGACTAAAGTATAGGCAGATACACTTTCAGTTGTTTTACACATTGTTATACCTTTGCCTCTAGCTCTTCATAAAAGGCATAATTAATCCACAGGTAAATATATCTTTTCCAGTGTCTCTTCTCCTTGGTGGGTGGGACATTAGCTATGGCCCGCTCGTAAACCTCTCGCACCGTGTCCGCATCTGTATCGCTTTCCACCAGTCGCAAATAGTCAAACCACGCATCATAATTATGAGGATTGGCCTTTAGTAAGAGAGAAACCTCAGTGAGTTACATTGTTATGCTATCCAGGCACAGGTGAAAGACAGACATTAAACTACAGTATGTATGTCTTCATAACCTCGCAGTCAATTACCTTGACTTCTTCCTCGTACTGGAAACGCCTTTTATTCACGATGATATCTTCAATACCCCTCCGGTCACCATATTTCTTTTCGAAGATAGTGTAGTTCTTGAACAGTTCTTGGGCATTTTGCTTTGAGATTCTGTCGAGGGCATATTTATAGATAACTCGTACTCTTTCTGACTAAGGAAAGAAAGGTCGGTTTGGTTTATTTCAATTTGAGCACTCAGAGGACAAAATCTAGAAACTTGTTTTCACGGTAAACGTTTTGAATGCTACACAAATGTTATACACTAGAAACAGGCTGCTATTAAAATTATATTCCACCATGGTGAAAATATCACTGTTTAATACACTGCCTCCCTTTCTCCACAGAGCCGCCATACAATATAAAGCAAATTGGATGCACAACCTGCAGTGACCCGTCTGAACACATCTCTTTTTCAGCGGTGGACTCCTGTACAGGAAGTTCAAAATGATCTCATTGTGCCAACTGTGGTGGGAGATACAAACGTTTAGACAAGACACAGAACATTTATATTGCGCTTTTCTCCTGACTGATTTAAAGCATAAGAGCTGCAACCACTAGGACGCGCTCAGTAGGCAGTAGCACTGGTAGGGAGTCTTTCCCAATCTGCAAATGGGAATAGTATACTGAGGTCTTCTTTTCCCACAAAGCCACTAGAAAAGAAGCAGGTGGATGGAAGACCAAGCTTGGTTAAAGCAGGAGGATTAGTCATACTATGCCAGGGAAAAAATACACATATATAAGTAGATAAATACTTGATCTACTTACATAACACCTGTATTGTACTGTCCAAATTTTGATGTCAGTGAATTGTATATAGTAAATTAAGAGAATTCTGTTCCTGGTGGGAACTATGTCTTTTGCCCACAGTTTGAAGCTAAATACTGATGTCATTTCT
Source organism: Hyperolius riggenbachi (assembly GCF_040937935.1). NCBI lineage: Eukaryota > Metazoa > Chordata > Amphibia > Anura > Hyperoliidae > Hyperolius > Hyperolius riggenbachi. The sequence goes on along the minus strand of NC_090649.1, from coordinate 423,774,939 downwards.
TCCCTTAACTTTTTTCTTTTCTCCTCCAATGGCGGAGTCACCTCAGCCTTGCTTGTAAACACAAGTGAGCAGAGGATCAGGTTTCAGCTAGTCAGGGAAATAAAGAGAAGAGGAGGAATACATTATAGATAAAAAGACCCCCAGCATGAACCTGAATGGCAATGGCTATTAAAGGGCCAGTGCTCCTAAGGTATGTGATAACTCCAAACCATAACAGCAGAAAAAGTTTTCAATGCAGGATTAGCATCTTTATCACTTAATGCACTCAGACCAGTCGCTGTTGAAATTTGATTTTTATGGTGACAATCCCATTTCATACACTGCAGTGAGGAACATACATCTACCTATATTATATGACTATACTATGGTTGAATTTATTAAACAGTAATACTCCTACTTGCAGCAGCATATTACCTTACACATTACATCTACAGGTCTGTTATAAAATTGGTAAACAATATTAAAAAAAAAAAAAAAGATATTAAACATAACAGATAACAGAACTATGTCTGCACACATACAACTACTGTATACTGTTTTGCCAATAATAATTCTGCATTGAAAGATGGACACAAGACTGACTTCTCTGAAACACTGTAGAGTAAGCCCATCGAATTATAACTTTAAAGCAAACCTGTCATTTAAAAAAAAATACAAATTTACATACTTACTTCAGTAGAGGGAAGCCTCTGGATGATTCAGGGGCTTTTTTAATCCTCCTGGACCCTTGCCTCGCTGGGACTCTCTAAATAATCACTGCCGTACTCCGGTCTATGTACAATTGCGGTCGCACCGTGTCACCTCAAGTACTGCCGCACCTACACAGTAGCACAAAGCCACTTATGCATGGAGGGAAAAGCCATGCAGAAACCACTCCGTGCTACTGCCCAGGATGTACTTTGCACCTGCACAATGCAACCACATTCGTACATGGAAGGGAACACAGACGTGCAAATATATTTGACAAGGCTTGTAGAATATGGTCAGAGGGTTGCTGCACTGGAAAAGCGAGGTCCAGGAGGATGAGGGAAGCCTCTAGATTATCCATACTGAGGTAAGTATCTAACTATTGCATTTTTTCCCTTTGGGTACACTTTAAAAAGAGTATTTCAGGTTAAAATAGAGCCTGTAATGACAGGCTCTGTCTTAATAAAATCAGATATGGGGGAGGGGTCACGGAGATAAATACATACCTGTCCTGACGTATTCGGTGCAGAGGAGATGCTCCACCCCCCTCCTCGACAGTGCGGTGGTAGTGGGGTGGGCCGCAGCTATGCATATTGACGTGGCCAGTGCCTTAGCGGCGATTTAAAAACAAAATCGCCAGGGCCCATTCTGATAGGGAGGTGGAGTGATCAACTGCCTGAGGGGAAGACATCAGTACAGGCGAGTACTTAACACTGCGACCCCCTCCCTCCCCCAAATATTTCATCATTCAGACAGAGCCTATTTGGCTTTAGGTACACTTTAAGTATTCATCTTTCACATGTAAATGCAGCTAAAAGCCACAGAGAAGTCAATTTTCAGGATGGTCATAGTTTTCTGCTGTATTACAGGGCAGCAGTGCAATTAATGTAATCAGATTTATACTAAACCTAGATTAGAGCGCAATCACTATGTCCAGGGCTGCTACAGACCCAGGTGTAGCTAACTTAAAGGGGAACTGAAGAGTGAGGTATATGGGGCTGTCATGTTTATTTCCTTTTAAGCAATACCAGTTGCCTGGCAGCCCTGCTGATCCTCTGCCTCTAATACTATTAACCATAGCCCCTGAACAAGCATTCAGCAGATCAGGTGTTTCAGTGGTTCAGACTTTAAAGTCAGATCTGACAAGACTAGCTGCATGCTTCTTTCTGGTTTTTATTCGGATACTACTGCAGAGAAATAGACCAGCAGGGCTGCCAGGCAACTGGTATTGATTAAAAGGAAATAAACATGACAGCCTCCATGTAGCTCTCTCTTCAGTTCCCCTTTCAGGCAATTCATTCAAACTACAAAGATATGAAGGGAATAATAATAGAATATATGCGGAGCGCACAGCTTTAGGTAAATAGCTCCATTACAGTTAACCTTTATGCTCTCTCAGCATTTTGCAAGCTGAATACACTGCAGAATTGGGTATTTCAGAGCGATTATCATTCTAAAACAAAGTTTCTTATGTTCTAGTGGTTGAAATAAAAATCAGGCCGTTTTCAGCCTTGTACTGCTTAGCTTCTCTGCTGCCATCCAGTGGCTGAAATAGAATAATGCAGCTTTCAGCCTTTTACTGCTTTGTTTTTCTGTTACCATCTAGTAGTTATTGAAACAACACGATGCAGCAAATATGCATTATACTAGGAGTTTTGAATATGCTTTAAAATATTTAAGAAAATCTGTAACAAACCTGGATCCTAATGAGCCTTACCCTGTCCTCTTCACCCTCTGAGGTCCAGCGCTGGCAGCCCCTGACCACAGGTAAGATAGTTTCCTACCATGATCCTGTGCAGGCGTAGTAGTGGCTTTCCGATCGGACTCAAGCGGAAATAGAGTCTGATCAGGTCCACTCTACTGCGCAGGCGACTTGTGCATGTGCATGAGCAAAAAAGTCTGTTACCGATTCTCTTTAATGATTTTTGCATGTTTTTCTCGACGTAAATTTGACTTAAAAAGTTAATACGTGATAAACCAAAATACTTCAACTTACCTCTTTTTGATTCTCCTCAAACCTTGCAAAAGCAACAAAAAGATTCTCATCCATGTGAAACTCTCCAAAAAACTCCACAGCCCGCTCATAAACTTTTCTTGCATGTGCAATGTAGCCATGCTTCTCCTCAAACCGAGCATACTTGATCCAGTTCTTCACATCGGGGTGTACAATGACAAGTGCACTGTGGTTAAGGAAACCAATCTAGCCAGAAATCATTTACAAAGAGATTTTTTACTTTTCTGTGCATACAACAAATTTTAACTGAAAAACCTGAATCTAAATTTAACTGAATAATTTACAGATCCTGACTGCAGACTGGTATTAACCACTTCAGGACCACAGTCTTTTCGCCCCTTAAGGACCAGAGCCTTTTTCTCCATTCAGACCACTGCAGCTTTCACGGTTTATTGCTCGGTCATACAACCTACCACCTAAATGAATTTTACCTCCTTTTCTTGTCACTAATACAGCTTTCTTTTGCTGCTATTTGATTGCTGCTGCGAGTTTTAGTTTTTATTATATTCATCAAAAAAGACATGAATTTTGGCAAAAAAATTACTTTTTTAACTTGCTGTGCTGACATTTTTCAAATAAAGTAAAATTTCCTATACATTTGAGCGCGAAAGTTATTCTGCTACATGTCTTTGATAAAAAAAAAAACCATTCAGTGTATATTTATTGGATTGGGTAAAAGTTATAGCGTTTACAAACTATGGTGCCAAAAGTGAATTTTCCCATTTTCAAGCATCTCTGACTTTTCTGCGCACCTGTCAGGTTTCATGAGGGGCTAAAATTCCAGGATAGTACAAATACCCCCCAAATGACCCCATTTTGGAAAGAAGACATCCCAAAGTATTCAGTGAGAGGCATGGTGAGTTCATAGAAGATTTTATTTTTTGTCACAAGTTAGCGGAAAATGACACTTTCTGACAAAAAAAAGAAAAAAAAAAGTTTCCATTTCTTCTAACTTGCGACAAAAAAAAAATGAAATCTGCAAGAGACTCACTATGCTCCTCTCTGAATACCTTGAAGTGTCTACTTTCCAAAATGGGGTCATTTGTGGGGTGTGTTCACTGTCCTGGCATTTTGGGGGGTGCCTAATTGTAAGCACCCCTGTAAAGCCTAAAGATGCTCATTGGACTTTTGGCCCCTTAGCGCAGTTAGGCTGCAAAAAAGTGCCACACATGTGGTATTGCCGTACTCAGGAGAAGTAGTATAATGTGTTTTGGGGTGTATTTTTACACATACCCATGCTGGGTGGGAGAAATATCTCCGTAAATGACAATTGTTTAATTTTTTTTACACACAATTGTCTATAGAGATATTTCTCCCACTCAGCATGGGTATGTGTAAAAATACACCCCAAAACACATAATACTACTTCTCCTGAGTACGGCGATACCACATGTGTGGCACTTTTTTGCACCCTAACTGCGCTAAGGGGCCCAAAGTTCAATGAGTACCTTTAGGATTTCACAGGTCATTTTGAGAAATTTCGTTTCAAGACTACTCCTCACGGTTTAGGGCCCCTAAAATGCCAGGACAGTATAGGAACCCCACAAATTACCCCATTTTAGAAAGAAGACACCCCAAGGTATTCCGTTAGGAGGATGGCGAGTTCATAGAAGATTTTTTTTTTTTGTCACAAGTTAGCGGAAATTGATTTTAATTGTTTTTTTTCACAAAGTGTCATTTTCCGCTAACTTGTGACAAAAAATAAAATCTTCTATGAACTCACCATACTCCTAACGGAATACCTTGGGGTGTCTTCTTTCTAAAATGGGGTCATTTGTGGGGTTCCTATACTGCCCTGGCATTTTAGGGGCCCTAAACCGTGAGGAGTAGTCTTGAAACCAAATGTCGCAAAATGACCTGTGAAATCCTAAAGGTACTCATTGGACTTTGGGCCTCTTAGCGCACTTAGGGTGCAAAAAAGTGCCACACATGTGGTACCGCCGTACTCAGGAGAAGTAGTATAATGTGTTTTGGGGTGTATTTTTACACATACCCATGCTGGGTGGGAGAAATATCTCTGTAAATGACAATTGTTTGATTTTTTTTACACACAATTGTCCATTTACAGAGAGATTTCTCCCACCCAGCATGGGTATGTGTAAAAATACACCCCAAAACACAATATACTACTTCTTCTGAGTACGGCGATACCACATGTGACACTTTTTTGCAACCTAGGTGCGCTAAGGGGCCTAACGTCCTATTCACAGGTCATTTTGAGGCATTTGGATTCTAGACTACTGCTCACGGTTTAGGGCCCCTAAAATGCCAGGGCAGTATAGGAACCCCACAAGTGACCCCATTTTAGAAAGAAGACACCCCAAGGTATTCTGTTAGGAGTATGGTGAGTTCATAGAAGATTTTTTTTTTTGTCACAAGTTAGCGGAAAATGACACTTTGTGAAAAAAAAAACAATACATATCAATTTCCGCTAACTTGTGACAAAAAATAAAATCTTCTATGAACTCATCATACACCTAACAGAATACCTTGGGTGTCTTCTTTCTAAAATGGGATCACTTGTGGGGTTCCTATACTGCCCTGGCATTTTAGGGGCCCTAAACCTTGAGGAGTAGTCTTGAACCCAAATGTCTCAAAATGACCTGTGAAATCCTAAAGGTACTCATTGGACTTTGGGCCCCTTAGCACAGTTAGGCTGCAAAAAAGTGTCACACATGTGGTATCGCCGTACTCAGAAGAAGTAGTATAATGTGTTTTGTGGTGTATTTTTACATATAACCATGCTGGGTGGGAGAAATATCTCTGTAAATGACAATTGTTTGATTTTTTTTACACACAATTGTCCATTTACAGAGAGATTTCTCCCACCCAGCATGGGTATGTGTAAAAATACACCACAAAACACATTATACTACTTCTCCTGAGTATGGCGATACCACATGTGTGACACTTTTTTGCAGCCTAGGTGCGCTAAGGGGCCCAACGTCCTATTCACAGGTCATTTTGAGGCATTTGTTTTCTAGACTACTCCTCACGGTTTAGGGCCCCTAAAATGCCAGGGCAGTATAGGAACCCTACAAGTGACCCCATTTTAGAAAGAAGACACCCCAAGGTATTCCGTTAGGGGTATGGTGAGTTCATAGAAGATTTTATTTTTTGTCACAAGTTAGTGAAAAATGACACTTTGTGAAAAAAACAATAAAAATCCAATTTCCGCTAAGTTTTGACAAAAAATAAAATCTTCTATGAACTCATCATACACCTAACAGAATACCTTGGGGTGTCTTCTTTCTAAAATGGGGTCACTTGTGGGGTTCCTATACTGCCCTGGCATTTTACGGGCCCAAAACTGTGAGTAGTCTGGAAACCAAATTTCTCAAAATGACTGTTCAGGGGTATAAGCATCTGCAAATTTTGATGACAGGTGGTCTATGAGGGGGCAAATTTTGTGGAACCTTTCATAAGCAGGGTGGCCTCTTAGATGACAGGATGTTTTGGGCCTGATCTGATGGATAGGAGTGCTAGGTGGGTGACAGGAGGTGATTGATGGGTGTCTCAGGGGGCGGTTAGAGGGGAAAATAGATGCAATCAATGCACTGGGGAGGTGATCGGAAGGGGGTCTGAGGGGGATCTGAGGGTTTGGCCGAGTGATCAGGAGCCCACACAGGGCAAATTAGGGCCTGATCTGATGGGTAGGTGTGCTAGGGGGTGACAGGAGGTGATTGATGGGTGTCTCAAGGTGTGATTAGAGGGGGGAAATAGATGCAAGCAATGCACTAGCGAGGTGATCAGGGCTGGGGTCTGAGGACGTTCTGAGGTGTGGGCGGGTGATTGGGTGCCCGCAAGGGGCAGATTAGGGTCTAATCTGATGGGTAACCGTGACAGGTGGTGATAGGGGGTGATTGATGGGTAATTAGTGGGTGTTTAGAGGAGAGAAGAGATGTAAACACTGCACTTGGGAGGTGATCTGATGTCGGATCTGCGGGCGATCTATTGGTGTGGGTGGGTGATCAGATTGCCCGCAAGGGGCAGGTTAGGGGCTGATTGATGGGTGGCAGTGACAGGGGGTGATTGATGGGTGGCAGTGACAGGGGGTGATTGATAGGTGATTGACAGGTGATCAGTGGGTTATTACAGGAAATAACGAATGTAAATATTGCACTGGCGAATTGATAAGGGGGGGGGGTCTGAGGGCAATCTGAGCGTGTGGGCGGGTGATTGGGTGCCCGCAAGGGGCAGATTAGGGTCTAATCTGATGGGTAACAGTGACAGGTGGTGATAGGGGGTGATTGATGGGTAATTAGTGGGTGTTTAGAGGAGAGAAGAGATGTATACACTGCACTTGGGAGGTGATCTGATGTCGGATCTGCGGGCGATCTATTGGTGTGGGTGGGTGATCAGATTGCCCGCAAGGGGCAGGTTAGGGGCTGATTGATGGGTGGCAGTGACAGGGGGTGATTGACGGGTGATTGACAGGTGATTGACAGGTGATCAGGGGGGATAGATGCATATAGTACACGGGGGGGGGGGGGGGGGGGGTCTGGGGAGAATCTGAGGGGTGGGGGGTGATCAGGAGGGGGCAGTGGGCAGGGGGGGGGGATAAAAAAAAAAATAGCGTTGACAGATAGTGACAGGGAGTGATTGATGGGTGATTAGGGGGGTGACTGGGTGCAAACAGTGGTCTGGGGGGTGGGCAGGGGGGGTCTGAGGGGTGCTGTGGGCGATCAGGGGGCAGGGGGGGGAAATCAGTGTGCTTGGGTGCAGACTAGGGTGGCTGCAGCCTGCCCTGGTGGTCCCTCGGACACTGGGACCACCAGGGCAGGAGGCAGCCAGTATAATAGGCTTTGTATACATTACAAAGCCTATTATACATATGTGCAGCGGCGATCCGGGTGCTAGTAACCCGCCGGCGCTTCCGAACGGCCGGCGGGTTACTACGAGCGGTGGGCGGAGCCAGTCCCCGGCGGCTGATCGCGTCACGAATGACGCGATCGCCGCATAGCCACTCCCGCAGCCGCCCCCGCCGATGGGCGTATTGCGGTCGTTTGGGCCCGGACTTTGCCGCCGCCCATCGGCTGGGGGCGGTCCTCAAGTGGTTAAACTGAATAAGCATAAAAACTTTATAATACTACCTTTAAAGCGGATCTGAGAAAAAAAACGAACTATAACAAGTAACTTGTCTATATATCTTATCTAAAGTTTAGATAGTTTGCACAGCAAATCTAGCTGCAAACAGCTTCAATAGAATATGATTATTTCTTCCTGTGATACAATTACAGCAGCCATGTTGTTTGTAAACATGACACACAGGCAAGCTTATCTGCATCTTCAGCACTCAGCCTGTGAAAAAAACCTAATCCCCCTCCTCTTCCCTCCTCCCCTCTGCCTCTGAAATCTCTGGCTAGTAATACCTCCCCCTCCTCCTGCCCAGACTGAGCTCCCATGAGCCCTTGCTACTGTCTGAAAATGCCAAGGTTCTCTGAAAAGCTGTGGGCAAGGCTGGTTTAGTTTATAGGGAATTAGAGAATTAAAACAAAAAAGTATTTGGCTTGAGGAATGCCCTATAAACAGTAGGAAAGGAACACAATTATGCAATGAGTAAAAGTTCATCTCGGATCCACTTTAAGCAACTTGAGCACTTCTTCTAAAAAATATTTAAAAAAAAACATTCCCTTGAAAGAGGTTCCTAAATTATGTGTTCTATGTGAGGGGGCAGTGTTAAATTAACTTACCTATTGTGGCTGTTATGAAGGCCCATTTCCACAAGCCCATCCATCTTGCACCTGTCAATACCACAAATCTGCGGTTCAAAGTGCCCGCGAGTCCTCTGGTGCATGCAAAGAGATGTAGCATGTCCGGCCACTAGTGCATACTAGTAGATGCAGCGAGCCTGGCTGCTGGTGCATCTCTGCTGGGCGGGAGATGTAAAGGTATTAAGGACTACATTCTCCTGGCATACACCAGTAGCCAGGAATGCTAAATCTCCCAGCATGCACCAGTTGCTAGGAACGCTAAATCTCCCGGCATGCACCAGTTGCTAGGAACACTAAATCTCCCGGCATGCACCAGTGGCCAGGAACGCTAAAACTCTCCCGGCATGCACCAGTGGCCAGGAACGCTAAAAATCTCCCGGCATGCACCAGTGGCCAGGAACGCTAAAAATCTCCCAGCATGCACCAGTGGCCAGGACTGCTATCTCCCGGCATGCACCAGTGGCCAGGAACGCTAAATCTCCCGGCATTCACCAGTGGCCAGGAACGCTAAATCTCCTGGCATGCACCAGTGGCCAGGAACGCTAAATCTCCCGGCATGCACCAGTGGCCAGGAACGCTAAATCTCCCGGCATGCACCAGTGGCCAGGAACGCTTAATCTCCCGGCATGCACCAGTGGCCAGGAACGCTAAATCTCCCGGCATGCACCAGTGGCCAGGAACGCTAAATTTCCCGGCATGCACCAGTGGCCAGGAACGCTAAATCTCCCAGCATGCACCAGTGGCCAGGAACGCTAAATCTCCCGGCATGCACCAGTGGCCAGGAACGCTAAAAATCTCCCAGCATGCACCAGTGGCCAGGAACGCTAAATCTCCCGGCATGCACCAGTGGCCAGGAACGCTAAATCTCCCGGCATGCACCAGTGGCCAGGAACGCTAAATCTCCCGGCATTCACCAGTGGCCAGGAACGCTTAATCTCCCGGCATGCACCAGTGGCCAGGAACGCTAAATCTCCCGGCATGCACCAGTGGCCAGGAACGCTAAATCTCCCGACATGCACCAGTGGCCAGGAACGCTAAATCTCCCGGCATGCACCAGTGGCCAGGAACGCTAAATCTCCCGGCATGCACCAGTGGCCAGGAACACTAAATCTCCCGGCATGCACCAGTGGCCAGGAACGCTAAATCTCCCGGCATGCACCAGTGGCCAGGAACGCTAAATCTCCCGGCATGCACCAGTGGCCAGGAAAGGACCAGTGGCCAGGAAAGGTAAATCTCCCGGCATGCACCAGTGGCCAGGAACAGTAAATCTCCCGGCATGCACCAGTGGCCAGGAACGGTAAATCTCCCAGCATTCATCAGTGGCCAGGAACGCTAAATCTCCTGGCATGCACCAGTGGCAAGGAACGCTAAATCTCCCAGGATGCACCAGTGGCCACTAACGCTAAATCTCCCGGCATGCACCAGTGGCCAGGAACGCTAAATTTCCCGGCATGCACCAGTGGCCAGGAACACTAAATCTCCCGGCATGCACCAGTGGCCAGGAACGCTAAATCTCCCGGCATGCACCAGTGGCCAGGAACGGTAAATCTCCCGGCATGCACCAGTGGCCAGGACCGCTAAATCTTCCGGCATGCACCAGTGGCCAGGAAAGGTAAATCTCCCGGCATGCACCAGTGGCCAGGAACAGTAAATCTCCCGGCATGCACCAGTGGCCAGGAACGGTAAATCTCCCAGCATTCATCAGTGGCCAGGAACGCTAAATCTCCTGGCATGCACCAGTGGCAAGGAACGCTAAATCTCCCAGGATGCACCAGTGGCCACTAACGCTAAATCTCCCGGCATGCACCAGTGGCCAGGAACGCTAAATTTCCCGGCATGCACCAGTGGCCAGGAACGCTAAATCTCCCGGCATGCACCAGTGGCCAGGAACGCTAAATCTCCCAGCATGCACCAGTGGCCCGGAACGCTAAATCTCCCGGCATGCACCAGTGGCCAGGAACGCTAAATTTCCTGGACTGCACTAGCAGTCAAGAATGATGAATCTCTGGGCATGCACAAGGCACTGTGAACACCACATCTCCTGGCACACACCAGGGACACGCTGGACTTGCGGGCACTTTGAACCCCGACCTTGTAGCATTGACAGGTGCAAGATGAATGCCCTCATGGAGATGGGGGCTACAGAGCAGCCTCCATAGGAGAGTTCATTTAATTCTGCCCCTCACATAACACACATCATTTACAAACATGCCTTACAGGAAGGTTTTGTTTAAAATACCTTCTTTTATATGAAGTGGTCAGGTTGCTTTAAAGTGCTAATTAAACTATTAATAAAAAAAAAAAAATACTGGGGCCCACTAGACCACTAAGGATTTCAAGGAATGCGATTTTGGCCCCTGCAATCCCTGGATGAAATTGCTCTGAAAATGCTGCAGGTTTAACAATTGTGATTTCTGCAAATCATTGGAATCATTGCCATAGGCTTTCATTAGTCTAGTGCTTCTGGAAATGCCTGCAAAAACAGAAATTGCTGCTGAAACAACTCTAGTGGGCTCCACAAAACATGTCCAACCTACATTTCCGATCTTACTCAGAGGTACACACCTAGCCGCTCACTCCGCTCTTCCAATGAACTTCGCCTAACCGCCCCCCCGCATCACCTAGTCCCATGCACGCCTCCAGGACTTCTCAAGAGCTGCTCCAACACTATGGAACTCCCTACCTCCACCATCTTCAAGAAAGCCCTCAAAACTCACCTTTTCACTCTGTCCTACTACCCCGCACAAGTGCTCTAAACCCACAGCTGAACTCTGGTCCCCTACCTTTCGTGTCCTTGCCTTTCCCTCTAGATTGTAAGCCTTCGGGCAGGGTCCTCCTCCTTTTGTGTCCTACCTGATCATGCGCCTCCATTACTGTGAACCCATGCTATACATCTGAGTGAACCTAACTTGCCTAATCTCCATGCTCCATCCAGTGACTAAGCATTACCTTGTACTCATACTGTGGTCTTTCTTCTATTCATGTATTGTCATTTTGCTGTATGTCACCCCTAAATATTGTCTGTAACCTAAACTAATGTCCAGCGCTGGGTAATATGTTGGTGCTTTATAAATACAATAAATAAATAATGCCTAAGGGATGTTTTATACTGCAGGTGTCTTGCTGCATCTTGCAATCTGTTTGCAACAAATGACAAAACGACATGAATAAAACAACAGAAATCGTAGGGCATGTTTTATCCTGGTGTGATCCATTTTTTATCCAATTTATACTGGTGTGATTAATTCATGATCAGATTTTGCCTGATCGCACACGTCCAGTATGCTGCATTATTTCTGTGTTTCTAGCCTCCAGTATAAATCGTGAAATGCAGTCACAGCAAAATCATATTGTAAAAAAACGTATTGTGTTTTTTCAGTGTAATACTGCCCAAAAGGGTTTTCAGTGATGCTGGCCCCACCTTCTTCCATCTCCACTCTGATGACCTTTGCACTTGAGCAAGGCCCAAAGGACAAAAAGGGGGGCCAACAGCACAGACATTTAGGAAAGCAAAAACATATGATCTGCATACTCATTCTAGGTCATTGAGATGCAATAACCAGGAAAGTAGTACTGTTTAAGAGACATCCTTTCCATTTCTCTGACTTAGGGTTAATTTTATAGAACACTTGTGCCAGCAGCACCAGAGAGCTCTTCTCAAGCCAGAAACATGCAGATTATCCTATTGGTAGTACAAATTAAATGCATTTCACTAATGAGCAAAATGGACTTTTCACAGTCCACGAAATGGACTTTTGCAGTGCTGCAATATTTTTTTTTTCTAAACATAGTGACAAGGTTTTTTTTTTTTTTAAATAACAGTAAAAAACCCCAAATACAGTAATGCTTTCCGTCTGCCACTCCTTGCATTATACGTAGAACCTACAGAACTGTGGTGTAAACACAGTGGCATGTAACTCTTAAAGGATATATCTCTCATAGATAGAACGTGCACTTTCTATTTCCTTGTAACGAAGTTCAAAATTGATGTAGGAATGCCACGCTTGCTCCTCCGGCTGCCAATCCATCCAGCGCTCAAACACTTGCCTGGTACCCGCTACATTGCCCAGCATCTCCTCCATGTAGGTGTATTTGTACCTATTAAGTGAAAATAAGCACATGTCCAAATAAGCCACATTTCTAGAGAGGTCTACATCTGGCGTTCCATCATATAAAATACACAATTACATACCAGAACTGGTTGACTCTGGGTAGGACGGTGATAGCTCGATCCCAGATATTACGTGCATGGTTAACCTGGCGGTTCTTCATCTCCATCTCTGCATACTTCAACCATAATGTAATATTCCGGTGGTCCACATCCAACGCCCTTTCGTATATAGATCGGGCCCTATGAAGACAAAGACCAACTGTAACTTTTAATAAAAAACTTTTTATAAGGCTATCCTGAAAGCCATCAGATTGCAAATGATCACTTGCACAATAATTTACACATCAATGAAGTATCCGCAAATTATTATTATTTAGTAATAAAGAAATCACAAATAAAAACATAAAAAATGTAAACCCCAATTTACATACCTCTGAACCTCTTTCAGGCTTTCTTCCCATTGTGCATACTTTATCCAGTTACTTATAACAGTTCTGTTTTTCCTTATATTATCTTCAAAGGTCTGGATGTGGAAAACAAATTATATCAGAATAGATTATTTTGGCACAGACAGCACAGCAGACTTTCATAAAACAGGTGGTGGGTGCTGTACATATTGCAGATTAACGTTACATTACACAGTGTGGATTGCTAGTTACTTTTACGTTACACAGTTGAGGGCCAGTACAGCTTGGGGGAAGAACGAGTTCCTGTGCCTGGATGTCCTGGTAGAGAAAGTCCTGAAGCAGCGCCCCGATGGGAAAAGGTTAAGGTAGCAGCTGCCAGGATGGGTGGGATCGTTTGCAGTCCTCGCTGCCCTGGATTGCAGTCTGGAGAAGTACAGGAGGTCTAGAGATGGGGGGGGTTCTTATAATCTTCCCTTCAGCTTTGATGACTCTCTGGAGCATGTGCTTGTCCCTAGCAGAGCTGCCCGCATACCATAAGATGATGCAGGAGCAGATCATTTCAATCTCCTGGTGGTAGGCTTTTTTTACCACTCTTGTCCAAAACTAATCAGCTATTATTATAAACTTATATATAACATTATATCCTGATATCGCATGGGCCTGGCTGTAACAATGTATGCCGGGAGATGCAGTCCATCAATGTTGGGAGACTTAATCACACTGCTGGACTACATATCCTGCCATGCATTGCAGTGGCTGCACAATATCACCAGACACTTCAATCTCCAGCAGCTGTGGCATAACGCGGGGGATGGGCAGGAAGCAGCCCCCCTGAAGGTAACTAAATGTGCTCGCCGCCTCCACAATAGACCACTCCAATTATGAACTTCCTTTAGGGGGAGGCTCATTTCATATCATCTTTAACTGAACCGTCAAGTTAATTTGACGTTATCTGCATCGTGACGCAACAGATAAGCTTACCGCAGAAGGTTTTCATTATCAATTATCTTCCATAGTTAAATCTCTGCGTTTTTTTTCCTGCATGGGAGCTGACATTTTTCTGGTGAAGTCAACAGTGCACAGAGTAGGGAAAATACACAGCAATTTTTTTAAGCATGCTGTGTATAGCATATCAAATGTATATATATTTAACAGGGTTAATAGTCATCACTTCACTCACATCACTAATATTAAACTGGGCTTCTGAGTATTCAATCTTTTGTCTTATTTTAAAACTTTCTCAGGAGCAAGGTGTACTTTAAAGCGGTCTGAAAGCCAGCATTTCTACTTTGCTCTAAAAGATTCCTCACAGCTTGAAAGCTTTTTTTTTTTTTTTTAGCAGAACATCACTGAAATGGTTCAACAAAGCACTTTGTCCTGCTATTCAGCTTCAAATCTGCATCCAAACTGGAGAACAGTATCTTTGTTTGCATTCCAATGTTGATAGATAAACACAGTGTAACAAGTGAAAAGGAGCTCTCTGTCAAGCACACAAACCGCTCAGAACAGCTAACTAGAAGATGTTAATATATAATAAAAAGCAGTATGAATAAAATGCAATGGCAGGTTTCAGGGCAAGATAAACTACACTTTGGAAACTTGTAATTTGTAAACAGACAATATTACTTATGCACAAAAGCAAATATGATAACTGTATGAGTAATAAAAAGTAGGAAAACACATTTTTATTGAATGTTATGTCGGAGTTTCAGACCACTTTAAGGGGAAGTAAACCACATTATACAGTTGCATAGATTTACCTTCCTTTTCCTTAGTTTGTAGTCGTTTAGTTCCTCTTCATCTGTTATCTTCTGTTTCGGAGGAGGGGGCAGTAACTCAAGCTCTCTTTCCTTGGCTTCTCTCAGCAACTGTTCCGCTGTGATCTGGACTTCAGCAGGAGCTTTATTTTTTACCTGCACAAGACAAGAGGACATGTTTAGCATTCACATACATCAAACCACCTGGATAGTGTAATGGTTAAGGGCTCTGCCTCTGACACAGGAGACCTGGGTTCAAATCTCGGCTCTGCCTGTTCAGTAAGCCAGCACCTATTCAGTAAGGAGTTTCTTGGGCAAGTCTTCCTAACACTGCTGCTGCCTACTGAGTGCGCTCTAGTGGCTGCCTCGCAAGCGCTTTGAGTCTGACAGGAGAAGGGCGCTAAATACTGCAATTAATTCCATTATTCTGGCAGCAGTTACTCTGCAGTCTCTCTTCATAACATTTATGATATTCGAATTATTTGACAATATTAACAAATATAAAAGTTTAGCGGCTGTACTGAGATTTTGGACAATCTATGATGATCAGCAGCTGAAAAGGGCTGGACTCAAAAACAGCACTGAAGCACTGACCATGGCAGCAGGAGAACAGGCCCTGTGCACCTCAAAGAAACTCCAACACCTAGTGGCAGGGTGTATGATGCTAGCAGGAACAGCACCCACTCAGCAGCAGGGCTGTGCAGTCAGAGTAATTTTGGGTACCTGGAGTTGGAATAAACTGAGGAGTTGAAGTCAGATGATTTTTGAACCAAATCCATATCCTTTGTAAAAATTAGACTAAGGAGTCGGAGCAATTTTGGGTGCCTGGAGTCGGAGGTTTCATAAACTGAGGAGTCAGAGTCAGTTGATTTTTGTACCGACTCCACAGCCTGCTCAGCAGCACACTCAAATAGCTACCATCAAATACAGGAACATCTGCAAAGTATATGGAGTAGACCAGTGGTTTCCAAGTTTTTTAGACCAAAGAGTGAGCAAGGGCAAAACAAATTGGGGCATAACTTAAAAGTACCTCAATAAAACAAAAAATCAAATTCTATATTCAGCCAAAATCCAGAGATATACAAATAATACCAATGACCCGAAGATTATCAATGGCTTGTACACATTACTGGTATATCAAAGGAAAGCCAAATTCCAACAATGAATGACACAATTATGCAGTGCTACCACCCCCAAACATTATAATTAGGCAGCGTGTCCGTCCATACATCAAAATTAGACAGCGGGACAAAAATAATTAAGTAACGAGCTGTGAAATAATATTTAGAATGCCCCCCAAAATAAAATAGCCCTCAAATAAAACAGGTAGACTGCACCCCCCCCCCCCCCCATAGTATAGGTAGAAAACACCCTCAAACACAAACACAAACACACACACACACACACACACTAATAAAAATGTAGGTTGAGTGCACCCCCCCCTAGTATTATGCAGAGTGTTTGTGTCCCTCAAATAGCATAGGCAGAGAGTATGCCAAATATCAGGCGCAGTGCCCCCCAAATATAAGGATGAGATCTGCCCAATTGAGCAGAGCGATTTCCAAATATTAAGCAGTGTTGCCCCTACGAAGCAGACCATTCAATGTTAAGGGACGATTCCACTCCATGAGGCAGACTAACCCCCAAATATTAAGCAGCATGTCTTTTAAGGTGCCCACCAGTTAAGCAGAGTGACCTCTAGTTATAGATTCTCTATAGATTCTTCCGCCAACCAGGCAGACTAAACCCCCAATTCTCACCCCAGTTATGCACAGTGACCCCCTAAAAGTGATCCAGGGTTTCCCCTGAAAGATTAGGCCGAGTTCCATCCGCATTAGGCAGAGTGAATCATGCACAATACGGCAGTGTAACCCCCAAAAGTCAAGCATTTCCCCCCTCCCATTACGCAAAGCGATCTCCAAATATTAGATATACACACCTACCTAACAACTGATGTTGCCTACGGGGAATAGGGAGCCTATCCCCATGGGCAGCATCGCTAGGCCAGCCTCTACAGACGCTTGTCAGCTGTGCAGCTGAAAACGCGTTCTGTTGCTATGGGGGGCTGAGTTGAGGGACAATGGAGTGGTGGGTGCAGATTGTTTGCCAAGTGGCTGTTGCTGTTCAGGAGCCTCTGCTCCACATGCCTGACTATTGGCTTAGGCAGTCCTTATCTGACTTTATTTAGGAGTTCCACTTCCCCTTTAAAAAGAACACTGCCCAGGTTTCTTCCCTCGATGAAAGAATACCAATACTCCCACGTGCCTCACTGAAGACCTGGGTGATGCAGCGTGGCGTATATTAATGTGCTACTCCACATTAGTCCTCTTATATGCCTACACCATACTAACGGAGAACGGGTGATGCAGCCCCATATATGATAATGCTAGGGCACATACGCAATTGCTATTTTGTGGTGCTTCAGAGAACCACTTAAAGGCTTGGCAAGCTGTAGTTGGGTCCCACTGGGTAAAAACCTCCAAAGTGAAGATGGGAGATGCCACAGAAGGTCGTGGAAAATAAATGGTCTAAGGGTACATACACATGCAATTTTGATTAATCAATATCACTGACTAATTTAAGCACCTCCACGTAGCATGAGATCCAACAGATTTTGAATACTATAACCATATTGTGTAGGTAAGGTCTTGTACTACATGGGACTGGCAAAAATGTCCAATCAAAACTGACTGTGTATACACATGTTAAGATCCTGATCCAGACAGACAAATGGGTACTGGCAGCAGACTTCACAACAGAAGATAGCGCTTGTAAGAAATAAAGCAGCGGCATGTGATGGCAACATCAGGAGTATGAAAAGCTGGAAAAATGGCAAAAAAAATGAACTAGAGATGATGTGGAAAGTAAAGGACAATGGTTCCAGTAGCAGTGGCTCAAGGCACTGACGCTGAAGCTGGAGGGACAGCGGCGTAGCTGGGCTTTCAAGCACCCGGGGACAAATTGGGCATGGCCACACATCAGAATGTGGTCATGGGTGGAGCCAAATGTACAAATGCTGTTTAAATAGCCAAATGTGCCCCCCTTCCCCTCATTTAGATAGCCAGATCTACCCCCTATAGTTATCCAGATGTGCCCCCCTTGTTCTGCTGCTGTTAACACTTCTGCACTTCTCTGCAGAGGGTGGGCGAAAAGCAGGGGCACTTCGGGAAGCCAGCAAGCTGCTTCTCACTCACCTGGGGGTGCGGTGGCAAAACTCTGCACCTCCTTACAGTGCTGCGTCCGGGAACATGTGCCCCGGAGCAGTGCTTTTCAGCGCTGCTAGATTTGGGCGCAGCCGGCACCTCCATAGACTACAATAGGGATCATTCCTATTGCAGCGCTCAGTGAGTAACGTCGGAGCCGGCAGAAGACGTTGCTGAAGTTGCTTAAAAACATAATAATTCGGCCTCCAGCAATCGCTGGAAGCCGAATTATTTCATTCCCCCACTATCCATGGCGGCCTGGAGGGGGAATAGTAATTAAATCGGCCCGGACTTGTGCAGAAGCAGGATCAGCCTTATACCGCTGTATCCTGCGCCCAAGTCTACCGGCGCCAATTTCAAATGTACTCCATGTACCCCCCCCCCTTGCCCAGCCATAGCTACACTTCTGAGGGGCGCCTCCATCAGATCCCAGGAACATCAGACATTTCTGCATAAAAAGTGTGGTGTTATGCTGGGCACACACAATGCTATATGCTGTCTGGATCAGCAGGAATTAAAGGATTATTTCCGTCATGTCCGATCTGCTCAAGTTTGATAATGGGATCAATTTTCCGAAGTTAGCACGGGAAAAATCAATCCTGTTATCGATCAGGAGCAGTTTTCACATGTAAACACGATGCAACTTCCAGTCAGATCACCCATTGCTCGTACAGGAAATTGCATCGTGTGTACCCAGCATTAGAAACAGCTAAGGGACTGTAAAGTACCCTGAAGCTCCCAGGCCTTTGACTGGTAGAGAATCCAAGCTCGTAAAAAAAAAAAACATATGCCACCCACGTGGAGTTAGGAAATAAGTAATATTTTACAACATACATATTTCTTAATGACTAAGAAAGTCAGATCTCACTAATTAGTGCTAAAACTATGAGACAATATTACTGCACAGTCTACAGTAACACTGGGAGTGGGGGGCAGTGACTGCTCTGGGGACACCCATGAAGCCAGATTACGTGTCACCTCTCCTCTACCCACCTTTGCCACTTTCGGTATCCGCTGCTTCCCTGCCGCTGTGGACGCCATGTTTCCCCCGGTTCACGTCCACTCTAGCCTAGACTCAGAGTACACAACACACCGGAACGTCCGCACCGTACGTCCTTCCGTACGACTGACGTCAGAATGTCTCAGCACTGGAGGCTGAACACACACTGTTCCTGCACACGGCGGCCATGATTGTGAAGACCTTGGCATGCAACTTGTGCATTTTAATGATTTGATAGCAAAAAACCTCCAGCTTCGCTGTTCACCCAAGTCATACATGACATGTGAATGTCCTCAGCGGAGTTGTAGCTCTGCATTCTGCTTGCTGTAGCGCCTGTGTCACTTTCTCAGAGTGCAGGCGGCCATGTTTCTGTAGACTGAAATACAGCGCAGCTCAGGTGGATGACGTTGACTGTTGCCATAGCTACTACAGCGTCCTTTCCATAAGGGCTGTGTTGGGAAATCTGTTCTTTCTGCATTTGCTTATCAAGAGGAGGAAAGACAGAAGCACAGCGAGGTAATAATAATGATGGTTCTGTTTCTTCGAATGAGGTGAATTTTGGATTCTTCCAAGATGTTATTATTATTTAATATTTTTATAGTGCTGACATCTTCCGCAGTGCTTTACGGAGTATACAGTATATAGTCTTGTTACTATACAATACAATAACATTTCTATAGCGCTTTTCTCCCATAGGACTCAAAGCGCTTAGGCTCTCTCAGATTCAGTAATTGGTAGTAGGATGATGTATTCACACAACAAAAGTTATATTTCTGCAAATGCCAAACTGAACAGGTGGGTTTTCAGGCCGGATTTAAACACGTCCAGGGATGGAGCTGTCTTGATCTGTTGAGGTAAGGCGTTCCAAAACATAGGGGCAGCATGACAGAAGGCTCTGGGACCAAAAGTTTCCAAGTGGACTCTGGGTACGACTAGATTATTAGAACCTGTGGATCTGAGAATGCGGGGATTGTTACGCAGCTGCAACATTTCTTTCATGTATCCAGGGCCCAGATTATTCAGTGATTTAAATGTCAGTAGGCCGATCTTGAATAGGACCCTCCATTCTATAGGTAGCCAGTGAAGGGAGTGTAGGACTGGCGTTATGTGGCAGTGATGGGGTTGGTTGGTTAGCAGTCTGGCAGCAGTATTCTGTATCAGCTGTAGGCGTTACAAGTCCTTTTTTTGGAAGGCCAGTGTAGAGAGCATTGCAGTAGTCCAGTCGGGAGGTAATCAAGGCATGAACTAAGGTTGGTAGATCTTCTGGGGGGATGAGGTGCTTGATTTTTGCAATGTTCTTAAGGTGAAAATAGGATGATTTCATCACAGCAGAGAGGGGCTCACAATCTAATCCCTAACAGGTGAAGTTTCATACTTGTCATTTCTGCTAAATATTTTGTAACAATATTCAACCTTCATCCACAGCTACTGTAATGATCTGTAAATTATCACTGTGCAAATTATCAATAAAAAAACTTAAAGATAACCTAAAGTCAAAAAAAAAATGAGATTAACTCACCTGGGGCTTCCCTCAGCCCCCTGCAGACGATTGATGCCCTCGCAGCTCCGGTCCGATGCTTCTGGACCTGCCGACGACGACTTCCGGTTTCACCGTCACCGGCAGACAGGCATAGGGACGCGAGTGATTGTTCGCGTTCCCAGCCTGTATATCGCCCCCTATGCTGCTATTGCGACTAGGAGGCGCAAGCATAGGGGGCGATATACAATCACTCGCGTTCCCATGCCTGTCGGCCGGTGACGGCGAAACCGGAAGTCGTCGCCGGCGGGTCCAGAAGTATCGGACCGGAGCTGCGAGGGCACCGATCGTCTGCAGGGGGCTGAGGGAAGCCCCAGGTGAGTTAATCTCATTTTTTTTGTTGCCTTTAGGTTCACTTTAAAGTGGAACTTTAATACAAACCATCATTTAAAACTGCATTTTGTGTTCAATTATGTTATCTTTGACTAATAGTTAACGGTTTTTGATGAGCAGAAACATTTAAGTGTGACAAACATGCAAAAGAATAAGAAATCAGTAAGGGGGCAAATAGTTTTTCACACCACTGTATTTCCACTGGTCTAATGTCCATTCCTTGAGTTCTTTAGCCCAAACAAGTCTCTTCTGCTTGTGTGGCATTGAACTGGTCTCTAATCTGAGCTGCTGTTAACCTGCGATTTCTGAGGCTGGTGACTCGGATGAATTTATCCTCCGCAGCAGAGGTGACTCTTGGTCTTCCTTTCCCGGGGCGGTCGCATGTGAGCCGGTTTCTTTGTAGCGTTTGATGGTTTTTGAGACTGCACTTGGGGGCACTTTCAAAGTTTTCCCAATTTTTCGGACTGACTGACTTTCATTTCTTAAAGTAATGATGGCCACTCGTTTTTCTTTACTTAGCTGCTTTTATCTTGCTATAATACAAATTCTAACAGTCTATTCAGTAGGACTATCAACTGTGTATCCACCTGACTTCTCCACAACGCAACTGATGGTCCCAACCCTATTTATAAGGCAAGGAATTCCACGTATTAAACCTGACAGGGCA
The DNA here is from genome assembly GCF_040937935.1 of Hyperolius riggenbachi. Classification (NCBI taxonomy): domain Eukaryota; kingdom Metazoa; phylum Chordata; class Amphibia; order Anura; family Hyperoliidae; genus Hyperolius; species Hyperolius riggenbachi. Next base: position 423,753,509 of record NC_090649.1, on the reverse strand, counting down.
CACCTGTGAAGTGAAAACCATTTCAGGTGACTACCTCTTGAAGCTCATCAAGAGAATGCCAAGGGTGTGCAAAGCAGTAATCAAAGCAAAAGATGACTACTTTGAAGAACCTAGAATATGACATATTTTCAGTTGTTTCACACTTTTTGGTTATGTACTATACTTCCACATGTGTTAATTCATAGTTTGGATGCCTTCAGTATGAATCTACAATGTTCATAGTCATGAAAATAAAGAAAACTCTTTGAATGAGAAGGTGTGTCCAAACTTTTGGTCTGTACTGTATATATATATATACAGAGAGAGCTGTATATATATATACAGAGAGAGAGAGAGAGAGAGAGAGAGAGAGAGAGAGTTATTCAGTTAAAGGGGCACAATGGCGATAACTGTTAAAATTTTAAATATGTGCAAACACATACAAATAAGAAGTACGTTTTTTCCAGAGTAAAATGAGCCATAAATTACTTTTCTCCTGTGTTGCTGTCACTTACAGTAGGTAGTAGAAATCTGACAGTAGCTACAGGTTTTGGACTAGTCCATCTCTTCATAGAGGATTCTCACCAAGGCTTTTATTCTTTATAAAGATATTCCCTAAAAAGGATTTAAACAATGATGCTGACCAGCTTCCCTACTCGCTACACAGTTTTTTGGCAGCTGGACAGAGCAACTGCCATTCACTAAGTGCTTTTGTAAATAAATAAATCCCTGAGAATCCCCTATGAAGAGATGGAGTAGTCCAAAACCTGTCGCTTCTGTCAGATTTCTACTACTTACTGGAAGTGACAGCAACATAGGAGAAAAGTAATTTATGGCTCATTTTACTCTGGAAAAAAAGTACTTCCTATTTGTTTATGTTTGCACACATTTAAAATTTTAAAATTTTTCGCCATAGTGCCCCTTTAAAGAGTAACTGTCAGGCTGCAGAAGCTAATTTAAACCTCTATTCTCCTGTGTTAAACAGTTTAGACAGAAGCCAAAAAGACATTACTAAAGATAAAAATCTCTCTTACATTTAATGTGTGCTTATCAGCAAAGCTAAGCTCCTAAGGAGGACGCAAGCCGCATTCCATACTGCAAAGCATTCTGGGGCCCTCCCCTCGGCTGCTAAGGAGAAGACGGGATCAAGTTTCAGCAGCTTCTAACTCAGTCCAGCCACAGCACAGATAAATCTCCGGGAAGAGTACTCTGCAGGAGTCCGCTATTGTTCCTAGCCACATGGCTCATTAATATTCACTGCACACTGTGTTATTCTGTAAGAGCTCCTCTGTGATCAGAAGCAGGCAGGACATGACGACACATTTGGCTTCACAAACATGGAACCTGCCATGGGCTGTCAGGAGCATCATTCTCTGCATATACTATATAAAAATTCTGTGAAATCCAAACGTGGACAGTGAAATGCATATGTAATGTAAGTACAGCCAATCTTTAGCTACTGATATATGTGTTTATTTTCTCTGAGACCTTATACCTAACAGCTCCTCTTTAAAACTCACCTCTCTGATCAAGATCAGCCCATTATCTGAATTTGATGAGTAAAGAAGGAGGCACTCCAATGGCTTATAAACTTTGGTTTATCAAATCTCAGCAATACACAACATGTTTCAGCCTCAATGTTAAGTAGAGGAAAATTGCTCTAAAAAGCGCTGAACATAACGATTTTCCAAGCGCTTTTCTGGTACAATTAACCCTTCGCACACTCACATGCAAATGTTCAAACAAATGCATATACAGATTTACTCATCCAGGCACAACTGTTATCCCTACAGCTAAATTAAAAGCCAGGGTTTTAGTTCACAGAAGAATGCATTCTTATGCTTAGTCACCTATACTGCGCAGAAGTACCCAGGTAAACATAGGTGTCCTAACTCTGGCCCTGTAACATGCATAGTGCAGACATGCAAACACATTCATTGCATCAAACCTATCAATGGATTAGGAGCACACATCCTAACTTATCATTGACCCCTGTGGCTAGGGTCCAATTCGGTGCACTCCCCCTTCCCCTGTATGTTTGTCAGCATGCAGACAGCTTATGCTGGTGTATGCGCATGGTGCACATGGAAACATAATGTTAGCTCCCTTGTGCGATTGGTAAGATGCACTGTCTTTCCCAGGAGAGGAAGTTAGGATGTGTGCTCCTAATCCATTGATAGGTTTGATGCAATGAATGTGTTTGCATGTCTGCACTATGCATGTTACAGGGCCAGAGTTAGGACACCTATGTTTACCTGGGTACTTCTGCGCAGTATAGGTGACTAAGCATAAGAATGCATTCTTCTGTGAACTAAAACCCTGGCTTTTAATTTAGCTGTAGGGATAACAGTGGTGCCTGGATGAGTAAATCTGTGAATGCATTTGTTTGAACATTTGCATGTGAGTGTGCGAAGGGTTAATTGATTTTTTCTGTTTCTAGCCACACCCCCTTCAGCACCTCCCTTTCCCTAATAATTTATTTAATGTCCTAACTAGAGGCGATGTGCCTGGATGTATGTATGTTTATTCTTATCATTGACCCCTGTGGCTAGGGTCCAATTCGGTGCACTCCCCCTTCCCCTGTATGTTTGTCAGCATGCAGACAGCTTATGCTGGTGTATGCGCATGGTGCACATGGACACATAATGTTAGCTCCCTTGTGCGATTGGTAAGATGCACTGTCTTTCCCAGGAGAGGAAGTTAGGATGTGTGCTCCTAATCCATTGATAGGTTTGATGCAATGAATGTGTTTGCATGTCTGCACTATGCATGTTACAGGGCCAGAGTTAGGACACCTATGTTTACCTGGGTACTTCTGCGCAGTATAGGTGACTAAGCATAAGAATGCATTCTTCTGTGAACTAAAACCCTGGCTTTTAATTTAGCTGTAGGGATAACAGTTGTGCCTGGATGAGTAAATCTGTGAATGCATTTGTTTGAACATTTGCATGTGAGTGTGCGAAGGGTTAATTGTTTTTTTCTGTTTCTAGCCACACCCCCTTCAGCACCTCCCTTTCCCTAATAATTTATTTAATGTCCTAACTAGAGGCGATGTGCCTGGATATATGTATGTTTATTCTTATCATTGACCCCTGTGGCTAGGGTCCAATTCGGTGCACTCCCCCTTCCCCTGTATGTTTGTCAGCATGCAGACAGCTTATGCTGGTGTATGCGCATGGTGCACATGGACACATAATGTTAGCTCCCTTGTGCGATTGGTAAGATGCACTGTCTTTCCCAGGAGAGGAAGTTAGGATGTGTGCTCCTAATCCATTGATAGGTTTGATGCAATGAATGTGTTTGCATGTCTGCACTATGCATGTTACAGGGCCAGAGTTAGGACACCTATGTTTACCTGGGTACTTCTGCGCAGTATAGGTGACTAAGCATAAGAATGCATTCTTCTGTGAACTAAAACCCTGGCTTTTAATTTAGCTGTAGGGATAACAGTTGTGCCTGGATGAGTAAATCTGTGAATGCATTTGTTTGAACATTTGCATGTGAGTGTGCGAAGGGTTAATTGATTTTTTCTGTTTCTTGCCACACCCCCTTCAGCACCTCCCTTTCCCTAATAATTTATTTAAAGAGAATCTGTATTGTTAAAATCGCACAAAAGTAAACATACCAGTGTGTTAGGGGACATCTCCTATTACCCTCTGTCACAATTTCGCCGCTCCCCGCCGCATTAAAAGTAGTCAAAAACAGTTTTAAAAAGTTTGTTTATAAACAAACAAAATGGCCACCAAAACAGGAAGTAGATTGATGTACAATATGTCCACACATAGAAAATACATCCATACACAAGCAGGCTGTATACAGCTTTCCTTTTGAATCTCAAAAGATCATTTGTGTGTTTACCTTCTGTCCCCTTCTTCTCTCATGCACTGAACATTACAGGCTTCCTGCAGACAGCTCTGCATGTGCCTGTGTTTGTAATTCCTCAGTATGTGTCAGCCAGCTACTTTCACAGCCTAACAGAGGAGGATTTTTATCCAGCTCTCTTCTATCACTGATAAGATAGCAGAGAAGCTGCTGACTTATGTAAAAAAAACACACACTGGAGTGTGCAGAGAGGAACAGACCAGCACGGAAGAGTTGGCAGCCTTCCAGACACAGGCCGACAAGTCTGACAAGGGAAAGATACATTGATTTATTACAGAGACCGTGATAGTACAAAGTGCTGCAGTGAGCCAGAACAGATTAGAATAGGTTTAGGGACTTGTAGGATGGTAGAAAAAACGTTGTAATTTTTGTTACAGAGTCACTTTAATGTCCTAACTAGAGGCGATGTGCCTGGATATATATATGTTTATTCTTATCATTGACCCCTGTGGCTAGGGTCCAATTCGGTGCACTCCCCCTTCTCCTGTATGTTTGTCAGCATGCAGACAGCTTATGCTGGTGTATGCGCATGGTGCACATGGACACATAATGTTAGCTCCCTTGTGCGATTGGTAAGATGCACTGTCTTTCCCAGGAGAGGAAGTTAGGATGTGTGCTCCTAATCCATTGATAGGTTTGATGCAATGAATGTGTTTGCATGTCTGCACTATGCATGTTACAGGGCCAGAGTTAGGACACCTATGTTTACCTGGGTACTTCTGCGCAGTATAGGTGACTAAGCATAAGAATGCATTCTTCTGTGAACTAAAACCCTGGCTTTTAATTTAGCTGTAGGGATAACAGTTGTGCCTGGATGAGTAAATCTGTGAATGCATTTGTTTGAACATTTGCATGTGAGTGTGCGAAGGGTTAATTGATTTTTTCTGTTTCTAGCCACACCCCCTTCAGCACCTCCCTTTCCCTAATAATTTATTGAATGTCCTAACTAGAGGCGATGTGCCTGGATATATGTATGTTTATTCTTATCATTGACCCCTGTGGCTAGGGTCCAATTCGGTGCACTCCCCCTTCCCCTGTATGTTTGTCAGCATGCAGACAGCTTATGCTGGTGTATGTGCATGGTGCACATGGACACATAATGTTAGCTCCCTTGTGCGATTGGTAAGATGCACTGTCTTTCCCAGGAGAGGAAGTTAGGATGTGTGCTCCTAATCCATTGATAGGTTTGATGCAATGAATGTGTTTGCATGTCTGCACTATGCATGTTACAGGGCCAGAGTTAGGACACCTATGTTTACCTGGGTACTTCTGCACAGTATAGGTGACTAAGCATAAGAATGCATTCTTCTGTGAACTAAAACCCTGGCTTTTAATTTAGCTGTAGGGATAACAGTTGTGCCTGGATGAGTAAATCTGTGAATGCATTTGTTTGAACATTTGCATGTGAGTGTGCGAAGGGTTAATTGATTTTTTCTGTTTCTTGCCACACCCCCTTCGGCACCTCCCTTTCCCTAATAATTTATTTAATGTCCTAACTAGAGGCGATGTGCCTGGATATATGTATGTTTATTCTTATCATTGACCCCTGTGGCTAGGGTCCAATTCGGTGCACTCCCCCTTCCCCTGTATGTTTGTCAGCATGCAGACAGCTTATGCTGGTGTATGTGCATGGTGCACATGGACACATAATGTTAGCTCCCCTGTGCGATTGGTAAGATGCACTGTCTTTCCCAGGAGAGGAAGTTAGGATGTGTGCTCCTAATCCATTGATAGGTTTGATGCAATGAATGTGTTTGCATGTCTGCACTATGCATGTTACAGGGCCAGAGTTAGGACACCTATGTTTACCTGGGTACTTCTGCGCAGTATAGGTGACTAAGCATAAGAATGCATTCTTCTGTGAACTAAAACCCTGGCTTTTAATTTAGCTGTAGGGATAACAGTTGTGCCTGGATGAGTAAATCTGTGAATGCATTTGTTTGAACATTTGCATGTGAGTGTGCGAAGGGTTAATTGATTTTTTCTGTTTCTTGCCACACCCCCTTCAGCACCTCCCTTTCCCTAATAATTTATTTAATGTCCTAACTAGAGGCGATGTGCCTGGATATATGTATGTTTATTCTTATCATTGACCCCTGTGGCTAGGGTCCAATTCGGTGCACTCCCCCTTCCCCTGTATGTTTGTCAGCATGCAGACAGCTTATGCTGGTGTATGCGCATGGTGCACATGGACACATAATATTAGCTCCCTTGTGCGATTGGTAAGATGCACTGTCTTTCCCAGGAGAGGAAGTTAGGATGTGTGCTCCTAATCCATTGATAGGTTTGATGCAATGAATGTGTTTGCATGTCTGCACTATGCATGTTACAGGGCCAGAGTTAGGACACCTATGTTTACCTGGGTACTTCTGCGCAGTATAGGTGACTAAGCATACGAATGCATTCTTCTGTGAACTAAAACCCTGGCTTTTAATTTAGCTGTAGGGATAACAATTGTGCCTGGATGAGTAAATCTGTGAATGCATTTGTTTGAACATTTGCATGTGAGTGTGCGAAGGGTTAATTGATTTTTTCTGTTTCTAGCCACACCCCCTTCAGCACCTCCCTTTCCCTAATAATTTATTTAATGTCCTAACTAGAGGCGATGTGCCTGGATATATGTATGTTTATTCTTATCATTGACCCCTGTGGCTAGGGTCCAATTCGGTGCACTCCCCCTTCCCCTGTATGTTTGTCAGCATGCAGACAGCTTATGCTGGTGTATGCGCATGGTGCACATGGACACATAATGTTAGCTCCCTTGTGCGATTGGTAAGATGCACTGTCTTTCCCAGGAGAGGAAGTTAGGATGTGTGCTCCTAATCCATTGATAGGTTTGATGAAATGAATGTGTTTGCATGTCTGCACTATGCATGTTACAGGGCCAGAGTTAGGACACCTATGTTTACCTGGGTACTTCTGCGCAGTATAGGTGACTAAGCATAAGAATGCATTCTTCTGTGAACTAAAACCCTGGCTTTTAATTTAGCTGTAGGGATAACAGTTGTGCCTGGATGAGTAAATCTGTGAATGCATTTGTTTGAACATTTGCATGTGAGTGTGCGAAGGGTTAATTGATTTTTTCTGTTTCTAGCCACACCCCCTTCAGCACCTCCCTTTCCCTAATAATTTATTTAATGTCCTAACTAGAGGCGATGTGCCTGGATATATGTATGTTTATTCTCATCATTGACCCCTGTGGCTAGTGTCCAATTCGGTGCACTCCCCCTTCCCCTGTATGTTTGTCAGCATGCAGACAGCTTATGCTGGTGTATGCGCATGGTGCACATGGCTACATAATGTTAGCTCCCTTGTGCGATTGGTAAGATGCACTGTCTTTCCCAGGAGAGGAAGTTAGGATGTGTGCTCCTAATCCATTGATAGGTTTGATGCAATGAATGTGTTTGCATGTCTGCACTATGCATGTTACAGGGCCAGAGTTAGGACACCTATGTTTACCTGGGTACTTCTGCGCAGTATAGGTGACTAAGCATAAGAATGCATTCTTCTGTGAACTAAAACCCTGGCTTTTAATTTAGCTGTAGGGATAACAGTTGTGCCTGGATGAGTAAATCTGTGAATGCATTTGTTTGAACATTTGCATGTGAGTGTGCGAAGGGTTAATTGTTTTTTTCTGTTTCTAGCCAAACCCCCTTCAGCACCTCCCTTTCCCTAATAATTTATTTAATGTCCTAACTAGAGGCGATGTGCCTGGATATATGTATGTTTATTCTTATCATTGACCCCTGTGGCTAGGGTCCAATTCGGTGCACTCCCCCTTCCCCTGTATGTTTGTCAGCATGCAGACAGCTTATGCTGGTGTATGCGCATGGTGCACATGGACACATAATGTTAGCTACCTTGTGCGATTGGTAAGATGCACTGTCTTTCCCAGGAGAGGAAGTTAGGATGTGTGCTCCTAATCCATTGATAGGTTTGATGCAATGAATGTGTTTGCATGTCTGCACTATGCATGTTACAGGGCCAGAGTTAGGACACCTATGTTTACCTGGGTACTTCTGCGCAGTATAGGTGACTAAGCATAAGAATGCATTCTTCTGTGAACTAAAACCCTGGCTTTTAATTTAGCTGTAGGGATAACAGTTGTGCCTGGATGAGTAAATCTGTGAATGCATTTGTTTGAACATTTGCATGTGAGTGTGCGAAGGGTTAATTGATTTTTTCTGTTTCTAGCCACACCCCCTTCAGCACCTCCCTTTCCCTAATAATTTATTTAATGTCCTAACTAGAGGCGATGTGCCTGGATATATGTATGTTTATTCTTATCATTGACCCCTGTGGCTAGGGTCCAATTCGGTGCACTCCCCCTTCTCCTGTATGTTTGTCAGCATGCAGACAGCTTATGCTGGTGTATGCGCATGGTGCACATGGACACATAATGTTAGCTCCCTTGTGCGATTGGTAAGATGCACTGTCTTTCCCAGGAGAGGAAGTTAGGATGTGTGCTCCTAATCCATTGATAGGTTTGATGCAATGAATGTGTTTGCATGTCTGCACTATGCATGTTACAGGGCCAGAGTTAGGACACCTATGTTTACCTGGGTACTTCTGCGCAGTATAGGTGACTAAGCATAAGAATGCATTCTTCTGTGAACTAAAACCCTGGCTTTTAATTTAGCTGTAGGGATAACAGTTGTGCCTGGATGAGTAAATCTGTGAATGCATTTGTTTGAACATTTGCATGTGAGTGTGCGAAGGGTTAATTGATTTTTTCTGTTTCTAGCCACACCCCCTTCAGCACCTCCCTTTCCCTAATAATTTATTTAATGTCCTAACTAGAGGCGATGTGCCTGGATATATGTATGTTTATTCTTATCATTGACCCCTGTGGCTAGGGTCCAATTCGGTGCACTCCCCCTTCCCCTGTATGTTTGTCAGCATGCAGACAGCTTATGCTGGTGTATGCGCATTGTGCACATGGACACATAATGTTAGCTACCTTGTGCGATTGGTAAGATGCACTGTCTTTCCCAGGAGAGGAAGTTAGGATGTGTGCTCCTAATCCATTGATAGGTTTGATGCAATGAATGTGTTTGCATGTCTGCACTATGCATGTTACAGGGCCAGAGTTAGGACACCTATGTTTACCTGGGTACTTCTGCGCAGTATAGGTGACTAAGCATAAGAATGCATTCTTCTGTGAACTAAAACCCTGGCTTTTAACCTCCTTGGCGGTAACCCCGTGTGTGACACGGGGTAAGCCGCCGGAGGGTGCCGCTCAGGCCCTGCTGGGCCGATTTTAATAATTTTTTTTTTGCTGGACGCAGCTAGCACTTTGCTAGCTGCGCCAGCACTCTGACCGCCGCCGGCCCCTTTGCGATCGCCGCTATCTGCTGCGGCGCGGGCCCCCCCCCCCCCTCCAGACCCCAGCGCTGCCTGGCCAATCAGTGCCAGGCAGCGCCGAGGGGTGGCCCGGGACTCCCAATGACGTCCCGACGTCAGTGACGTCGGTGACGTCATCCCGCCCCGTCGCCATGGCGACGGGGGAAGCCCTCCAGGAAATCCCGTTCTATGAACGGGATTTCCTGATCGGAGATCGCCGAAGGCGATCGAAGCGGGCGGGGGGGTGCCGCTCAGCAGCGGCTATCATGTAGCGAGCCCTCGGCTCGCTACATGATTAAAAAAAATTTTTTTTAAAAAAAACCTGCTGCGCTCCCTCCTGGCGGTATTTTTCATACCGCCAAGGAGGTTAATTTAGCTGTAGGGATAACAGTTGTGCCTGGATGAGTAAATCTGTGAATGCATTTGTTTGAACATTTGCATGTGAGTGTGCGAAGGGTTAATTGATTTTTTCTGTTTCTAGCCACACCCCCTTCAGCACCTCCCTTTCCCTAATAATTTATTCAATGTCCTAACTAGAGGCGATGTGCCTGGATATATGTATGTTTTTTCTGGTACAATTGTTAACTTTTAGGTCAAACTGTAAAAAAAAAAAAAATACACCAAAATGCTCGCTAGGCATATCTAGAAAATCGCTAGGCACATACGTCAAATCGATTTGAAAAAACACTTAAAAACCGTCTAGCGTTTGCGATTACGCTAGCTCTTTTAGGTGTGCACCAGCCCTTAGTGGCAGAGGATCAGCAGGACAGCCAGGCAACTAGTATTGCTTAAAAGGATATAAATATGGCAGCCTCCATATCCCTTTCACTTCAGTTCTCCTATAAGGTACTTTATTCCCCCCTTGAACTGGGGCAAAAAAAAGATGACTTTTACTTGTCTTGTTTAGTTGTCTATTTAACTGCTGTAAGAAGAGCGCTAAACACTCACAAAATCGCTTTATGCGGCGATTGCGTTTTTAAAAGAATAAATGCATTAGTTCTTTTCCGGGTCAAAGAGTTCACTTCCTGACTAACGTCAGGAAGTGAAAAAACAGAATCACTCTGCAAAAGCGCTTACAAAAGTGCTTTGCACAAAATCGTAGCGCGCAGTGGCGTGCTGGGAGGGGGAAAAAAACTCACAAAAAAATCAAAAATCGCTACCGTCAGCGATTTCGTTTTTAGATGTGAACAGAACCTTAAAGGGGAACTGAAGTAAGAGGTATACAGAGGCTGCCATATTTATTTCCTTTTAATCAATACCAGTTACCTGGCAGCCCTGCTGGTCTATTTCTCTGCAGTAGTATCTGAATAACACCAAAAACAAGCATGCAGCTAATCTTGTCAGATCTGACTTAAAGTCTGAAACACCTGATCTGCTGCATGCTTGTTCATGGGCTATGGCTAATAGTATTAGAGGCAGAGGATCAGCAGGGCGGCCAGGCAACTGGTATTGCTTAAAAGGAAATAAACATGGCAGCCTCCATATACCTCTCTCTTCAGTTCCCCTTAAACTGTTGTTTTGGTTTATAAGATGTGGGGAACCTTTGAGGTGTGTTTTCCTATCTATACAGTAAGAAATGTGTCCCTTTTGCTTTTCAGTGCTATCCTATTCAATCATGACTATCCTGACCTCAGTAAGTGGCACAGCTGAAGAGGTGACTGTGAGAAGAACAGAGTCTCTTGATGTTCATGGTATCGCTGAGCTTAAAACAACATCCACACAAAGCATATTTGGAAATGTGAATGTGATATATCTGCTGTAAGTGCATTCTCCGGGATTGTTTTATCTAAGGCCGGGTTCACACTGGCGTTAAAAAAACTTCCGTTCCTTGATCGGAACGGAACAGATCCTAATGGATGTGAATGGATCCAATGTTAAGCTGTGGATCCATTCACATCCATCCATTCAAATGAATCCCTTCCTCACGATCCGCTGAACAGAATGCAAGTTTCTGCAGCACCAATGTTTCCGGACCGCTGAGCCCAGCAGAACGGGAACGGAAGCTGAAGCGCTGCATTGGGGGCAATGAGAAAACGGAACGTTTCTTCACACTAGTGAAGACACGGACTATTCTAAATAGAAAAATACACTTTGAGGGTGGGGGTCTGGGTGGGATGTAGGGAAGTGGAACGTAAGCAGTGGAACGGAAACAGAGTGAATACGGATCTGATCGACAGGCTAACAGATCTGTTTTCACTGACCCGTTTGCCACTCCAATGCAGGCCCAGATTTACCATAAGGCAATGTAGGCACGTGCCTACAGGCGCCTGATGATGAATAGGCGGCTCACTCCCCTCCCCTCCCTCCCTCCTTCACTATGCAGAGTCCTGATGAGAGTGTAAATGAGAGGTTACTCACCAGCTCTCTGCATTCCACTTACGAGATCTCCATTCAGTCAGGGGCACCTCTAGCTACTTAATACTGGGGTTCCTCTAGCGACCTAATACTTGAGGACACTTCTAGCTACTTAATACTGAGATTCCTCTAGCCAGGCCCGATTTTAGGGCCGTGCGGCCAGTGCCGCCGCCCGGGGCGCTTTTGGAAGGTGGGCGCTGAAATGGAGGGGGGAGCCGGAGCCGCGGGGAGGGCAGCCCGACCTCTCCTTCCCTCTCCTGGGCCGCCCTCCATGCTCCCCCCCTCAGATGCAGAGCGCAGCAGCAGCCAGGGAGGGAGCGCTGTATACAACATACCTCCCTGCGTTCCAAGCGCTGCTCTCTCGCCGCTGGTCTCTTCCTCTCTGCCTATACGATGATACACACGCTGGTTCCGGCTAAACAGGAACCAGCGTGTGTATCGTATAGGCAGAGAGGAAGAGACCGGCGGCGAGAGAGCAGCGCTTGGAGCCAAGCAGGTGAGTTGTATACAGCGCTTCCTGCTGCGCTCGCTCTGCATCTGAGGGGGGAGCATGGAGGGCGGCCCAGGAGAGGGAGGGAGAGGTCGGGCTGCCCTCCCCGCGGCTCCGGCTCCCCCCTCCATTATGGGGGACAGCTACCTATCTAATCTACCCTGGGGGGCACCTACCTAATCTAACCTACGCTGGGGGGCACCTACCTAATCTAACCTACGCTGGGGGGCAGCTACCTATCTAACCTATCCTGGGGGGAGCCACCTAATCTAACCTACGCTGGGGGGCAGCTACCTAATCTAACCTATACAGGGGGGCAGCTACCTAATCTAACCTACGCTGGGGGGCACCTACCTATCTAACCTATACTGGGGGGCACCTACCTAATCTAACCTACACTGGGGGGCACCTACCTAATCTAACCTACACTAGGGGGCACATACCTTATCTAACCTACACTGGGGGGCACCTACTTAAAATAACCTGCGCTGGGGGGCAGCTACCTAATCTAACCTATACTGAGGGGCAGATACCTAATCTAACCTATACTGAGGGGCAGCTACCTAATCTAACCTACGCTGGGGGGCAGCTACCTAATCTAACCTATACTGGGGGGCAGCTACCTAATCTAACCTACGCTGGGGGGCACCTACCTATCTAACCTATACTGGGGGGCACCTACCTAATCTAACCTACACTTGGGGGCAGCTACCTAATCTAACCTATACTGGGGGGCAGCTACCTAATCTAACCTACGCTGGGGGGCACCTACCTATCTAACCCATACTGGGGGGCACCTACTTAATCTAACCTACACTGGGGGGCAGCTACCTATCTAATCTATACTGGGGGGCAGCTACCTAATCTAACCTACGCTGGGGGGCAGCTACCTATCTAACCTGTACTGGGGGGCACCTACCTAATCTAACCTACACTGGGGGGCAGCTACCTATCTAACCTACACTGGGGGGCAGCTACCTATCTAACCTATACTGGGGGCAGCTACCTAATCTAACCTACGCTGGGGGGCAGCTACCTATCTAACCTATACTGAGGGGCACCCACCTAATCTAACCTATACTGGGGGGCAGCTACCTATCTAACCTACACTGGGGGCAGCTACCTAATCTAACCTACACTGAGGGGCAGTTACCGATCTAACCTACGCTGGGAGCACTTATCTAACCTGTATTGGGGACACCTACCTAGCTAGCCTATACAGGTGGCAACTATACTGGCTACCTATATTGCAGGCACTTACCTAAATAACCTATACTGGGGGCACCTACCTATCTAACCTATGCTGGGGGCAACTATTCTGGCTACCTATATTAGAGGCACTCACCTAGCTAACCTGTACTGGGGCACCTACCTATCTAACTTATACCGGGGCGCCTGCCTATCTAACCTATACTGGGGGCAACTATACTGGCTACCTATACTGAAGGCACCTACCTGGCTAACCTATAGCGGGGGCAACTATACTGGCTCACCTATGCCTGGCTACCTATACTGGGGTACCTATTCTTGGCTACCTATACTGGGGGGACCTATACTAAGTGCAACTAGACCTGGCTAACCTATACTGCAGGCACCCATACCTTGCTGGGGGGGGGGGCGCAATTTTTACACACTCGCCCTGGGTGCATTTTAGCCTAGAAACTGCATTGCCTCTAGCTACTTAATATTGAGGGTACTTCTGGCTACCCAATACTTGTAGCTACCTATGATGGGCAGTGGAAGTAAGGGAGGAGGAGTGACAACTGGAACACTTGCGGTGCAGTTCGGTGGGGGTTTGTAGGTTCATAGAGGGCGAGGTCTAGGGTGACACGACATCTGTACCTATAGGCTCCTGTGAGGTAAATCTGGGCCTGATCTAACGCAAGTGTGAACCAGGCTTTAAGGTTCAACTTAAGGGGGAAAAAAAATAATTTCAAAGTTGGACAGTGTATAAGGGGGTCTAACATTTTTGTGGGGTTTTATTGCTGTCTGTGTCCCCTTCCGAGTGAATTTCCTTGGCAGGAAGTGACTATAGCTTTCCAAGAATGATGGACAAATAAAACCTTGATTTCATAGCTCCCAACTGTCCCTCTTTTGGAGGGACAGTCCCTCTTTGGGAACCCTGTTCCTCTATTCCTCTTTCTTACCAATTTGTCCTTCTTTGAAGACTGATGTATAGATCTGTGTTAATATATGCATTTTTCTACTGAAATTGTGTTTAACTGACTCTAAACTTTATTCCCATCAATTATTTCTTATTCTCAAATCTTAAAGAGAACCCGAGGTGGGCAGATGGGACACAGAGGCATGTACTCTGCCTCCTGACATGCCTTTGTGTCCCCATACCTCCACTCTCTGCCCCCCCCCCCCACTCCCCACCACCACACTATAGCCCCCCAAGAATATTTGTCGCTATCTTGGAGGTAAACATTGAGGAAAGAATTCCCTGTTTAAAACACCCGCCAGGGGCATTCCTACAGGATTTCCAGAGCTGCCGTTGGGCAGCTCTCTCTCCCTGGCCGTGCCCCCTGCCGCTCCCCCACCTCCCTGCACACACTGTTAGAGTGAGAGTCTCTCGTGGCAGCGTCGTGACCTATTAGTCACTAAATTGAAAGTGGGCCAATGCGGCCCATGGGAACGACATTTTTTTGCGGCTACCTGATCCTCTCAGCCCCGCGGATCAGGTAGCCTACATTTTTATTTTTTGAGCCCACCTCGGGCTCTTTTTAAAATGAAGAAAAACTAATGATAGAAATGAATAATGAGGTTTGAATGATAAAACTACATCTTTTGAGTCTGAATTCTTGGTGATATGCATGGCAAGGGGTGTGATTAGAGGTGTGGCAGGGGTGTGTCTTGAAGTGTCCCTCTTTCTTTCCTCAAAAAAGTTAGGAGGTATGTTTATGTTTCTTCACATATGGGTAGAAATATAAAATTATAATAAATGTTGTTATTGCTGTCTCTCATTTCCTGACCCAGAGACACCAAAATGCATATTAAAGAGAACCCGAGGTGTGTTTAAAGAATGTTATCTGCATACAGAGGCTGGATCTGCCTTTACAGCCCAGCCTCTGTTGCTATCCCAAACCCCACTAAGGTCCCCCTGCACTCTGCAATCCCTCATAAATCACAGCCCTGCTGTGAGGCTGTGTTTACATCTGTAGTGTCAGTCTCAGCTGCTCCCCTGCCTCCTGCATAGCTCTAGTCCCTGCCTCCGTCCCTTCCCTCCAATCAGCAGGGAGGGAAGGGATGCAGGCGGGGTCTGGAGTTCTGCAGGAGGCGGGGAGAGCAGTAGACTGACACTATAGAGATAAACACAGCCAGCTCTGACAAGCTGTTTGTCAGCAGCGTAGCTGTGATTTATGAGTGATTGCAGAGTGCAGGGGGACCTTAGGGGGGTTTGGGATAGCAACAGAGGCTGGGCTGTATAGGCAGATCCAGCTTCTGTATACAGATAATATTCTTCAAACCCACCTCGGGTTCTCTTTAAAGCAAATGCAGTTCATGGCCGTCTCAGGAACAGGAAGTGAAGGAAGTTCTCCCCAATAGAGAACCCCTCACAAAAGGTTCTTATCCATTAGCATGCTGTCCAAACTAAGTGAAAGCAGTGGTCTGGCATTGGGCTTTGTCATTTGATGTCGCTGGTTATGGTGATGGCAGCATAACTCAATACATTACGAAAGCCAGATATATAAAGAAACAATTTTTTGAATGTTTGATTTTTCATGTTATATAATGAAGACTAACCTTTTAGGGCTGGTTTACATGGGCGGTAAATGCAACATTTTAGCCTGTCGACGAAAACGTTGTTTAAAGGGGATCTAATGGAAATGTTTTTTAAATGCAGTGACAGCATTTGGCATCGTTCTTGCTGTTATTTTGAAAAAAAATACTTACTGGAACTGGAAGTGAACGTATATTCTTCAATTTCAGAGAGAAATCCAATTTGGCTGTGACCATCAGTACCAAGGAGAACAACATCATAGCTCATGCTACTTTTTTGGACTATCCCAGCTGTGGTGTGGTGGACCAGTCAGAGTGGGAAGAATGGATGCATAAACACTATGCAGAGAGCAACAGTTGTACAGTGAGTATAAGCAAGTAGTGCGTAGTATAAACAAGGAGGAAAAGAAGTGAGCACTTGCTGGTGGCAGCTAGGTAGCATTCTGTTTTTAATGGACCCACTTTCGCTGTTGGTTTTTGTGTCCATTGTTGTCCATTGTAGCATGTGTTTTGACAACATACAAAGCAGAACAGATTTTGGTGGGGTCTGGGGTTGGACGTTAGATATTTTTATCATGTCCGATTTTTACTGACGGCACTACCGAGAACAGATGTAGTGTAATTCTATAGACCTTCTTTCTGTTTGTCAAAATATGCATTGTCCAAAAAAATCGTGGAAGACAGGACTTTGCGTTCCGCTACCACAGTGGAGACAATCGATATGTTGTAAATGGGCATATCTGAATAGACTCTATAAATAACAAAAAATCCATTGACATGTCCGTTTATCCACTTGCCTCCATTCCGGAAAATGGTCTGTTTCTATGTTAATGTGAACCTAGCCTAAGGTTTTCTTGCATACCCTACAAAATGTTATTAGTGTCCCAAATAGGTTAAGCCTGTCCATTCTGAGGTCATCCCAAAGATCTGGCTTCCTGTACGTGACAACTGGACTGGTTAGGGGGCTGTAAGACAATAGTAAGACTTGAGAAGCAGTAAAGAGTGAGGCAAACTATAGATTATAAGTCATCATTTATCTTGCTAGAAAACTCTGGTATTCACTTCCAAATCATTGAGCAAGATAGGCAGAGATGCATGAAGACACCTCTGTGGATTTGTATGTCAGACATGCTGCTGAGGAAGCTAAGCTTTAATTAAGGCTGACTTTAATTGTAGACTCACTTGAAAGCAGAACTCCATACAGTTTTTATTTTTGTCAGAATGGAGATGGAACCTCAATTTGTAGTCTGTGTACATTTTGGAGAGATTCTCTCTAATATCCTGTTTTGTTGATGCCAACGCTCTCCTACAAGCAGAACTTGCTTTTTGCCTGATATAGAGTGTATTCTCCATATGTCTTTATTGAGTATCCATTAGTAAGCCACAGTCACTGTCACCAGCCCCTGCTAAAGTCTACATATGAATATTTGAAGAATGTGTTACAGAGAGGAGAGAAAGAAGTTCATTACATAGAATATTACAGGCAAGGGAATGGAAGGAAAATTTCCCCAACTTGGACATAGACGACAATAAGATACGGTAATTTTGACACAGATTCTAATCTTCTACTCTGTCCAGGATTGAAAAAAGTCACGTCTGCTGGGGCTTAACTACAAACCATCAGGCCCTCCCCTCAACTTAACGTTATGGGGCTCCCATCCTCAGTTGCCACACCCTCCTTTCCTTTCATGGTGTCCTCTGGTCTTAGGTGTCAATTCATCAAACATTACCGCATTCGGTAATGCTGAAAACAGCTGAGTTTATGGAGCATTTCATAAAAAGTCAATTCATCAAGGCTGTTACCACATGGCATGCTGAAGTTACCGGGCAGTGAGGTAAATTACCGAGTTGTGTGGTAAACAACTCCAACACATGTCAGCAAATGTCAATTCATGAAGATCAGAGCATGCGTTAAAGCCCAGAAACATTTTCCATATTTACCGGCAGCTCTTATCTGTCAAAAGCCAGCTTTGAATGCCTTCTATGTAGATATCCCCATGACTGACAGGAACAGAGAGCCAATAGGGACAGCCTCTCTCTCCTGCTACTCCATTTGGTAGGCTGTGATAGCCTCTCAGGCGGAACAAGCTTTTCTACCCCCCAGGCAGCTGAGCAGAGTGAACGGAACAAAAGAGGTTTCCCCTGCAGCCCTTCAGATGTTTAACAATTTAAGTTCCTTACCCCGGGGGATTTGTAGGGTATAAAGACCTTCTTCTGCGGGAATGCGGCATGTCACCTCTGCTCATATTGCTTAAGATAAGTAGCAGGTAAAAAGAAGTATTTATCTTCACTTCAGACTGTCTTTAAATTCAGCTCCTCTAGCAGCACAGAGCAGGTAACACTGTTACCTGCACTAGCTGAGTGACTGGCAGCTCTGGCACTCTAATCAAGCAGCTTCTATTAATATCATTGTGAAGTTGTTGTGTTTTGTATGCTCCTCCCCCCCCCCCCCCCCAAAAAAAAAAAAATAAGTACGTGAGTAAGTAAGTAAGTAAAAGTGAAGTAAGTTCATTTAATATTTCAGCCAGTAATCCTAGCAATGTGTAAAGCTGAGTTAAAGGGATCTCCTATTAGCCAACAATTCAGGACAGCTTAGATAAAAAAAGATCTGTCAGGCACATCCAGGACATTGATCACTACAATTTTCAAGGAAAAGCATAACAATATACTTGATCCTAACTGTAACATTCTCATGGTTTTCTAGGCCCTGAATACATTGTTTTTGCATCTGTTTGTTACCAAAGAAGAATTTTCCTTAGTAAGCATCCAAGAGATTCTCAGGTAAGTGAGATAATTGCTGTAAACTACAGAAAGCTATCACAAGTCGTCTATGACAGTGCTGTCCAACTTCATGGGCATGGAGGGCCATTTTTTTTTCAGACCCCATGGTGGAGGGCCGAAGGTTCTTGCTAGAGCCGCTGCCCCCCCCCCCCCCCCCCCCCCCCGGAAAAAATGCAATTAAAGGATAATTAGATTGGCAGCACTTTTCACAAAATGCAATTTAAAATAATGGTGAAGTTGTGTGAGGGTTCCATGGGTGTGGCCATGGACCAGAATGCGGGTGTGGCCACGGGTGGAGACAAATTTACATGAACTTAGCAATGTGGGACATTAGATTAGGATAGTGGTGGTGAACCTTTTGGAGGCCGAGTGTCCAAACTGCAACCCAAAAGTCACTTATCGCAAAGTGGCAACAGCAATTTAAACTACATACAAACGTTTTAACTCATACATGAACATTATGGAAAATCCAAGTTGAAAATAAACTGTGAAGATAAACAATTTCATCCATCCTACTCCTGAAAAATGTGGGGTTTTTTTTAGAACCTCCCAGTTTTATTTTCCGTTTTAAAAAGCTAAAAAAGTAGGTTTAATGCTATTGTCTCATGATGACGATTCAGCTTTTCCATAGTCTCACAGTTCGCAATCATGTGACCCCCAACAAGACAAATTCAGCAATCATGAGGCCCCCAACAAATCATGAGGCCCCCAACAAGACAAATTCAGCAATCATGATGCCCCCAACAAGACAAATTTAGCAATCATGAGGCCCCCAAAAAATCATGAGGCCCCCAACAAGACACATTCAGCAATCTTGAGGCCCCCAACAAGACAAATTTAGCAATCGTGATGCCCCCAACAAATCATGAGGCCCCCAACAAGACAAATTCAGCAGTCATGAGGCACATAAATAGACAGCATTTCACATAAATAAGCAGAATGACAGGTGACAGGTGCCCCCCACTTAGATAGTGACAGGTGCCCCCCACTTAGATAGTGACAGGTGCCCCCCAGCTAGATAGTGACAGGTGCCCCCCCAGTTAGATAGTGACAGGTGCCCCCCCAGTTAGTGACAGGAGCCCCCCCAGTTAGTTAGTGACAGGTGCCCCCCCAGTTAGATAGTGACAGGTGACCCCCCAGTTAGTGACAGGTGCCCCCCCAGTTAGATAGTGACAGGTGCCCCCCCAGTTAGATAGTGACAGGTGCCCCCCCAGTTAGATAGTGACAGGAGCCCCCCCCAGTTAGTGACAGGAGCCCCCCCAGTTAGATAGTGACAGGAGCCCCCCCAGTTAGATAGTGACAGGAGCCCCCCAGTTAGATAGTGACAGGAGCCCCCCCAGTTAGTGACAGGAGCCCCCCCAGTTAGATAGTGACAGGAGCCCCCCCAGTTAGATAGTGACAGGAGCCCCCCAGTTAGATAGTGACAGGAGCCCCCCCAGTTAGATAGTGACAGGAGCCCCCCCAGTTAGATAGTGACAGGTGCCCCCCCAGTTAGATAGTGACAGGAGCCCCCCCCAGCTAGTGACAGGTGCCCCCACCAGTAGCGAGCCCGTTACCTCTGGGGCTGGCCTCTCCTGTGTCCCCGCTGGCCTCTCCGGTGTCCCCGCTGGCCTCTCCGGTGTCCCCGCTGGCCTCTCCGGTGTCCCCGCTGGCCTCTCCGGTGTCCCCGCTGGCCTCTCCGGTGTCCCCGCTGACGATGCCGCTGCCTCTCCTATGTCCCCCTGCTGCCGCTGCCTCTCCTATGTCCCCCCGCTGCCGCTGCCTCACAGATCAGACCTCACAGATCGCGGCGACTGAAGCAAGCAGAGCGCGCGCATGACACCCGCGCGGCAGAACGTCACATGCGGTAGTGACTAATGATTCACTTCCGCATGTGACGTACTCCGTGCGGGTACCATGCGCCCTCTGTTTACATCAGTCGCCGCGATCTGTGAGGTCTGATCTGTGAGGCAGCGGCAGCGGGGGGACATAGGAGAGGCAGCGGCAGCAGGGGGACATAGGAGAGGCCAGCGGGGACACCGGAGAGGCCAGCGGGGACACAATAAGAGGGAGCAGGCATGGCGCCCATAGCGCAAGCCATGCCTGCATCCCAGGGAGACGAGCGGGCCGCAGCAGGTGGCCTGGCGGGCCGGATGCGGCCCGCGGGCCGCCAGTTGGACAGCACTGGTCTATGACAACACAAAGGTGCTAAAAGTCACTCACTGACTAATATTTTGATAATAACACCTCACTGCACATTATTATTATTGATTTATTTAGCTCTTTCATCTTCCGTGGCGCTGTACAGCATAAAAAAATAAAAACATGGGTACATAAAAAATACAGACATCAGTGTACAGACATTGATATATACAATACATAAATGGTATATACTATAATACAGTAAGTTAAAGTGACAATTGTGATTAACAAAAATCTGTACAGCAATTCACAAATAGGCGAGAAACTGAATGAATGCCTGTTTGCATTATCTGAGATCTGTTTTTTTTCTGATCCAGTGGCGTAGAAATAGATGATGCAGAGCTTGCGCCCGCATTGGGGCCCTTGGGCCAGAAGGGGCCCCGAGTAGCCCTCCCTCAACGGCAGTATTAGCTCTTTATTGGCTCTGTGCTGATCATTATCTCTTCTATAGACATGCTTTGAATAGTAGTAATTACGGTATTAACAAACTTTTCCCCATTCTCTGCTTACGCCTCTAATTCTGTGGCTATCCTTGGCAGGTTTTTGTGCACCGTATCAATTGTTATGTATAGAGAGCTCAGGGTGCACAAAGAAAAACTTGCATCGGGGCCCATAGCTCCTTAGCTACGCCACTGTTCAGATCAAGTCTAGTTTCATATCTCATAGAAAGCCGATGTTTTTCCTAAGTCACTTTCACAGTATGTTGTAAAAATCGGACAGATATTGGAGTAGTCCAACTCCTCATGGGGGGTTCTTGGGGTTTTCTTTATTTTTAAAAAGCACTCACTGATTGGTAGTTCCTCAGTCACATTTCCAAATAGTAATGTAATGTGTTTGCGATCAGTAAATTTGGAGTTGATTACTGAACATAGTATTAAGTTGTAGTGTTTTTGACTAGTCAGGAATAGGTCATAGAAGGAGCCTTTATTAAGGTTTAGCTAATAGTAATTAAAAAGTAATAAATACGAATAATCGATGATTTAATACTAGAATGTACATCTATTATAATTAAAATATGTTCTAATGGATGCATTTGTGAAGAATGTGAAGGATGACTGCAGGATTTTTATTTGCTGCTTCTTTACCAATTTGTTTGTTGTTTTGGCAGTTTTAGTAATTGTTATGGTGGTGGAATAATAATCCTCAATAACTTTACTTTCAATCCAGTGTATATGCTTTATTCAATTGTTTTTGTTGTGATTGTGTCAAAATCAAATACACAGTACGTGTGTGGTACATCTGTCCCATGAGTCAAATTTTCCATTTGAGCAAAAAAAAAAACACCATAGAAATTGGTGAATCACAAAAATTTTTTATGTGTGTGGCCACCTTTAGATTGGGTTCAAACTGCATATAAAAATGTTCTGTTTAACGGAACTAAACAGAACAGATTGTCACAGATGTGAATGGATCCTATGCAAAGCGAGAGGATCCGCTCACATTAGTGTGTTCCGACAAGTGGAATGCAAGTATGGGTCCTGCTTGACTTTTCTGGATTGGTTGGACAAAGAGGATGCCAACTGAATCAAAGCCTATGAGAACGGACAGTGTTTGTTTTCACTAGTAAGTGTACGTTTTTCAAGTTACTCACCTGCCGTCTATCCAGAGTCCATCTCCACTGCATGTAAGAATCACCTATATACCGACCGATTAAAGTAAAAAGGCTCTGCATTTAGATCCTCCCTTGGTTCATTTTTTTTCAGTTTCGTAATTCACTTCTTTGTAATCTTTATATGTACATGTTCATCAGAACACATTGTACCATCTCTGTGAGAGCACACACATCTGGTGAAATATTTGCTTTTGTTCCAGTCTGAAGCACTTATAATGCATCGTGTGACAATTTACTGATACATTTCATAATTTTGTCTGCTTAGATTGAATATTCCTAGAACAATGACATCTATAAAAAACGTATGACCTTGCTTGACTGAGGTTAACTCCTGTGCTTTCACTAAAAATATATATTTTTATTTTAGTTTTCAGCCTGGAAATGTCTAAAGGAGCCTTAAAGGAAATATAAAGTCAACAAAACAATCAGGTTAACTTATTTGGGGCTTCTTGCACCCCCGAGTCCTCCAGTGCCCACGACGTCCATCCAAGTCCCTCCGGCCAGCAGCAGTGACCCCCGTTAAGCTGGCCGGCCATGCACCGCCTCACCGTGCTTCTTTGGCCAGGAATGTCCTGGGCATACGCAGTGCACGGAAATGGCTACTGCTCATGCGTAGAACGCTCCTGGCCGCGGGAGCATGATCAGGGCATGCGCGGCTTGGTGACCGGTCAGCTCTGCGTAGGTCGCTGGAGGGACTCAGGCAGACGTTATGGGCACCGCGTGACTCCAGGTGGCTGCAAAAAGCCCCAGGTGAGTAAAATTGTTTTTTGTTTTTTTTACTTATAAAGATGAACTGTCGCGAAAATCTTACACTGTGTCGGGCATACCGCTCTGTGACCCCAGGAGTCCCCCATAAATAAATAAATGTGCCAAATGGCTGTAAATCCTCTAGCTAGCACTAGGCTAGCTAGTAAGAGTGTCCGGCACCCCCCGATCCCCGCCGCTTCCCCGTTTATACATTACCCAGCCTGGATCCAGCGATTGCGCAGCCTCCCTGCACAGCTCCGGTCTCTCTATGGGGAGGATCGTATTTGCGCATGATGTCAGAGACGTCATGACGTCATCTGCGATCCTCCCCATAGTGAAGACCGGAGCTGTCCGGGGAGGGCAAAAAATAACAAAACCTGAGCGGCGTAACGCTCAGGAGGTTAATAAACAGCCTGTCTTTAACTCTGGAGTTCGTCGGCGTGGGAGCGATCCATGCGGATGGGGCTGGAGGAAGCCCCAGGTATGTATAAAATCTTTTTTTCAGTTTTTAGGCAGTCTTCGTCTCTGGTTCCCTTTAAAGAGGCACTGTAACAAAATATAGTAGAATGCAGTAAATAATTCAAAATATTCCATCTCTGTCCCAAAATACAAATAAACATGGTATTTATTTTTTATTCACAGATCTGTATTTAACACAGTTGCAGATTTGCACTTTATCTGTCTGGTAGTACCGCATGGCATCACTCTACGTAAGTATCACTGCTAATGCTAGTTTTTCATTTGCTTCTCTCCAGATTCATGAATTCATAATAGGACATGACTCAAAAATAAATTCTGCCTTATGTCTCAGGCAACTTGCACACGATAGGCTTGATTCACTAAACTCATAGCACGGCCTCGCGAGGGTTTTTTGCGCAAGCTTTCGCGCGCAATCGCAAATTTCCACGCGCAATCATGAAAATACACAATTGTGCACGGAATTCGCTATTGCGTTCAAAAACACTAGCGCGGCCATGCTATGAGTTAGCAAGGTTTAGTGAATCAAGCCCCATACAGTATGTGATGGGATCAGTCACAATGCGATGCAATAATATTCCTATGGGGCTAACAAATTGATTGCAGTGCGGACAATATAATCATGATTGACAATATAATCACATCCCAACGTGATGCATTTATGTTTCTATGGTACGTTCCGTTCCGATGTGGCGCAGCGATTTCTGTTGGAGTAACACTCAGCATCCTGTGCATTTACCAGTCAACGTGTGCATTTAAAGGGACCCTGAGCAGAAGCCGGAAATACCATAATGAACTTACCTAGGGCATCCTCCAGCCCCCTGTAGTCTGCAGGGCTCCCTCCATTAGCTGTGCCACTTAGCCAGAAGTCTTGCACAACTACGCATGCACGGCCCCTTTGCACGCTCACCCTCTCAGGCTCCACCACCTGAACAATACCAACCTATGTGATTCGTTACATGCGTATGCTCTGCAAGAGGGAGGTGGTATACATATACCTCTCCTTCCCCTTGGAAAGCACCCTTGATGCCAGCTAGCATCAGGCCTTGACATGCTCCCACTGTGCTCTGCATCTGCACAGGTAGTACTGGGCGGGCGCAGAATGCTCACAGTGAAGGCAGCCTGAAGGGGGTATGTGGGCGACCAGGCTGCTCATGCGCAGTACAGCCCAACTGGCGGGACTGAAGGCTTCCTAACGGAGAGTATTGCTAAAGAATGGAGCTGCCCAGGCTAGGGAGCCCACCGGGTACACAGGGCTTGAGGAAGCACCAGGTAAGTATAAATTATTTTATTTAATCTCATGTATACGTTAAAGTTTCCCACCTGTATTTAAAGATGAAGACCACCTCATCCAATGACACTATACGCTGAAAACCAAATGGGTTTTAAATTTCCATAGCAGTGCATTGCAAAAAAGCTTTCAGTTTTTCAGTGAAAAGTGTTAAAGAGGCATTAGGAAAACATAGACATTACCTTGCACATCAGTTGCCCTTTTAAGTATAACTGAAAGCAACTGATAAGCGTAAAAGGACTCTTAGCTCCTTTTGCACTACGGCTGGTACTTTCAGAAAACTGATTTGCAAGGCCATGCCCATGTCTCCCTATGGCTCAGTTCACATTATATGCATTTTAACTGAAAGTTTTTTCACAATGCACCCAGGGCCAGATTTAGGCCAGGGCCATTTAGGCCATGGCCTAAGGCACCACAGGAGCGAGGGCACCAAAGCAGTAGGCTAAACTGGTGCAGCATTTGCAAGCTTGCAAATGCTGCCTGCAATGGAGGGGAGATCAGGCGAGCCACCTTGATCTCTGTGCACCTTGGCATTGTGGTGGGTGGCTATGGACTTGGGCAGCATTGGAGACAAAGGGAAAGACTAATAAAGCTACATACACACGAGGCACGGATGTTTGCAGCTGCATGGAGACAAGCAACAGTTGAAAGTCTCCAGCAACGACAGTTGTATACAAGCAACGATTGTATACACGCGGCAACAACCTGTCTGCAACATAGCGGAAACTGTTGCTCAACAACTTCTGTCGCAGGTTTAATGAACTGTCGGACTCACAAGAGTTGCTAGAGACTAGCATACACACGACTGCACCGACTTGAGACTAGGGACAGTTGCTGCAACATGCGCGCGCCATGTGTTTCCAGCAACAGTTGTAGCCCGTGTGTATGGGCCTTAAGCTTCTTCACTGGAGACGAGCGGAGAAGTGAGTGACACTGATGGCTGCTGCAGTATGGAGGCAAGTTGGCTACTTATACTGAAAGGGGGGAGGGAAAGGGAGGGATTAAGGGGGTCATCTGGGTACCTATACTGGAGGGGGATGGGTCCTCAGGCTACCTATTCAGAGAGAAAGGGAGGAGGGGTCACCTGGCTACCTATACTGGAGAGGGGGGTGGCCATCAAGTTACCTATACTAGAGGGAAGGGGTGGAGGGGTCATGTGGCTACCTATTCTGGAGGGAAGGGGGAGGGGTCATCTCACTACCTATACTGAAGGGGGATGGCTGGTGACAGTGGCCTTGGGAGGTAAAGAGAACAAATCCGGCCCTGAATGCACTTCTATGGAACAACTGATCAGTAGGACCATTACAACCAAATAAGAAAGCAGTTAAAATCTGACTGAATCAACAGGTTTTGAACTAGTCCATCTCCTCATGGGGGATTCTCCTTTTCAGGTCTAATTTACAGTGCTCAGTTGCATTGCAGAAAAATTCTGTGTGTCACCTCACTGCAATACACTACAATAAAATGGGCTTATTCACAGTACAGCATTGTAAGTGATCGTGTTGTTCTTACTCGCTGCATGCAGGCTTTGTATTGAAGTAAATGCCAGTCTCCATTGCCATTCACACTCATAACACATACGTTATGCAACTGACCACTGTGAACACAGCCTAAAAAGCATTTCCTGAATGGCATTTGCTAAGTCTGACTGCCAAAATAGTGTGCAAGTAAGTAGGGAGGCTGGCTGGTATCTTACTATAATGCAGGCGTTATGTAACTGACCACTGTAAACCTAGCCTCGTTCACATTAGGGCTGTTTCTGTGCATTTTTCACAACACATTGCCCTGTGCGTTCTGCAAGGTATTGATTTTCCCATGTATCTCGTTCACATCTATGCGCTGCGCTGAGCTGCATTACAAAAGCCTAGTGTTGCATGCATTTCTGTATGTTGTGCTGTAATGTGCACATCAATGCAAGTGAATGGGTTTGTTTTTTTAGCACATAGAAGCGCATGCGTTTTTTACCCATAATTGAAAAACAAAATACATTTACATATGAAAACAAAGCTTTATTGACAACTGCTACTGCTACAATAAGCAAAACATGCTTAAAAAAAGCGCACCGTAACGCACTTAAACGCGCACTAAAGCACGCACAAACGCATGCATTTGTTAACATGCGCTTTTACACGTTTCTCAACGCTCCCAATGTGAACGAGGCCTAAATCTGTACATTTCCGGCCCAGTCTAGTCCTGTCCGATCAGTTTTGCATCAGTTTTCTATTAGTTTTATCTGAGGGTACCGGAAATGTACAACTTTTATGTGTGAACACAGACATAGAAATACATACAAAAATGATACAAAACTGACAGGAATGTATACCTTTTAGGTTTTTCATAGTATAGTAAAAGAGACAAAACTGATGCCATTTAAAGGACCACTATAGTGAAAAAATTAAGCAGTTAAATATGACAGAACATAAGTTTTTCAGTGTATAGTGTAAAAAAGGCCTTCATGTTTTATGTGCAATTTAAACGTACCTTATTTTTGTTCATCTAGCTACTGCTTTGGCAGCTACATTTGAGCCTATGAGGTATATTCCATCTTCAAAACCTACAGAGGGGCATGCATTATATATATGTCACCGGCACAAACACTGTCCTGTTCTGTACATCAGGAAAGCAAGGTAAGATTATTGTTTTCATTGGCATTGGAAGATTATCAAGTGAGCTAGGAAGAGTTCCATCTGTGCAATGTTGGAAGAGCATAAGCATACTTACTGTTAGCTTGTGTATTTTCCCCATTACTACTTATATCACATTTACCTTTCATCCTGGCAGTGGTTTGAACCTCATGGCCTCAGTCTGGACTATACATTCAGGTTCTTAGCGTGTATTTTTAATGTTA
Organism: Hyperolius riggenbachi; assembly: GCF_040937935.1. Lineage (NCBI taxonomy): Eukaryota > Metazoa > Chordata > Amphibia > Anura > Hyperoliidae > Hyperolius > Hyperolius riggenbachi. Next base: position 423,725,800 of record NC_090649.1, on the reverse strand, counting down.
AGAGCTAACAAAGAGTTTCACCACTTGAGGTCGCTGTAGTTCATAAAATAATATGCACAGCCAATGTTGAACAAAAAGAAATGACTTTTTTTTAAACGGTTATGTGTGATTGAACGCTAATGTGGCGGAAACATACCAAGGTAAGGTATGCAGTGCACTCAATCTAAATTTAAGTTATGACTACTTTTGTGCGGAATATTTTTACTTTCTACACTTTGTTTTTTGGATTGGTAAACAAATATAGGGAGGGTATATTAAATGAAACTTTAAATGATAACGCATTTCAATAATGGTGACGTACTGTACTTTCTGCAGCACTTTAAAGGTTATGGGCCCTTAGATTTGAAGGCTTTTGTTTGCTGTGATCACTTTCTGTATCGGCCTACACTGGAAACAGAAAGGGCATGTTATTGTGACCAGCAAATCAGAGCCTTACAACTCTATCAGCTGACCAAACTGATCACATGAGCCACTCTGTTTAGAAATATTTTTAAAAGAGAGACTTGTAAATAATTCCTTTTTTTTGTCAGCTTAGCCTCCTGCTCAATGCTACGATTTTAAAGCACAGCTGACCTAAGAGGGATATGGAGACTGACATATTTACAAACATTTCCTTTTACACAATACCAGTTGCCTGGCTGTCCTGCTGATCCTCTTTTTCCTCCTCTTCCTGTAATGTACAGTATATGCGCTGTAATGTGCATCTATACATTACCTGTCCTGTGTCCCGGTGGCTGTCCGTCTTCCTCCTCTCTTCAATTATCTGCATACACGCTGGCGGTGTGGCGCGTGTGTGAAGTCACCCGCCTGCTATGCGCCGGCAGCGTCTATGTGGCTAATAGGAGGTGGAAGACGGATGGACACCGCAACACAGGACAGGTGATGTATAGATACACTTCACAGCACATATACAGTGGTGTGAAAAACTATTTGCCCCCTTCCTGATTTCTTATTCTTTTGCATGTTTGTCACACTTAAATGTTTCTGCTCATCAAAAACCGTTACCTATTAGTCAAAGATAACATAATTGAACACAAAATGCAGTTTTAAATGATGGTTTTTATTATTTAGTGAGGAAAAAAACTCCAAATCTACATGGCCCTGTGTGAAAAAGAAATTGCCCCCCTTGTTAAAAAATAACTTAACTGTGGTTTATCACACCTGAGTTCAATTTCTGTAGTCACCCCCAGGCCTGATTACTGACACACCTGTTTCAATCAAGAAATCACTTAAATAGGAGCTATCTGACACAGAGAAGTAGACCAAAAGCACCTCAAAAACCACTCACCTGTCAACCGCTTCCTGTAAGCTGCAAAAAAATAAATTTAAAATCACAAACACTGGTGTGATTTGTGATTTTAAATTTCTTTTTTGCAGCTTCCAGGATGCGGTTGACAGGTGAGTGGTTAGGAAGGGGACCGTGTGGGAGATGTGCCTACACGGGGCGTCCCTGTAAAACGATGCAATCTAAGATTGCATCCAACCGAAGCCTCCCACCTGAATGCTAATTTATGCAATTCCTGCTAGATTTCTTACAGCAGGCAAAGGGTGTATGACAGTACACCTGCTTGGCTGACTGGCGTCTGCTGACCAGATAAAGGCAGGAGATTGCTCTAGCTGGGAGTTAGCAATTGTGTTTGTTGCAGTTAGCATTCAGTTTAGAGGCAGTGGGGGTAAGTTCCCTGGAGGTGAGAGGTCCAGGGCTTGCCCACACTTCCCTCTAGGTATCGCATGGTGGTTTGAGGGCCCCAGCTAGTGAGAGAGACCTGGGGCCCCCGGCTGTCGTGCGGACCAGTGTTTGTGATTTTAAGTCTATGGCAACATGCGTGTATTTAAAAAACCTATTGCAGTAAGCGTATTTTAGAAATACACTTCCACGTATGTCATCGATTGCCCAATAGGAAGTAAGCGTCACTTCCTATTGGCCAGATGCCAGACAGGGATTACCGTGTACTAATGTGGTAATCCCTGGAGGCCTGTCTTTGGCGGTGCGGTGTGTGAGCCGCACCGCTGCTGCCAAACTGCAGTGTGAAGCCGGCCTCAGGTGCTTTGACTAAAGTCTGACTGGATTAGCCACATGCTTGTTTTAGATCAGCAGGACACCAGGCAACTAGTATTGTTTAAAAGGAAATAAATATGGCAGCCTCCATAACCCTCACACTTCAGGCACAGATATTTCCTAACCCCGTGTAGGCGTTGAAAAGTTTTTTTCTAATTCTTCTTTATTAGTCAAAATAAGCTTTATTTCTGCTATAACATGGTTCTTCTGCTATATTTGGTAACTGGTTGATTTATGTCTATGTTGAGATGGATGTAAATAGACACTACAATTTATGCATGTGCTAAATAACTTTTCATTTATTTTTTTTCAGAGTGGAGGATCATGATGATCTAATACCAATTTTCCTGCATCACAATGAAACCCTAAAAGCCACCTATGGAGAGTATTTCCTTGCAGAATTAATCCAAGCTCAAGATGAAGAGACCCACGCTGTTGTTTGTGAGGTTGGTTTATTTCCTCTCTAGTGCAATTTAATTTTATGCATTCCACTGACATAGCCAACGTTGCTTTTGTGCTTCAATTATGTGTTTGTTCATTCATCCAGTCCAGTGTTCCTACAACCAACTTACCTTTAGATCCCTGGTGTCCAGTCTGCAGCCCAGGAGCCTCATTCAGGCCTTCAGTGTCTGTTGTGCAGCCCCTAGGCTGTTTAAACCAAATAAAACGATTCCAGTTTCAGCCTGTCACAGCATTATTTTTGGAAACACACAGCTCATTCTTGTGCAGTTATTGCCCTGTTTATGTAGCTGTCATAGAACGGTCTCTAATAACATGCAGTCACATTTTGGTCCACATATATTCCAGTTATGCAATATAAATAATACAGATATTATAAGCTTTATACCCTCCAACTGCCCTCAGTTCCCCTGGCCATTTCTTTTATATTTGAGTAATTTAAGGATGCAGATGCATGCAAGCTACCAAATGATTGGCAATGCTTTCCAATAACTATCATTTGGCAGCGTACGTTTGTTTCAGTCGCTATTTGCTTTAGGCGTGGGATATTGCTGAAATTAGCTTTTTGCCAATATCTTGTCATATTCGAGCGGAGAGCTCCCGCAATATAGCACTTTAATGCTTGCTTGTTTTTGTGGGCTGGGATGACTGAGGGGCTTTGGAGGAATTAATGTGGCGTTAATATGCGGCATTGTTGACTCACTAAAGTTTGGGTTTTATTTCTGATTAAGCACCATTACTTTTTTAAATAATGCAGAGTTCTGGAATATTTTTACGGCAGCTTCCACACAAAGAGGTGGTTTAGCAAAAAGGTTATAGGGTGGTGCACTCCCGGTGTTTTCTTATTTGAATTATCCTTGCATGTTCCCTCTCTGTCTCCTACTCTCACACTAACCTTTCTCCCTTTAACACCTGACACTAACCTCCCACTCTGATCCTAACCTTCTCCTTTTGACTCCTAACACTAACCTTCCCCTCTTCTCTCCTAACACTAACCTCCTGTAATGATCTGCTCTGCTGTCTGCACAGGCAGACAGCTGTTTGACCATTTTGTAAATCTGAGTGCTGCAGGTCTCTGGGAAAGAGACCTGTCTCCACTCTGCATGCTGCAGAGTTTCTGTTCTGGGGAGGAAATTGCATCCACTTGTCATGCAAATTGCTTAGCTGCTTCCTCTGATGGCTTGCAGTATAAAAAACATTTCTTCCCAGAATTCCTTGCTGGTCATGATGGTTTGTTCCTGCTAACTTACCTGGAGTCTCAGCCTTTGCTAATTGTTTGCTAAGATTATCTTAGAGTAATTCCTTGGGACTGCACTAGCATCCCTTCTAGCGTAGTCAGATTGTATTATCTGTTTTGCCTTGTTCTGTCTATCTGTATATAGTACCCACCAGCTCCTCTGGTTAGGTTTTGCTAAACTAGTCAGTTACTGTGTTATAATAGTACCCACCAGCTCCTCTGGTGAGGTTTTGTCAAACTAGTCAGTTACTGTGTTTACGATTTTCTTGTCGCCAGCGGCGGTCGACAGGAAATCGTTCTGTCTGTTTGTCTAGATCGCATTCGCCCTAGCGGTAGTGGCAGTGTTTCCTTCTGTACTCTGTCTGGGAGTGTAGGCCAGAGCTGCGGTTGCTACTGGCTACTCCTTCTGTTTGTCTTGTCTGGAACGAACGCTTGCTGTAGGCTCGGTGAGGTAACCGTTTAGCAAGCGTTCGCGTTCTCTGTTCGTTTTTGTGTTACATTAGTTAGTTACAGTTGGCGGGCTTTGTCTCTGTTGCGCTTTTCATGCAGAGACCACGCCATTAGCGTGCTTTGTCGCTGTTGCGCTTTTCGCGTGGTGACCGCGCTTAGCAAGTGCGTTTGTTAATTTCCTTGGTGTTCTGATCATTGTTATTTGCTGTGCCTTTCTTGCTACACTTGTACTCTGTCTTACTCGGTCTTGTGTCACTGTTGGCAATCGTCACTCTTGCGATTTCCCACTTGGTTTCCGCTGTTGTGTGTTCACCGTCGCCGGGTGGCGACTAGATTGGTGGACACACATACATTCTGTCTCTGTGCTCACTTTCTCTCTACAAGTGCATTGCACCATAGCTAGGTTCTGTTGTTATTTTATACGCTTGTGGAGGATTTCCGTAGTGTTAGCGTGCATCTTGTGCGCTGACCACGGAAATAATTCTGCAATCGTTACACCTCCCCCGTCCTCTTCTAACACCAACTTTTGTCATTACAATGTACCTGAAATCAATACCGATCGAATCACCGCCCCCATCGCTCCAACTGCTCAGCTACATCATAGCCGATTGCTTGGCCGGGCTTTGCTGTTATGCACCTAAACTCAAGGCCCTGGTAACTTATAGCCGCAAACTGGTATATTGCGGTTTATGGGTAGCCAAGACACAACAGGGGTGCCAAAGATGCCTGTTTTGCATTTGGCATACTCTTGCAGAGAATTTACATGCATGAAATTGTTGTTTCATACAGTAAAAAAAGATGTCAAGATCAGGTAATTGTATTCTACTTTCCTTTGAAAACTTGATATGGGGACCCAGAACCAAAAAATAATGAACATAGTTTTATTGAGTTGCAGGATCTTAGCTGTTGCTGGGTTACATGGTGAAGACCAGTATTAAACAGCACATCATCTAACATGGAGCCCTTCGTAGATGTCATAGGTTGAACCAATGGTCTAGAACACTACTTTGTTAAGGTCCATATACACCTGGGACTGATATGACCCTTCAGGGATCAGAACCCGATCCCTTGGCAAACATCACTGGGCCAACACTGCAAAGTTACAGTTGGTTGCGAAAGTTTGGGCAACCATGTTAATCATCTTGATTTTCCTGTATAACTTATTGGTTGTTACGATGGGGGGGGGGGGGGGGGTTGCAGGCTAAAGCTTTCCTGGTGGGCCCTTAGTGTCCCAGTCCGACCCTGAATCTCCCTAGTGTTAACCTATAGAAAGTTTTGACCACCCTGAGGCAACAAAGTAGCCATGGTCAGAGCCCTGACATGACAGATAGGTTTCACAACATTGTACAATGGAAAATAGTGGTGTTGGGAAGTAACCCACACAGGGCAGGGTTGAACTAGTCACCATTACCCTTCTGTTTATGTTCTCTTTTAACCTTTAGCGATGATGCAATCACCAAGCGCTTTTGTAGGGATTTTAGCAGGGTTTTCCAGATAGATTTCTGGTGATTTGACCACTTGACGACCAGGGGATTTTTCCTTTATCTGTGCTGCGTGGGCTCTTCAGCCCACAGCACAAATCGTGTTTGTAGCATGGCGATCAGACTTCTCCCCTTTTTTCCCCACTGGGGGGATGTCCTGCTGGGGGGGTCTGATCGCCGCCGGCTGTTTGGGTTTTGCGGGGGGGGGGCTCCTCAAAGCCCCCCTCCGCAGTGCTATTCTGCCCTCTCCGCCCTTCCCTCCCTCCCCTCCTTGCTGTGGGCGGCACAGGACGGCGATCCGTCCTGCGCCGCCTCTAATAGGCTTTAGCCTATCAGATGCCGGCGATCCCCGGCCAATCAGAGGCCGGGGATCGCTGATCTCCTTTACGGCGCTGCTGTGCAGCAGTGCCGTATTGATGTAAACAGCGGGGATTTCTTCCCCGCGTGTTTACAATTAGCCTGCGAGCCGCGATCGGAGGCTCGCAGGCTGTTCAAGGAGACACCCTCCGTGAACTGACATGGAACGGCCGCTCCATGGAAACACCACTTCGACCTGCCGACGCCTATCGGCGTTAGGCGGTCGTTAAGTGGTTAAAAGAGCTTTTTAGTTTAATGCTAGCGACTTGTGCAGCAATAGTGTTGAAACAAAATGTTCGTAATTTCTTGTTTCCTTATTTACGGATGCAAATTTTGCGGCTACGACACGAATTCAGAATTTCGTAATTGTCATACAAACACTAATTTGAAATAACGGAAGCAAAACTTCGCTTTTGTAATTTCGCTTTTAAGCGCAAATTCGCATTTAACACGAAATTTTGCATAATCGTAATTAGGTAATTGCGCTCATCACTAAAACAGCTATTTCCCCCCCCCCTGTTGTTCTGGGTAGTAAAATTGCTTTGTACAGTGATCGATAAGTAATTTTGCAGTGATCCTATACTTTGTGTTGAAGTGCATTTGCTACAAAACTGCCACAGGACCCGCAATTGCGATTTGATTTTTTAGTGAGATTTCTGTAGTGATTTGCCACTAACTGCCGTGCTACGGGACTGCAACGACAATCACTTCGTGATCATAATGCTGCTGTGGAACCACCCCTAAGGTTCCACTGTTACAATGCTTTTTTGATCAAGGCGGTTGGAAAGCCAGGCAGTTTGTTGCACTAATAACGTTTATTCCACCCTACTCCCTCCCAATTTATTTACACATCCCTCGTTCCTGGCTGTAATGCTGGCCATTTGGTCTCAGTAGTGGTTTTTTTTTTTTTGTGTGTGTTTTTAATCAAGATTTTTTATTGAGTTTTAGCCAACAAGACAAAACAACATAATAAACATAAAAAGAAAGACAGCGATCCAGCCACGTTACATCTCAATGACATGGGTCATATAGCAAGGAGATTCTTCCAAAAAGCTACATATTTTTTAAGAGTCATAAGTCAACACAACATCTGTATACGTCAACCAGGATTTCATTTCACATAGAGCGGTCTCAGCAGTGTTTTAGTAGCAGACTTGTAACAAAAATGTAGCCATTGGAATCAAGGAAGAGTCAAAACATGTGATTTGTATCCTTGTTCTAGGTCATGATTCAGAAGCTATTAAGAGCAATGGATCAACAATACAATACCAGCCAAATAGCGCTTATTAAAAGAGAGTTAGAAATGGCATCGTCAGCATATTTCTAAGCTCAGGCTTATTTAAAGGGAGCATACCCAACCAATTTACTTCCAGCTATAACACCCTCCCTTCCCCTTTCCCCCACCCCAGTAAAAAAAACAAACCTGTGAATTAGTTTGTTTCTAGGTAAATTGTGCCCCATGGGAAAAATGAATGTAACATTTTAGTACTACAAAGAATGTAAAGTTGGTGTGACCTCCGCTATCAATGACTTTGGGGGCCCTTACAGAGGAACTGTAGTGAAAATGACATAATTATTACAATTTCTTATTACTTTACAATATTCATTTATAGATTATTTAGTCAGTCCCTGATTTACATTCTGAAATTTATCACAGGTAGTAACATCTTTAGTCCTGTCAGGTGATCTCTGCAGAATGTTAGTTTACTGAGAATTCTATGCACTTCACAGAGGGAGAGATTGCTTGCTTGGCAGTTGGAAACAGATGTTGCAACCACAATGCAACAAGGTTCACAGACAGCAAACTGTCAAGGCCAGGGGCGTTGCTAGAAACCTAAGAAATCGGGGGCACCGCGCCATGGCAAAAATGGGTGTGACCATTCAGGGAGTGGGCGTGGTCATGGGCGGGACCAAATTACATGAACTTAACAGTGGTGTAACCTAATAATAATGGGCCTTCCTACTCAAAATTGTATGTGTATACAATGCTTTACAGCTTACACTGTACATACTGGTAGCAGAGATCAGCACACACTGCAGCTAGTTTACAATCAGTGAAGGCACAGAGTAACAGCTTATACTGTACATACTGGAGGTAGCAGAGATCAACACACACTGCAGCTAGTTTACTATCAGTACAGGCACAGAGTAAAATCTTATACTGTGCATACTGGAGGCAGCAGAGATCAACACACACTGCAGCTAGTTTACTGTCAGTACAGGCACAGAGTAACAGCTTATACTGTACATACTGGAGGCAGCAGAAATCAGCACACACTGCAGCTTGTTTACTGTCAGCACAGGCACAGAGTAAAATCTTATACTGTGCATACTGGAGGCAGCAGAGATCAACACACACTGCAGCTAGTTTACTGTCAGCACAGGCACAGAGTAAAATCTTATACTGTACATACTGGAGGCAGCAGAGATCAGCACACACTGCAGCTAGTTTACTGTCAGCACAGGCACAGTGTAAAATCTTATACTGTACATACTGGAGGCAGCAGAGATCAGCACACACTGCAGCTAGTTTACTGTCAGTACAGGCACAGAGTAAAATTGTATACTGTGCATACTGGAGGCAGCAGAGATCAACACACACTGCAGCTAGTTTACTGTCAGTACAGGCACAGAGTAACAGCTTATACTGTACATACTGGAGGCAGCAGAGATCAGCACACACTGCAGCTTGTTTACTGTCAGCACAGGCACAGAGTAAAATCTTATACTGTGCATACTGGAGGCAGCAGAGATCAACACACATTGCAGCTAGTTTACTATCAGTACAGGCCCAGAGTAACAGCTAATACTGAACATACTGGAGGTAGCAGAGATCAGCACATTGCAGATAGTTTACTATCAGTACAGGCACAGAGTAATAGCGTATACTGTATATACTGGAGGCAGCAGAGATCAACACACACTGCAGCTAGTTTACTATCAGTACAGGCACAGAGTAACAGCTTATACTGTACATACTGGAGGTAGCAGAGATCAGAACACACTGCAGCTAGTTTATTATCAGTACAGGCACAGAGTAACAGCTTAAACTGTACATACTGGAGGCAGCAGAGATCAGCACACACTGCAGCTAGTTTCCTATCAGTACAGGCACAGAGTAGTAGCTTATACTGTACATCCTGGAGGTAGCAGAGATCAGCACACACTGCAGCTAGTTTACTATCAGTACAGGCACAAAGTAACAGCTTATACTGTACATACTGGGGGTAGCAGAGATCAGCACACTGCAGCTAGTTTAGTGTCAGTACAGCAACAGAGTAATTGCTTATACTGTACATACTGGAGGTAGCAGAGATCAGCACACACTGCAGCTAGTTTACTATCAGTACAGGCACAGAGTAACAGCTTATACTGTACATACTGGGGGTAGCAGAGATCAGCACACTGCAGCTAGTTTAGTGTCAGTACAGCAACAGAGTAAAAGCTTATACTGTACAGGGGCATGGAGGCCACGATATGTGACGCTGGCAATGCCACTGGATATCTAGCTAGCAGCCAAAGCATGTATATAGCACAATGCACAGTAGTATAGCCTTGCACGCATACATTTATAGCAATACATATAAGTGTCCTAGCTGACAGCTTAACGAGAACCAGAGACCACGTATAGTGCTGTGTCCCTCGCCGTCCTCCTGCGATCTCCCATTCAGCCATGGTGAGCCCCGCAGCTCAGTGACGTCAGCGGTGGACCTTCTGCGCATACGCAAACGCAGAAGGCCCCGGTTGACGTCACTCAGTCAGACTGAGTCCAACTGAGGCACTTACCATGAATTGACTGTGGCTGATCGGCGGCACTGAGGACAGGGGGGGACACAGCCATGCTTATGGGGCTCAAAAAATCCCTGGGAAAGTAAAAATACAGCACTATGTTATCTCTGGTTCTTTTAAGCAACTGTACAACACAGTTTCTCAGTTTTCCCACACAGAAAATTAATCAGCAGGCTTTAGGGATTTGCATAAACTCCCATAACAAAGTTCAAAAGGACCCATATATTGTTCTGGTGGACTAGCAGTTCACAAGCAGGTCAAAGCTTAGGTCATAGATAAGGTTAGGCTCTGCAGCCAAGCTTTACAACTTTTTCTATATTGTCTCGCTGTCAGTCTATTGACTGACAGCAGCACAAGATTCAGGAGATCTGCTATCGGTAAATTCACCTCAGCCCTGGCCGGTGGCTGGAAGGGGAGAGAGGATGCGCAGGGCTTAGCGGACAGCCCGACTCAGACTGCAGCTTGCTAATCTAGCATTTTATGCCTGCCAGGCTGCCAGGAACTGCTTACCTCCTCGGTCCACGCTCTGAGCCTGCAGTCATCTTCCCTTCCTGTCTTCTCCCTGTAGCGTCTGATTCATTTTCAGACACTAGAGGGAGAAGCCTGGAGGAGAAGATGTCTGCAGGCACCGGGGACCAAGCCGAGAGGAGGTGAGTTACAGCACTATTCTTCCGGGGGGACTTTCGTGGCACCACACAAAGGGTCCGGGGCACGTGCTTCGGACCTTTTGTGCTAGCGACGCCTCTGGTCAAGGCCATGGCCCTGACATCACACTGTGGGATGGGCTTCAGCTCAATATCAGCCATACAGACATCCCTGATGATATATTTGAGAAAATGTTAAGATTTCTCATGGGAAATGGGATATTGGCTGCTACATGGGATGAAGTTCTAGCCTGGGTTAACGTTCTTCTTTAAGGAGCTCAGGAACCTAAGCATTTGCCTAGTGCACCGATATGGAAGCACAATCCCTGGAAAACCCAGACCATGATAGCTTAGGTGAAGGTCATGTGTTTAGCTCAATTGGCATACTCTTCTGAAAATCTCAGCATTGATCTCACTTGTTGCCAGGGGTATTTATTAATTGTCTTAAATGTTTTAGTTTTTTTTTACATTGGCAATATCTTAAATATGTGCCGCCTACTTAGGTGCTTTATGATGCTGTCCACTACAGTCTCCATAGTTTGAAGTTCTGTGTTTTCTCCTCATGAACTGCTAGCGATTTCCTAGCCATATGTGTTTTGCGTGTTGTTTTGGAGCTAATTATAAGTGACAATGAGCCATTAGCCTAATAGCTTGCTGCAAACAGCAACACAATAAATAATAGATTCACGTCACAAGCTTCCAGATCTGGAATAGGCAGACAAGCCACATTTCAAGCCATAACAGTAGATCCTCACCACAACTGTTGTAGATTGAATAGACAAGTCCAAGCGAGCCAGAGCTGATGCCAGTTTCCCCTGCCGAGTCTGGAGCTGGCAAGTTCTCCTTTCACATATGGTAAATGGATTGGGTAATCAGCCTTTGCTGAGTGTTGGCCCTCAAAGCAGACAACTGTAATGCCTCAGCCTTTGTTCATGTCCTCAGCTTGGACAAAAACAGCCAGTCATCCTTTTTGAAAGAGAGGATTTGCATTTTTACTCTTGCTTTCTTTATTATTATTATTATTATTATTATTTAGTATTTATATAGCGCCGACATCTTACGCAGCGCTGTACAGAGTATATTGTCTTGTCACTAACTGTCCCTAAAAGGAGCTCACAATCTAATCCCTACTATAGTCATATGTGTATGCATGTATCATGTAGTGTATGTATTGTAGTCTAAGGCCAATTTTAAGGGGGAAGCCAATTAACTTATCTGTATGTTTTTGGGGAGGTGGGAGGAAACCGGAGTGCCCGTAGAAAACCCACGCAGACACGGGGAGAACATACAAACTCCTTGCAGATAGTACCCTGGCTGGGATTCGAACCTGGGACTCAGCGCTGCAAGGCAAGAGCGCTAACCACTACGCCACCGTGCTGCACTTCTTTATGTAAAGTGTCTCACTTGTTTAAGGGACAGCCATACTATCCCAAGGAAAAAAAACACATATACAGTACAGTGCTGCCCATAATTATTCATAGCCCTCACAAATTTTGACTTAAAGTTACTTTTATTAAACCAGAAAGTAATGTTTTGACGGGAGATGACATAGGTGTCTCCCAAAAGATAATAAGTCGATGTATGATGTATAAGAGACATTATTGTGGGGAAAAAAAACATTTCTCAGCTTTTATTTACATTTGAGCAAAGAGTATCCAGTCCAAAATTTTTCATACCTGTAACGAAAAATACGCAACGCCGGATGGATTGCGGAAATATGGTCGCATCCAATCCGGCAAGCGGAATTTCCTACGCGGGATGCGGAAATTCGTCCACATCCGCTGCATAAACCCGTCCGAGCGTTCTGCTTCAAACTCACCAGCATGCTGCTCACCAGGGCTCTGCCATCTTGCCTCTAGGGGGTGCGCGCGCGCGCCAGGCACGCCTTTATACTCTGAGAAAGCGTGTCAGCTGACCTGGAGGTCAGCTGACATTTTAGCCTGCTCTGATTGGCTGCTGCCTGGGGTGGAGACTTCTCTCCCAGGCAGTATATAAGGAAGTGCTTTTCAGTCGCACTTTGTCTGTGTTTGCGATACCCTGTGTCAGCACTCAGACCTAGTCAGCCTTGTCTCTGGTTTTGTGTTATATATTGGTTTATCGCCAATATATACACATATTATACTGCCTTGATTTATCGTGTATGATTCTGTGCCTGTCTTGACTACTCTTCTGCTTCCTGATTTTGTACTTCGCCACCCGTACCGTTATCGACTATTGGCTTGGTTTCCGACTATTCTCTTGTCTCACGTTTCTGTACTGCTGCCGCCTGATCTGTTGCCGAACCTCATTTTGTCTGACCTTTCTCCCTTCAGTGGAACGTCTCCCACTGTAGGGTTCTAATAGAGGCTTGCCTCTTTGAGACGACTGCCACTGGCAAACCCTTGCTGCTAGAGGCCGAGACTCCTCCACGCTGTCCTTTGGAGGATCTCACACACAGGGTTCCCATTCAGAGGTAACCACACGGTGTGGTGGATATTTCCACAGACTTGAATTTACGCTGTATATTATTATTGTTGTCTGCTGTTCCAGCTTGCTGGAGGTTGTATCTCTGTGCCCTATAGAGATACTCTATTGTATCAAGCACCCTCTTGCATACGATTGGATCGTGTCACACTATACGTGCATTATTGGTGATTCTGCAGATCACCATATAATCAGGTATAGCATCTGAGTTATTGGTGATACTGCAGATCACCAATAATCAGAATAGCTGTGCTTGCTGACACCAATCGTTACATAAACACAGACCAGAAAGAAGTAAGATGGAGGAGGTGGTAAATCAGCTTCAGACCATAAGGCCAGAAGTATAACAGCTGAAGATTACTGTGACTGCACAGCAGGCTCAGATTACTCAGCTGACTGAGACTGTCCAGAGGCTGCAACCACCACTTAACGTTCTACCTCCCCCGACTCCTAGTGTGCCTAAAATTAATATTGCTGAGAGATTTTCAGGCGCTAGGGCAGATTTCCAGAACTTCCGCCACAGAGTGTTATCTTACTTTCAGATGAGACCTGTGTCCTCGGGAACCGAGGCTCAGAAGGTTGCTCTCATCAAGACTCTATTACATACAGACTCCCAGACTTGGGCTTATGGCTTACCTGATGAGCATCCTGCCCTTTCTTCTGTCCAGGAGTTTTTTAAGGCCATGGCAGTCATTTACGATGATCCGGATAGTGCCGCTACGGCTGAACGTAAACTCAAAAGCCTTAGACAGGGACGCAGTACAGCAGAGGAGTATGCGTCAGAGTTCAGGAAGTGGGCAGTCTCCTCTAGATGGGAGCGGTATGCACTCCTGGATAGATACCTAGATGGGTTATCAGAGGCAGTCACTGACGTGATGGTTAGTCACCCAGAACCCAAAGACCTAGATGAGGCTATATCACTATCTATTAAAATAGATAGACGTTTGAGGTACAATAAGAAGGGCAGATACCCTATGTACTCCAGGGCTTCAGGTGCTTGTAGCTTGTAGCTCGGCAGCAGTGGAGACTGAGGAGCCTATGCGGCTAGGCCACGGACGCCTTACGGAGGCTGAGAGGTCAAGAAGACACAAAGAGGGTCTCTGCATGTACTGCGGAGAGAAGGGCCACATTGCACAAAACTGTGGTAGGAAGTCGGGAAACTCCTTAGCTTAGGTGTGGTTGGGGGTACCACCCTAAGCGGAGTAGTTTCACCCCCTAAACAAGAAAAAATATTATTGCCCTGCTCCTTAAACTGGGAAGGGCAGAACTTTCCTACCACAGCATTTGTGGATTCTGGGTCGACTGCTAATTTTTTAGATTTAAGTTTTGCTTTAATTTTAAATATCCCTGTACTTCCGGTAGAAAAACATTTGTATGTTACAGCAATCAACGACACTCCTTTGCAGGGAAAGTCCCCACTGTGCCAGACTCCTCCTCTCTCGCTGCAAGTAGGAGCCCTGCATAAGGAGATCATTCAGTTTTTTGTTTTAAAGATGTCTACCTCTATGGTGATATTAGGGTTACCTTGGTTACGATTACATTCTCCTCAGTTTGATTGGGGGAATGGGCAGTTTATTACTTGGTCACCTTATTGCTCACAGCAGTGTTCACAGAGAATAGTCTTGTGTTCTACTAAGGTTCAAGTGGAAGGAGTACCTCCACAATATTAGGAATTTTCCGATGTCTTTTGTCCCAAGGCAGCAGATCAATTACCCCCCCCCCCCCCCCCCCCCCATAGACCTTTTGACTGTCCTATTGATTTGAAACCAGGAACCATGCCTCCCAGGGATCACCTATACAACCTCTCATCCCCAGAAAAATTGGCCATGGGTGAGTACATCCAGGAAAATTTACAGAAAGGATTCATCCGCCCTACGAGATCTCCTGCAGGGGCGGGATTATTTTTCGTTCAGAAAAAGGATGGAGGTTTGCACCCCTGTATCGACTACAGGGGTCTAAATAAGATCACGATTAAAAATCGGTATCCACTACCGTTAATCGATGATTTATTTACACAGGTTTCTGAGGCTTCTGTTTTCACGAAGTTAGATTTAGGAGGGGCCTACAATTTGATCCGTATCAGGGAAGAAGATGAATGGAAGACGGCATTCAACACTCCCAAGGGGCATTACGAATACTTGGTGATGCCCTTTGGGTTGTGTAACGCTCCTGCAGTTTTCAAGGAGTTTGTGAACGAAATCTTCAGGGAGGTACTGGGTCACTTTGTAATTGTATACTTGGATGACATCCTAATATTTTCTAAAAATCTCACTGAATATCGTCAACATGTTAAGTATGTGCTGAAAAAACTTAGAGAGAATCAATTATTCGCTAAGTTAGAAAAATGCGTTTTTGAAGTAAAGGAGATTGCCTTTCTGGGGTACGTTATCTCCACTACAGGGTTGTCCATGGATCCCAAGAAGGTCTCTGCTGTAAGGGAATGGCCACAACCATCTGGGCTTAAAGCACTTCAGAGATTCTTGGGATTCGCAAACTACTACAGAAAGTTTATCAAGGGATTCTCTTCTGTGGTATCTCCACTTACTAACTTGACTAAGAAAGGGGCTGATGCCTCTCATTGGTCCAAAGAAGCATGTGCAGCATTTTCCTCTCTAAAAGAAGCTTTTTGTTCTGCTCCCATATTACGTCATGTAGATGTTGCTTATCCATTCATAGTGGAGGTGGATGCCTCAGAGGTTGGAGTGGGAGCAGTGTTGTCTCAACGTTCAGGACTTCAGGACAAACTTCATCCCTGTGCTTTCTTTTCTAGAAAATTCTCCCCTGCCCAGAGAAATTATGATGTTGGGAACAGGGAATTGTTGGCCATTAAGCTTGCTTTTGAGGAATGGTGCCATTGGTTAGAGGGGGCTAAGCATGTAATAACTGTATACACAGATCATAAAAACCTACAGTACATCGAAAAGGCTAAAAGACTCACCCCCAGACAGGCTAGATGGGCTCTCTTTTTCTCCCGTTTTAATTTTATAATTACGTTTAACACCAGGGAGTAAGAACGTTAAAGCAGACGCCCTCTCTCATTGTTTTGAACCTGAGACTGCTCCATCTCCTTTCCCAGAGAGTATTCTGTCAAAAGAGATCATCCTGGCAGCCACTGAAATTGTTGAGGATCTTGTTAGCCTCTTAAGCCCTTTCCAGTTGGAAGTCCCAGAGGGGAAACCAGAAGGGGTTCTATATGTTCCTTGTCTCTTGTGTCCCAAAGTATTGCAGTTGTTTCATGGACACAAGAATGTTGGACATCCTGGCATTACCAGAACCCAGGAATTATTGTGTAGATCTGTCTGGTGGCCATCGTTACAATCAGATTGCGGGGAATTTGTTAAAACTTGTACCATCTGCGCCAGGAGCAAACCCTCCCGACTAGCTCCAGTTGGAACTTTACAGTCTCTGCCCTCCCCTCAGGAGCCATGGACGCACATTTCCATGGACTTTGTAGGAGAACTTCCGTTTTCCAACGGGAAGACTGTCATATGGGTAGTCACTAATAGATTCAGTAAGATGGCCCACTTTGTGGCTTTGAGTGGTTTCCCTACTGCTCAAACGTTGGCAGATCTTTTTATTCAAAACATCTTTAAATTACACGGTATTCCGGAAAATGTGGTCTCGGACAGAGGGGTCCAGTTTGTCTCCAGGTTCTGGCGGGCCTTCTGTAAGGGGATGGGTATGTCATTGTCCTTTTTATCAGGTTACCATCCGCAGACCAACGGTCAGACGGAAAGGATCAATCAGTCCTCGGAACAGTTCCTGAGATGTTATGTGGAGGACGCCCAACATCAGTGGGCGGATTTTTTACCATTTGCAGAATTTGCACATAACAATATCAGGAATGAGTCCTCTGGTTATGCGCCTTTTCAGATAGTCAATGGGAAGTTCCCCAAATTTTCTCCCTTGCCAGTGACGGCATCTCCATTCCCTGTTCTGGAAGAGTGGCAGGAATCTTTTTAGAGGATTTGGGCTAAGGTCGGGGAAAATCTAAAAAAGGCTTTTTCCATACAGAAGAGGCAGGCAGATAAGAAAAGATCTCCGGAGTGGGAGTTTAAACCAGGGGACAAGGGTTGGGTGTCAACTCGGCATATAGCTCTGAGACAGCCGTCCGCGAAACTGGGGCCCAGGTATATTGGACCATCTCCAATTTCGGAAAGAGTTAATCACGTGTCTTACAGAGTCAGTTTACCGCATTCCCTGAAGGTGGGAAGAACCTTTCATGTGTCACTCTTGAAGCCGGCTGTCCAGGTGGATTCCCTCCCTCCTCACCCTGTCATGGTTGATGGTGAGCCCGAGTGGGAAGTTGAGGAGATTTTGGACTCCAGGCGAGTTCAGGGCTCAGTACAGTACTTGGTGCATTGGAGAGGGTATGGTCCAGAGGAAAGATCCTGGGTCAAAACAGGTGATTTACATGCAGATAATCTTAGGAGACGGTTTCATGAGCTTCATCCTGACAGGCCGGGTGGGACGTGTCCAGGGGCCACTCCTAGAGGGAGGGGTACTGTAACGAAAAATACGCAACGCCGGATGGATTGCGGAAATATGGTCGCATCCATTCCGGCAAGCGGAATTTCCTACACGGGATGCGGAAATTTGTCCGCATCCGCTGCGCCAACCCGTCCAAGCATTCTGCTTCAAACTCACCAGCATGCTGCTCACCAGGGCTCTGCCATCTTGCCTCTAGGGGGTGCGCGCGCGCGCCAGACACGCCTTTATACTCTGAGAAAGCGTATCAGCTGACCTGGAGGTCAGCTGACATTTTAGCCTGCTCTGATTGGCTGCTGCCTGGGGTGGAGACTTCTCTCCCAGGCAGTATATAAGGAAGTGCTTTTCAGTCACACTTCATCTGTGTTTGCGATACCCTGTGTCAGCACTCAGACCTAGTCAGCCTTGTCTCTGATATTGTGTTATATATTGGTTTATCGACAATATATACACATATTATACTGCCTTGATTTATCGTGTATGATTCTGTGTCTGTCTTGACTACTCTTCTGCTTCCTGATTTTGTACTTCGCCAGCCCCTACCGTTATCGACTATTGGCTTGGTTTCTGACTATTCTCTTGTCTCACGTTTCTGTACTGCTGCCGCCTGATCTGTTGCCAAACCTCATTTTGTCTGACCTTTCTCCCTTCAGTGGAACGTCTCCCACTGTAGGGTTCTATCAGAGGCTTGCCTCTTTGAGACGACCGCCACTGACAAACCCTTGCTGCTAGAGGCCGAGACTCCTCCACGCTGTCCTTTGGAGGATCTCACACACAGGGTTCCCATTCAGAGGTAACCACACCTCTGAGGAATTACGGTGTGGTGGATATTTCCACAGACTTGAATTTACGCTGTATATTATTATTGTTGTCTGCTGTTCCAGCTTGCTGGAGGTTGTATCTCTGTGCCCTATAGAGATACTCTATTGTACCAAGCACCCTCTTGCATACGATTGTATCGTGTCACGCTATACATGCATTATTGGTGATTCTGCAGATCACCATATAATCAGGTATAGCATCTGTATTATTGGTGATACTGCAGATCACCAATAATCAGAATAGCTGTGCTTGCTGACACCAATCGTTACAATACCCTTCTCAATAATCAATAGAAAAGCCTTTGTTGGCTATTACAGCAATCAAACAATTCCTATAATTGCAGACTAGATTTTTGCACGTCTCCACAGGTAATTATGCCCATTCATCTTTAGAAATGAGCTCCAAATCTTTCAGGTTGGAGGGTCTTCTTGCCACCACCCTGATCTTTAGCTCCCTCCACAGATTCTCAGTTGGATTCAATTCAGGACTCTGTCTGGGCCACTCCAAAACATTAATGTTGTTGTCTGCTAACCATTTCTTCACCACTTTTGCTATGTGTTTTGGATCATTGTCACGCTGAAATGTCCACTGGTGCCCAAGGCCAAGTTTCTCTGCAGACTGCCTGATGTTGTCGTTGAGAATCCTCATGTATTGCTCTTTTTTTATGGTGCAGTTTACTGTGATTAGGTTTCTTGGTCCAATGGCGGAAAAAACACCCCAAAAGCATTAGGTTCCCACCACCATGTTTGACAGTAGGGATGGTGTTCTTTGGGTTGAAGGCTTCTCTTTTTTTACGCCAAATGAAGGAAACATCATTGTGACTAAACAATTCAATTTTTGTTTCATCTGACCATAACACAAAAGACCAGAAGTATTATTCTTTGTCCAGATGAGTATTTGCAGATTCCAAAAGAGCTTTTGTGTGCCTTATCTGGAGAAGTGACATCCTCCTTGGTCTGGAACCCAGCAGTGTGCAGCGTCCGTTGGATTGTCTGCCTTGAGACATTGCCACCAGCAGAGCCCAGATTCATCAGGATGGCCTTGGTGGTGATCCTTGGATTTTTTTTCACCTCTCTCACTATTGTCCTGGCCAGTACAGGTGTCGCTTTTGGCTTACGACTACATCCTCTGGGATTTTCCACTGTGCAGAACATATTGCATTATAAATATTTTTCAAAAATGAATTACAAAAACTAAATAAATAGAAATATATTTGTCATTATCTGCATTTTTTTCTGCAGTATCTTTTCATTCTTAATCATTTTCAATGGATGATCTTTGCCAGAGGTGCCATCTTACAGGTGATGTCAGCACTGTGCACAAAACAGGGATAACTAACAGCACATGCGGTCCAATCTACTGTGCATGAGTTCGACTTCTCATCTACAAGTCTTGAATATCAGAGAGCAGCAGAATCTAATCTTAAACCTCCTGACAGATTTAGTGTACTGTAATTATAAAGCCATCATACCAATTAATTAGGTCTGAGCTTGTGGCAGTCATAACAATTAATTAGGTCTTCCCTGGCCTTGTGCACATGAGCTGTACTAATGTTAACCTGGACATGTGTGTATAGGGGAGGGGGATGCAGCTCAGAGACTACTGCGAGCTGCGACCCCCCCCCCCCCCCCTTCCCCTATTACCCACAAGAGGTAGTCAGGAAAGAGCTTGGAGAAGAGATGAGCCAGTTTCTCCTCTGTAAACCTGCCTTTCCAGTTTCCAGTGATGCTTAGCCTAAGCTGATTGGATATGTCAAATCCTTCCCCCATCCCGAGTATCCTGGCTGAACCACCACCCCCCCCCCATCCCGAGTATCCTAGGCCCCCCCCCCCCCACAATGGGCAGACATTGACTATATAATGTATAAATAAATATTGTAAAAAAAATACAGTATGCAATATTATTTATCATAGCTCCTCTTTAAGGATAAGGCATGTGGCTGTAATGTTATACATTTTGTTTGCTAACCAATTTGTACACCTTTCCGGAGTGCAAAAACGCATGTACATTATTGACTTCATCTTAGTAACATTCCTAGTCGCTGGGAATGAGACTGACTAATGCTGTAGTCACTGCTGTATAGGCTTTCCGCACATGATGTCACCAGTGCAGGTATGATAGAGTGCCTTACTAATTCCACCTCTCATCTTTACTTACATGAACAACTCACTTCCATTATGGGAATGTATAGATGGACAAACACTTGGTGAAAACCTCTTTCACCCTCTACCTGGCTAATGTGTTTCCGTGCAGCCTCTCTGAGGATAGAAATGTGTTTTTATCCAGAAAATATGTCAGTTTTCAATGCATGGAAACTTACTGTACCCAGTGTGTTCTCTATTTCCATGCTGACTGTTAAATACTGTATATACATTAGTTCAATTGTATGGAAGATTTTGTGGCTACCATTGTACATTATAAACTGAAATGTCTGGTTGGTTGATATTCAATTTATATATTAGGATTATGTTTTAATCCAAATAAAATTACTGTATATTCTGGCATATAAGACTTTTTAACCCTTGAAAATCTTCTGAAAAGTCAGGGGTCGTCTTATACGCTAGGTGTCATTGATGGTGGGTGATGCGCCCTATCCTGTTACCGACTCTCAGATCTCGCTGCTGAGGACTGTAGTGAAGCGACGCAGGCGCACATGTGTGAGATCTGAGAGGCAGAGAAGGAGGTAAATAGGATACAAGGGCGGGCCAGAAGGGTCAAAGAGGCGTGTTTTATGGGCGCAATGCAATCTATTCTTCCATACAGCTCTGATAAACAGGTAGAGCTGACTAATCCACTTAGGGAGAGTTGACCATTCTAACCAGTCAATCGCCTATATACTGTTATATACTGGGTACCACATACAGAACAGCGCCAGTATCTGTTTATACTTAACACCAGTATATGATTTTTTAAAATTGTTATTCGGTGTGCGTTGGAAGAGGGGTAGTCTTATACGGCGAGTATATGCCAAACTCTATAGTTTAACTGGAAGTTCAGGGGTGGTCTTATACGCCCAGTCGTCTTATACGCCGGAATATATGGTAAGTATTTTTATGACTATATGACTGGTAAAATTGTGATAACTTTATTGATGTGATATCTTTACTAAACCAAGAGTATGAAGTCGCTGTTCTTATTCTGTATGTATTAGTAGTGTTTGTTTTGTGTTTAAATTTGGAAATTGTTCCAAATTCACCCGAACACCACCATTCAGCGCTGAACCTGTGGACTTACCTGCGCTCCACAGCGAGTTTTAACGTGAATTCATGCTTCCTCTTTCCAAAGCCAAAAGGAGGAAGTATCAGAGTTATGGGACAGATGCTGTGAAGTGCAAATAAATGAATGCTCCCTGACCCTGTCCGCAGGTTCAATGCTGAATGGTGCTGAAGTATGGTGTTTAGGTGATGTTCTGAATTCGAACATCAACAATATTTATTGGTATACGATGGGTGTTAGCTCCTTTATACAGGATATCTGCACTAATGTAAATTTGCCCTGTTAGCACCCCTAATTCCAATGGCGCTTGCTTTTTCCAGCACTGGGCTGCAACCATTGGAGACTGACTGCATCATCATCTGGTACTGTGTTACTTATTAGCTGCTGCTTTAGACAAAACATTGGAAGCACTGTGGAAAAAAGGAGCAGACAGCTTTTCCACTGAAGTGAATACAAAGGCAATCTACCTTCTCCTTAGCCCTGCTGTTGAGCAACCAGGAGGAGCGAGGGTGCTTATGTAAATATCAAAGTGCTGTCTCTTCACAGATCAAATCATCCCTATTGCATTCCCCTTTAACATGACCAGAAGATGAGTCACTTGGAGGGTGACCTTAGAGGAGGTGGGACTGCACTGCACAGTTTAATATTTCCCATAGTACATATTTATACCTACTAATAAGACAAAAAAGAAAACTGGTTCTGACTATAGTTTCTTTTGAAAGTACACCTGTCACTTGTCAACATGTGATGAGCGGAAACCCTAATAAAACAGAATTTCGTGAAGCATAGCTACAAAACCAGTGTCATAAAAATTACCTGATAAGCAAGGATAGTGGTAGACAAACTCTCAGCAGCAATATTTCATCGTAGGAAGGCGTCCTTTAACCTTACCTTACAGATATATATTGGTGATATCTGATAATGAGACAAAGCTGAAGTGCTAGATATGAAATATTAGATCTACGTAGGATTAACAGCAGCTTTCCTATTATGCTTCTGTGCAGGATCATGGCTCTGCTGTGGGTTTCATAAGTGTGAGCAGTGAAGTCAATGTCCAGTTGCTGCAAGATTCCTTTGACCTGGGACCTTTCCATGGGCTCTGTAAGCCACATCCTGAAGACATTCTTCAGGAACAAATACTCTTGGAAAAAGGTATGGCTAGCTATTTATTAGTCACTCTAATTTTTTTCCATATTTTACCTGTATTTATGAATATACACAAAATAGGAAGAAAAATAACCATCCCTTGAGAAATATTAGACCTGACAGGGGTAAAAATAATTACTTGCAAAGATTTTGAATAAGTTTGAGGTGCGGCCATCGTCCTGGCACGATCAAACATATGTCATAGTAATTGTACAGAACTGTAAAAGAGAGATACAAACTTTAAAAATGGGGGGTGAGTGGTGGACTTACCTCCCCATGGTAGACACAAGATGCTGTTTTTTTTTTGTTTTTTTTTTACAAAAAAACTATTATTTTACATACTCCAGATAAGTGCAACGCATTTTGCGGGCACATCCCACTTCATCAGGCTATAAAATGGAGCAAACAACTGTCACAGCAAATAGGGATGGTCACCGCTTTCCGCCGAATTGTATTTTCCACGATTCCGGATGGAAATTGGTCATTCCGTTCCGTTTGGTCGGAACGGAATTGCTTTCTCGATCCGGCAGAATTCCGAAATTGCCTATGAAATTCCGCCGGTATCCGTTGATGGTATTAAACTGAAAATTCAATGGCACCAAGTCCTAGAGAGTAGAGATGCAATTTCCGACTGAAAAAATCTCTCTCTCTCTCTCTCTCTCTCCCCAGCAGGTGGGGGTTCTCTTCGGTGCAGCGGAAGTGCAGCAGAAGTGTGCTGAGCCCATAACCCAGAGGTTGATGGATCTAAACCATCCTCTGCTAGGTGTGCTTTGGTTTCTACACCTTGCTTTACCACATGGGCCAATCAGTGGCCATAGCCCCGTAAGATAAAGTGTCATTAGGGCCTTGCTGTAACATAGATAGTAGTGTAGCTATTTCAACTAATGTTATACCCTTCCGACGGTATGTAGCAGTTACGGAATTTTGTGTTGGCGGAACGGAAATTGCACTTTCCGATCATCCCTAACAGGAGCAAACAACTGTCAATGGAGCAAACAACTGTCACAGAGGTGCTAAGCTTTCTACCAGACTGCATAAGTTGCTTGCTCCATTTTATAGCCTGATGAAGTGGGATGTGCCAGTGAATAGAGATGGCCCGAACGGTTCGCCGGCGAACGGGAACTGGTGAACTTCCGGGGTTCGCGATCGCGGGGAACCGTAAAGTCTGGTTCGCCCCTATAGTGCATCATTAGGGTCAACTTTGACGCTCTACATCACAGTCAGCAGGCACATTGTAGCCAATCAGGCTACACTCCCTCCTGGAGCTCCCCCCCCCCTTATAAAAGGCAGGCAGCGTCAAGCATTGGACTCACTTGTGTGCCTGCAGTAATTAGAGAAGGGAGAGCTGCTGCTGCTGCTGCAGAGAGAGCTATAGGGAAAGCTTAGTTAGGCTCTTGTAGGCTGTTAGCTTGCTCCTTGCTGATTCTTATTGCTAAAAAAGCACCCCTCAACAGCTCTTTTGAGAGCTAATCTTGTTGTGTGTGTGTGTGTGTGTGTGTGTGTGTGTGTGTGTGTGTGTGTGTGTGTGTGTGTGTGTGTGTGTGTGTGTAGATGTGAGCGAATCTCTATGTGGCCGTACTACTTCCGGGTCGCTATGACCCATAGTAGTACGGCTGTGCTGGGCCGGCGGTGCGCGACTTTGATCGCGCGCCTGTTGCCGGGCACTCTCAGCGCATGAGCGTGACATCACTCATGACGTCACGCACATGCACAGAAAGTGCCCGGCAACAGGCGCGCGATCAAGGACGCGCACCGCCGGCCCAGCGCAGCCGTACTACTAAGGGTCATACTGTAGTGACCCGGAAGTAGTAAAGGTTGAGGGGTTCGCCAGCGAACGGTTCGGGAACTGTTCGCCGACATCTCTATGTGTGTGTCCCACGGACACTTGTGTTGCATAGACAGCCTTGGCAATTCCTACTGTGCAAATCTTCCTGTTGCTTCTTCTTACAAGTCATGTTGGGATTGATAGAGGACTGACCACTGGATAACGATAAAAAGCTTCTGGTCAGATTATTGTGTTTCTATGCCAAAAAATCCATTGCGTTAGAATGGAAAAAGGCATCTGAGCCACCTCTTGGTTTATGGGTACAGCTAATACCTCTCTCCCTTTGTACCAGATGACTTGGTTGGTAAGGGGTGCTGGCTCTAAAGATCATAAAGTCTGTAGCTCCTAATAAGTACTGATTTGGTTATTAACAATTTAGATGTTATACCAGGAGGCACCCTCTGTACAAAGTCCCATATTAAATAACTTATTCTATTGTGTTTCCTCCTAGGTGATATGTTCACACCTTGTCAATAAAATGGCTTTTAAACCACCAGCAAGCAAGAAAATACTTTTGCTCCTACTTTTTGTACTTTTTCAGTTGCAAAGTGCAGAAAAGTTAAAAAAACTTAGGTGAACAAGTTAATTGCATATGGGCCTTTGTATTTTCTGACTGCACCCAATCAGTGGTCACAATCATCTCATTTTTGTCTGATGCTTTAAAGAGGAGCTGTCAGCCATACTATCCCAGAAAAAAACACATATATAAGTGGATAAATACTTGCTTTACTTACATAACAGATGTATTGCACTGTCCACGTTTGGATTTTAGTGATGTTTCTACAGTAAAAAAGAGAAAATCCTTCTTAGCATTTCCCATTTTAAGTGTGGCTATTTTGAAGCCAATCCTGATGTCATTTCCTGCCCTACTCTCCTCTGCCTGCTTTGCCCGCCCTTCACTATAGAAAGTGCATTGTCTCCGTATGAGAAATATTGGCCAATCAGAGAGGAACAGAGGTGTAGGAGGGGAAAACAGGGGGTAAACAGGCTTCAGCCCATCAGACTGCATTAGTTACGGTAAGACTGAGGGGAAATAGAGAAGCAAAAAAAGGACAACCCAGCATGCCCTGCAACTTCCTTTTTGTGTACCAAATTTTGTGTGTACCAAATAAGAGTCAGGTAAACTGGGGAATGATCATTTATCAGAAAGAAAAGTAATAGTGATTTTAACTTTTGGATTGCCTGGTTAGCATCCTTATTACTGTTTACCAAATAAAAATAAAGAATTGATTTTTGATGTTATGCCCGACAGTTACACTTTAGGTAAGCAGCTTGATTGTCTGAGGAGTGAGACCCACTACAGGCACTTAGTGGCAATCGGAAAGCTCCCCTGATTTGCCAAATCGTGGAAGTGCCGCAATTTCACTGTGATTCCCGGAGCAATCATGATTTGGCTACTGTAGCCACTGATGCGATCACTCCGGGATTGCTCACAAAATGCTGCAACACTGCTAGTGAGACCATCCCCATAGGGATCCACCGGTGTATCGCTTTCCTGATCGCGCTGCTAGTGGTTCACAAGCCTTAAAGTGGCTATGCACACAAAGATTGCTACCCATTGTGGCAAAATTATTGATACCTGTCTACTCTAAATCTGAGGAATCAATATCTATCACACACACGGCACATCAATTATTACGAGATTTCGGCATGAAACATATTGAAAAATCAATCGAGCCATGGCGTCGCGCTGCTTGAAACAGTGCAATGCCATGGACCATCGACCTGCCGTCGCTACTGCCAGCTCCTGCCCGCCCCCCTATCGACTGAGACTTTCCATCTTGTCCGATCTATAGTTTTAGCCCAAAATCAATCAAAATTACTATTGATCAAACATGTTTTGCAGTAGATTCCTGGCAGATTCAATCAGTAATTGACTCAAACAGGAAAATTGGTGTGTCTATGGCCAGCTTAAATCTTACTAAGGTTTCTTTGAATTTTAGTACTGTATAGATGCATGTACAATTCACCGAGAGCAATGTTTTTATTAGTGTGTGTTTTGTTAGGAAAACCAAATGAGCACAGCAGTAACATTAAAACTGCAACGCTTTAATAGGATGTTTCACCCCGACCTTTTCTTGGGATTTGTGTGCTTTCCCCCCAGTATCTGTGAGATATTTGGAAAGGATGCTGGCAGTGTAAGGAAACGAGAAAGTGGGCACATTGGGTTGGCAGTGCTTAGCAGGGATATTGTGCAGCTGGTGCTTGGTAGAAATGGGTGATTAGACCTGGCATGGATTCTTAAGCACTAGTGCTATGCAGCTGGGCCTATGTGCAGCAGAACCATGTCATGTGAAGGATGGATTTAATACAAAAACATGAACATAGGCATAAGCAACATCTAGGCCAACTATTAATAAAAGACCCATCTCTAGTATGTCACATTTAATCCATGAAAACATTCACAGTGTTCATTCTTTCCTTCACCTTAAGCTCCCGATGTTTAAAACCATGAATCGCCTTCTTGTGAGTTGATTGCTGAATGCAGTTTTTACGTTTTTTTAAGCTGTACAATTCTTACCTGTGTGTTGATGCTGGTAACTAAAACCGCAGACTCCAAGCACAAAGCAAACTACTCCGTTGAAATACAGTATTATGTGAATTTTCTTCGCTGCCAAAGCATTTGTCATACTGTCCACTCTGTTCTGTGATTCAGATGACTGTAGACAGCCCAATCATACAGCACTGGCAGAAAACTGATCTCTCTTTTATTTATTGTACTCCACCCAAAGCAGACAGGTCAGCACATGGTGATTGGACTATGAATAGCAGCTGCACATTAATGAGTCATTATTGCACTTAAACTCACAGTGTAAGATTTCCGGCTTAGTTCTTCTTGATTACAATGACAAAGGTAACCTGATAAATAAAATGTATAACAGAGTGGAAACTATAAAATTAATAACAAATTCCAAGACACAGAATGGTGAGGGAGCCCTGCCCTTGTGAGCTTACAATCTAAAGGAATGGGGGAAATACAGTGGATTGCAAAAGTATTCGGCCCCCTTGAAGTTTTCCACATTTTGTCACATTACTGCCACAAACATGCATCAGTTTTATTGGAATTCCACGTGAAAGACCAATACAAAGTGGTGTACATGTGAGAAGTGGATCGAAAATCATACATCATTCCAAACATTTTTTACAAATCAATAACTGCAAAGTGGGGTGTGCGTAATTATTTGGCCCCCTGAGTCAATACTTTGTAGAACCACCTTTTGCTGCAATTACAGCTGCCAGTCTTTTAGGGTATGTCTCTACCAGCTTTTCACATCTAGAGACTAAAATCCTTGCCCATTCTTCTTTGCAAAACAGCTCCAGCTCCGTCAGATTAGATGGACAGCGTTTGTGAACAGCAGTTTTCAGATCTCGCCACAGATTCTCGATTGGATTTAGATCTGGACTTTGACTGGGCCATTCTAACACATAGATATGTTTTGTTTTAAACCATTCCATTGTTGCCCTGGCTTTATGTTTAGGGTCTTTGTCCTGCTGGAAGGTGAACCTCCGCCCCAGTCTCAAGTCTTTTGCAGTTTCCAAGAGGTTTTCTTCCAAGTTTGCCCTGTATTTTGCTCCATCCATCTTCCCATCAACTCTGACCAGCTTCCGTGTCCCTGCTGAAGAGATGCACCCCCCGAGCATGATGCTGCCACCACCATATTTGACAGTGGGGATGGTGTGTTCAGAGTGATGTGCAGTGTTAGTTTTCCGCCACACATAGCGTTTTGCATTTTGGCCAAAAAGTTCAATTTTGGTGTCATCTGACCAGAGCACCTTCTTCCACATGGTTGCTGTGTCCCCCACATGTCTTGAGGCAAACTGCAAATGGGACTTCTTATGCTTTCTGTTAACAATGGCTTTCTTCTTGCCACTCTTCCATAAAGGCCAACTTTGTACAGTGCATGACTAATAGTTGTCCTATGGACAGAGTCTCCCACCTGAGCTGTAGATCTCTGCAGTTCGTCCAGAGTCACCATGGGCCTCTTGACTGCATTTCTGATCACCGCTCTCCTGGTTCGGCCTGTGAGTTTAGGTGGATGGTCTTGTCTTGGTAGGTTTACAGTTGTGCCATACTCCTTCCATTTCTGAATGATCGCTTGAACAGTGCTCTGTGGTATGTTCAAGGCTTTGGAAATCTTTTTGCAGCCTAAGCCTGCTTTAAATTTCTCAATAACTTGATCCCTGACCTGTCTTGTATGTTCTTTGGACTTCATGGTGTTGTTGCTCCCAATATTCTCTTAGACAACCTCTGAGGCCCTCACAGAGCAGCTGTATTTGTACTGACATTAGATTACACACAGGTGCACTCTATTTAGTCATTAGCACTCATCAGGCAATGTCTATAGGCAACTGACTGCACTCAGATCAAAGGGGGCCGAATAATTATGCACACACCACTTTGCAGTTATTTATTTGTAAAAAATGTTTGGAATCATGTATGATTTTCATTCCACTTCTCACGTGTACACCACTTTGTGTTGGTCTTTCATGTGGAATTCCAATAAAATTGATTCATGTTTGTGGCAGTAATGTGACAAAATGTGGAAAACTTCTAGGGGGCCGAATACTTTTGCATCCCACTGTACGTGAGTGCGAGAAGGTGATTCTAGAGGAAGACAAAAGAAGCTCATGTACAGATCCGAGATTGCGGTTGGGTTGGTATCTGGAAACAAGCGAGGAAATGTGTCCTCTCGGTTTCCCTCTTGCTGTGCAGGGAATTACAAGGCAGATCCAATCCAAGTATTTTTACTATTTATGCATACAAGTGCTTAAAATGTTGTTTTTATGCTTGCTTAGATATATTTTTGAATGAAACTTCCACTGTTTAAAATGCATGCTCATTTACAGAATAGGGAGAATAAAGGGAATGGGGAATTTATACCTGACAAAATACATACCAAAACACCCGCTTCCCTTCTGATGTGCTCCAGACTTTCCCTCTTCCTGGCATTGGTGCAGAGGATAGGTCAGAATTGCCAAACAAGCAGCCATTCCCAGGCAATCTAGCTGCATTCTGTGTGTGATGTCATCATCCTTCCTGTCTGTCCTTGTCTTGTTTATTGTGGTGGTTTCCAGAAGTTTAGAGCTGCAGTTGCTCTAAACAACCTTCCTCCCTGTTTCTCGTTTAACTACTCCTGCTTTGATCTGAACTGTCTCCTCCAGAGTGTATGCTGCACTACTTTTGGATATTACCCAGTATTTCCTGTCTTTGCCTAGTGGGTTCTGGTGGTACTCCTGCCTTCCCAGTCTCAGGGCCAGTGCACACCAAAAACCTCTAGCAGATCTGCAACACGCTAGAGGTTTTAGAAGCAGATTTCAGAGCGATGCTAGGCATGTTTAGAGGCATTTTCTAAACATGCCTAGCGTTGTTTGGAGCAGATTTCATATATTGTTAAGGTGGCCACACACGATACAATAAAATGATCCGATTTTACAGCAATTCGATAAAAACGATCGCATCTCCCGAAAAAATTTAAAGCTTTTTTTTGTTCATTCGACTGAAAAATCTGATCGGATTTCCCGTTTTCTTCAATTTTTATCGATCCGGAATGCCAGATATTTTTCTTCAATCTTTCTAAAGATTGTATGGTGTGTGTTAGATTGTGAATTTATTAATAAGCACACCCTAGCAATTTTGTCAGAGTTTCCAATCATTTTTTATTATAATTGAGGAAAAATTGAACATAGGTGTGTGGTACAATGGTCAGATTTTTGAAATGTTACAATCAGTCAGAAAAATTGATTGCAATTCTTAAAGAGAACCCGAGGTGTGTTTAAAGAATGTTATCTGCATACAGAGGCTGGATCTGCCTATACAGCCCAGCCTCTGTTGCTATCCCAAACCCCACTAAGGTCCCCCTGCACTCTGCAATCCCTCATAAATCACAGCTGTGCTGTGAGGCTGTGTTTACATCTGTAGTGTCAGTCTCAGCTGCTCCCACGCCTCCTGCATAGCTCCAGTCCCTGCCCCCGTCCCTTCCCTCCAATCAGCAGGGAGGGAAGGGATGCAGGCGGGGACTGGAGTTCTGCAGAAGGCGGGGAGAGCAGCAGACTGACACTATAGAGATAAACAGAGCCAGCTCTGACAAGCTGTTTGTCAGCAGCATGGCTGCGATTTATGAGGGATTGCAGAGTGCAGGGGGACCTTAGGGGGGTTTGGGATAGCAACAGAGGCTGGGCTGTATAGACAGATCCAGCCTCTGTATGCAGATAATATTCTTCAAACCCACCTCGGGTTCTCTTTAAATTGAACAGATATATAAAAAATGGTATGGTGTGTGGCCACCTTTACAGTAAAGCTGTTACTGAACGGGCTTCTGTAACAAAAACACCTGGAAAACCGCTCTGATCTAGCTTTTTTTCAAAGCGGTTTGAGCTTTTCCTATACTTTAACATTGAGGCAGAAACGCTTTAGAAATCTAAAAAATGCTGCAGCCTCCGAGTTTGCATTTGTGGAAAAAACGAACCGCTCTGGTGTGCATCAGCCCATTCTCTTTCTTTAGCCAAGCGGTTTTCCCCTTGCAAGTGTTTTAAAAAATGCTCCAGAACCGCTCTGGTGTGCAACCACCCTAAGTCTATGGGCTTGATTCACAAAGCGGTGCAAAGTGTTTGCACACCAGTGAAAAGCCCCTTATCACGCCTAAACTCACTTTAGGCGTGATAAGAAGAAACTCGCGCGAAGTTACCGCGCGTACGTGCGCGCGCAGCACCCGACGCTTCGCGCGAAGCTCCCGTTAAACCCTATGGGACTTTGCGCGCGCTCTCACGCGCGTACGCGCGGTAACTTCGCGCGAAGAGCAGGAAAAAGCGGTGATAACTCAGTGGTGAAAAGGTCATCACGCCTAAAGTCTTTTAGGCGTGATAACTAGGTTATCACCGCTTTGTGAATCAAGCCCTATATCTTCTATACTTTGGCATACTAAGTCCTGAGGGCAACCAAAGTCAGGCAGACAGTTCCAGCCTCCTGTTCAAGCAGGGGCTTGTCTAAAGGTAAACCTTGGTGTCAGATTAGTGTATAGAGGGTGAAGGAAGGTGAAAGATCTGCCAGGCCTTGCAGTGTCCCTTGTCAGTGGCATGTGTTTATACGGTACTTATTACATTCTAACAGGCAGTGTAGGATTGTCCATTAACTGGTGATGGTGATTAGCAAAGGACACCTTGATGTATTTGTTTTTCTATAGATTTATCTTTTTGTGCTCCCCTTTCATCGTGGTGAAAGAACACGTGTTGCGCCACATAAAAGCTGTGCTGCATCCTAAGGTCCATGTCGTGCAAGAGGCAGGATGCTAACATGCACTGTTCAGTTTCTGAATTTAATAGATACTAGATTCAATAAAAACATTGAATACAATGAAAATCTAGTTAAAACTAAGAGCCTCTCTTTTTATTGCTTTATCAGTTGAGCCTTATTCGGGACAGGCTATGTTTGGTGCGATGAGTGGTGGGCCTGAGTTTGGAGGACGTGAGTTTGGAGCAGGGTACGATCAATGGTCACATGCTGCATTCCTGGCTGCAGTAGAAATCAATGGAAATGATTTTATGGTCATACTGCAGTGAATCGTGCTTCAGATTGCCCTTTAGGGTGATTATGGTAGGCGGTCAAAGGACTATTATCACAAAATAATTGATTTTTACACAGTATTCACCACCAATACATAGAGAAATCACAGTGACTTTGTTTTTAGTTTTAAAGGGTTGAATGTAATGTATACATATGAATTAAATGCAGCAGTGATGTAGTCAGAAAACTGATGCTGACAGACTTAGGAATGATCCATTGCCATCATAGGTTAAGTAGGCTAAATCACCTGGTGTGATGAATACTGTGTATTTCATGATAGTGGTCCAAGTGTTTAATTTTTATAATCAAAACATAAGCTGGCACTTCCCAAATAAATGTGTTTATTGTTGCAAACCAAGCAGACATTTTGGGACACACAGGTTCCTTCATCAGCGATGTGTGTTCAACAGAGGCTGTGGCATAATTATGCAGCAGACTCCATTGAACACATATCACTTGCTAGTGAGTGTTTAGAGACTGACCACCTGGACATTGGTCCGTGTGATTCTGATTGACATACTGTTAATGCCCTGATGAAGGAACCTTTGTGTCCTGAAACATTGGCTTGGTCTGCAACAAGAAAGCCATTTATTTGGGAAGTACCATCTTATGTTTTGATTGTCTTGAATATAAAAGAGGGTGTTGTCAATGTTGTCGAGCACCCCCATTGATTGACTTGATCACTCCTACACATCATTGGCCCATATCAAGGGTGCACAGGAAGACCCTACCACAAACTGTTGTAATTGTTCTAAGCTTTCATGTAAATCTCTATGTTAGAGCTGCGAGGATTGGCAGGTGTCAGCAGCAAAAACTCACCCACTCGTCTGTAAATCATTAGAAGCCGGAAACTTCGACTTAATCAGAAACAGGCCCAAACTAGACTTCTACCTCTTTGAAACTCTCAAGGGAAACTGATTCACAATCCTTTAGAAATCCTCGCTGAATTCAAGCATTACTACTCAAAACTCTATGAAGGGTCTGTAACTGATAAAGCGAATGTCCCTGTCCCCAAAATTGCTGATTATTTAGCTTTCACTAATATCCCTAAAATAACCCCGGCAGAGAGAACACTATTAAATGATAAAATCTCTACAGAAGAAGTAGCTGCCGTTGTTAAAACACTAAAAAGCTCCAAAGCTCCTGGACCGGATGGTTTTACGGGAGCTTATAAAAAACTCTCCACTAGACTCATGCTAGTTCTTACAAAAGTATTTAATGATGTGATGTTCAAAGGTGTAGAATGGCCTTTGGATATGCTCAGGGCGCATATAGTTGTAACACCGAAGCCGAATAAGGACACTACACAATGCAGTAGTTACGGACCGATTTCACTAATTAATACAGACCTTCAATTATTTGCGAAGATTCTGGCAGTTCGTCTCAACCCCATACTCTGCCGCGTTATCCACCCCGATCAGACGGGGTTCATAGCGAGCAGACAAACCACCAACAACATCAGGTGGAATCTGGATCTGATACACTGGTTTCACACCTGTCGGACGCCTTCTCTGCTCCTCTCTGTGGATGCGGAGAAGGCGTTCGACAGGATAGACTGGAGATTCCTGCGCATGATCTTGCAGAGATTTGGGGTGGGCTCCCACTTTTTAAATGCTGTCCGAAGCCTGTACACTTTACCAACAGCAAAGATTTGCAATATGGGTTTTCTATCTGAAGAGGTGGCTATCAAAAATGGTACACGGCAGGGGTGTCCGCTTTCACCCCTGCTATTTGCCATGTGCATAGAACCACTGCTGGCTAAAAGAGTAAGAGACTCTCCTGATGTTCATGGGCTAACAGTTGGCAAAGAGGAGTTTAAAATCGACCTATTTGCAGACGACACAATGTTTTCCCTTTCTAAATCGGAAGTGTTACTGCCTATTCTGGTAAAAATTATGGATGCTTTTAGTCAGATGTCCGGATTTAAAGTTAACCCCACCAAGTCAGAAGCACCCCCTATTTATTTATCCAACGCTTAACAGTTGGCTCCGCACCAGTCCTTTGGTTGTATTTGGAAACCGAAGGGCCTGAAATATCTTGGTGTGACTCTCCCTTCTAATCTAGGTGACCTATATAAAATTAACTACACACCCCTATTTCAGAAGCCCTCTCCTCCTGGAATGGGAGAACTACAATATCTCTCTTTTTGGGCGCATAATCTCGATCAAGATAAACGTCCTCCCAAAGATCCTTTTTTCAGAGCTTTACCAATTCGAGTGGTTCCTGAGGATCTGTCTAGACTTCAGAGTCACATTAGTAAGTTTATCTGGAAAGGGAAATGTCCTTGAATTAGATTTAACTATCTGGTTCGCTCAAAATCACAAGGTGGTACAGGGTGGCCTAATCTCCCATTTTACTATAAGGTGGCTCGATTAGCTCAAATTATGGCCTGGGTATCACTTCCTCCCCACCCAGATGGGTCTCCCTTGAAGGTCAAATTATCCATCCTCTTTCTATCTCAGATATCCTCTGGCTTCCTAGTGGATCTCCCCTCCCAGATAAACTCTCACTCTCCCCCTTTATCCACTATGCAGTAAGTTCTTGGCTCTCATGGAGAAAAAAGGCTAATATTTGTTATCCACATGCTCTCTTAGAACCTTTATATCACAACCCTAACATCTCCTTCACTGCCCAAACACCCAACTGGGGCAGATGGAAGCGAGTGGGCATCAAGAATATCAACTCTATTTTTTGAGATGGCAAATTGCTTTCCTGGGATGATATGAAAACCAACTTTCACCTCCCAAATTCTGATTTCTTCTGTTACAGCACAGAAGCTACATTACATCTTCTCTAGATGTAGCGCATGTACCTACACAAATAAAACGGGAATATAAACAGGGAGCAGATAGACCAAATTTAATTTCCCAATTATACGCTTTTTTGTTGTATGATGCCCTGGAGCAGTGCTGTCCAACTTTGCGGGCATGGAGGGCCGGTTTTTTTCCAGGCCACATGGTGGAGGGCCGGCAGACAACCCCCCCCCCCCCCCCCCCGAAAAAAAAATCTAGCAGCAGTTTCCCCACAAAATGCACTCAGATTGGCTGCAGATGTACCCACAATATGCTGTCAGATTGGCTGCAGATGGACCCACAAAATGCACTCAGATTGGCTGCAGATGGACCCACAAAATGCTGTCAGATTGGCTGCAGATGTACCCACAAAATGCTGTCAGATTGGCTGCAGATGGACCAACAAAATGCACTCAGATTGGCTGCAGATGTACCCACAATATGCTGTCAGATTGGCTGCAGTTGTACCCACAATATGCTGTCAGATTGGCTGCAGATGTACCCACAAAATGCTGTCAGATTGGCTGCAGATGTACCCACAAAATGCTGTCAGATTGGCTGCAGATGTACCCACAATATGCTGTCAGATTGGCTGCAGATGTACCCACAGAATGCTGTCAGATTGGCTGCAGTTGTACCCACAATATGCTGTCAGATTGGCTGCAGTTGTACCCACAATATGCTGTCAGATTGGCTGCAGATGTACCCACAATATGCTGTCAGATTGGCTGCAGATGTACCCACAAAATGCACTCAGATTGGCTGCAGATGTACCCACAATATGCACTTAGATTGGCTGCAGATGGACCCACAATATGCTGTCAGATTGGCTGCAGATGTCCCCACAAAATGCACTTACATTGGCTGCAGATGTCCCCACAAAATGCACTTACATTGGCTGCAGTTGTCCCCACAAAATGCACTTACATTGGCTGCAGTTGTCCCCACAAAATGCACTTACATTGGCTGCAGATGTCCCCACAAAATGCACTTACATTGGCTGCAGATGTCCCCACAAATCGCTGTCAGATTGCCTGCTGTAATGT
This sequence comes from Hyperolius riggenbachi, assembly GCF_040937935.1. Lineage (NCBI taxonomy): Eukaryota > Metazoa > Chordata > Amphibia > Anura > Hyperoliidae > Hyperolius > Hyperolius riggenbachi. The sequence goes on along the minus strand of NC_090649.1, from coordinate 423,689,965 downwards.
AATATTTCCAGCCCCCCTCCGCTCCGCTCCTCTCCTCTCGTCTCGTTCCCCCGTGCTGCCGCCGCCACACCTCAGATCAGCCGCGGGTAGGAGATAGCAACCAGCCACACCAGCGCTCGGCAGCCGCGCGGTGAATTTAAATGCAGGAAGTGACATCATCGGTCACGTCCCGCATTTAAAGTCCCCCGTGCGGCTGCCGTGCGCGGTGTAGCTGGTTCCTATCTCCTGCTCGCCGCCGGTCTGAGAGTTGAGACGGCGGCTGCATGGGGGAACTAGGGGAGATTAGCGGAGGGGGGCTGTAATTTAATATTACATTATATCAGAGGAATGGGGGAAAAGTTTAAAAAAAAAAAGCTCTGGGGACACGGAGGCCAACACTGCCACAGCAGGGGGGGCGCAGCAGAAGGCCTGGCGGGCCGGATGCGGCCCGCTGGCCGCCAGTTGGACAGCACTGCCCTGGAGTAATTCCCTAGCTTTTGAATCTCCCAAAGAGTGGACATCGATTTTCGATAATATGGCCAGAACTTCAGCTAATATTGTACTAAAAGAAAAAGCCTATAAAATACTATATAACTGGTATTTTACCCCTCAGAAGCTGGCCAAAATTAAAGCTATACCAACCCCTAAATCCTTTGATTGTACCGAAACTATTGCTGATATGGTTCACTGTTGGTGGAGCTGTCCTGCTATCTCTAAAACATGGCTGCTCCATAAAATCTCCGTCTTGGCTGCTCCATAAAATATGGTGGATCTATCTATCTATACACTTAAAAGGACACTTAAGTCAAACAAAAAAAAAATGAGTTTTACTCACCTAGGGCTTCCAATAGCCCCCTGCAGCTGTCCGGTGCCCTCGCCGCCTCCCTCTGATCCACCTGGCCCCCCCGGCAGCCACTTCCTGTTTCAGTGACAGGAGCTGACAGGCTGGGGACGCGAGTGATTCTTCGCGTTCCTGGCCGCAATAGCACAATCTATGCTGCTATAGCATATATCATATACCATATAGCAGCATAGAGAGTGCTAATGTGTCTGGGAACGTGAAGAATCACTCGCGTCCCCAGCCTGTCAGCTCCTGTCACCGAAACAGGAAGTGGCGGCCGGCGGGGCCAGGAGGATCGGAGGGAGGCGGCGAGGGCACCGGACAGCTGCAGGGGGCTATTGGAAGCCCTAGGTGAGTAAAACTCATTTTTTTTGTTTGACTTAAGTGTCCCTTTAAGTCTACTATGCACAATTATGATCAAATATGGGATCCTTGGATGTTAAAGGGGTTCTGTGGGGGTGTGCTGAGGGTAAAAACAGACACTTACCTGGGGCTTCTATCAGCTCCCTGTAGCAGTAATGTCCCCCGCCGTCCTCCTCCGATCTGCCGTTTCCCGCCGCCGGCACCAGGCAATTATTCATCTAACACAGCCGAATAATGTGTGCTCCCTCTTGCATCATCGGAAGCTTACTGTGCAGGCACAGTACGAAGGTTTCTTGTACTGCGCCGCACGCTTCCGATGACGCAAGAGGGAGCAAGCAGGGCCGCGCAGCCACAGTTGGAAAGCATCCCGCGATAGACCCGAGCCGGCGGCGGAGAACAGCGGATCGGAGGAGGACGGCGTGGGACATTACTGCTACAGGGGGCTGATAGAAGCTCCAGGTAAGAGTCTGTTTTTACCCTCAGCACCCCCCCCCCCTCCACCCCCCACAGAACCCCTTTAAGATTCCCTCTAGGCCAACCATCTTCTAGCTGATTTACCTTTTACTATGCTAAGCCTTAAATTATTTTCCTTGTTGATGCCATTCTTTGTGCATATTGTTTTCTTCTCCCTTGTGATACTCTGTTTTCATGCTATGTCTGCGATACTTTGTATGTGACCTAATGTATCACAAAAATTCTCTTGAATAAAAATTACTGTATTTTCCTGCGTATAAGACTACTTTTTAACCTTTGAAAATCTTCTAAAAAGTTGGGGGTCGTCTTATACGCCGGGTGTCATTGATGCTGCTGAGGACTGTAGTGAATCAGCGCAGGCACGCATGTACGCGATCTGAGAGGCAGAGGAAGTAAATAGAATACAAGGGTGGGCCAGAAGGGTGTAAGAGGCGTGTTTTATGGGCACAGAGCGATCTATTCTTCCATACCTCTCTGATAAACAGGGAGAGAGGGAGAGCTGACCAATCCGCTTAGAGAGTGGGAGAGGGAGAGTTGACCAATCCAACCAGTCATTCACATATATACGGTTATATACTGGGTACCACATACAGTACAGCACAAGTATATGATGTTTTTTAATATTTATTTTGTGTGCATTGGAAGAGGGGTAGTCTTATACGGTGAGTATATCCCAAACTCTATATTTTAACTGGAAAAGTTGGGGGGTCGTCTTGTAAGCCCAGTCGTCTTATACGCCGGCATATACAGTATAGTAAAAAAAAAAAAAAAGAAGTCTGAAACTTTACCCCTTCATCAGCATTTTTTTATAAAGTGTTCTGAACTCTGTGGCCACTTCCACCTGTGTCGCCTTGGACCGCCACCAGCTTTGGGCAGGCCGTGGTGGCCATAGAGCTTCAGAACACTTTGGGTAAAAATGGCTGCGGCAGTCTTGCAGATGGAGGGGCAGTTTTCAGAACCTCTAATGATTTTTACGGGTGAGCAGGTGAGTTACTGCCGCTGACACCCATCAATCCTTGCAGCTCTAACACAGAGCTTTTACGTTAAGGACTCTTTCCCCCTTATTGATGTACAAGCTTCTTTGTAAATTGGAAAGTCTTCATTTGGTGATCTGATAATGAATAAAGAAGCAGCTATCCGTTATCAGATCACCACTTCTTTATAAATAATTCCCTTAAAATCTGAGGGCTTATTCACAGTGGGACGTTGCAGAGCTGCGTTATAAACTCTTATAATGCAGCTAACCGCACTGCAATGCTAATCCTATGGGATGGTCACGGTGCGACGTTAGCGTCGCATTGTACCATTTAGAGTTATGGTAACGTGATTGCTGCAGTGCTTTATCTCTAAACTCACACGTTACTAGGTACAGGAAAGCATACTTTTCATTGCTTGTATGCTTTACTGCACCTACTGTATGCAATGGTAACGCAGCGTTAATGTGCGTTACCACCTTTATTTTGTGTTGTGTTGTAATGCTGCGTTGTGACTTTAGCGCCGCATTACAACACAACGTCCCACTGTGAATAAGTCCTCAAAAGACAAAAAGTAGCTACTCAGTAACAGCAAGGTTACATTTCTTTCTTCTCTCCACGTGGCTTGGTTGGTCACACACACACACACACACACACACACACACACACACACACACACACACACACACACACACACACACACACACACACACACACACACACACACGTGACAGATTTATTTTAATTTTAAAGTGGGATGAAACACTGACATAACGTTCAATAAAAATGTGTTTTCCTACATTTTATTACCCATACAGTTACCATATTTGCTTTTGTGCACAAGTAATATTGTCTGTATACAAATTACAAATTCCCAAACAACAGTTTATCTGCTCTGAAAGCTGCCATTGAATTGTATTGCATAGCTGCTGTATTTATATATTAAAATGTATCTAGTGATCGCTTCTCAGCTCTTTCTGCTTCTCAGCTCAGTACAGTTTCAGAAGTTTGCTAATGTTTACTAATTGCACCTGACAAAGGAATGTAAACAAAAGATAATGTTGTCACCTCTTTGGATGAGGTCAGAAGCTGCCCATTAAAGCAAGGAGCTTTCCACTGAAGAACAAAGTGCCCTGTTTAACTGAATGGTGCTCTGCTGCAAGTTTTTTTTTTGTGGTAGTAGATTTTATGCTGTAAATAATCTCTTAGAGCAAAGAGGAAATGCTGAGTTTCAAACCACTTTAAGATACAGACAGAGATCTGTTACAAAACAAAAGCATACATCTATCACTAAATATATAACAGACACAATATTCAGTATCAAGATATACAGAATGTTGTTTGCTATATGTATACCTACCAATTTTTTAAGATGAGTAAGAGGGACTCCCTTTAGGACAAGAGGAACCCCTTTTAGGACAAGACACCGCCCCACCTTCAGTCATGCAGACAAATTATTTATGAAAAATAGATTTCATTTTTCAGATCACACTGTTCCTCTCTCATCGCTACTCTTCATTCATACTGACATTTATTTATGCAGTACAAGCATATATTTACATTTAGAGACTGGGCATGATGTTCAGCACACTAGTAGCCCTCTTTTCAGCAGTTAAAGGACATCCGAGGTTAAAATAAACTGATGAGAAAAACAATTGTATATATCCTCCTTCTCCTAAAAATGACTTTTTTTTAGATATCCCACAGTTTTATTTTATATTTCAATCTAGTTTTTAGGTTTTTACTGTTTCATTGGCTCTGCTCAATGACATCTTCATTGAAGTTTGCCAGAGCTCAAATCTATAAATTATTGGCCCTTTGTATCTGTTTTTTGCACACAAAAGCCATTTACTGACAGGAAAGTGTTTTATGGCTGTAATCATTGAGGGTTATGCTGTAGTCTGACCTAGTCCCGACCCGGACAGAAACTGTGACTTCCGTATCTGATGTTTTAACTCTTTCAGGCAGAGAAAGAAAAAAAAGGAACACAGCATAGTTATTTGTGTGCTAGGCACTGTACATACACATGTCTATCTCATCATGTCACATGTCACTTCGGGTATCATTTAAATATGTTTATTTATATAAATCCTTACATCAGGCCTAAAAGACAGCAGCAAGAGGGACAGGCAATTTTGGTCCTAAGAAACAAGACGCCCATCCGAAATTAGGCACAGTTCTGAGTTATGCAATAATGGCCCTAAATTAAAATGTGTTAAATGTGAACATACACTTTAAGTAAGGGCTTATTTACACTACACGCAGATTGGATGCAGAATTGATGCAGAATGACTCCATTGAATGCCTATGGGAAAATCTGCATCAGAAAAATCGCGTTTAGTGGAAACAAGCCCATAGGCATTCATTGGAGTCAGTTTTTCTGCATCCATTCTGCATCCAATCTGTGTGTAGTGGAAATAGGCCCTAAATAAATGTCCTACTTATTAAATGGATAAAAATGTTTTTCACTCATCTGACTACTATAAGATAACAATCTATAGGCATGTACTGTTACTATCAATGAACATTAACAAATCACAGAATGGTGACACTCAGCAGAGAAGGGGTTAGGCACATAATTTGTATTTACAATGTAGGGTGCCAATTATGGAAACTATTGAACACAGCTCTGCCTCAGCCATTTGTTCCTGAGCCATTTACCCATCGAGCACAATAGGCCAACAGCTGCAAAATAGCCACAGAAAGCCTCCTGTGATAAAGCGCATTCTGCTTCCTTTGTGCTGTGCTACGACTGAAAGGATACAAAACCAGAGCACCATATAGTTCATATAGTCTGTCAGAAGAAATTCATGGAATTTCTACCCATCTCAGAGTACCTGCGTCTCTGTTATGTAAGCTGTGCGTGTTTTTACCAACAGTTTAGCGCTACTGAGAGAGGAGACAGGACTTCAGCATTAGCATTCTAGCAATAAATGTACAGCCTGAATAAGAACTGTTGTAGAGGAAAGGTAACTAAATGTCCTTGATAAAACTGTGACTTCCCCTCACTGTGAGATGTGCTAAAAGTGCTCATCTTGTATAAGTTTATTGTATAAATTTGGTCCTTGTTATTTCGGCCTGTGACCACATTTGTGCGACTAATGTAATCTCTAGTATATATCTGGCCCTTTTCCCACAGCACGCAATCTGATGCATTTTAGGGGATCAGAGAATCACCGTCCCGAGGTCTTATTCATAAAACGTCTGTACGGCTGTGTACAGTATTGTGATGCGGTTGCATGGTGATCAGCCAATGCACTGCATGTGATTGGATTTCTGCCTTATTTAGTACAACTGAATGGGATGTTGCAATTGTATCAAAAATTGCTTAGCAAATGCACAGGGAACACTATTACTTATTTCCCGTGTTTTGTGATCTGTAATGAAAACTGGCTCTTGTATAGTGTAAAGGAGATTATAGTGAGAGCAAGGCCAGATTTCCCATAAGGCACTGTAGGTGCATGCCTACAGCCGTTTGATGATGGAGGGGCGTCTCATTCCCCTCCCCTAGCGCCTCCCTCCTTCCTTTAGTTGGGGCACCACTAGCTACTTAATACTGAGGGTACCTCTGGCTACCTAATGCTAAGGGACACTTGTAGCTAACTATGACAGGTAAGGGAGAAGTGACAGCAGGGACAGCCAGCACACTTGCAGTGCTTTTGGGCGGGTTTTTGTGGGTTCCTGGAGGGCGAAGTTTAAGGTACCAGGACATCTGTGCCTATAGGCTCCTGTGATGTAAATCCAGGCCTGAGTGAGAGGCATGAGGAGGCTGACCTCTTTATATGCCTTTAAAAAATCCATGAGCGTTTGTAGGTACTACTGCAAACTTAAGTGATACATCACTGTTTTTGAACAGAAGTATTTAGACTGTACAGATTTATAAAGTTCCCATTTCTTTAAGCACTGAAAGAAGATTTCAGTAAAAGCCAAGCAAGTTGTTCAACCACTTCACATCCAGAGGTTATGGACCAGATACTTTAGCTATAAGGCTATATACAGTAGCCGATGATAATTGTATTACTACTTATTACACCTAACTGAAATATACAGTAGTACTGTATTAGCTAGGCCTAATTTTAACATTGAGTCTCAGGCAACCAGAACTTCTCATTATTGTGTTCCCATTATTGTGCCCAACATGTACAGTTATTACTCCCCCCCCCCCCCTTTGAGCACTCCTTTTAGATTGGGCCCCCATTATGGTATGTTAAAATGTACTTCTGCCTACTTAGTGGCTCTGCCTCCAATTCCCTATATGTATTATTAGGTAGCATTATTAGTTAGATGCTACCTGATGTCCAGTATCAGCATAATGGAAGTGATGCTGAGTAAGGCTAGGTCCACACAATGCCTGTTTGCAGAATCGACCTGCGGTCCGTGATCGTGGCGGTCCGTGAGCCTGTAAAACCTTAACGCAAACGGATCCGTGCTGCCCTTTTGCAGCAAACGTTTTTGAGGCGTTTGCATTCTTTTTTTTTCCCCAAAAAAATTGAATGGCTGCAGCCAGGACTCCAGTAGGTGTCCCCCAGGTAGCCTGAGGGGGTAGCAGCCAGAACAGGGGTAGCGAGCACAGCGGCGGGGAGGGGGGTCAGACCCCCCCCTCACCTGGGTCCCCCTGTCCTTGCTCCCTCCTCCAGCTATTTGCGACAAAAGTGTAGCAAGCGAGTGAGCAGGGAAGCACCTTACTTCCTCTGCTCGCCATGACTTCCTGCAATGCTGCCCTCTAGTGGGCGGCATTGCCGGAAGTCACGCGGCGAGCAGAGGAAGAAAGGTAAACGTCCCCTCTCGCTCAATCGCTACACTTTCCCACAAATAGCTGAAGAGGGGAGCAGAGACGGGGGGGGGGGGGGGGCAATTATAGGGGAAGCCAATTAATTTATCTGTATGTTTTTGGGATGTGAGGGGAAACCAGAGTGCATGAAGGAAACCCACACAGCCACAAGGAGAACATACAAACACCTTGCAGATGTTGACCTGGCTGGGATTTGAACCAGGGACCCAGTGTTGCAATATGCGAGCGCTAACCACTACACCACCGTGCTGCCCACCATGCCACTGTGCTTCCTGCACAAATTCACCTGTATTTAGATTTATGCAGGAAGCACTTTTTCCATTTCAAAGGTGCAGTTTTTTTTATTAAAGTGAACCTCCAGACTAAAAATCTACTCAACAGTACTGCAAAGGCTTGGTGTTTCTTTAACAGTTTCACAGCATCAGAACTTTTTTTTTCTTACCCAAGCCTCATTTTTAGCTGCACAGAATAAAACTTCCTGGGCATTTTTCCCCCTGATGCTGTGCAAAGCATTATGGGATTTCTGATGTTGTTCTCGTTCTGCTGTTTTGGTGCATTTTTTTTTTTAAATTGAGATTTGAAGCATAGTGCATGCAGCTGGGAGGGGTGATCAGGACACAGGACAGTTGTAACTGTTTCTCATACTCCCTGTCACCTGCTTTCAACCAAAAAGATGGCTGCCCCATGAAAAAGATGGCTGCCCCCATGAAATCACAAACATTTGCCAGTTCTTTTAAAACAGGGTCGGTATGAGATTATATTACCTATCTATTTTAATTAACATAACTAAGGTAACTTAATGACAGTATTTTTGTTTAGGCTGAAGCTCCCCTTTAATGCCGAAGGTTCATTATTCTCATTTCAATAACATATGCCTAGGACTAAAGTCTATGTGCTACAATAAAGTCGTACAACAAGCCGTGTATATACAGCCTGCTTCAACAAGTATTCACAGCTGACCAGCAGAGGCACCAGTGGGACTGCTGTGGCTCATTCACTTTCAATGGATTTCCGTTCAGCAGGATGTTTTATGCTAATATCAAAGAAAATACTAATTTCGAAGTCCAGGCCTCTAATAATCACCACATGTATTTTCGCTTCCCAACTGCTTCATTTCCTTAATCTTTGCGCTGTCTGCAGGTAGTTATTGTTTTCCTCTTAGAAACCTGTGTTAAACAACAACAAGGAATAATTAGGCAAAAATCAATTGTAACTATACCGTCGATATGCCATTTATGTTAGGAGATAATTACAGTTATTTCGATGCAACCCTATGTGAGGTCAGGAATTAGTTGCTTGAGAATAGCGATTTGGAAGTAGAGAAAAGATCCTTTTCCTCTAGGTAGCACACTGTGGGCCCCGCTGTTTTTCCCACTCAAAAACCTCATGTCGGTTCTGTCTGTTCAAGCAGCTTTTAATTTCTTTTTTTTTATTGAATTTAGGAGTTTTTTCTCCCTTTTCCAAAAAGCTGCTGATGCTTTTCTTTGTATTGATAGTCATAAGAAGCTGTTCGGCGAGATGCGGGATGTTATGCTTAAAATGTTAATTAATTGTTGGGATCTTCTGGACTTGTCAGCTTATATGCAAATAGGTTTTCATGTGATCTAATGAATGAGATGTTCAAAGTACACCTAAAGCTGGTTATACTTTTTGACTATGAACAAGATACTTTTTTTTGATTGGTTCTTTTATCAGTGCTTAGATTGAGAATCTTTGTCTTTCATAAATCATAAGGATATGGTACACTGATTTTTTTGTGCTTCGATATTACAATTGATTCGATTTCTCAGTTGAAACTAGTGTTGAATTTAAATTTTTTTAGTTTTACAACTCACAGATTTGCTCTAAATACTTTTTTTTGTTGCTTAAAGAGGAACTCCAGTCAAAATAATGTAATAAAAAGTGCTTTATTTTTACAATAATTATGTATAAATGATTTAGTCAGTGTTTGCCCATTGTAAAATCTTTTAAATCCCTGATTTACATTCTGACATTTATTACAAGGTGACATTTTTACTGTTGGCAGGTGATGTAGCTGCTGCATGCTTTTTTGGCAGTTGGAAACAGCTGTAAACAGCTATTTCACACAATGCAACAAGGTTCACAGACAGGAAACTGACAGGATTACCACGATCCTCAGAGTTTCTTGTGGGAGGGGTTTCACCACAATATCAGTCATACAGCGCCCCCTGGTGGTCTGTTTGTAAAAAGGAATAGATTTCTCATGTAAAAGGGGGTATCAGCTACTGATTGGGATAAAGTTCAAATCTTGGTCCGAGTTTCTCTTTAAGACTCAGTGTTAATAATAAACCTATCTAATACAGTACTATACCCCACTCTATATACTCACCATGAACTCTGTATTATAGGCCTAGCTAATACAGTACTATACCCCACTCTATATACTTACCATGAACTCTGTATTATCGGCCTAGCTAATACAGTACTATACCCCACTCTATATACTTACCATGAACTCTGTATTATAGGCCTAGCTAATACAGTACTATACACAACTCTATATACTCACCATGAACTCTGTATTATAGGCCTAGCTAATACAGTACTATACCCCACTCTATATACTTACCATGAACTCTGTATTATCGGCCTAGCTAATACAGTACTATACCCCACTCTATATACTTACCATGAACTCTGTATTATAGGCCTAGCTAATACAGTACTATACACAACTCTATATACTCACCATGAACTCTGTATTATCGGCCTAGCTAATACAGTACTATACCCCACTCTATATACTTACCATGAACTCTGTATTATAGGCCTAGCTAATACAGTACTATACACAACTCTATATACTCACCATGAACTTTGTATTATAAGCCTAGCTAATACAGTACTATACCCCACTATATATATATATATATATATATATATATATATATATATATATATATATATATGTATATATATATATACCATGAACTCTGTATTATAGCCCTAGCTAATACAGTACTATACCCCACTCTATATACATACCATGAACTCTGTATTATCGGCCTAGCTAATACAGTACTATACCCCACTCTATATACATACCATTATCTCTGTATTATAGGCCTAGCTAATACAGTACTATACCCCACTCTATATACATACCATGAACTCTGTATTATAGGCCTAGCTAATACAGTACTATACCCCACCCTATATACTTACCATGAACTCTGTATTATATGCCTAGCTAATACAGTACTATACCCCACACTATATACATACCATGATCTCTGTATTATAGGCCTAGCTAATACAGTACTATACCCCACACTATATACATACCATTATCTCTGTATTATAGGCCTAGCTAATACAGTACTATACCCCACTCTATATACTTACCATGAACTCTGTTTTATAGGCCTAGCTAATACAGTACTATACCCCACTCTATATACTCACCATGAACTCTGTATTATAGGCCTAGCTAATACAGTACTATACCCCACTCTATATACATGCCATGAACTCTGTATTATAGGCCTAGCTAATACAGTACTATACCCCACCCTATATACTTACCATGAACTCTGTATTATATGCCTAGCTAATACAGTACTATACCCCACACTATATACATACCATGATCTCTGTATTATAGGCCTAGCTAATACAGTACTATACCCCACACTATATACATACCATTATCTCTGTATTATAGGCCTAGCTAATACAGTACTATACCCCACTCTATATACTTACCATGAAGTCTGTATTATAGGCCTAGCTAATACAGTACTATACCCCACTCTATATACTTACCATGAACTCTGTATTATAGGCCTAGCTAATACAGTACTATACCCCACGCTATATACATACCATGAACTCTGTATTATAGGCCTAGCTAATACAGTACTATACCCCACTCTATATACATGCCATGAACTCTGTATTATAGGCCTTGCTAATACAGTACTATACCCCACTCTATATACATGCCATGAAGTCTGTATTATAGGCCTAGCTAATACAGTACTATACCCGACTCTATATACATACCATGAACTCTGTATTATAGGCCTAGCTAATACAGTACTATACCCGACTCTATATACATACCATGAACTCTGTATTATAGGCCTAGCTAATACAGTACTATACCCCACTCTATATACTTACCATGATCTCTGTATTATAGGCCTAGCTAATACAGTACTATACCCCACTCTATATACATACCATGAACTCTGTATTATAGGCCTAGCTAATACAGTACTATACCCCACTCTATATACTTACCATGATCTCTGTATTATAGGCCTAGCTAATACAGTACTATACCCCACTCTATATACATACCATGAACTCTGTATTATAGACCTAGCTAATACAGTACTATACCCCACTCTATATACATACCATGAACTCTGTATTATAGGCCTAGCTAATACAGTACTATACCCGACTCTATATACATACCATGAACTCTGTATTATAGGCCTAGCTAATACAGTACTATACCCCACTCTATATACATGCCATGAACTCTGTATTATAGGCCTTGCTAATACAGTACTATGCCCCACTCTATATACATACCATGATCTCTGTATTATAGGCCTAGCTAATACAGTACTATACCCAACACTATATACATACCATAAACTCTGTATTATATGCCTAGCTAATACAGTACTATACCCCACACTATATACATACCATGATCTCTGTATTATAGGCCTAGCTAATACAGTACTATACCCAACACTATATACATACCATAAACTCTGTATTATAGACCTAGCTAATACAGTACTATACCCCACGCTATATACATACCATGAACTCTGTATTATAGGCCTAGCTAATACGGTACTATACCCCACTCTATATACATGCTATGAACTTGCCATGTGTTAAATGTTAAAATACAGTAATTGAAAGTATATTAACCTTGGGGGAGCTGTGGACCCCAGTCTTTAAGCAAAGCAGAGCCCACAAATAACCTAAGAAGTTGGGCTTCACATTGTAAGTACTGCCATCAATTTGCTTTGGTTAGCTGAGACTTCTGTTTGTTTAGTTGAGTTCTGGATGACTGGGACTCTACTGTATATACTACAGATAAGTTATACTGCTCCAGAGGCCCATTGCAGTGCTCATGATTGGATGTATGGCAGTGCATCTGCTTTCCAAAAAAAATCACATAGGTCGAGTTTGTGGATTGTGGAAATGCAGTGGACAAAGTGAAACTCAGTAACAGTCATGTAAACAGGCCTATGGGAAAGCATGGGTCCATTCTGCATGTACATTGGTCCACTGCCATCCAATATAAGAAGTTGTTTGCAAAGCTGTGGAGTCGGAGTTGGAGTCGAGGAGTCGGAGCATTTTTGGGTGCCTGGAGTCAGAGTCGGAGTCAGTGGTTTCATAAACTGAGGAGTCAGAGTTGGATGATTTTTGTACCGACTCCACAGCCCTAGTGGTTTGGCAGCGCACCTAGTGTGAAGAGAGCCTTATATCAAGTCTCATAAGAGACAAGAAACTTAAAAAAAAAGTCTTATAAGAGACCTTATGCTGTGCTGTGCCTGTAAATGGGGGTGATGTTAGTACAGTCCTATGCATGCTAAGCTCATCTTACAACTTTGATAATAATTTATGTTCGAGGCCAAAGACTGTTCTCTCATGAAGCAAGGTGAAACACTTGCATCAGGCGCAAAGATTACAGAGACGGCATGCTTGTACTGTGTGTCTACACTTACAGCATGCAGAGTAGGAGGAGAAGCGAGAGGAGAGTGAGCGAGGTGAAGAGGTCATCATTGGGGAAAAACAGCTTGTTGTGCTGTGTGAGGAGTCTGACAGTGAGTGAGGAGGGGGAAGCAGGAGAGCAGCAGTGTTTAATTTGACTTCCACAGCAGAAGGGAGGAGGTAGCACTGCTGTCCTGATTGAGGAGGAATGGAGGATGGCCGACTGGCTGAGGGTGAGCAGTTTGTTTGTCACAGACTAATAGCCAGCCAGCGTGTTATTGTGTTGAGCTGTAGCATGTCATGTCTCAAGTTGTTGTATATGCCCCCTTGCTCACGAAGAACATCAAATGAAGCAGAGGAAATTGTCAAGGAATGGCGCATCCTCACAAGTTTGCCTCAGGCAGCAAACAAGTCTAGAACCGGCAATATTTGAGGGTGTACTTCTAGCCTGACCTAAAATTTGTACGTGTTAGAAGTGGATAGTGAGGGCATGCATCCTTTGGATTTCAGCTTGCTGACTGCTAGAAGATTATAATTAGATTGGGAGACATTTACATATTACAAAATGCATGTGTGTACGCTTTGCATTGTTGTACATTAATAGCATGGTAGCAAAATAGAATTAAAGTTTATTGCTGGTAGCAGATGTCTTAATACCAGGTATCACTTCAGCTACTGGTTGCAGCCCTAAGCCACTGATAACCTTGTGTATGTTGGAGTGATAAAGGACATGGGTGACATGTCCATGATATGTGCGCCTTGCTGTCACTGAAAAGGAACAATGGGACAGCTTGCATGTCACTCAGTCCTTTTTATTGCTGCCTGGAAAGTGTACAAAGCCCGATAAGCTCAGGCAAATGAGTCACTTGTGCATCTACAGCCAGTTTTGCTTGGGGATCCATCACATTATTTTTAGCAGAAAGTACAACAGCTGTTTGTTTATTTCTTAGAGATGTCCCAGGTTGATAGTAATTCATATTACCTGCAATGGGCTCACATTATATTGCCTTCTCAGGTTTTAGTGGCTGTTTATAGAGCAGGCAATTCTATTATCTGCAGTATCAAGTTAAAATCCCTGTGTCCTCTAATAGAAACTATTCATAGGTTTGCTGATTTCAAGCTCCCTGCTAGTGTGTTAGTGTTTTTTTTTGTTTTTGTTTTTTGAAAAGACAAGTTTTATTGATACTTAAAGATACAGCACCTGTCAACTGAGCGGTGTAACTGATAAAATGGAACAAAACATACAACATATGTATATTTATGGCCTATTTCAATTAGCAAGTGTTCGAACCGTGTACGGAAATCCGCATCCATTTTTAATGCGGATATGCATTGCGCATATGCATTTTTATGCACAAATATGCGTTTTATGCGATTTGAAAACTGCCCAGCAACAACACATGTCACATGTACTTGCTGGGTAAATCCACGTTCGCAACACGAATTTCCGTGTTTTTGAAGCGGATATATGTGGTCCCACTGACCCACATTAGCCGCGATTCACATCCAGATCCCACCCGCATGCGGAAAAATGCAGCATACCATCCAGAAAATTTGCATTAAATGGAAATAGCTCTATTCACGAACATGTGTTGCATTTTGGATGCAGAAATTTACATGCGGAAATAGGCCCTTAGAGTTGTGGCAGAGTGAGGCCCAAGCCCATGATTCAAAAAGTAATATTAAGGTATGCATTACGGCAAGTGCAATTGCTTACAGGTAACTTAATTTAGTGAAGTGTTGTAAAAGACTCAGCCACTTGGACCAGACAATATGGAATTTTTCCAGGATTTTCCTGTATTCATATACTTATTTAATTATTGGTAATTCTTGCTTAATATGAGACTCCAAATCCTGTTTTGTCAGAGAATTGCCATGGTCCTATCTTAAGACTTTTACCCTGATACCATAGTGGGCTAGGTTCCTAAACAGCAGGTGTTTATCCTCACCCTTTACTGTATCATTAATTATGCCCAGTAGGTAGTGTCTAGGCCCAGTCGGTAAAGTATGATTAGGAATAATTTTCTGCGTCCAGATTTGAATCTGCAACCAAAATGCTAACAAGTGAGGACATTGACATAAGAAAAGAAAGAAGTCTGCATCTACCAAGCCACATCTATGTTAAACAGGAGGGGTGTCTCTTTTGAGCAGTAAACTCTATGTAAAACCTTCAGCATGATCAATATTTCTCTTGCAGAAATTCTTGCCTTTACTGTAAAGGAGAGGGATTCCTCCCATTCCTCAGTGTCAAGATCAGGGTCATCTGCTTGTCACTTTTGTCCATTCTGTCGTACGTTTGTGGCAATAGTGCTTTGTAAAGTGTGGACAAGGCCTTAGGAAGGTTCTCAGTTGCTGCCATCGATTGTCGGGTCAGTTGGGTATTTAACCTGCCAAACTGAGATCCAAAAGCATGCAGAACTGGAGGAACCAGAAAAAGGGTTTATTACGGAGACTATATGTTTCCTTCAGCTAATCAAAGGTTATAAGATATCCATCCAAAACCAGGTCTCTGAGGCATATGACGCCCTTGGTCTGTGAAGTATACAGAGGAGTAGATACACTGTCCAGCAGTTGGGAAGGGTTAAAAGAGAGGTTCCTATTGCCATTTATGTGCCATTTATTCAGTATCTTTCACTGCTTAATTCTTCATATATATTTAAATGTACGGTATTATTCTTGATTAAATTATTATTATTATTTGTTGTGTCCCTACCTCTCCCTCTAGATTGTAAGCCTTTCGGCAGGGTCCCTTGAGTGAACTCTTAAGTGAACCTGACTTGCCTAATCTCCATGCTCCTATCCAGTGACTGACTAAGTATTACCTTGTACTCATACTGTGCTGCGTGATCTGGTTTGCATTTATTCCTGTATTGTCTTATTGCTGTATGTCACCCCTAAATATTGTCTGTAACCTTAACTAATATACAGCGCTGCGTAATATATTGGCGCTTTATAAATACAATAAATAAATACATTTGTGGAGTTATTAAATAATAAATGGTTTATCGGAGGCTTCTGAGACCTGGATCTAGAGTCACTGGGGGGCATTTATCAAGAGTGTCTGAGACAAAATATTAGTAGGTTTTTAGAAATTCATGCAGAACTGTCTCAGGCATCTTAAGAAATCATTAGATAGTGCAGATTCCTTCTAAAACTGTTGTAAAATAGGAGGCACTAGGTGGAGTCTCTCAGACAGTGCAGTGCATGAGGGGAATGCTGTTGCTGAGGTAACAAACACACCTGCTGTATTGATAGCAGCAGGCTCTGAGGAGGAGTTCAGCAGGTGGGAGGAACACATCACAAATCTTGTCTAGCCTGCACTCTGCAATCATGTCTAGTCTGCAATTCTACACTTGTAGAACTGCTATCAAGCACTTCTTAATCTGTACCAGTTTAGGGATGGATTTGCACTTTTCTTAAAGGATATCCGAACTGACATGTAACATGATGAGATAGACATGTGTATGTACAGTGCCTAGCACACAAATAACTACGCTGTGTTCCTTTTTTTCTTTCTCTGCCTGAAAGAGTTAGATATCAGGTATGTAAGTGGCTGACTCAGTCTTGACTCAGACAGGAAGTAACTACAGTGTGACCCTCTGATAAGAAATTCCCCTTTTTATCTCTTTCTTGCTCTCAGAAGCCATTTTCTGCTAGGAAAGTGTTTTATAGTTGGAATTTCTTATCAGTGAGGGTCACACTGTAGTCACTTCCTGTCTGAGTCAGGACTGAGTCAGCCACTTACATACCTGATATTTAACTCTTTCAGGCAGAGAAAGAAAAAAAGGAACACAACATTGTTATTTGTGTGCTAGGCACTGTGCATACACATGTCTATCTCATCATGTCACTTGTCACTTCAGGTACCCTTTAACTCAGGGGTCTCAAACTCGCGGCCCGCGGGCCATTTGCGGCCCGCGATACAATATTTTGTGGCCCCAAGGCCCCAGAGCTTGTAGGGGCCCCCAGTGGCTACAAGAGGAAAAAAAAATTTTGCAAATCGGCCTTATAGTTTTTGAGAAAATCGATTTTAAAGTTGCAAAGGAAAAAAATACACATTTAAAAACCCGCCGACTTTAATGGTTAATAGCAAATCCACCTTAAATGCTAGAAACCCTAAATTTAGGAATACGAGGAAAAAACAATTTTTAAAAAAGACCTTATAGTTTTTGAGAAAATCGATTTTAAAGTTTCGAAGGAAAATAGTATACTTTTAAATGCGGTAAATGTCACTTTTAGTAGCAAGCCTAACGGTAGTGTAATTTTACATGTATCAAAAGAAAGAGCAATACATTTCCTGACAGAGTTTCCAGGGGGTCCATACGCAGCCGCAGCGCTTTGGCCAGGTATCGCTATACAGCCGTAATATGGCTGTATGAAGATTCCTGGCATTTTTTCCTATTTTCCCAATTTTTTTTTTAATGTTTAGAGTGGGCGGGCAGAGGCGGCGATCCGCCGCGATTGACGTCAGGAGGGGCAGAGCTGAAGCTGAAAGCTCTGCCCCTTCCAGGAAATGCCGGCGGATTGCCCCCGGGGCAATTTGGGGGCTCTGCAGCCCTCGTTTTGCGGCGGGGACACGTGAACTCCCTTATGCGGCCCAGCCTCATCCTGACTTTGCCTCCTGCGGCCCCCGGGTAAATTGAGTTTGAGACCCCTGCTTTAACTGTAGTGTAGCTCTATAAATCCACGCTAAATTGCCACTATTACCTAGGATTTAAGAAGGTTCTTATTATTATGCAGAACTGTTCTCCCTGCTGGTTAGAACAGATTAAGAAGAAAAAAATTTCGGTAATGCGTTGATAAATCTCCCCCACTGCCCCTTATTCAATTCACATTTTCTCCTAGTTTTTCTCCTAGGTAATATTTTTGTACTTTATAAATTAAAGACCACCAGCAAGCAAGAAAATACTTAGAATAATGTTGACAGTACTTTTTCTCCATCTCTTTTTCTTCAGTTGCAAAGTCCTGAAATGTTCTTCTAAACAGAAGATGAAAAATGATCCCCACCAAGAAAACTTTAATTGTACCTAAAGGGAAATAAATCTGGCCAGTTTATTTTACCTGAGGCTTCTTCCAGCCCCCTGTAGTTGTTCTGGTCTCTCGCCATCATTCTATGCTGTTCCGTTTAGTCACTGCCCCCCTCAGAAAGCTGGTCGACTCATCCAGTCGCAGGCCACTGTGCGTGTCACCTCTTCAACCACACTCTCATTACTGGGAGTTTTCTGCGCATGTGCAGTAGCAATTTTTGCTCACTGCGCAAGTGCATTACACTTCTGGCCACGGGAACGTGATGGAGGAGCCACCCGTCACAGGTCGTGCATGCAGCATTCCGAGGGGCATGCTGAATGGAGCAGCATGGAATGACAGTGAGGGTCCTTGAAGAACAACTACAGGGTCCTGGAAGAAGCCCCCAGGTAATAATAATAATTCCTTTTTTTGTGTAGCGCTTTTCTCCTGTCTGACTCAAAGCGCTTGCGAGGCCGCCACTAGAGCGCACTCAGTAGGCAGTAGCAGTGTTAGGGAGTCTTGCCCAAAGAACAGCTTACTGAATAGGTGCTGGTTTACTGAACAGGAAGAGCTGAGATTGAACCCAGGTCTCCCGTGTCAGAGGCAGAGCCCTAAACCAGTACACTATCCAGCCACCGTAAGGTAAGTTAAAGAGGAACTTCAGCCTAAACAAACATACTGTCATTAAGGTACATTAGATATGTTAATTAAAACAGATAGGTAATATAATCCCTTACCCACCCTGTTTTAAAAGAACAGGCAAATGTTTGTGATTTCATGAGGGCAGCCATCTTTTTGGTTGAAAAGAGGTGACAGGAGGCATGAGACACAGTTCCAACTGTCCTGTGTCCTGATCACCCCTCCCAGTTGCTAGGCAAAACGAACAACAACATCAGAAATCCCATCATGCTTTGCACAGCATCAGGGGAAACATGCCCAGTCCGATTTCTTTGATGGGGCGGAGCTTAGCTAAAAATGCAGCTAAAATGAGGCTTTGGTAAGAAAAGTTCTGATGCTGTGAAACTGTTAAAGAAACACCAAGCCTTTTCAGTGCTGCTCAGTAGATTTTTAACCTGGAGGGTCACTTTAAACTGGACAGATTTATTTCACTTTAGAATCCCTTCAAGAGAAAAAGTGAATTGAATAAAGGCTACTGTCCCCATCTGACTCCTATGTGTAGGATGTGATGGCAGTTGCCCTATTTTTTTTTTTTGTGTGGAAGGAGTGGGTTAACACATTGTGTTTATTAAGAGACATGCATTATCTGAGAATACCGGAAGAAACAATATTGATGCATGTACACTACAGTATACATTACACAGTACAGCACCAGGAGAGTACTTCCCATAAGTACACACAGTAAAGTGGATGGCTCCACTCCACTACTAAGTAAAAAATAAATTCTAAACCTGAGTTGACAAAATTAAAGGGCCACTATGGTGAAAAATGTTTAAATTTAAAATATGTGCACACATAAATAAATAATAAGCATTTATTCCAGGGTAAAACGAGCCATAAATTGCTTTTCTCCTATGTTGCTGTCACTTTCTGTAGGTAGTAGAAATCTGACAGAAGCGACAGGTTTTGGACTAGTCCATCTCTTCATGGGGGAATTTCCAGGGATTTATTTCTTTTCAAAAGCACTTAGTGAATGGCAGTTGCTCTGTCCAACTGCCAAAAAACTGTGTAGCGAGCAGGGAAGCTGCCAGCATCATTGTTTAAATCCTTTTTAGGGAATATCTTTATAAAGAATAAAAGCCTTGCTGAGAATCCCTTATGAAGAGATGGACTAGTCCAAAACCTGTCGCTTCTGTCAGATTTCTACTACCTGCTGTAAGTGACAGCAAGATGGGAGAAAAGTAATTTATGGCTCATTTTACTGTGGAAAAAACATACTTCTTATTTGTCTTTGTTTGAACATATTTTAAATTTTACAATTTTTTGCTAAGTGCATCTTTAATAACGTAAAAGCAACATAGTGAACATAACTACACTAGGTACATGTCCCACTCTTATTTTTAAACCAGACCAGTTAACAATGTTGTACAATAGGTGCCTTTAAGTTTGTTAGCATGCACCAAGAGGTGACTTTTTCAAACTTGTCTGCATGTCTGCAATCTCTAATTCTGCCTTGCTTCAGTGACAGACATTTTAGCCTAACCACTTAACAATATCATATGTAATTCACAGAAAATGTTGTTAGCCCTGTTTGTAGTTAGATCATTACATTAAGTTTGGGCAATCCATAATTGCTGAGGGTAGTCTGGATCTCCTATGCCACTCCCTTCTATCCCAGTCCTCTTTAATTAATTCCAGAAAGTAAACATGTAATCACTCTTTAATTAATTAGTCTTAACCCAGTACCAGTCACTTCTCATTGTTTGATGTATATATTATGAATGTCTTGCAGAAGATGTAATCTGGAGCAGACAAGCGAGTCAAAGGTCGGGATCCAAATTATCGCAGCTGTCAGACGTCATCAGTGTTTGTGAGACAGATGAGAAGGTACATAATAATGACATTAATACAGCACATTCTGAATGCTGCATGCAGTGGATCATGGCTCTGGTCATATAGAAATAATCAGAAGAAATGTGCTCATATAATTTAGGTCAAAATAAGTTAGCAGAGCTGAGTTTTCCGTATTGTTTTGCATCAGCTATCTGTATTATATTGTATGCAAAAGCTTCATATTTTTCTGTTCCAGCTCTATAAATTTGCAAATAAAAAAAACAGGAGTTTTAGAATAATGGATAGCCTTACAGGACATCTGAGGTGAAAATAAATTTATGAGATAAACATTTGTATCTATTCTCCTTATCTTAAAAATGACTTTTCTAGATATCCCACAGTTTTATTTTATATTTAAATCTACTTTTTTATGTTTTTACTGCTTCATTGTCTCTGCTCAATGACACCTTGATTGAAGTATGTCAGAGCTTAAATCTATGAACTATTGATTCTTTTTATCTCTTTCCTGCTCTTAGAAGCCAGTTACTGTGAGGAAAGTTTTTTATGGCTGTAATTTCTTATCAGTGATGATTACATTATAGCCCGACCCAGTCCCGACAGAAATTGTATAAAAGTATAGTTATCTGTGTGCTTGACACTGTACATACACATGTCACCTCGGATGTCCTTTAAGGGTGTTCCATTACACCCAGCTAATGCTTTGTATGTAGGAAGGACAGTTCATATCAAAACTATTCAAGAAACCACAAAAAGATGCACTACATTTTTTTTTCTTTTTAGTAATGCAAATGTTCAGCTAATAAATAGATGCATTTCTTTCTTCAGTATAGGAAAAATGCACAGAGTATTCAGTTTGCAGTAACCGTCCGGTATTTTGGCAAATACATATACATTTTCCTGCCAGCTTGTTCCGCGTCTTAAATGACTCTTCTTCAGGCCTTTAAATAACAGTAGAAAAATCTGAAAATGGAAAAAAATATGTATATGTTACGGCCAGAACCTGAAGTCTGGCCACTTCGGGTTCTGGCCGGTCAAAACGCGAAGTGGCTGTGCACCTGCGGCCAATGTTAGAAATGAACAGGATTCCCTGCTCCCAGTGGCGTTAAATTGATGAATCCCCCGCCCCCCCCCCGGTGGCAATGTAACAGATTAATCCGCCGCCTCGGCTCTGCCTCCTCTCCTCCCCCTGCCTCTCTCTCCCATGCAGCTGCGACAGCCGGGGACACGCGTGCCCTCCAGGATCGTTCGTAGCAGCAGGGAAGCAGAGCGGGGAGGCTGCAGACATTATTTCTGCCAGCACCCGCTCTGCAGGAAGGAACGGCAGGATTCCCTGTCACTACGAATGACCCTGGGGAACGCGTGTGTCCCCTGCCTGCTAAAGCTGCATAGGAGAGGAGCAGGGGGAGGAGAGGAGGCAGCTTAATCTGTTACATTGCCGCCGAAGGGGGAATTCATCAATTTAA
Source organism: Hyperolius riggenbachi (assembly GCF_040937935.1). Classification (NCBI taxonomy): domain Eukaryota; kingdom Metazoa; phylum Chordata; class Amphibia; order Anura; family Hyperoliidae; genus Hyperolius; species Hyperolius riggenbachi. Next base: position 423,667,891 of record NC_090649.1, on the reverse strand, counting down.
TGCCGCCAGGAGCCGGGAATACTGTTCATTTCTCACATTGGCTGCAGAGGCACGGCCACTTCGCATTTTGACCTGCCAGAAACCGAAGTGGCCAGACTTCGGGTTCTGGCCGTAACATATACACTATTTAAAACCTTCATCAAAATACAAAGTGCGAACAACCACCAAGGTATATGAAAAGATGTAACCATTTATAAAGATGCTCACAAAATAATTTGATATTTTGGTTTAACCACTTGCCGACCGCGCACTCATACCGCGCGTCAGCAAAGTGGCAGCTGCAGGACCAGCGACGCAGTTCTGCGTCGCCGGCTGCAGGCTTATTAATCAGGAAGCAGCCGCTCGCGCGAGCGGCTGCTTCCTGTCAATTCTCGGCGGGGGGCTCCGTGAATAGCCTGCGGGCAGCCGATCGCAGCTCGCAGGCTAAATGTAAACACAAGCGGAAATAATCCGCTTTGTTTACATTGTACGGCGCTGCTGCGCAGCAGCGCCGTAAGGCAGATCGGCGATCCCCGGCCAATCAGCGGCCGGGGATCGCCGCCATGTGACAGGGGACAGCCTGTCACTGGTTGCACAGGACGGATAGCGTCCTGTGCAGCCCAGGTTGCTAGAGGGGAAAGGTATGAGAGGGAGGGGGGGAATTTCGCCGCGGAGGGGGGCTTTGAGGTGCCCCCCCTGCAACACCCAGGCAAGGCAGGAGCGATCAGACCCCCCCAGCACATCATCCCCCTAGTGGGGAAAAAAGGGGGGCGATCTGGTCGCTCTGCCTGCACCCTGATCTGTGCTGGGGGCTGCACAGCCCACCCAGCACAGATCAGCTAAAACAGCACTGGTCCTTAAGGGGGGGTAAAGGGTGGGTCCTCAAGTGGTTAAAAAAAAAGTAACTGTGAGGGCTCGTTCACACTAGGGGCGTTTTTGCCCTCTTTTCAAGCGCAAGCAATTTTCATAATCGCCCGTAAAATGTTTGTGCAATTAATCTCTATGAGAAGGTTCATATGAGCACGTTGCATTTTTGTAGCATTTATGCTATGATGGAAGGTATAGGAAAAACGCAAAACGCTCACAAAATCGATTGCGTTTGCGTTTTTGATAATAGATACATCGGGATTGATTCACAAAAGAGTGCTAGCTGTTAGCACGGCCGTTTTTGCGTGAATATTTGCGTTATTGCGCGCAAAAATTCGCGGCCGTGCGCAAACGTGAAAATTCGCGTAAAAACGGCCGTGCTAACAGCACTCTTTCGTGAATCAAACCCATTGTATTTATTCCTTTCCGGGTCAAAGAGTTCACTTCCTGACTTGCGTCAGGGAGTGAATTGCAAAACCGCTGTGGAAAAAACAGAAACGCAGTGCTCGATGGAGCGCCGGGAGGGGGGGGGGAAGCGCACAAAAACGTGAAACGCTTGCATTTTCGTTGTGAATGACGCCTGTATGAGTCATTTTCTGACTTATAAAGTATCCAGGGCAGCCATCAGGGGGGGACAACTGACACTGCACTGAGGGGCCCAGGGCTTCTGGGGGCCCTGGGTCCCCCAAAGTGCTGGTAGGGCTGCATGTGTTGGCTGCGGGCCTGTGGCTCACTTACCAGCACACTGCGTTCCAGCACTGAGAGAAGAGTGACATCAGCGCTTGAACGTGGGGAGCAGATGAGTAAGCCCACTACAGCGGACTTTCTATATTGGGGCACCACCTATATCTGGCTACAGGCTACCTATACTGGGCCACCACATATACCTGGCTACCTATACTGGGACTGGAACCACCTATACCTAGCTACCTATACTGGGGCACCACCTATACCTGGCTACCTATACTGGGGCTGGAACCACCTATACCTAGCTACCTATACTGGGGCACCACCTATACCTGGCTACCTATACTGGGGCACAACTTATACTTGGCTAATTAGACTGGGGCGCCTATAGCTTGCTACCTATACTTGTGGCACCTGTACCTGGCTAACCTATACTGGTGCATCACCCATACCAGGCTACCTATACTGGGGGCAACTATACCAGGCTACCTATACCGGGGCACCACCTGTAGTTGAATACCTATAATGGGGGCACCTGTATCTTGCTGGCCTATACTGGGGCACCAGCTATACCGGGTTACCTATACTGGGGCACCAGCTATAGCTGGCTACTTATACTGGGGGAACCTATACCTGGCTACCTATACTGGGGGCACCTATACCTGGATTCCTATACTGGGGGCACCTATACCTGGCTAGGGCAGGGGGACAAGCCTAGACAGAAGGGGACAAAAGGTAACACAGGGATAAAAGAGGCACAGGGAGAAAAGAGATAAGATGGGAAAATGAGGTCACACAGAGGGACACAAAGAGGCACAAACTGAGGTGAGACAGAGGAGGACAAAAGAGGCATAGGAAGAAAAGAGGGGGACTAAAAAGAACGGATAAAGGATAAGAACAGACCTACAAGTCCCTATCTCATTTTTTTTTTCTCATTTGTTAAACAGGGACTACCTGTATTTTGCTAGTTTTTGGCTCCACCCACAACATGCCATGGCCACGTCCAGTTTTTGCCGCATTACGCTGTTCATGCTGCTTTCCTCAGTGTCGGAGCCATGCACATATTTCACTGCAGCGCACTTCGCGCACGGACACGGGGGTGGCGTGGCTAGTGGGTGGGCCCAGGGAGGGGGCCAGGCTTGATGATGTGTGAGGGGCCCCAAAATTTCTGATGGCAGCCCTGAAAGTATACATGTGCCTTGGCTCAGTTAAAATGTGGACCTTGTAAGCTATGCGGTATACTTGTAATTTTAAAATTAGTGACATTTAGAGATGTCCTCATATTCAATATTCTCACATATTGGCGATACATGTTATCTCCCCCCCCCAATATGTACAGTTAAAGATGTTACTCTGTATCTAGCCTCATACAAAAATAATGCAGTGTATGGTGATCTCTGTCTGTAATTTTCGATTCCGAAATCTTCTTTCTCCCTATTTGTAAATTGTCCCTTTGCACTCCTGATTCTATCCCTGTGCAAATTTTCATCACTTTAGCACACGCTGAGAATGCAGTTAGCCAGTGCTTCTTTCTTAAAAGAAGGCTAAAATAAGTAATGCTAGTTTAGTGCACTGTTGATTGTAGCTCCATTTTAGGACATTTTAGAAAATCTTACTTGAGAAGCTCTAGGCCCCCCCCCCACCACCACCACCGATCCACGACACAGGCTGTCTCCTGTAACGTATATCGGGGGGGGGGGGGGGGGGGAGGCCCTAGAGCTGCGCAGCTGCACTCGCGTCTGTGCAGACTGTGCAGCCACTGCCAGCTCAAGCGGCCATTTTAGGGGAGGCAGGAGAGCCCGACCCGAGCTGTGGGGTCGGGAGCCGGGTCGGGGGGCTAATGAGCAGGACCCGGCGGAACGGCACTGGGGAGCGGATGGCATCCTCCATGCATTAAAATTTCATGCAGGTATTTAAAGGGACTCCGAGCAGTGCAGAAACTATGGAAAGATGCATATCATTTTGAAGCTCTCTTTCTCCTCTTTCCAATGATATATAAACTGCCGCCCTACGCCTTTTAGTTTTCGCTATTTTCGCGATTGAAATTGCCACGGCTGTGATTTCAATCGTGAAAATAGAGAAAACTAAAAGGCGTAGGGCGACGATTTAGGTGTCGCCAGAAAGAGGAGAAAGAGAGCTTTAAAATGATATCCATCTTTACATAGTTACATTGTATTACACAGGACAACACTTTCCCCAGTGTCAGCAGCTTCATTCTGCTGAATGAAGCTGCTGACTTTAGGAAAAAGTCGTCCTGTGTAATACAAGTAACTATGGAAAGATGGATATCATTTTAAAGCTCTCTTTCTCCTCTTTCTGGCGACACCTAAATCGTCGCCCTACGCCTTTAAGTTTTCTCTATTTTCGTGATTGAAATCGCGGCCGCGGCAATTTCAATCGCGAAAATAGCGAAAACTAAAAGACATAGGGTGGCAGTTTATATATCATTGGAAATAGGAGAAAGAGAGCTTTAAAATGATATGCATCTTTCCATAGTTTCTGCACTGCTCGGAGTCCCTTTAACTTTTTTTTTGTATTTGGCCTCGTGAGTCCTTTAAGGCCTGAGCCCACTAACGCAGTTGTATCCGCTTCTGTCCGCTTTTCTGCATCTCTAACATTGATGTGTAACTGAAAAGCGGACACAACTTCGTCAGTGGGCTCAAGCCCTTACTGTCCTTCTTGACTGCTGCTTTGTGCTGTTATCCATGACCGCCTCCTTTGTCTGCTCACCCCCAGTAGTGCATGCATGCAGACAGACACATATCACGTGCCAATTCTGCCAGATTGTGGGGGGTTTTCTGCTCCTCCCTCTGTATCAGTCTAGAGGGAGGGTGTGGCATGATTTAGGTAGCAGGGGCCAACACGGCTCTTCAGATGGATTCATTCCACAGCACTGGCACTATTGGACTTTGGAAGAAAATATGTATTTTTGCTAGGCAATTATTATTTTCCCCTAGATCAACAATGCTTCCCATTAAACATTAACTTGAAGGCAGATACGCGTAACTTTTTACCTGCCTGGAGCAGGTGAAAGTGTGTACCACCTACCTGCCACCACCTTAAGTTGGCATGTGTGAGTATCCTTTACTTAGGAGACCCAAGATGCCGGTCTTTTAGATAGGTGAAGGGAGTGCAATGGCCAGGTGACTTGCACACGGTAAGCTACTTATCACCTGGAATAGAATATGGCTAATTGTGTTGTCGTTAAAGGACCACTGAAGTTAGAAGAACATGGAGGGTGCCATATTTAATTCCATTTTCAGAATCAGAAATCAGAAAAATTTATTTCGCCAAGCATGAGGGGTCATGCCCGGAATTGTTTTTGGCACAGTACAAATAGCTCAGGAAGAGTACATAGAGAGAGACAGCAGTAAACAACAGGCAACAGGTTAACAATACATTTGTAATATACAACACATTCCCTGAGTGTCCCTGAGATGTCAATAGTTAGTCCTGTGGGTCGGAAGACTGGTCGGCCATAGCGCAGCCGGCATCGCCGTTCCTTGGGGCTTGCTTTGGTGGTAGGATGTGGAGTGAATTAAGGAGGCTGACTACCGAGGGGAAGAATGAGTTCTTGTGTCTCATGGTCTTAGTGGAAATGGCTCGTAGCCTCCGGCCCAAGGGCATAAGGTTGAAGTAGCGGTAGCCTGGGTGTGAGGGATCACTTGCAATTCTCAGTGCCCTGGATCTAAGTCTTTTATTGTGTAGTAGAGCAAGAGAGGGGAGGGGGCACCCAATGATCCTCTCTGCTGACCTGATGACCCGCTGTAGTTTGTCCTTGTCATCGGCAGTGGCGCCAGCATACCACACCAGGATGGAAGAGCAGAGGATCGACTCAATGGTGGCGGAGTAAAAGCTGGTTAGAATTTCTTGAGACATGCCGAACTTTCTCAGCTGGCGGAGGAAGAAGAGCCTCTGCTGGGCTTTCCGTTGGGTGGCAGTGATGTTGGTCTTCCAGCTGAGGTCGCTCGAGATGGTTGTACCCAGAAGCCGGGCACAGGGTACTCTGGTTACCTCATTGCCGTCAATGTAGATTGGCGGTGGGGTGGGAGCAGACTTCCTGAAGTCGATGATTAACTCAACGGTCTTAGCAGTGTTTAGCACCAGCCTGTTCTCCCTGCTCCAGTTGCAAATTCTCTCCACCTGCTGACGGTACTCCTGGACATTGTCCTTGGTGACAAGGCCCACAATGGTGGTGTCATCAGCGAACTTGATGACCTTGACAGAGTCTGTCTCCGATCTGCAATTGTTTGTGTAGAGGGAGAACAGCAGTGGTGACAGGACGCAGCCTTGGGGGGCTCCAGTGTTCGTGGTCGCTGCCTGGGAGTGGATCTTGCCCAGTCTGACGACTTGGGACCTGTTGGTAAGAAAGTCCGTGATCCAACGTTGTAGACTTGGGTGGACTCCAAGTGCAGCTAGGTCCCGTTGGAGAATGCTTGGGCATATGGTGTTAAAAGCCGAGCTGAAGTCTAGGAGTAGTATTCTGGCATACGTGTCTGGCCTGTCAAGGTGTTCGTTGATGAGCTCCAGGCAGATATTGATCGCATCATCGGTGGACCTATTTGCTCTGTAGGCGAACTGGAGGGGCGAAGTGGAGAGCTTGAGGTAGGCTAGGACCGCCCGCTCCATGGTTTTCATGATGACGGACGTCAGGGCCACGGGCCTAAAGTTGTTAAGTTCGGTGACCCCTTGTTTCTTAGGGACAGGTATGATGGTTGACCTCTTGAAGCACGCAGGGACCTTGCCCTCACCCAGGGACTTGGTGTAGATAGCGAAGAGGATGGGGGCAAGTTGCTGACAGCAGGTTTTCAGGCAAGCTGGAGATACTCCGTCGGGGCCGGGGGCTTTCCTGGCATTTAAGGTAGATAGGAGGCGCTGGACCTCGGCTTCACTCACCATCGTGGTCAAGGGCAGTCTCAGGGTGTTGCTTGCTGGGCATGGAGGTGGGGGAGTCCGTACCTGGTTCCCCTCCGGTTCTTCCTGGTGCTCGAACCTGCAGTAGAATCTGCTAAGTTCCTCTGCAAGTGCCGGGCTGGGTGTTGCATGCTGGGGTTGGGGCTTGTAGTTGGTGGCGGCCTTCAGCCCCTTCCATACAGCGCGTGAGTCGTTTGAGCGCAGGTTGTCTTTTATCCTCTCGGCATACTCTTTTTTGGCAGCACTCAGCTCCCGCTTAAGATCGTTTCTAGCCATCCTGTAGTCCTCCTGACTAGAAAACAGTTGCCTGGCAGTCCTGCTGATCTATTTGGCTGCAGAAGTGTCTGAATTGTTTTTATTTTTTGCACTGCAGAACTCTATTTATTAATTTTGTTTATCCTTCTTCAGGTAGATGGAAATGAGAAGAACACATCAGAGACTATGATAGGACTGGATGATAAAAATGTATGTTTGGCTGATGTCTGTGAAATGTTTATACTGTATGTATTATAATTTAAAGCACATGTGAAGTAAGGAGGCTGCCATATTTATTTCCTTTTAAACACTTCCAGTTGCCCGGCAGTCCTGCTGATCTCTATGGCTGCAATAGTGTCTGAATCATACATCTGAGATCTGATCTGCATGCCTGTCCAGTAGGGCTGCACGATTTTAGGGGAAAATCGAAATTGCGATTTTTCTCTCAGAAATCGTAATTTCGATTTCCCCCCGATTTTTTCAAATCCTGCTTTTTGCACTTGAGGGGGGGGGGGGGGGGTTGTTCACGGTCCGCAATGCCCGGTCCGCTGTCTGTAACTTGCTTCTGGCCCAGCTGTGCGCTGATTGGCCAGAAGCAGTGAATATGCATAAGTGTTAATGAGCGGGCGGGGGGGGGCGGATCCACTCGAGCGAGCGGCGGGCACATGCAGCATTTCTAATCACTGGCTAGCGATGGAATGACGGCAGCGGTAGGCGGAGCTGTATGCTCTGTACAGCTCCGCCTACCGCTGCCATCGTTCCATCGCTAGCCAGTGATTAGTAATGCTGTATGTGCCCGGCCGCTCTCTCGAGTGGATCCGCCCCCCGCTCATTAACACTTATGCATATTCACTGCTTCTGGCCAATCCGCGCACAGCGGGGCCAGAAGCCGTGATCCTCAACACTAGCGGCTTAACTAACAACATTAAGCTCGACTGAGATTTTCAGCTTGTGCTGCAAGGAGGGCACGTCTGAGTCAAGCGCTAGTACCAGTCTGGTACTATCTGCGCTTGACTCAGACGTGCCCTCCTTGCAGCACAAGCTGAAAATCTCAGTCGAGCTTAATGTTGTTAGTTAAGCCGCTAGTGTTGAGGATCACTGCTTCTGGCCCCGCTGTGCGCGGATTGGCCAGAAGCAGTGAATATGCATAAGTGTTAATGAGCGGGGGGCGGATCCACTCGAGAGAGCGGCCGGGCACATACAGCATTACTAATCACTGGCTAGCGATGGAATGATGGCAGCGGTAGGCGGAGCTGTACAAAGGATACAGCTCCGCCTACCGCTGCCGTCATTCCATCGCTAGCCAGTGATTAGTAATGCTGCATGTGCCCGCCGCTCGCTCGAGTGGATCCGCCCCCCCCCCCCCCCCCCCGCCCGCTCATTAACACTTATGCATATTCACTGCTTCTGGCCAATCAGCGCACAGCGGGGCCAGAAGCAAGTTAGACAGCGGACCGAAAAACCGAAGACACTGACGATCAGTAGATCGTCTTGCCTCGAACAGCGGTTTCGGTTTTGAACCGAAAAACCGTGCAGCCCTACTGTCCAGGGTCTGTGGCTAAAGCTATGAGAGGCAGAGGATCAGCAGAACTGTCAGGCAATTTGCATTGTTCAGAAGGAAATAAACATGTCAACCTCCATATTCATCTCAATTCTGGTGTCTTTTAACCACTTTACCTCCAAGGGTTTTTCACCTTAAAGCGGACCCAAACTTAACATTTTTTTAATTCAAAATATTTAGTTGCACCACTCTGACACATACAAATATAAATAAACACTCCTTTAAGCCTATGAGCATTTCAGTGCATGCTTTTCACCCTTCTCTTTTCATAACTAGGGTTATACAGGTGGCAGCCATTACTTCCGAGCTTAGTAGGAGGTTTTAGATCATGGGGTGTGTTTGTCATCAGCTACCCTCCCTCACAGGGGCGTCGTCTATGTGAAATCTCACACAAGCTGAGATCACCTCCCCTGTGACATCATCAGTAGCAGCCTGTGTTTTGTTTTTGTTTTCTATCTCCTCCACCAGTTTGCCGGAAAAATCCCGGCAATATGAAAGGAAGGGAGGGGTTCCTCCAATTAATGTAAAATATTTTATATTTGTCATCATGCAGCTGAAAAAAGGCTGCGACTTATTATTATAATTTAGAAAATAGATTTTATTTCTGAAATCTTGTATTTTTAATTTGGGTCCACTTTAAAAACCAGAGCAATTTTTACCTGTCAGCGCTCCTTCCATTCATTTGTATGTAACTTTATTACTACTATTACAACAAAGTAATCTATATCTAGTTTTTTTTTTGCCACCTAGGCTTTCTTTGAGGTCTACTTTTTGCTAAGAATTATTTTATTTTAACTGCATTTTAACAGGAAAAAAAATGGAAAAAAACAGATTATTTCTCAGTTTTCGGGCATTATCATTTTAAAATAAGACATGCTACCATAATTAAAACCTATACATTTTATTGGCCCATTTGTCCCGGTGATCGCAATGTTTACATTTCTTCCCTAGTACAATGTATGGCGCCAATATTTTATATTGTAATAAAGGTGCATTTTTTCAGTTTTGCGTCCATTCCTAATTACAAGCCCGTAATTTAAAAAGTAACAGTAATATACCCTCTTGACAAACATATTGAAAAAGTTCAGTCCCTAAGGTAGCTATGTATGTATTTTTTTTACTTGTATATACCGTGTTTCCCCGAAATGAAGACAATGTCTTATATTAATTTTTGCACCAATTTTTGCTAGGGCTTATTTTCAGGGGATGTCATATATTTCTATGAACACACAAGTTCTTGTGCTGTGTCCTCCTGCCTTCCCCACTGTGCCGCCTCTTCCTCTGCTGTATTCACGTCTTGTGTGCCCCTGTGTCCCCCTTGTACCTTTAGTGTCCTCCTGGTGTCTCCCTCTGCACCCGTGTCCTCCTCTATCCCCTGTCCTCCTGGTGTCCCCATGTCCTCCTGGTGTCCTCCATGTCCTCCTCTATCCCCTGTCCTCCTGGTGTCCCCATGTCCTCCTGGTGTCCTCCATGTCCTCCTCTATCCCCTGTCCTCCTGGTGTCCCCATGTCCTCCTGGTGTCCTCCATGTCCTCCGGTATCCCCCTGCATCCTCTTCTTTCCTCCAGCTCAATACCGCTGAGTCCCTGAGCTTCAGCTTATGAGGGAGAAGTACGGCAACTTGTGTTTCTGGGCTCCAGTAGAAACACAAGTTACTTTTTCCTCTGTCTGCAGCTAGGGCTTACTTTCGGGGTAGGGCTTATATTTTGCTTATGCTCGAAATTCTTGCTAGGGCTTACTTTCAGGTGATGTCTTAATTTCAGCGAAAGAGAGTATATATATATATATATATATATATATATATATATATATATATATATATATACACAAAAGATTTGGGGGGTTAACGATTAGGGAGTGTGGGAGATAAGGGGTTAATTTTAAATGTAAAAAAAGTCTGTATGAAAAAATGTTTGTAGATGTAATTTTACTATTTGGCCACAAGATTTCCTTGTGCATTACTTCTTATTGCATATTTACTATATAGTACGCTAAATAGGAAGCAATGCCCGCATGGCTTCTGCCGGATGTAAACAAATGATTGCACTAAAGGACCGCTATCGCCAAAATCATAAAATGTAAAATGCATGTAAAGTCATTGAAATAAGAAGTGCATTTATTCCAGAGTAAAATGAGCCATAAATTACTTTTCTCCTATGTTGCTCTCACTTGCAGTAGGTAGAAGAAATCTGACAGAACCGACAGGTTTTGGACTAGCCCATCTCCTCATGGGGGATTCTCAGGGGTTTCTTTATCTTTAAAAGCACTTAGGGAATGGCAGTTGCTCCATCCAACTACCAAAAGTGTGAGGCGAGCAGGGAGGCTGGCCAGCATCTTTGTATAAATCCTTATCAGGCAAAGTCTTTATAAACAACAAAGGCCATGCTAAGAATCCCCCATGAAGAGATTGACTAGCCCAAAACCTGTCAGTTCTGACAGATTTCTACTACCTACTGTAAGTGACAGCAGCATAAGAGAAAAGTAATTTATGGCTCATTTTACTCTGGAAGAAATGTTATTTTTATTTGTATGTTAAGTACATGTGTTTTAAGGCCTCTTTCACAGTGGGATGCTGCGTTTGATGCAACGTTAAAGTCGCTCAACGTGCCCCTAACGCAGCGCATGTAGGTTATGAAATTGGACATTATTTTGCACTGCGTTATGTGTCTCTTGGTGCGCCGTTTACGTTGCATACTGATGGAACGAAAACGGTGCATGCGTTACATTAAAAAAAAACAAAAAAACATTACTGAGCATGTGCAACACACATAACGCAGCAAATGTATTGCTAAACGCACAGCATGCAGCACTTTCTAAATATTGCTACACGTTACACACTACGCAACGTATGCACTGTGAATGTCGCACAGACTTTGTATTGCTGTGCGTTAGTCCACGTTAAAACATTTTCTAACGTGCGACTTTAACATCCCACTGTGAAAGAGGCCTAAATGTTAAATTTTTTCGCGGTAGTGGTCCTAAGTGTAAAAGGGCCCTGACTCTGGTAACATTTGATGGCAGTGCACACTACCATCAAATAACTGCTTTTTTGTCTGTGAGGGAATAGGAAGTCATCTTTAATCAATCGCATGGTGTTAACCTTATGCTGCTTATTTTAAAAATGATCACAAGTGATACTTGAAGTTCCTCAAATCAGTTTTGGGCCCCATGTGCAGAGCCTGAGATGGACATTTTAAATTGGTATTCTTTGACCTGTATTCACCTTATGCTTGCCAGAGTTTATTGAAAACACTTGACTTTTATCCTGACTTGTTGATTCCTTAATTAAACAAAAGAATATTGCTGATCCCATGTTTCTGCAGCAGAGCCGTGCACTTAGCAGAGAGTCTAGTACATCCAGTACAGATGATGCCATCCGAGGTGTGAATTGCAAAACCCCCGAGACACCTGGAATAACAGAAGAGAACCAGCCCTTCCACCCTGTCTACAGAGGAGAAGCCTCTGCATTCTGCATACAGTTGTTCTGCATCGATGAAAAGCATGAAACAAGGCAAGGCTGGAATAGTAGCTCTACAATTTCTTATCAAACAACAAGATGAAGTGTTGTTATACTAAACAAACCTCAATCTTCATTCCTATCAGTAAACCAAGTAGAAAATCAGTGTAAGCTTTACCTATCTTTAAATGGAACCTGAACCAAGTGAAATTATTTTAAAAAAAAACCAATGTACCAGCAAATGATTATTACATACTTACCTTGCTGTCAGTTCCACTCAGAAGCTCACCATTTTATTCTTACGATTCCTTACATTTCTGACAAGATTTTGTCAGAACTGAAATATACAGGTATTAGTTTCTGTCAGTTATATATCAGTTGCTGTCAGTTATAACCGAAAGGGCAACTGATGTGCAAGGTAATGTCCATGCTTCCCTATGGCTCAAGTGGGCAATATCACAGTTGCTGACCAGGAAGCTGTTATGGGGTAGTGGCCATGGGCAATGTACTAACAGGACACAGGAGAGGAGAAAGAGATTGATAAGCAGACTACACAGGAGGTAAGTATGACATGTATATTTAGCAATTCAAACAGTGGGAGGCACCCATCAGTTTTACAAAGATATAGTATATAACTTCTGATTCACAAAGGTAAGAGTATAAAATCTTACCTGAGAGGAAGACTCATAGACAGATATATAAGTTAATAATTTATTTTGCACTTGGACAACGCGTTTCGCGACCAAACAGTCGCTTCTTCAGGTCAAGTATCGTGCTAATAATACTGGAAATAAAGTCTGGCCGTCAGATGGCTCCCAGGCTTCATTTCCAGTATTATCAGCACGATACTTGACCTGAAGAAGTGACTGTTGGGTCGCGAAATGCGTTGTCCAAGTGCAAAATAAATTAACTTATATATCTGTCTATGAGTCTTCCTCTCATTTAAGATTTTATACTTTTACCTTTGTGAATCAGAACTTATATACCATATCTTTGTAAAACTGAGGGGTGCCTCCTACTGTTTGAATTGCTAAGAATCTTCACCCTACCAGTTAGGGTTACGTTCCTATTAATACATAGGGCACACTTTTTCTTAGGAGCAGCGACCTACAAGGCCGAGTGGAGACGGTTCTTCTCCACATGCACTGACAGTGGTTGCCTTCATAAGCAACCTACCCTTGTCAGTATAACATTTTTTACAATCGACCAAATATTGTGACATTATTAGGCCCGGTTCACATTAGCATTCGCTATCCGGATTTTCCGGATCTGATCCGGACCGCATACTGTACAAACGGAACGTACGTTCCGCATAGCAATGTAAAGGCTATGCGGACGTTCACACGTGTCCGTACAGTACGGAGCCGGATCGGATCCGGACTCTTTTCCAACATGCGCTATTTTTTGGGTCCGGCTCTCCGGCCCACGCACCCGGACCGCAGCCGGACCTGAGCCTGACAGCACCATCAGGAACACAGAAACCAATGGGGAACGGAAGGCACAGAACACACTGCCTACAAAAACCTGACGTTCTACCCCACTTCCTATGCGTATCCAAGCGGCCATTTCGGATGGGGACACATGGGCCAAGCATGTCTGGAGTGGAGCAGCAGTGACAGACGTGCTGGAGCTGTTTGGCAGAATGTCGGAGGTGGAGGTGAGGCCTACAGCGGAGGAACCTGATTCTACAGGTGCACCAGGTGCACCTTCTGCTGACCCCAACATTTTTTTTTTAAATTTCGCTATTTTTTTGCCCACGGATCCGGATGGCAGCCTGATGCATGCCTGATACAAACGGACCGGATCCGGATCGGAACCGTACGGTTCTGATCAGGATCAGGTCAGGATCCGATCAGGATCCGGTCCGTTTACTTGCCAAAACGCAAGTGTGAACGGGGCCTTACACAATATTGGGCTCCCGGTGTCCTTGTGTTTTTACTAGTCCAATGACATGAATATGTTTATTTTACTTTTATTTTTCATTTCAGGTTTGCTTTAAAGAGGAACTGTAACCAAGGATTAAATTTCATCCCAATCAGTAGATGATACCCTTTTTCCCATGAGAAATCTTTATCTTTTCTCGAATAGATCATCAGGGGCTGTGTATGGCTGATATTGTGGTGAAACCCCTCCCACAGTGTGATGTCAGGCCCTAGGTCCTGACAGTTTCCTGTCTGTGAACCTTGTTGCACTGTGGAAAGTAACAGCTTTTTCCAACTTCCAGGCAACCAGTATCTCCCTTTGTGCATATGTATATCTATTCAAAAATATCTTTTAGGGCCTCTTTCCTCTACATGCAGATTGGATGCAGAATGGATGCCAAAAAACTGACTCTGAGTCCAATTAATGCCTATGGGCCTGTTTCCACTAAACGCGATTTTCCTGATGCCAATTTTCCCACAGGCATCCATTCTGCATCCAATCTACGTGTAGTGGAAACAGACCCTTAGCCTATTGTTAGGAGGTGCGCTCATAAATAATGGCAGTTGTTCCGGTCTGATTTTTTCCATGTCTGCGAGTAGTAAAGATAGTTACATGCAGGTTGATTGTGGATGAAATTACATGGCGAGTATCAATCATTTCTTGTTCTCTCTTCTATTTTTTAACTTCTCACTTTGCAATGTATTGATTCCCCCCTTCCTTTCACTTAAGTTCCTTTTTAAGGAATTTTACTTATCCAAGCTTAAAGGGCCAGCTCATCCAGAACAGTTATTTTAGTAATAGCTGAATACTGCCAGGTTGTTACCTCTGATAAAAAAGGAAAAAGTTTGCGCTTGTGTGGATGAATGTGTTGCTGCTAGAGGTGGGGTTGGCTCAGACCCAATGATGAAGGAGAAAATGTGTATAGTACCTCAGCGCAAAAAGGGGTGTGAAACTTGCCCCGGGCTATGCAAGCCCACTCGAGATGTAAGCAGATGACAGTACAGTACCTTAATAGAGGTTACATCTAGCTGCCCAAATACTTGCTGTAATCCCGATCTCTGTATTTCAAGTAATCCCGATATCACAGTGGCGGGGGATAAGAGCTAGCTCGCTCTACCACTTCCTGTTTCCGGTCCGTCAAGCCCTACTGCCAGTAGGGTGCGTGCTGCACTGCAATGTAGTTCCGTGCGCCAATAAAATCGCCAATAAAATCGCACCGGACAGCTAGAAGCAGAGCTTGTTTATTGCACGTAATAAAACACGTAGACTCCTCTCCCGATTCGAGTTTCGGCTGTATGCCTTCCTCAGGAGCGATTTTATTGGCGCACGGAACTACATTGCAGTGCAGCACGCACCCTACTGGCAGTAGGGCTTGACGGACCGGAAACAGGAAGTGGTAGAGCGAGCTAGCTCTTATCCCCCGCCGCTGTGATATCGGGATTACTTGAAATACAGAGATCGGGATTACAGCAAGTATTTGGGCAGCTAGATGTAACCTCTATTAAGGTACTGTACTGTCATCTGCTTACATCTCGAGTGGGCTTGCATAGCCCGGGGCAAGTTCCACACCCCTTTTTGCGCTGAGGTACTATACACATTGTTACCTCTGATAGTTGTGGTCTACCCCCAATTCATTTATTTGCTTTATTTGGACACCTAAAAGCAAAACTATGAGCGATACAGTAAGGTCCTGGTTATTCGCAACTCAACTAACCAGCAATCTCAGCCAACCAGCACAAATCGCCGGCAGTACTCACAGTGGCAAAGGCCAAATTTTTAGCCTTTTTGTGGGCTAAAGCAAATCTGAAGCCAGCCAGCTTTAAAATAAAAAAAACAGATAGTTACCTAAGGAAAGGGATGGCTCTGGGTCCTAATGAGCTTTCCCGTTCCTCTCGCATTCCCCGCGTTCCAGCACTTGATCCCTGGTTCAAATCTCCCGTCCCAGAAGGCTTTGAAAGTGTTCAGGAGCCCGGAGTGGCCCGTCTTCGGCGACTGAAGACCTCTGAAGGGTTGAGCAGCGGCAGAGAGCAGTCTCTGACCAATTGGTCGGAGACTGCTTACGGTAGAGCCAGCCCAGGAACAACGGGACCGGAGAAGAATGTGAAGGCTCTTTAGGATCCAGAGCCTTCCCTCTCCTTAGGTGAGTATCTGTTTTTTCATTTTAAATCTGGCTTCAGACTCCCTTTAAAGCCTGGGTTCCACAGCTCCCCCAAGGTTAACATGCTTTTAATTAGTGTATTTTAACATTTAATACAGAGTTCATGGTACGTATATAGATTGGGGTATAGTACTGAATTAGCTAGCCTAGTTTTAACATTGTGCCTCAAGCAACCAGAAAGCACACCTAAGGCCCTTTTCCACTGCTATGCGTGATCACAAGCGCAATCACGCTGTTTTGCAACTGCCCAAGCAGTAATTTCCATTTGCAACGTTTGGGCCGTAGCTGTCAGAAATGGAGAGCAATTGCGGCAAGAATTGCGCAAGCTGGTGATTGCGTTCAGGGAAAAAACTACTTGAACTAGTGGGAAATGGTGCTCTTGCGATTGGCAAAACGTTTACAATCCACTTTTTGAAGTGAATCGCAGCTAGTGGAAAAGGGTCTTTATCTAGCATCAGTCTATCTCTGGTGGTGCCCTATAACCAAGACTCTACTGTACTTACTTTGGGAAGGGTCACTTTCCTGTCTCCCTCCACCTCGCCATTGCAACAGTGTGTCCTCCTGAAGCTCACCACTCTGTGCCTGTGCAGTAGCATGGACCTCGGGCTTCAGGGGATAAAGCCAAGCTCGGTGGAAAAAGACAAGCTACTGCACAAGTGCAAGCCATTGGACAAGTGCTTGTCAATGGTTTTCTGCAGGACAAAGTGCTGGAACGACCCGGTGAAAGGGGTATGGGGGAAGCCTCTGGATTATTTTAAACAGAAGATGAAAAATTATCTCCTAGGAGAGAACATGGGAAAAAAAGTGAATTGGATAAGGGCCCATTGTGTCAAGCACAAGTGACAAGTTGCTAAGTAGCAGGTAGATAAATGACTGGCAGACAAATGGCAGGCAAGTAGTAGCTATATAGAAGACAGGCATGGAAGTGGTGCCAGCAAGTCTCCAACTATGAGTACAATGCTAGGATGAGAAGCAAGTGGATTGATTTTTAATCCGATTCCCATTGAGTGTGATCAAATTTGTGTGGCACAAGGTAGTACATCAGTCACTACTACACGATTGATCTACAATCATAATGTTATTAATTGTTTGCTGAATATCTTTTCAACCCATGTATGGCTAACACACTCTGGCTCTTCATATTTCTTATGGTACCCATACATGGTACCATTTTTTTCATTCAATCTTACCATTTCTATTTAGTATAAGGGTAAATTAAGTGAATATACTGAAAGAATAATTTAAGCAGTTCCCTTATATTACATAAAAATGGAAAGATTGGATGAAAAAAAATTGTACCAGATATGGACACCGTGGGATTAATTCACTAAACCGTGCTAACTCATAGCACGGCCGCGCTAGCGTTTTGCAATAGTTTTCACGTTTTAGTTGTGCAATTGCAAATTTTCATGCGCAAGCGTAACTTTTCGTACGCAACTGCAAATTTGCACCGCGAAAACGCGCGCTAAACCATGCACAAAAACGCTAGCCCGGCCGTGCTGTAAGTTAGCAAAGTTTAGTGAATCAAGCCCCATATGTCACAAGGAAAAAAAATGCTTACTATTTTTTTCTAGTAGTTTTATTTGTTATTTTTCAAGTCCAACAGGAAATTATTCATGTATAGACCATATGTAAGCAATTTCCAAATTATCTTTTCATCTTCTAATAAGTGCTGCTTTCTGTCTTATAGATCTCTTGACTTTTTGAACCATGTTTTCAGCCTTTTTCCGGTAAGTATATTCAAGTATATTCCTCCGGTCCTTCACCTACACGTAATAAGCTCATTAACCTATGTTTAGACATGGCACATTAATGTTTGTAATATAGACATGGGAAAGATGATATTGTGTGTGGGAAGGGAGGACTCTGCTTACGTTTCAATGAAACCTATGTAGGATAGACGTTTACATTGCAATAGCATCTACTGCTTGAGCAATAGCATCAAGATGTCAGTCTGGAAATCTCAAGTGTGTAATGTCTTGCTGGCTCAGTTAAATGCTACACTCCAGCAAATAAAAATATACCGCTAATATATTAGCAATCGTGTTCCTAATACTATAGTGCTTCATATAATGGCTTTCCTTAAACTGCTCTCCCATGTAGTGCTCCTCACTATAAAAACAACACAAATACGCTTCCAAAATGAAGATATGACCCCTTCAAAGAATCCTTGGTCTCTTCTATGCTATACACTGTATACTGGAGCTCCTCCACCACAGGGTACAAAATGCAATCTAGAAAAAACAGGAGCGCTCCATAGTGTATTACCAAGGATATCAATTTATTCTTGTTCAAGGTTCTACTTACATAAAGAAGAATTACAATTCGCCTGTAAGCGGTAAGGCACATCCGCTGAAAGCCCGGGGGGATGGATCCACACGCACTGTGGCCTGCAGCGCGGTTTCCGATGGCCTGGGAGTTTCGTCTCTCAGGGCAGTGGGAGGAGCCTATGCCTGGTGTGCTGATAGTGTCATTACGCGTTTCGGCGCTCTGCGCCTTCGTCTTTATGTAAGTAGAACCTTGAACAAGAATAAATTGATATCCTTGGTAATACACTATGGAGCGCTCCTGTTTTTTTCTAGATTGCTCCTCACTATAGTTGTTCCTTATATAAGCAGTATATTGACCGTCTTTATATTGCTTCTCCATATGCCAGGCAATTAATTTCAGCGCACGCTCTTCCCCGCGCTGTGCCTGATCTGGGTGCTGCGTTATAATGTTATTCTACAGAGTGCACATATTTATACAGCACTCCCATGTATTGCAAATTATTATAGTGATCGTCCATAGAGCGGACCCCAGTTTGATATCCTCAATGTGTAGTCTTCCACTTTGTATCTCTCATTATAGTGGTCACCAAGATGATGGCTCTTATTATAGAGCCCCCATATAGTGGTTGTCATAGTGCTCCCCTTAATAGTGACCTTGCATAAATTACACTCTTGACCCCCTTTAGAGTGCCTCCATTATGGTGGTTCTTCATATAACTGCTCATTACAGTGGCCCTCATGCTAGCACTCACATCTATATAATGCTCCTCATTGTAACAGTTGCTCTTATATAGTCATTATAGGAATCCTGCATATGGTCAGTGTGCTAAAAGATAACCGTGTTAGAGTAAGAATCTCTGAAAATATAGGAAACATCACCTGCTTGGGAATAGAGGTCGGGTTGGTGGGGATTTCAAACAAGTGACGTCAGGATGCTAAAGCATACATTTTCATTCTGCATAGATTTGCGTACAATTTAGCATCAACTTGGAATTATTAGCAGCTCATTGACCACTCTTTGTTCTCAGATGCTACTCCTTCCTGTCAGTACTTTGACTGGTTACCCATAAACCGCAGAATACAATTCAAAGGATACCCTTACCTAAAAAACTCTCTCAAATCTGCTTTCTTCATAGAGGGCTCATTCACACTGAGGGTTCGATCACTTTAAGGGTGTTTTTGCCCTTTTTTTCCAGCGCAGTTGATTTTCAAAATCGCCCACAAAATGCTTGTGTAATGAATCTCTATGAGAAGGTTCATATCAGTACGTTGCTTCCACTTTGCGCTCTGCAAAGCGGTGCCTGTACCATTTTGGGGGCGTTTTTGCTATAATAGAAGGTATAGGAAGAGTGCTAAACGCTCACAAAACCGCTTTATGCAGTGATTGCACTCGCGTTTTTTAGAATAAATACATTGTGTTTATTCTTTTCCGGGTCAAAGAGTTCACTTCCTCCCTTGCGTCAGGGAGTGAATGACAAAATCGCTCTGGAAAAGCGCTCAGAAATGCGCTTTTACCAAAAACGCAGCGCCCAGTGGAGCGCCGTAAGGGGGAAAAAAAGCCACACAAAATCGCAAAACGCTTACGATTTTAGATGTGAACGAGGCCAGAGTACTACATTGTTTTCCAGACATAATCTTTAACACAACTTGTAGTCCGCTAATGATGGTTTCCTTTCATCCACCCTAATCACCACTTCCTACAGGATTTCTAACATGCCTTCCCTCTTCTCTAGAACTCCTTCACTAAGTCAGTTTGAAACTCGCCCACTTTTAAAAGTTTCAGACACAATGTAAAAACTGCAAAAATATAATCAGATCTAGGCAAATTTAGTCAGGTGTTCTTAACCACCATTGTTTCTCCTAAGCTATCCAAACATCACTGGAAGTGTACCTGAAATTTACCTGAAAGGTCTGCTTTAAAGAGAACCTGAACTGAAAATCAAAACTCAAAATAACCATACACAGGTCACACTTACCTCCTGTGTAGTCTACTCATCGATCTCTTTCTCCTCTCCTGTGCCCTGTTTGTCCACTGTGATCAATGGAATTCTCTGTCCTCCATTTTAAAAATGGCCATTACCCCATAACAGTTTTATGGTCAGTACACTGTTAAACTGTAATATCACCCACTTGAGCCATAGGGAAACATGGGCATTACCTTGCACAGTCAGTTGTAACTGACAGCTGCTGATATATAACTGGCAGCAACTGGTATATTTCAGTTCTGACAAAATATTGGCAGAACTTGAATCGATCACTGTAAGAAGAAAATTGTGAGCTTCTGAGAGGAATTGATGGTAAGGTTAGTATGTATTCATTTGCAGCTAGGCCATGTGTTTATATTAAATCATTTTACTCGCTTCAGGTTCTATTTAAGAAGGTACATACTATAGTAATGTTGAGAAACACTCCGTCTGAACACATTTCATGCAGAAGTCCATAGAAACAAATGACAAACAGAATCTGTTTTCTTCTTCTTGTTTGTCATTCTCCCATTTAATTTTTGATTTTATTCCTGCAATTTTTCACACCTGACCTGGTGTGAGACAGGGTTTAATTTCCCAGCAACACTATTGTTAAATATTCAAGAAAAACAAGCATCGCAGTTACACCAGGCTCAGCAATAATGTAGGTAAAATATTATCGCTCATGTCATTTTACGGTATTGTTTATTTATAAGTCCTGCTGGCAGCCTGTTCCACCTCTAGTGCATGAAATCATTCCAGGCTAATTCTGTGAGCTGTGATGCATGAAACATTTTAATTAATTAGTATTAATTCCCAGGTGTGAGGTATGCATGGATTCCAGTAATGTGCTTTGTGTTTCATTGTTCAAGGATAAAGACTTCTGCATCATCACGGTTCCTCACCTCACCCCCGAATTTCCTCTGCTGCAGAGCTTTGCGCGAGCCGTCCCTCTGAGCACTTGCACATTGCCCCAGGAGCTTTACATTTTCCACCGCGCTGGTTTGATCAAGTAAGTGGAAAATCAGCTCTGCAATCTTTGCCTGTGTCGTTACAGCTGCACTTGTGTGAAAAATACTATCACAATATGTTCTCGCATCAGCAGCCAGCTCTGGAGTTCTGGGGGGGCCGGTTTCATTTATTTTTTCCAGGCTTTCTGGCAACTTAATTAATACAAGCAATAGAGGAAGACACCCAGCTGATCACCCACATGCATACTTCATGTAGCCCCTTTTAAAGTGGACCTGAACTCCTCTCTGCTCTAAAAGATACACACCAGCATAATAACCTTTAAAGAAAAAACATTTATTTTTACAGCTGATACAAATCCTGCAATAAATCTACACAGTTTCTACTTCCTGGTTCATGGAAGCAGACATAGGGGTTGATTTACTAAATAGTGCTATGACAAATAGCACGCCTTATCAGGGATAGCACCCCTTATCAGAGATAGTACGCCTTATCAAAGATAACACGCCTTATCCGAGTAGTATAGCGAGCGCTACGAACCCACAGGGGCTCAAGGCAGGATGAGTGCCATTGCCAATTAGCAGGTATAAGTTCGTAGCGCTCGCTATGCTACTCTGATAAGACGTGTTAACTTTGATAAGGCATGCTATCTCTGATAAGGGGTGCTATCTCTGATAAGGCGTTTAGTGAATCAACCCCTATGTCTGCTTCCATGAACCAGGAAGTAGAAACCGTGCAGATGTATTGCAGGATTTGTATCAGCTGTCATTGTCAGGTTTTGGTGCTCCATATCAATTGTTACTGTTACGTATTAAGTGCTTGAAGGAACCCAGTGTAAAAGTGGAACTGGGGCCCCTAGCCCCTTAGATATGCCACTGCTAGAAAGACTCCTTCGGGTACTCATTTTTTTGTTTTAATTTTTGAGTTTTCATGAAAACAAAGCTAATTATTTTGTGCTCATCATTTATCAGGATGTGATACATCAGTGTTTTCTTCAGTGTTTATGTGCAAATATAATGGTTAGTACACACAAGGCAATTTTTCGTCAGATTGACGGTCAAATCAATTTTTTCCGACAGGTCTGATCTGATTTCTGATCGTTTTTCTGATCTATTTTGTATAGAAGTGATCAGAAAATCAATCAGAAAAGTGATCAGAAATCAGATCAGACGTGTCGGAAATAATCAATTCAACGGTCAATCTGACGTAAAATTGCATGGTGTGTACCAGGCATGCTAGATGTCTGCTGCAAGCACTATTGTGTGTTCTTATTCTTTGCTTTTCTGAAACAATAACGTTCCTTATATGATTTCAGAGCGACTTGTTTTGAATGTTTTTGCTTGAATGATAGATTGGGGAACAGCAAGTGGAAATAAGAAAGTAATGAAGTTAATCAAACGGATTATAAAATCCAGACACCCACTAGTGCCATGGGAGCAAGCTTTAATTAATGAGTAAAGATCATAAAGATAAGAACCTGCAGTCTAATTAATATTATGTCTACTGATGATTCTCCCTGCGCGACAGTGTTCTGAAACTAATAAAGGAGCGCATATTTAGTCTATGGCAGACATGCACACCCTTACAAACATACACAATTAGGGCTTACCAGCCTTCCTCCATGGTGCTGCACATTGCACTTCTACACTGTCATATGTGGTTCTTTTGTAATAAACACCCTACAATAGCTGGTTAATGCCATCTCTTATCATCTCTACACAGGCAAAAGAAATAAAGTGCAAATAGAGCACAGTGAGCTTTTTTACTGGTATGGTCAGCAAAGCACTATGCTTTTATGTAAGGGTTATTTGGAGAAAATCACATGTAAAGAATAAGTATCAAAGGAATATGTTAAATCCCCACTACTTTATTCCCCGTTGTTTACAATTACATCTGCTTTACCAGAAGCCTGTACACCTTATACAACAAAGCTGTATGTTGGTCTCACAACTTCCATTGCTGCCCCTATTTCACTTTCTTAAGGCCCCGTTCACACTGCACGCGTTTCCAGCCGCGTTTTGGAAACGCGTGCAGGAGGCAGACACGCACGACATCAGACAGTGCATAGAGTGCACTGTCTGATGTTCACACTGCATGCATTTTTTGTAAAAACGCGTGGCTGTCCCATTCACTTTTCAGTGAGGGGATCAGCCACGCAACGCACACAAACGCGGATTTTGTGATGTGACCCGGGCCTAAAAGATACCCAAGGTGACATGTAATATGATATAATAGACATGGGTATGAACAGTGCCTAGCACACACATAATTATGCTGTGTTCCTTTTTTCTTTCTCTGCCTGAAAGAGTTAAATAACCAGGTATGTAAGTGGCTGACTTATTCCTGACTCAGACAGGAAGTGACTACAGTGTGACTGTCGCTGATAAGAAATTACAACTATAAAACACTTTCCTAGCAGAAAATGGTTTCTGAGAGCAGGAAAGAGATAGTTCATAGATTTTAGCTCTGGCATAGCAATAAAACAGTTAAAACTTAAAAAGTAGATTTAAACATAAAATAAAACTGTGAAATATCTTAAAAAGTCATTTTAGGAGAAAGAAGATGGATACAATCCTTTATTTCAATCGTTTATTTTCACCTCGGGTGTCCTTTAAAAGAGTGCTGTAGGGGTAAAAGAGTTGAACTTACCCAGGGCTTCTAACGGTCCCCTGCAGACGTCCTGTGCCCACGCAGCCACTCACCAATGCCCCGGTCCCCGCCGTCGGTTCACTTCTGGAATTTGCGACTCTAAAGTCGCAAGCCCCTGCACGTCCGCGTCCTCACTCCTGCTGATGTCACCGGGAGTGTACTGCGCAGGTTCAGCACGGTCTGCCCCATGTAAGTTCAACTCTTTTTCCCCTTACCCCCCTTACAGCAACTCCTTTAATTAGGTCGCAATAAGGAGTGCACAGCATTAGGAAGATACTGTTCGATTTCAAAAGCAGCACAGTAGGTGACAAAAAGGACAAATATTGTGAAAAATTGGAAAATGTAAAATCATGCATATCAGTGGCTTAGCAATAGGACCACACAGGGGCCCTTGGGCCAGAGGGGCCCTCCCTCAGCCACAGTATTAGCTCTCTATTGGTCCTGTGCTGGTAGCAATCACTTCTATAGATGCTTTGAGTGGTAGTAATCATTAAACTGTTCCCCTTCCCCTTTTTGTACCTCTGACACTATGCGGCCCTTGGCAGGTTTTTGTGTGCCATATGAATTATGTATACAATGCTTGGGGGTGCCCAATGTGAAACTTGCACTGGGGCCCATAGCTCCTTGGCTATGCCACTGATACATATTATATGTGCATTACTCCTAGGGTAAAAGCACTATAAATTCATTTTTGCTGTTACTTACAGTAGGAAGCAAAAAAGGCTGGCAGATCTGAAAGATTTTGGACTAGTCCATCTCCTCGTGGGGGATTCTCAGGATTTCCTCTATGCTGGTGTTGTACTTTGTTCTCTGGTTGAACTCGATGGACGTATGTCTTTTTTCAACCCAAATAACTATGTAACTATGTAACTGTACAAAAGCAGCCACTGGAAAGGATGTATATAAAAATGCCAGTCAGCCTCCCTTCTCATTTGCACGGTATTTTGGCAGTTGGACTTAACAACTGCCATTCAGTAAGTGCTCTTGTAACACTTGAGAATCCCCCATGAGTAGTTGGACTAGTCCAAAACCTGCCAGATCTGTACGTGATAGTGACATAGGAACATTCATGGTACATTTTACTCTAAATGGGGGGAAATCTACATTTTATGTGTATATAGTTTGAATTTTACAGTTTTTTAGTTGGCCTTTAATTCATCTATATCAAGTTAGAACTGAAGAAGTGTTTTTAAGGGCCTGTACACACTGAAAATGACTGCCTTTTTAATCAGAATTCTACTTGTGATTTTTGTGCGTTTGCAATGCAATGCGATTTTGCTGAGGCTGTCTCTTCCTGGTTTCCCCCCAAAAACGCAATGAAAATTGCGTGCGTTGCATTTTTGCTGCGCTTCTCAATTTAAGCATATAAAAAATGCTGCAGGCACTGCAACTGTGATTTTCTAAAATGACATCTCACCCCTGTGTACAGTGCCTCGCGATTTGCTTCATATTCATGAAGGCTTTGCGATTGAAAAATAGCATGCGTTTCTAAAATCGCAGCGCAGTGCAGTCAGTGTGTACAGGCCCTAATTCAAAGCACTGACTAAGGGACTGTACACACTGCTGCGTTTGCGATGCGTTTTTAAAATCGCAAAGCTTTTATTAAAATAGAAAACCACATCGCACGAGTGTTTAGGGGTCTTCACAATTTTCCAAAAGATGTTGTGATTAAAAAATGCATGCAATTTTAAAAGCGCGTTGCAAGCGCAGCAGCGTGTACAGGCCCTAACACCCTGCATGCCACATAGCAATGCTCCATGCCAGTGCCATTACAGACAGGCCGGGTCAGACAGGTGTACCTCCTGCTTTGGTAGATGCCAGAGCTGGTATTTATTTAGACAATTGGGGGCCTAGTGAACTGTAGCAAAGCCGTGTTTTGTGGCTCCATTGGTATCCTCCGGCACATTTAGTTAGATGCTTCCAGACAGGTCAGTGTGATTATTCTTACCTCATTACAGGTTCACTTAACATCTGTTTCCGCAATATAGTCTATTATCATTTATTAACCTTAACTGATCAACTGTTAAGGAAAGCTTCGCCCCAGGCAAGAGTTAGTGAAAACAGCAGTGCTCTTATGTTATATTTTGTATATTATTGTTTATATGTGTATATGCTAAAGAGAAAAAAGTTTTATATCCATAATTGCACCATCTATGCATATAGTGAAATGGTTGGTCATTATGAAGCCAGTTCTTTATATTGTGATAAGGGACAAAAATGCAGGCTTCACATTATCCCAGTGCCACGCTTTACAGTGTACTCTCTGAGACAGAAAACAGACTGTGTGCATAAGTACTAAAAAGCCCAAGGGATTAATGTGCTAATGGTATTGTAGCTGCATTTCCCTGAGCTTCTCAGTGCTGCTTCCTGCCTCTGAATAATGGTGCTGAAAGAACAGCTCCTGTGGGTTTTTGCATTGAACATCGTGTGTTTAGCAGCTCCTGCTTTATAATAGGCAGCATTAGTACAGTTAATCTGCAATTACATTTCATGCAGTCAGACACCAATCATTTGCATGAATGTTTCACCTTCATTTTCAGCTCATTACAGGTGAGAGCAGTAAAGTTCAGTGACGTGCCAGCTGTTGAAAAGCTCGTACGGACGCTACACCTCCATGAAAACATATTGGATGACCTGAAAATCTACAATGAAGCACGGAGGGATGCTGTGAGTGAAGTCATTCAACAACTCTGTTGTCATAGTTGCATAGTTTATTTGAAAAAAGACAATCCTCCATCAAGTCCAACTAGAAAAAAATAAATTAATTAAACACCATCCTGAACATGCACGTATCCCAGTTGATCCAGGGGAAGGCAAAAAACCTTACAAGCCCTGGGGCAATTAGCCTTACAAGGGAAAAACTCCTTCCCAACTCCAGATGACAGTCAGATAAATCCCTGGATCAACTCTTCTGGGAATTACCTAAACATTATAGCCGTGGATGTCCTTCAATGCAAGGAAAGCATCCAGGCCCTCAGGAAAGCATCTAAGCCCTAAGGAAAGCATGCAAGCCCGAGTCATTTGTCTCGGGACAGGCAGTCGCATAATAAACTATTCAAGTAAAGCAGTTCTTCCTTTTGAGTTGCATTGAAAAGGTCAGCTCATAAAGTTACACATTACTTTTTGGTACATGCTGGAGCAGTGAAGCGGCTCTCATATCCTACACAGAACTCCATAGTTCATGGAGTTCACTGCATAAGTTAACTCTAGAGAGATGTTGTGACCCAAAGACATGTTGCAGTTGATGGAACGTGAAGGTTGCAAGTTGTGGTTACCACCCCCAACTGTGCTGCCCCCTAGCTGCTACTTCTTCCTTCTCCCAGGCATATAGCCATACACAGTGTGTCGGAAAGGGACTTGGTTAGGCCTGGTTCACACTGGACCAATCAAAAACTGATCCATGTAAAAACTGATCTATGAAACAGATCAGTTTGTGATCTGTGACCCTCCATTCCGCGTGGCCAATGTGACTGGAGATGTGGCTTTGGAAAAATCACTGCAGACCCAAACTAATGAAGGCAGAACAGCGTCATACAGAGATCCTTGGCATGATATGATATGCTTCCAATAATGTTACTGTGAGTATACTTAGAACACTACAAGTTAGAGAATTACGGCTTGTAAACATCTATTCATGGAGTAGAATTTGCATAGGCTTGTTTATTTTATTATTTTTTGTAGACTGTTTATATTTTCATTTTTACTTGTGTTATATTTGACAGGATGGAACACCTGTTCAGGCATTTGTGGCTGAAGTAGCTGACCAGATTGTTGGCATTTCCATACTGAGGAATGAAGAGGTATCATTTCTAGCTTAGTTGTAATTCTTCAGAAATTGTTTATCTAGTATATTCAGATTACATAAAATGGCACACATACCGTATTTTTCGGACTATAAGACGCACTTTTTCTTCCCCAAAGCTGGGGGGGAAAAGTCTGTGCGTCTTATAGTCCGAATGTACGGTTTCAGCTGAGCAATACCGGCATTCTCTTCTATGTGCAGGAGGCGGCCATCCATCCACGGGCATACATGCAGAGAGCTGGCGGCGGGTGTTAATCAGATGTCCCACCTGTTCAGGAGTGAGGCGGGCGGGCGGCCATCCATATGCGGGAATGCATGCTGTAAACTGGCGGCGAGTGGGAGATCGGCCATGTCCCACGTGTTTAGGAGTGAGGCAGGCGGGCGGGCGGCCATCCGCGGGCATACATGCAGAGAACTGGCGGCGGGGGATGAATCAGCGTTGCCCCACGTGTTCAGGAGTGAGGCGGGCGGGCGGCCATCCATCTGCGGTAATGCATGCTGTAAACTGGCGGCGAGTGGAGATCGGCCATGTCCCACGTGTTTAGGAGGGAGGAAGCCATCCATCCGTGGGCATGACACATGCTGCAGACTAGCCTGCAGCCCGCACGCTCCTCTCCTCTGCCTCAGTCTTTCTCCGTATGCAGCCGGTTTCAAAAATCACGCAGCGCTACCGGCTTCCCGTACTTCCTGGTGTATGACGTCCTATCACCACGTGACCTGAAAGACCATGTGACTCTTTCAGGTCACGCGGTGATAGGACGTCATACACCAGGAAGTACGGGAAGCCGGTAGCGCTGCGTGATTTTTGAAACCGGCTGCATACGGAGAAAGACTGAGGCAGAGGAGAGGAGCGTGCGGGCTGCAGGCTAGTCTGCAGCATGTGTCATGCCCACGGATGGATGGCTTCCTCCCTCCTAAACACGTGGGACATGGCCGATCTCCACTCGCCGCCAGTTTACAGCATGCATTACCGCAGATGGATGGCCGCCCGCCCGCCTCACTCCTGAACACGTGGGGCATCGCTGATTCATCCCCCGCCGCCAGTTCTCTGCATCTATGTCTGCGGATGGATGGTCGCCCGCCTCACTCCTGAAAATTGGGGATATCGCTGATTAACACCCGCCACCAGTTCTCGGAGGTCCTTGAAATCGGCTGCAGACAGTGGAGAGAAGGGTGTGTGCTGCAGCATGTGCGCATCTAAAGATGTAAGTTCACCTTTGGCTCAGTTCCTCACAAGGGGAATATATACAGTAAACCAATACTAGATAAATCAGGATTGTTCCTCTGACCTGCAAATGGGGGTCATTCTGGGTAGTGACAGTTTGGGGGAAAAGGTCCATTAGACACCCCTGCACTATAGACCACCAGGTTTAGTATATATTTTTTCCCCTGATTTTTGACCTCTAAACCTAGGTGCGTCTTATAGTCCGGAGCGTCTTATAGTCCGAAAAATACGGTATTTCTATGAGTTTAATGTACAATGATGTTCAGAAATGATGGTTGCTTCTTGATGTTTTCCCATTTAACTTTCCTTGAGGTTATGCCTCGGGATTTGCAAAATTGACACTCATCAGTTTAGTAAGATTAGGCCTTCATCTTAAAGTGGCATTACATTCAACAAAAATCTGTCTCCCATCTACTTACTGCCCATGTAATATTCCTGTCTGGCTTTATGCCAAAGTAATTTCATCCGTGTAAAAATCACAATTCTTCTGAGCTCACAGCACAACAAGCACTGGACAGAGCCACACTACATGATCATTTCATGCACAATGCAGACAGAGCTGTACAGTAAAGAATGAATAGCATTCTGCTGCATACAATCAGAGTAGCTATCACACATAATCACACAGAACTGATTTTCCTCTGTATGCTTTGACTTCTTATAGGGACCCTTAAGTGACACAAAGGCATTCAGTTTGACTTACCTGGGGCTTCTTTTAGCCTCCTGTAGTCCTTCAGGTCCCTCGCTGCCCTACCAATCCACTCCGTTCCACTCCTTTGCACCTCTGAAAGCTGTCCGACTGAGCCCTGTTGTGGGCTACTGTCACCGGCCTCGATTACACACCTGTGGCCATGAGCATTCTGCACATGTGCAGTTTAAAGTTTTACAAACTATTCATGTGCAGAACACTCCTAGCCACGGGGGTGTGAATGAGGCCGGGGCCGAAAATGTGCAATAGCCCGTGACAGGACTAAGTCGGACAGCTTTCAGAGGGGTACAGCACAGGACCAGGAGGACAGCAAGTGACCTGAAGGACTACTCAGACTTGAAGCGCCATGTTCCGTTTTTTCGCAATGAACCCAGCCTCAGTATGCTTTATGAGGTTTGTAAGATGAATAGGATCAGGCTTGCCCCCACCTTCAACACCTTCAAAAAAGCACTCAAAACTCACTCAAAACTCACTTCTTCAAGGAGGTTTACATCAACTCAACACTGCCCTAACCCTCCCTGCCAAGAACTTCTTGATGCACCCCCTCCTTTCGTGTCAACAACCCCTCCCTCTAGATTGTAAGCCTTTGGCAGGGCACTCTCCCCTTGTGTATCATACTTGACTGTGTGCACTTTACCCAGAGTTATGGAACTTGAATTTTTACCACTACCACTCCAGTGTATGATCTGGCATTGTATTACTATCTGCATTGTGTTGTGTATCTTACTGCTTATTACCTGTATTGTTGTATCTATTGTCTATTACCTGTATTGTGCTGTCACCCCTGTTATCATTGTCTGTAATCCTATTTATTGAACAGCACTGCGTAATATGTTGTCGCTATATAAATCCAATAAATAATAATAACAGGAGAGAAAAAGTTAGTACATGACTATGCAAACAATTTTTCATAATAAAAATATGTACACATGACAGTAAGGTCCACCCCCACCCCCCCTTTCCCCATGTCATGATTTTGTCCCAAGCTCTATATAAAGGACCACTATCGCGAAAAAAGTAAGCAGTTAAAATCTGACAGGACCGACAGTCCATCTCCTCATGGTGGATTCTCATGATTATACCTCTTATGATTCATACGAGCTGAGGTACAGATATGATAAAATAAACGTACTGTATTATTGAGTCACATAATAGAAGACATAAACTTTCTTCCAGTCCTTGTTTGTGAAATGCTACTGCAAGAGCTTCTACACTACACAGAAAGTGACCATTTGGAGTGAATCAGGTGCCTTTGGGTGCAGCAGGTTCTCACAGTCCCTGAGCTTGCTCTGTGATAGTGAGTCTTTCATCATTCATAAGTACTAATTAATATTTAAAGCTCTTATTGTGCTCTAAGAAACTCTGCATTCCATATGCAAATACCCACTTTCTGAAGGTCGCAGCCTAGACACAAGAATAACAAATCTCTTAAAAGATTTTGGAGGCATCTGCATTGTCCTGACAACGAGTCAGTATTAACATCTAGAGGGTTGGAACTCGTAGAGTGTACTCAAAGTGTGCAATAAAATAGTTTATTGATTGTGACTGAAAGCACATGGGTAGCTAAAGAGAACTGCAGCCAATTATAGCACTCTCACTAAGCCACCCTGGTGGGCATCTGAACTATAAGCGAGGACTCCTTACTGGTTATGTACTGGTTCCAGCCAAGATTCAAAGCCTGGTCTCCTGTGTCAAAAGTGGTGGCCTTAAAAGATACCCGAGGTGTAAATAAACTAATGAAATAAACAATTGTATCTAATCCAAAAACATACAGATAAGTTAATTGGCTCCCCCTAAAAATTGGCCCTAGACTACAGTACTTACACTACATAAGACATAGACATATGGCAATGGTAGGGATTAGATTGTGAGCTCCTTTGAGGGACAGTTAGTGACAAGATATATATATACATTGTACAGCGCTGCGTAATATGTCGGCGCTATATAAATACTAAATAATAATAATAATAATAACCTCCTTCTCCTAAAAATGACTTTTTAAGATATTCCACAGTTTTATATTTAAATCTACTTTTTTAAGTTTTTACTGTTTTATTGTTTTTGCTCAATGACACCTTCATTGAAGTATGCCAGAGCTAAAATCTAGGAACTATTGACCCTTTTATCTCTTTCCTGCTCCCAGAAACCATTTTCTGCTAAGAAAGTATTTTATAGTTGTAATTTCTTATCAGTGAGGGTCACACTGTAGGGTCACAGGAACATACCTAATGTTTAACTTCTTCAGACAAAGATAGAAAAAAAAGCAACACAGCCTAGTTATTTGTGTGCTTGGCACTGTACATACCCATGTCTATCTCATCATGTCACATGTCACCTTGGGTATCCTTTAACCAGTTCACTACTCTTGCATTACAGCAACCCACATGTAAGATTAGAAGAGTATGAAAAAAATAAGGTTCAGTTTATACTGTACAAACAGAAGCATCAGTGGAAGCTCCGTGCCCTGGATGTGCATCCCACAAATCTCCATTAACTGCAAGATTCTATTCTATCAATATGGGCCAACATTTCTAAAGAATGCTTTCAGCACCTTGTAGAATTAAGGCAGTTCTGAAGGTGAAAGGGGGTTAAACACCGTATTAGTATGGAGTTCCTAATAATCCTTTAGGTGAGTGTACATACGTACACTAAACTGATAGTAGGTATAACGTGGATTACTGGCTGACTTGATCAGTGTTATGATATTGGGTCAGCCAGTAACACACGTTATACCTACAATGTGTACATTGTATGTTTAACACAAGAAATGCCAACACTCGCTAATGTTTACATATGCTTTTAGCCCATGATAAACACTATTAAATACAATACACCATTTGTTACCCTCGTTACCTTTTCTGAATGTTTGGGCTTGGGAGGTAGGATACTGAGAGCTGATATTTAGAGAATTTTTAGATTTGGTCACCTGTACCAGGTTTATACAAGCAGTTTTTGATCCTCCATAACTGCCAGGAACTGAGCTTTACCCTTCAGTAAAGGTTGTTCTGGAGCTTATAAGGAAGTGAAAAACACTCCAGTAAACATCTGTTATCATACATTTATCGGAATCTTGTTGTGCAAACTAGAATTCTTCTTTGGAGCAAATCTGAGCTGAAATTAAACTGATGAGATAATGAATTGTAAGTATAGTATTAAATGGTAAATAGAACATTAGTAATATAGAACAGAATTTCATTTTTCTGTTTTATTTATTTTAAAGGCTGTATTCCTAAGTCTGAATTGCAAACAGCAGCCATGACAGTCTGATGTAAAATCTTTTTCATTCAGCTACAGAACAAAAGAGATATGAATGATAACATTTGTATAGCCCTTTTCTCCGGTTGAACTCAAAGTACTTCAGAGCTGCAGCCACTAAGGGTGCGCTCAGTAAGCGACCCAGGAATGTTAGGGCCCGTTTCCACTATAGCGTTGCGGAATCGCCGGCGAATCACCACAGGAAAATCGCATGCGGGTGCGATTCCGCATGCGTTTTTGCCGCGATTTCGCATGCGATTTCGCATAGGTAAGGGTGATGCGATTTTAACCATGTCACTGCCTGTGTGAATTAACATGGGTACCTATGCGAAATCGCATGCGAAATCGCGGCAAAAAACGCATGGGGAAAACGCATGCAATTTCCCTATTAAATACATTGCGTGCGATTCGCCTGCATTCCACACGCAGGCGAATTCTGAGGCCCCTACCCTGCAGATTTTTTCTGCACAGAAAAACGTGCAGGAAAACGTACAAGTGGAAACAGTCCCATCCACTTGCACTGGCTATGCGAATTCGCATGCGGGCACCGCATGCGAATTCGTGATAGTGGAAACTATCACTATTAAAAAACTATCACTATTAAATCACTATCACTATTTAATCTCACTATTTCTCCTCCTCTAATTGACAATTCTAGATCCAGGTAGGCTACTTTTTCTTTACTCCATTTAAAAGTGCAGTTCACTTTTGAATGGAGTAAAGAAAAAGTAGCCTACCTGGATCTAGAATTGTCAATTAGAGGAGGAGAAATAATCTCTAAAGGATACAAGAAACCAATTGGTGGAAATATGTTGTTACATAAAATAATACTAAATAATACTAAGTATGAAGACTTTATGGAACAAGCAATAGATCTGAAAAAGAAATTGGACGGAAGAGGATACGAGCCTGAGGCACTTGAGGTGGCATTGGAAAGAGCACAAAATATGGAAAGAGGAGCTCTGATAAGAGGAAAAAATAAAAAGAGGGATACAAACTTGGAATCAAGTGAGAGGTTGAACCTTGTTTTTGACTACACCCCAATGCATAGAGAGATAAGACAGAGTGTACTAAAGAATTGGAAAGTGATTCAGAGGGATCCGACCCTAAGAGAAGTGTATAGGCAACCACCATTGGTCACATTTAGAAGAGCGCCAACTTTAAGTAATAAACTGACAGCCAGTGAATTTAAAACACCAAGGGAACCCACATGGCTGGAGCAAGGAAGATCTAAGGGGAACTATAAGTGCGGCCATTGCTCTTTATGTACACATATGAACCCAGGGAAATATTTGAAGGTGGGACCAATAGATAATAGAACAAGGGACTTTATAACCTGTAGAACAACTCATGTAGTATATATTGTATGGTGTCCATGCCACCGCTTTTACATAGGCATGACGACAAGACAGATGAGGAAGCGAGTACAAGAACACATCAAGTCAGTAGAGACTGGAGTAGGATGTAGTAGATTGATTGAACACTTCAGGAATGTACATGACAGAGATACCACTTGTTTGAAATTTGCAGGCCTAGAACAGGTCCCAATCCCCACAAGAGGAGGGGATCGCGAACGTTTATTGTTGAGAAAGGAAAGTAGGTGGATTATCAGTAGTGATGCCTTGGGACCTTTAGGTTTAAACGATCATATAGATATGGCCAGTTTTCTGGATCCTTAATGAGAAGGTGCAATCGCATGGAACCCAAAACCTTTGATTACCATTATTGTTTTTAGATTGGACCTAGTATTTTCATGGATGGGGCAATGTGAGAAGTGTTAATATGGTGCTAAATAGTCGCAAACAGTTGACTAAGAAATAACAATGAATCAATAGAAAATGTAATGTTTAGCGCCACACACACACACACATTTTTTGTAGAACAACAAGAATATGCCCTGATAGCCCCTGAAGAGTAACTAGGCCCATTTTTTAATAATGAGGAATAATATCTTTAAATATTTTCCTGAATATTTTCTTTTTATTTCTAAGGAATAAATTAATAAAGTTTATCTTTTTAAGTAGTTCTAGGAAAGTCCACTCCATATAGGATACATTTGAAGAGTCTATCTAATTATTTAGCACCATCTAGTGGTACATTTGGGCGTCTTAAAGAATAGACGCACAGATGTCCAGAAAGACAAATACGTTACTTCCTGCTGAACGTACGCGTGGAACGCAAACAAATGCACGCATGCGTGTTCACGTAGTATACGTGTGACACGCAGACGAATGTACGCATGCGTGATGACGTGGAGACGCAGGAAGTGACGCGGAAGCGGCGTGACAGGTGCATTACACGGAGCGAACGCCCGGTAGTTTAAAAGAACCAGAAGTGGGATCTTTTGTGCGCACGGAGCCTCAGAAGAAGCTTGCACTAAGCGAAACGGTCGTCAGGCGGACCGCTGCTCCCACATTGCCCCACGGTAAGAAGATCATACGGGTATGTGATATACATCTGTGTTTATTATGGATGGAAGATTTTAACAATACCAATAAAACCAATGAAGATTTGCCTGGTGATAGTGCCGGAAATTTGTTTCTATGGTGAGAAGAAGAGATCAGATTACAACTTGTATTAGACACAAATGAGGGGGAATTAAACAGGCTAAACTCTCTAAATACGTACAGGGTGCATGTCTCTGTGTTTTCCTTCTGTCCTGTGCAAGAGTTCAGGTCCACTTTTAGTTAATTTGTGTTACTGCCCTACCCTTGGAAAAAAATACTGTGCTCTAATGTTGTGTCATTTATTTATAGGACATAGAGTACATTCGTTCACATTATAACATTGAAGACTTTATTTACTACAACCATCACCAGCGGGATGAGCATGGACATCTGTACCATTATGCTTTAAATCCTGTATTTAAACGCTACTGCAAGCATTTCCTGAAGGAGATTCTGAGGCTATCACACAAGTCTTCCCTGTACTACCCTGTTTATCCAACATATGATAGAGGAGGTCAGGTAAGCCGGGGCTCTTGTGTTTCAGTGTTTTATGAATGCAGATGTATTTTTATCATTCTACCTGTGATATCGAAATCTGTGTTCCCCCTAAAATTACTTGGCAACCTAAAATCCCTCCTACTGAGAACCATGGCAAAGTCCAATTTTGACATCGAATGCAAGCTTTATTTGCAAATTTCATTTACACATTACTATGAAGACCCACAATGCATCTCTTTAGGACACTGCTTGAATTTCCCATCCACTGTATAGGCCCAATACAATTGCAGTAGATAAAAGACTTGCGTGGATGAGTTCTTTTTATCTCCAGACCTTTCACACAACTGGCAAATTCAATTGCCGGTGTCTCACTGCCAGTGTCTCACTGTATGAGGTGATCTGTATATTGTGACCACCTGTTATCCAGAATAACACCTCTGGATAGCTGCTACAGGTATGGAACCATGCAGACTGCAATCCATACCGCAGTGGCTGATGGGTGTATGGTGGTGGATTCAGTTGCCAAACATGTCAACCGAGACTGTCCCAAGTGTGCTGAACTGGGAAATGGTCTGATGAGTTTAGAGGCTAGGGAAGTAGCTTAAAGTCTTCATCATGCTCTCTAAAACACTCACAAACAGTTCCGGTGGTATGACAACACATGTCCCATTGGCGATAGAGAAAACTGTCAAGTTGTATTGGTGTGCTTTATCCGCAAAGATAGAGAGATATCAATATCAGTTAAGAATTCTTTCCAGAAGTATAAAAGGACCCAGACTATACCAGGAAAACATACTCTGCACCATAATGCTTGTCAAAGACAGGTGTTAGCCATAATAATGTGATTCAGCTTTGTAGCTGCTGCTGCTCGAGCTAAGCTAAGAACTTTCTCCCATCTCTAAACGATAAAGGGGAACTGAAGAGAGAGATATATGGAGGCTGCCATGTTTATTTCCTTTTAAGCAATACCAGTTGCCTGGCAGCCCTGCTGATCCTCTGCCTCTAATACTATTAGTCATAGCCCCTGAAGATCAGGTGTTTCAGAATTTAAAGTCAGACCTGACAAGACTGGCTGCATGCTTGTTTCTGGTGTTATTCAGATACTACTGCAGAGAAATAGACCAGCAGGGCTGCCAGGCAACTGGTATTGATTAAAAGGAAATAAATATGGCAGCCTCCGTATACCTCTTACTTCAGTTCCCCTTTAAGCAACCGCATAATACCCTTTACAGAAAAGCTTTTTTCATTACAACGTATAGACAACCTACACAAACCCTGCAGTGTTTACTTCCTGGTAATTCCTGGGAGCACAGAAAGTGTTAACCTCCGGTATTTACATATTAGCCCAGAACGAGGGCACAGCTATCATCCCTGATTTACACTTTCTGATTACTTGCTGATATCAGCTAATTTGGCTTAACCACTTGCCGACCACCCCCAGCCGATGGGCAGCGGCAAAGACTGGGCCTAAACGACCACAATACGCCCATCAGTGGAGGCGGCTGCAGGCGTCATTCATGACGCGATCAGCCGCCAGCGACTGGCTCCGCCCCCCTCGCGCTGTAACCTGCCGGCCTATCGGAAGCGCCGGCGGGTTACTAGCACCCGGATCGCCGGATGTAATCTGTATAATAGGCTTTGTAATGTATACAAAGCCTATTATACTGGCTGCCTCCTGCTCTGGTGGTCCCAGTGTCCGAGGGACCACCAGGGCAGGCTGCAGCCACCCTAGTCTGCACCCAAGCACACTGATTTCCCCCCCCCCCCGCCCCCTGATCGCCCACAGCACCCCTCAGACCCCCCCCTGCCCACCCCCCAGACCACTGTTAGCACCCAATTACCCCCCTAATCATCCATCAATCACTCCCTGTCACTTTCTGTCAACGCTATTTTTTTTTTAACCCTAAACTGCCCCCTGCTCCCTCCTGATCACCCCCCCCACCCCTCAGATTCTCCCCAGACCCCCCCCCCCCCCCTGTGTACTGTATGCATCTATCCCCCCTGATCACCTGCCAATCACCTGTCAATCACCCATCAATCACAGGTAATTTTTATTCACAGGTAATTTTGCGACATTTGGTTTCAAGACTACTCCTCACCATTTAGGGCCCCTAAAATGCCAGGGCAGTATAGGAACCCCACAAATTACCCCATTTTAGAAAGAAGACACCCAAAGGTATTCAGTTAGGAGTATGGTGAGTTCATAGAAGATTTTATTTTTTGTCACAAGTTAGCGGAAAATGACACTTTGTGAAAAAACACAATTAAAATCAATTTCCGCTAACTTGTGACAAAAAATAAAATCTTCTATGAACTCACCATACTCCTAACAGTGAACACACCCCACAAATGACCCCATCTTGGAAAGTAGACACTTCAAGGTATTCAGAGAGGAGCATAGTGAGTCCGTGGCACATTTCATTTTTTTTTTTGTCGGAAGTTAGAATGGAAACTTTTTTTTTTTTTTTTGTCACAAAGGTTTCATTTTCCGCTAACTTGTGACAAAAAATAAAATCTTCTATGAACTCACCATGCCTCTCACTGAATACTTTGGGATGTCTTCTTTCCAAAATGGGGTCATTTGGGGGGTATTTATACTATCCTGGAATTTTAGCCCCTCATGAAACATGACAGGTGGTAAGAAAAGGCAGAGATGCTTCAAAATGGGAAAATTCACTTTTGGCACCATAGTTTGTAAACGCTATAACTTTTACCCAATCCAATAAATATACACTGAATGTTTTTTTTTTAATCAAAGACATGTAGCAGAATAACTTTTGCGCTCAAATGTATAGAAAATTTTACTTTATTTGAAAAATGTCAGCACAGAAAGTTAAAAAAGTCCTTTTTTTGACAAAATTCATGTGTTTTTTGATGAATATAATAAAAAGTAAAACTCGCAGCAGCAATCAAATAGCACCAAAAGAAAGCTGTATTAGTGACAAGAAAAGGAGGTAGAATTCATTTAGGTGGTAGGTTGTATGACCGAGCAATAAACCGTGAAAGCTGCAGTGGTCTGAATGGAAAAAAAGGCTCTGGTCCTTAAAGGGAACCTTAACTGAACGGGGGGTAAAGAGTTTCACTTACCTGGGGCTATTACCAGCCCCCTGCAGCAGTCCTGTGCCCTCGGCGCCGCTCTGGAATCCTCTGGTCCCCCGCTGTCACTTAGTTTCGTTTTTGACGACTCACCAGTCGCCGGCCGCCATGCGTATTATTGGACGCATTCACCAATGCAATTAGCGCTATTGCGGACCGCAACGCGTACAAAAATACGCACGCGTAGATATGCGGCAACGCGTATTTTTGTACGTGTTGCGGTCCGCAATAGCGCTAATTGCATGGCGGCCGGCGGCTGGTGAGTCGTCAAAAACGAAACTAAGTGACAGCGGGGGACCAGAGGATTCCAGAGAGGCGCCGAGGGCACAGGACTGCTGCAGGGGGCTGGTAAAAGGTTCCCTTTAAGGGGCGAAAAGACTGTGGTCCTCAAGTGGTTAAGTGACAGCAACATAGGAGAAAAGTAATTTACGGCTCATTTTACGCTGGAAGAAATGTACTTCTTATTTGTATGTGTTTTAAATTTTAGGATTTTCGTGACAGTTCCTCTTTAAGCATGCTATACATAATACATATATAGCAAAGCCTTGTGCAAATTCATAGATATTTTTAAAAAGTAAAGGTCAGACGCTATATACTGTAGGTGCCACATACAAGATTGGCATAGGCATTGCTCCAAACTTTTTGAGTTAAGGAAGAGGAACCCTTTAAGACACTCCCCTGCTACACCTCTAGACACTCCCCTGCCACACCCCTAGTCACGTATATAACAAAATAATTCATAAGCAAAAAGATATAATTTTATCATTTAAACCATGCTAGTCTGTCATCATTAGTTGTATTGCACAATAACATTTAAAAGTAAGAAATATATTAATTTTGAAGGATGAGAATAAAGTTTAAAGTCTATTTAAAACATATTTCAGAAGAAAAATACATATATTTACACAGTTTGTACATCAGTTCTGAAAGAGGGACAAATGAGGAAGAAAGAGGGACAGAGGGATTTGGTACCCAAAGAGGGACAGTCCCTCCAAAAGAGGCACAGTTGGGAGCTATGGCATAGAAATATATTAATTAGGCATTTGGACCTTTGATGTAAGGTCTTCCAAGCTTATAGCACAGCCCATTTGTTGTCGCAGCATTTGGTCTGAAGGTGAGGAGTAAACATGCTTTATATTTCCCATCACCTCATGTAACAGTTGATTCTGAATCCTGAATGGTTGTCGGCATGCATAGAACAAAACAGAGTGAGGTCAGGTCCCGATGATGTATGACAGCGCTGAGAAAACGAGCTCCTGGGAAAAATACTAGTACAGCAAAATGCCATAAACCCAGCCACTTGTTTATCTGTCATTCCCACTGAGATGGTAATGTAATTACTCTCATAATTATCTTCATTAGTGATGGGTATTATGTGAAATTCATTCCGCTGCTCTAGGAGTATGTTTATTTGTTATTATTTTCCCTAACCCTCGCTCACAATTTGCCAAGTCTGTTAGGAATTCTGTGTTTGTTGAACATCTGTGAGGCGCAGAGCTGACATTCTCCAAACTAAAGTGTTGATCGCTGTCTTTCAGTTTAAGATTCCCTGTGCCCATTCACTGACATCTGCCCTTCATTACATGGTTCCCGTGCGACCAAGACGACAGATTGTCTATCCTCTGGAAAAGCTTGGCATAAACGCTCCATCAAAGCA
The DNA here is from genome assembly GCF_040937935.1 of Hyperolius riggenbachi. Classification (NCBI taxonomy): domain Eukaryota; kingdom Metazoa; phylum Chordata; class Amphibia; order Anura; family Hyperoliidae; genus Hyperolius; species Hyperolius riggenbachi. The sequence continues at coordinate 423,627,550 of NC_090649.1, read as the reverse complement.
GGTCTCCAAGGATCAGGTGGGTAACAGAAGCTACAGCAGGCAACAGGCACCATGCCAGGCTCTACAAGGTTTGGCAGATGGCATGGAATTACTGCCTCAGCATCAATAGGTTGCTTCTTAATTACACAGAAGCCAGCGTTCATACCCTTACAGGCAGTGCGGCAGTCATTCATCGCTGTGTTTCTCTAGCTAATGGAGAATTTACAGGAGGAGCGTAAAAACAAAATAATTCAGTACACGTTTTATCCGAGCTTCATGGTGGGCATCTATTATAGCTGTTTTTGTGGATCTGAGTGAGCTTTGGTATTAAATATGTAACTGTTGGTATATTTACACCACATGGGCCCATATGCAATTAACTTCCTCCTAAGTTTTTGCCTAGGAGTTAATTTTTCAACAACTTTTCAGCTCTCTGCAATTGAAAAATTACCAAAAAGAAGGCGAAAAGTACTGTCAAAATTAGTATTTTCTTGCTTGCTGGTGGCTTAAAAGGTATTTTATTGATAACATGAAAATTCACAACTTAGGATAAAAAGTGAATTGGATCAGGCCCATTCTCTTATGAAAGTGTTTCCGAACTCAGGAACATTTTGTGTGTATGTGTGAGTTTCCCTCACAAAAACAATTCCACACATACCTGTCTGCACATTTCAAGTGATGTTTAGGAGATACTTATCTTGTTCACAATTTAGTCACCCTATGGAAAGCTTTGAAGAATTTGTAGCATTGACTCACCACTTGACTTTGATGTAACCCTATACCATAAATATATTAATTTCAGTGTAGCTTAGAGGCAGATATAACCATTTAGTGTCTGCAGCAAGCATCATGTATGATTTACAGTAGAAATATTGGGCCTGAAGATAAAGACATTTTTAAAAAGCAAGATGGTCTCCACCATGAAATACATTCTGCAGCTCTAGCCAGCAGTAAGAGAGGACTCTGTGCACTGGTAAAACAAAGTCATTAAGGTGTTAAACATGGCAGAGATAGACCTGCATTACTGACACAACAATAATGTATAGATAGAAGAGTTGCTAATAGTAAGTAAAATCCATTGTTCTATACCATAACCTGCTTACCTCTATACAGTGTCTCATGATTTATCCATATTAGAAGTAAATGTGAGAATATAAAAAGGTCTGTCACCCCTATTCCATCCTATGAGATAGTCAGGGAGGATGTGTGAGGAGGCAGCTCCCAGTCTTCCCCCTGGTGAGCACAGTTCATCAGACCATATCCATTTCCTCCATGTTCTGGGAGATTAAAGGTGGCCACCAGATTGACCATTTGATAGTTCTTGTCCCACTCGGGCCTGTGGTGAGTGAGGAAGCAGCTCACCTATCTGCTGCACACCTCCTCTAGTGTCTTCTCTGCATCGCCTGTACTCCATGACCCTGTCTCATGTACATGACATCAGTAGGTGAGATGGGGTCATGAGGTCATAGAGGGAAGAGGAGGTGCGGGGAGCTGTTCCCAAACTCACCACATTACATTGGGATAGACTGCCCAGGGCTCTGTCAGTCATTGGAATATTGAATGTCATCATCACTACTGTGCACCTGATCAAAGCAAAATGTTTCCAGTTTCGATCATTTTGATCGATTGGGTACCCCGTTGCAGCATTTGTCTTTGGCCGATTTGATCATTATAATCAAACTGATATATCGGCTATTGATGCCGCAAATCAAGTAATGCATGGGCAGATTGACTCTTTGTGGCCGATTATGCTTAGCAGAGGTTCATCTCCCAGTTTTAGTTAGTGAAACAAATAACTTGGCTCTTTCCATAGCCTCTCCATTGATTTTGTATAAGGGTTAAATAAGAAAGTATTTAAAATTATTCATTACAGGCTGGTCATGGCAAAAAGCTTTATTAAACACTGAGTAGGAAGGAACTGTAACTACAGTGCTGGGCACAAAGCGTTCATCTCGCTCAGTAAAAGAAGTGGGTGGGTCCAGTCAAGTTATCTGCTCTGTGAAAACTCCCACCCTGCTGGCAATAAGGAGTCACAGGAGTAGGGAAAATGCCATATAATCTGGTAATTCAATAGTTTTAATGCAAAACATTTTTATGCACCACCTATCTGCCTATGCACTCCTCAAGGTGTTTGCCCCAGGAACCCCAGGCTTCACTTTCCATTCAGGGTGGGGCTACTGCAAAGACATTTAGACAAACTTCAGGCAAACCTGAACATTCATTTAGGAACTCATACTATTATGTAAATGCTTACCGTATTAGCTAATTTACAAAGATGCAACAGGTTTTTGTATACTTCAGAAATATTGATAACCACTAATGTGGCTATGTTTAACAAGGTATAATTTGAAAGTTGACTTTTTCACTATTCTGGTCGTTTATATATTATCTAATCCAAAAAAAAAAAAAAAACAGAACATGGCTAGAGCTGACTAGTTCAGCACTGTCCTGATTGAATGGTTTACCACTCACTAGGGATGGCAATGCTTAGTAGAACTCATGGAGAAGCATGTGATCAGTTTTATCAGCTGATAGGTTTGTAAGGTTCTGATTTGCTGTGAAGACTGGTTTAACGCATGATCATGACCAGCAAATCAGAACCTTAAAAATCTATCAGCTGATTAAAATGATCACATGCTTCTCCTTGAGTTCTCCTAAGCATTGACATGCCTACCGCTCAACACGGATATTTTAAACTGAGGTACTAGTGTGGCTGGCTTTCTTCCATTGCCAGACACACCACCTTCGGGCTACGATCATGTTGCCATTACTTACTTCCTTTTTACTCCTCACTCCCATTTGCTAATATCATACTCTACCTAGTGTTATCCTATAGGGGCTAGAACCACTGTCACTAGATAGTGTGGATGCAATCCAAGCCCAAAAACAGTGGTTGGTGTCTGGTTTTCAGAAGGGCATGGAAAGAGGCTTCTTCTTTTAAGTACTTCTTTCATATGGAAATAGTGTTTAAGCATACACATTGGCTGGCTTCACTGAGGCTTTGTTGTGAAAAGTCCCTGAGAGAGAGGGCAAAGGGGATATTCTCTGACGTTTACAAACCAGAAAACGATGTAATTAGTTAAAAAGAAAGATTAATGTAAATTCTTTAACTTGTTGAATGATGGAAGCAAAGAGATATGAATGTGGTTTATACCTTTATGTGGGTTGCTATGCATTGTAAATCTCCAGATTCCCTAATGTTTGCTAATTCAAGTAATTTGAACTATAGCCAATAAACACTCAGGTCTTTAGGGAAATTGCAAACAGGAAATGGATATATATGGTAGAGAAATATGAAGGGTTCCATCATATAATAAATACAAATGGGAGGTTTGCTTTTTATTCATGCTTACTTTGATTCTTTACTCTTCCTTGTTGTTATACAGGTGAAACTCGAAAAATTAGAGGTGAACTTGAGGAGAGACTCGAAAAATGAGTCCATTGATTTCACTTAAAAGGTGAAATTAATATATGACTTAGGAACCCTTTGCAGGTGTTTTGGATGAATTAGCTGCATAGAGTCTGACACTTTGAGCCTAGAATATTGAACCTTTTCATAATAGTCTAATGATCTGAGATTTTGATTTGGGGGTTTTCATAAGCTGTAAGCCGTAATCATCAAAATTATAACTAATATAGGCTTGAAATATCTCCCTTTGCATGTAATGAGTCTATTTCATATATTAGTTTCGCCTTTTAAGTTGAATTACTGTACTAAATTGACTTTTGCTCAATATTCTCATTTTTTTTTACATTTCACCTGTAAATAACATTAGTGGTGCATATTTGTTGCGTTGTCCTCTCTCTCTGAATTTACTTTAAAGCAAACCTAAAGTAAAAATAAACTGATGAGATTGTGTCTGATTGTATATGTAGTCGTAATGGTGTAATTCCTGTAATTCAATTTTGAATAAAACTTCATTAACAGTTGTAAAGATTCGCAGAGGGTTATGGACAGTCCCAGTTTCAGTTTAAAGCGGAATGAAACCCAGGATTCCTTCTTTGCTCTAATAGATTATTTACAGCATATTATATACTACCACCATTTTTTTTTACTAGAACAGCATTCAAACAGTTAAACACAGGACTTACAAGCTCCCTGCAGGGAAAGCTGGACGCATCCGAACTGGAGATTAGAGATGGCTCGAACCTCCGATTTTAGGTTTGCGAACCTCAAATGCAAACTTCCGAAAACCGCCATAGACTTCAATGGGCAGGCGAACCTTCAAAACTACAAACATTAATTGTGGCCACTAAAGTGATGGAAAAGATCTTTCAAGGGGCCTAACACCTGGAGGAGGGCATGGCGGAGAGGGATACACACCAAAAGTCCCAGGAAAAAATCCGGATTTGACGCACAGAAGGGTTTAAGGGCAGAAATCACATTTTATTGCTAAATTGGAGGCCTAAAGTGCTTTAAAACATCTTGCATGTGTATACATCAATCAGGTAGTGTAATTAGTGTACTGCTTCACACTGACAGACTAAACTCACTGTGTAATGCACCGCAAACAGCTGTTTGTTTGGTGACGGCCGTGCTGGACTGGTGCGCACCATGGCGAGAGTGCAGGTGATGGCGGTTTTCAAGCCCATATGGTCGGGCTGAGGTAGCTGAATGACAGAACAACAGTGACTGAGTGTCCAGCTGATCGAATTTGGTCTGTCCACAATGAAGCAACGACCTTATTATCTATCTTCTTGGGTCAGGTGTGCCCACCCCCCCTTCCCCCCCGCTGAGCCCTGGGGTGATGGCATTATGGTGGCGTCAGCAGCTGACGTTGAAGGGCATGTTCGCTGGCTGTCCATAGGTGGCGATACATGCCGCCGGACACTGCCATGAGCTGTTTATGACTATGAGGTCCCCCTGGTTTTTTCAGCAACTCGTCTCCTCCTACTCCTCTCTGACTCCCCCTTTAAACTGTCCCCCTGTTCATCTCCTCTGTCGGGAACCCACGTGACTTCCATATCTTCATAATCATCCTCCCCAGCTTCGCTTGTATCAGACACCTCCAAAACTGCACCAACAGCAGGTACTTCATCCTCCTCCTCACAACCTACATCCATAGTGACGCCTAACTCAGACATATGAGGTGGTGTGACTTGCTTAGCGCCTTCATTTTGTTGTAACAATAATGGCTGTGAATCATTTAATTCCCCACCAAATAACTCCTGCGAAGTGTCAAATGTAGCGGATGTGGTGCTTGTAGTAGCGCTGGTGGCTCCGGAAGATGAGGTTTTCCTATGGCATGTCGCCATCATCTCAAACTAGGGGGCTTGGCGATGTGTGTCCGTGTGCGTTGTGTGCGATGGCGTAGACCATGGCGCCAGAAAGTGTAGAGGTTGCGCGTTGCAGAGGGCCGTGCGTGCGTACATGTTTGTTCTATTGCGCATGTGCGTGCGGCGTTGTGTGTTATGCGCGTACGGCGTTACATGTTACGCATGCGCAATAGATCAAACGTGTACACGCGCACGGCCCTCCGCAACGCAAATGCGCAACCTCTACGCTTTCTGGCGCCAAGGTCTACGCCATTGCACGCACGGACTGGTATTACAAATGTGCAGCTGTCACACACACAGGTACCGTGAACAGGTATGCAGTGACTGGTATATAAATTTGCGGCTGTCACGCAGGTGCAGGGAACAGGTATGCTGTGACTGGAATCAATACAATGTGCAGCTGTCACACACAGGTGCAGTGAACAGTTATGCAGTGACTGGTATACTATATAACACTGCGTGCTGTCACGCACATGAACAGGTATGCACGGTCGGACTGGTATTACAAATGTGCAGCTGTCTGTCACACACGCAGGTGCAGTGAAAAGGTAGGCACTGAATGTGCTGCGCCTGGCAGTGGCACAGTATAAGAATTAGCAAGGGCCAGTTGCGACTGAAGGGGCTGTATATGCAAGTATCGATGGGACACACACACAAAAAAAAAAAACAGATCACAAGAACAACATTAGCTCTCAAAAGAGCTGTTGTGGGGTGCTTTTTAGCAATAAGTATCAGCAAGGAGCAAGCTAACAAGTCTAACAAGAGCCTAACTAAGCTTTCCCTATGTCTACAGCAGGTTCCTCTCCCTTCTCTAATTACCGCAGCCACACAGATTGAGCTAATGTCTGCCGCAGCTGCCTTATATAAGGGGGGGGGGGGGGGCTCCAGGAGGGAGTGTAGCCTGATTGGCTACCATTTGTCTGCTGACTGTGATGTAGAGGGTCAAACTTTAGCCCAATGATGTAGTGTAGGGGGCAGGTCGAACTTGCATAAAGTTCGCGATTCAACGCGAACCACCGATGTTCGCGCAAATAAGTTTGCATGCGAACCGTTCGGGCCATCTCTACATGAGATAACATTGTCTTGTGTTTACTTAATTGTTTCAATTGAGGAATGTAAACACTTCTCTGACTGCAGACACTCCTGAACACAGACAGACACTCAGAAAGCATTTCTGGGGACATTACAAGATTAATAAACCAGTTATGAATAAAATGCAAGGGCAGCTCTCAGAGCAAAAAAAATGTACTTTGGGAACTTGTAATTTCTAAATGAACAATAATACTTATGCACAAAAGCAAATATGATAACCATATGGCATTTAAAAAGTAGGAAAACATGTTTTTATTGAATATTATGTCAAAGTTTTATACCACTTTAAGTAAGAGGTGCTGACCTCTACTGCAGTCATGAAATGGTGATTCTGAGTGACCCAAAAAGGGATTTTAGATCAATTGTTTTGGATATGCTTTATTTAACTTATGTAAGGGGGGGGGGGGGGGTTGTTTGCATGCTTCAAGAGAAAGGAATCAAGCCCTTACCTGTCCTATAGCGGCTATCCCAAGAGGTGATTCAAGCTGTGTGTGGTTGGGACAACCACAATCATTAGGCAGAGTGCACACTTGTCTCTTTGATATCATGGATGGCTTTCTGTTTCTCCAGTGCTCAGCGAATGCATTTTGGTTTGTCTTTTCAGCGTGCAATATTTCCATTTCATTAGTGATTTTATTATTTCGCAGTAAAATACAATAGAAGTACAAACGTGCATAATATTATTATTTAGTACACTGGTCCTCAAACTAAGGCCCGCGGGCCGAATGCGGCCCCCTGAAGCTTTTTCACCGACCCCCACTCTCATAATGTATTACTTATTGCTTAGTACTAAATATTGGCAGCCTGCATATAGAATAGCAGTGCTGGCACCACCCATCCACACAGCAAGTGTAAATAGTATGCCGTAATGATGAGCGAAAATGCCAATATTCTTTTCGCATTCATTTTTGCGAAAATAATGTTAAATTCGATTTGTTTGTGAAATTTCCAGCAAATATGTGTATTGTTATTTTTAACGCTTTTCGTAAATTTTTGCAGCAAAAATATTGTTTTCTTGCAGTAAAAATTGTTACGATAAAAATTTTATTTTTCTACATTGAAGTAGAAATATCGTTGTTTTTTTTGCGGTAAAAATATAGATTTTCCGCATTTTTGCGAGAACCGAAAAAATCCAAGCCTGTTTTTCGTGAAAAATTCTGGAAATTAAAAATAGCATTTTCGATGTGAAGATGACTGACGAAAATTTGCAAGCAACACTGTTAACAGGTAATAGATTATACTACCTAGGCACAATGTAATATTGTCTACATCATTTAATGTATACTTTGGCCCCCCAGCAGTCTGAAGTATGTTGACCCAGCCCTTGACTCAAAAAGTTTGGGGACCCCTGATTTAGTATTTATATAGCGCAACAGCGTCCACAGCGCTGTACAGCGTATATTGTCTTGTCACTTGACTGTCCCTCATAGGGACTCACAATCTAAGCCCCACCATAGTCCTATGTCTATAACGTGTAGTGTATGTATCTAAATTGGGGTAAGCCAATTAACTTATGGAGAAAACCCACATAGACACGGGGAGAACATACAAACTACGTGCAGATAGTGCCCTTGCTGGAATTCGAACTGGGGGCCCAGTACTGTAAGGCGAGAGTGCGAACCACTATGCCACCATGTCAGAGCCGGGACAAGGTCCTTCAGCACCCAAGGCTGAGACACCAAAGTGCCCCTAACACCTTAATCTCTAGTTATCTGGCTTGCAGTCACTGCCATGTATCCCTTTTCTTATTTCTTTCTGCTTCACACACAGTAGAACAGGGGTCAGGAACCTTTTTGGCTGAGAGAGCCATAAACGTCACATATTTTAAAATGTAATTCCATGAGAGCCATACAATATGGGACAGTAGGGCTCAAGTCCCTGTTGCCATGAGGATGTGTATACAGTTGATCCACCAGGCAGTGGAAGTGTCAGACACGTCTTCAGCTTCTCTTGAGTTTCAGCAACATCAGCAATTTCCCCAAAAGCCAGACAGGAGAAATACTAACTAACAGCTTGTACAAATAGCTAGCTGACTTGGGGGTTGATTCACTTTGTAGGATGAGATCCCCGCACTTTCGCCCAATAGGCTGCATGTCAAGTAAAAGGCAGCCTTTTGGGCCAATCAAAGTGTGGGGATCTCGTCCTACAAATTTACTGGACCTGACAGGGTCCAGGGTGGGACAATTGGAGCGACCGTTAGTTTTGCGGTAGCGTTAGTAAGTTAGTAGTGCACGCTACAGCAGTAGCTTGCCTACTTTGAAAATGTTACTTGCGCTGCCACACTAAGCTGTGCTGCTTGAGCAGTGTAGCTTAATGAATCAACTCCTACTGATTTGTCTGTGAGCCAGATGCAGCCATCAAAAGAGCCACATCTGGCTCCTGCGCCATAGGTTCCCTACCCCTGCAGCAGAGGAATGATAGCTGCGTGAGTTGTGAGCCCCCTCCTACACTGCGCCCTGAGGCTGGAGCCTCTCTTGCCTCAGCCCGGCCCTGCACCATGCTGCCCATTATGATATGCAGTAAAAAGCAGAAAGTTGTTTTGTTTTTGTTTTTTAAAACAGAACATGGATAATGCAAAAAACAAACAAACAAAAAAAAAACTATTCTTCAGCAGCCCATTGAATTTAGTCATATGTGCGGTGGTGCGTGTTTCCCGGTACGCGGCAAAGCACCCATTATTATAATAATAATAATAATAATAATAATAAAGTGTGTTCTCAGCTTTAGACTTCCTGTTTTTCTTCCCAAGCTTGCTATATTATATCTATAGGGTTAAAGGAAATAAAGTTCAACCTTCCTGTAAAAAAAAGCTTAATCGGAGCGCAAACTGCTTTTCAACCCACTGATGTGCGCAAATGTAAAATGATTTATGTACGGCAACAGTTAAGCTCCAGAGAACTGTTAGCTCACATTCCAAATACACATTTGATTAGCATTGCAATTCTTTGTTTTTTCTAGCACCAACTTAGTTAATGCGTGTTGGGCCATACTATATTTAGATTTTTATTTATCTTTTAACATGAAGTCCTTAGGAAAAAAAAACTGTTTTCAGCCTGTTTACTTCCTCACCATCTGCTAGCATTCTGCAATCCATCTGCTCATTGTCATTATGCAATTATTGATATGAGAGTGGCATAAGTGAAATAATTATAGGCAATAATTGACCTGCTTTGATAGCTTGCCCTCCTGGCCTTTTCTTCCTATTTTAAAATAATGCATCAGACCGGTATCACTGCTTTTGTCTTTTTAAAACCTTGTACATATAATTCATGCTCAAAAAGAAGACTGAAGTAAACGGAAAAGGCAATATTTTCAAATGTGCTAGGTCTAGCTTCTGTAGGAATCCTTTACCTTTACAACTTTCAAAGTCATTGACATATCATGGTGTTGTGACTGCTGTTACTGCTTTCTGGTTTTAGGTGTTCGGCTTCAGAACTACTAATGACAACCGATCGAAATGATGCCCAGGCAATGGGCAATTTTTCATGCGGGAATAAAGATACTATTCTACATATTTCTTTAGCTTTTGGCTCATTTAAGTGTACCTGAGGCAACATGTGACATGAGATAAACGTATATGTACAGTGCAAAACATATTAATCGCCATGCTGTTTTACTTGCTTTATTTTGCTGCCTGAAAGAGTTAATTTTTAGGCATGGAAGTGACAGCTTCTGTCTTGTCAGTAGCTTGTCAGGAATATAGTACACATCACTGATAAGAAAATTACAGCCATAAAAGTTTTCCTGGCAGAATATAACTTCTGAGAGCTGGGGGAGAGAAATAGTTCATGTATTTTCAGCTGTGATGCAGGCTGCTGGATGATGCAGGCTGCGGGAGTTCCGTGAGAAGGGGCAGCGTTTGGAGGCAGGAGCTGATTGTCAGCTGAGAGTGCGGGGGCTGCTGGCTGCCCGGACTGAAGAAGTTCGGCATGGCTCAAAAACTCCTGACAAGCTTCTACTCCATTACAATTGAATCAGTCATTTGCTCTTCCATCCTGGTCTGGTATGCTGACTGCTCCGCCAGGGACAGGCTCAAACTACAGAGGGTCATCAGACCAGCGGATAGAATTATCGGGAAACCTCTTCCCACTCTGGACCTCCTCTACCACTCCAGGCTGCGCTGCAGAGGCACCCAGGCCTTTGCTTCTTCAGCCGGCTTCCTCTGGGCCAGGGTATCGGTCCATCTCCACCAAGACCTCAAGACACAGGAACAGCTTCTTCCCCTTAGCTGCCAACTTTCTGAACTCTCTCCACGCACTCCTGCCCTCCCACTGTGGTCCTGCCACTACATGAAGTCGTTCATGTCATGCATGCACTAATGCACTTTGAACATGGATACTACCAAGTTCTTGTTTTAAATGGTGTTTTCCTGTAAATGATGCCACCTTGTTTACCTCTGCATGTGATATGGTGTTCTGTTCTTCTGTCGTATTCTGTGTCCTATCTTTTACTTGTTTCCTGTACATGCCAAACCCAATTCCAGACATGACCCAGTCATGCTTGGCAAAATAAAGATTCTGATTCCGATTCAGTCTGGGGCACCTAACAAGCTGCCACTAAGCAGAGGCAACAAAACATTCAATCTGCTTTGTAATTGTTTAAATATAAAATAAAACCATGTGATATCCAAAAAAAAGGCATTTTTAGGAGTAGGAGGATAAATACAATTGTTTATCTAATCTGTTTATTTTCACCTTGGGTTTGGTTTTCAATGAGTTTTGCAAAAAACTAGATAGGGTCCCACAATGTAATAGAAAACTTGTGTACAGCAGTTTCTGAACAACTGCATGGTGTAATATAACATATGTTATAATATATATAATCATAAATAATAGTTTTTATAATTTATAAATATAAAATATATATCATAGGCTATTACAGTAGGCTATTGGTCTGACCGCAATTTGTCCCATTTCTGTGTCAAAGAAAATGTTTTACTCTGATTAAATATTAGGCAATTAGATACAGGCACCCAAATAGACATGTAGCACTTGCCGTAATCCCACACGTGTTAAATATACTCATTGTCCGTGGTACCGTCAACAGAGGCTAAATACATTTTTGCATTTTGTAATTTCTTGTATGATGCCCCAGAATTTGCTACACAGATTATGTAGAGACATCTTCTGAAATAGTGAACAAACAGTCATCAGGTCAAGTGTCTTGTATGTCAGTAGACAATAGAGTTCATAATCTGCCAGCGCATCCAGGTGCGCTAAAGAATAAAAGGCTGTTTTTTTCTTTTCTTACTACAGTACTTGAAGTCTTTGAAAGACTGTTTGTTAATTCTTGCATGCATTATAATGTGGATCAGAATACTGTATTCATCAATTATTATTAGTAGTAATAAGCAAGCATTTATCATGTTATTGGTATTATTATTTAGGATTTTAGAAGTACTATCAGTAAGGTAGGACTGTTTTAGCCGCTATCAATGGGTTTTGGCTGTATACTTGTTTTCATTTCTTGTCTCTTATGACTAAACACCACTGACTGTGCATTAAGGCAATTCTGAGTTTATTTGCTTAGTGATCGCAGGTTAAAGCAAACCTGTAGCGTAAAAAAGTTAGTTAACACCATAGAGGAAAGCCTCTGGATGCTCCAAAGGCTTCCCCATTGTCCATGACCCCTCTGCTGCCGGTCTGGACCTTCTACCTCCTCACAACCTCACAAAGGCTTCCCCATTGTCCATGACCCCTCTGCTGCCGGTCCGGACCTTCTACCTCCTCACAACCTCACAAAGGCTTCCCCATTGTCCATGATCCCTCTGCTGCCGGTCCAGACCTTCTACCTCCTCACAACCTCACAAAAGCTTCCCCTCTGCTGCCGGTCCGGACCTTCTACCTCCTCACAACCTCACAAAGGCTCTGCTGCCGGCCTGGACCTTCTACCTCCTCACAACCTCACAAAGGCTACCCCTCTGTTACCGGTCAGGACCTTCTACCTCCGCACAACCGCCCTCCCAACCATTTACGATTGTGGTCACACTGTGCAGGCACCAGTAGGATTCACGTGTGTGCAGTAGCACAGAGCCACTCATGCACGGAGGAAAAAACCTATCTACAAGAGGCTCCATGCGACTGCACAGGCCATACTTTGCTACTGTGATGTGCAGCCATGCTCATACACTGAGGGGGGCACAGCTGAAGGCAATATTTGACAATAAAGTTATCCTCCCCTGGGCTGAGTATGTAGGTCCCTGAAAATTTCATTTGAGCTCCCAGGGGCGTAGATACTCCTCAATGTCTCGCGCGTGCATGCAAATGCGCAAGCCCGCGGCACCCTGTGGTAGTGCACAGACTGGTGAATGGGAATATATGTTCCCAAAGCCAAAGTCTCAACAGAGGCCGTAGGAAAACTGAGGAAGCCTCTGGACCATCTATTGGCTCACTTTTTTTTATCTGACTACAGATAGCCTTGAAACGCTCTCCTTGGTGCTGAATATGTTCAACTTTCTATAAAGCCAGCAAAAAGAATACAAGCATAGCAACCCCTCTCCTTTAGGTTATAGCTGCCCAGCCATAGCAGCTATAAGAGGTTACTGTCTGCAGTGGCTGATTGAGCATGTTTGCCGAGTGACTACTGTGGCTATCGCAAAAAAAAAAAATACAATTAAAAATACATATAAGACATACATTTGGCCGAGAGTAAAGACTCCTATTAGACCTACCGGTAATGGAGTTTCTGATTGGCATCCGGGACAACATGAGATCCGGTCCCGCCCCGGATCTGGGGAAACATAACCCCAAGAAGATTAAAAGCCCCCGCCCTCCCTCCAACCTCAGTGCGTCTGAAAGTAACTATGTCAAAACACCAAGATGAAGGAAGGAAAAAAAGAGAGAATAAACAACCTTCGTGGATGCTTAATATACCCCCCCCCCCCCCGTGCTCCTAGTCGTCAAGGAAAGGTGCCTGACAGGAAAGGGAAGGGTTATAGCCGTTGTCCCGGATGCCAATCAGAAACTCCATTACCGGTAGGTCTAATTGGAGTCTTTCTCTAATTGCCATCCGGGACAACATGAGAGATAAGCGAGAAAGTCTTTAAAAAACTTAAAGACTCACCTAGGGAGGGACCACCGCCTGCAGCACCTTTCTGCCAAACGATTGATCTTGTTGGGACAGCACATCCACCCTGTAATGCTTGATGAAGGTCGATGCACTTGACCACGTTGCAGCTTGGCATATTTGGTGAATGGTGGCTCCTGCTCTCTCTGCCCATGAAGTGGATAGTGACCGGGTAGAATGAGCCTTAATGTTAACTGGTACTGGGCAATTACTACTCTCATATGCCAAGGTAATAACCTGCCTTACCCATCTGGCAATTGTTTGTCTTGAAGCCTGCATACCCCTATTCTTCCCTGCAAATAGTACTAGTAAACTGCTGGATTTACGAAATTCTCTTGACCTCTTTAAATAAACCAACAGCGACCTTCTTACATCTAAACAATGGAAACCTTCCTCTTTCTCCCCCGAAGGATTGGAACAAAAAGAGGGCAGAATAATCTCCTGAGCTCTATGGAATTCCGACGTGACCTTAGGTAAATAGGCCGGGTCTGTCCTCATCCTAACACTATCGGAACATATAATTAGGAAAGGGTCTTTAATAGATAAAGCGTGTAGATCACTTAGCCGTCTAGCCGACGTGACTGCAATCAAAAAGGCTAGTTTAAGAGTCAAAAATGTTATGTCAATTTTCTCAATCGGTTCAAAGGGGGTTCTTATGAGGCCATTAAGAACAAGGGATAGATCCCATTGCGGAAAGATTTTCTGCTTGACTGGTGTAGATCTCTGTAAGGCTTTAAAGAAACTTTTAACCAACTCCTCCTGTGCCAGGTGTCTATCTAAAAGAATAGATAATGCTGAACACTGTACCTTTAGTGTACTGGGTGCTAGTCTCATATCAAATCCGTCCTGTAAGAATTCTAACACTGAAGGAGTCAAATTCTTATCCCTGGAACGAGATGAACACCACGCTAAATATACCTTCCATACTTTACGATAGATTTTCTGAGTCACCGGCTTTCTACACTTCAGGAGCGTCTCAATAACTTTCTCAGGAAGCCCTTTGTTCCTCAAAATCACCCTTTCAGGATCCATGCGGCCAGTTTGAACAAGTGGGGCCTGGGATGCAGTAGAGGACCCTGCATTAGTAAGTCTGGACGAACTGGTAGCAGAAAAGGTGGGCTCATTTTCGGCCAAAAAGGAGCTACGAGAATCAGTTTCCCTGATTCTTCCTGAAGCTTCACCAAAACCTGCGGAAGCAGAGCTATAGGGGGAAAAGCATAACTCAGGTTGAACCCCCATGGTAAACTTAGGGCATCCAGCCCCAGAGACCCCTAGCCCTTGTGTAGGGAGAAAAATTGTTTTACTTTTGCGTTTGCTGGGGAAGCAAAAAGATCGATCTCCGGGGTCCCAAATTTCTCTATTATCATTTGGAATACCTCCGCATGTAACTCCCACTCTGCTTGACTGACCTGCTGGTGGCTCAAAAAGTCTGCTTCTATATTGAGAATTCCTTTTATGTGAACCGCCGTTAAGGATAGAACTCGCGATTCCACCCAATTGAAAATTTCCGACGCGAGAAACATCAGATCCCGAGATCTTGTGCCTCCCTGCTTTGATAGATATGCCACCGTGGTGACGTTGTCCGAGAAAATCAGCACATGATTTCCCTGTATTAGAGATTGAAAAGATTGAAGCGCTTTCTGAACCGCCAGCAACTCCCTGAAATTGGAAGATTTCTTTCTTATCAAGGGAAGTCAATCCCCCTGGGCATGAAAACCTTCTGTTGTTGCTCCCCAGCCCCAGGAACTTGCGTCCGTGAAAATTTTCACTGGACTGGCCTGTCTCCAGACTCTCCCACTGTTCAGGTTCTCGAGACTCAGCCACCAAACTAGACTGTTTCTGACTGTTTCTGGAATCGAGATTGATCCCTCTAGGGACTCTTGAGATTTGTCCCAGTTGTCTAGAAGAAGGGCTTGTAGTTCCCTGCCATGGAACTGTGCCCAAGTCACTGCTGGCATTGAAGAGGAGAACAGACCTAGTATTCTCATGATCTGCCGAAGTGAACAAACCTCCTGGGTGAGAAGTTTCTCCACCTCGGATTGAACTCTCACAATCTTTTCCGATGGAAGATAAATCTTCATGTCTAAAGAGTTTATCCTGTACCCCAGAAAGGTGATCTCCTGGAAAGGTGTCAGGTTGGACTTTTCGTAATTTATAATCCAACCTACTTGAGTCAAGATCTTGATTACAATGTCCCTGTGACATAAAACCAAATCCTCTGTCTTTGCAAAAATTAGAAGATCGTCCAGATACGGGACGATTGATATACCCTGTAATCTCAAATCCTTCATGACCTCTGCTAATACTTTTGTAAAAATTCGTGGGGCAGATGCTATCCCGAAGGGAAGCGCCTGGAACTGGAAATGACGCAATTGGGAGCCGACCCTGATTGCGAACCTCAAAAATCTCTGATGACCTGGAAAAATGGGTATGTGCAGGTAGGCATCCTGGAGATCTATTGAAACAAAGAACTCCTTGCCCTGTAATAGTGCTCTTACAGAATAGATGCTTTCCATCCTGAACTTTTTGTAAATCAAAAATGGATTGAGAGATTTGCGATTCAGAATAAATCTGAATTCCCCGTTGGCCTTCTTTACCAAAAAAACGTGGGAGTAATACCCCTGGAATACCTCTTCCTGGGGGACTGGCAAAATTACCCTTTTCTCTAATAACTTCTGAATCTCTGATTCCAGGCCCCATGCTTTCTCTGGGTCCTTTGGATAGGGATTCACAAACTTCCTGTGAGGGGGAGTCCTTGAAAACTGAAGCCGGTAACCCCGCTTTATAATTTGAAAAACAAAAGGATCTGGGTTTAACCTTTCCCATTCCGAACAAAAATAAATTAGTCTCCCCCCCACTGGTAATGAGTCATTTATTGGTTTTGGGGGGCTCAGTCTTCCCGAGAGTGAACCCACCTCTACCTTTCCCTCTAGGAAAGGACCATTTCTTCTGCACATTCCTATTTTTCGGTTGATCAGAAGACTGTTTATTAGGGACAAAAGGTTTCCTCCCTTTAAAATTTCTCTTTTTATTCGGGAACTGCTTGCCCTTTTCTGCTGAACGAGATAGAACCTCATCAAGTCCAGAACCGAATAAGAGATTCCCCTCAAACGGGATTGAGCATAATTTATTTTTAGACGTCTGGTCTCCTTCCCAGGTTTTTAGCCACACTGCTCTTCTAGCAGCATTAACGAGAGCTGTAGTACGCGCCGAAACCCGAATGAGCTCAGTAACCGAATCCGCTAAAAATGCCACTGCCCTCAATACTACTGGTAGTGAGGCTGCATAATCTTTCAGCGGAACTCCCTTAGCAATCTGTTCGAATAAATTATCCATCCAGATTCTAAGGTTACGTGCGATACAAGTGGCTGAGATTCCTGGGATAAAACCAAACGCCGCCGATTCCCATGCTTTTTTAAGTAGGGAATCAACTTTCTTGTCCATTACATCTTTGAGAACCCCCGTATCCTCAAAGGACAAATCAGCGTCCTTGGAATACCTCGACAAGGATGCGTCTAATTTTGGGCATTTTGTCCATTTTTCAATATCAGACTGTTCAAAGGGATACTTCCTTTTAGCTGATTTGGGGATGAACAAAGGCCTCTCCGGGTTTTGCCACTGCGAGGTGATAATATCCTGGAGGGTCTTATGGATAGGGAACACTCTACCCTTAGACTGACCTAAACCCGAATATACCTGGTCCTGCGGGGTTAATTCAGGAACTGGTTCCTTAATTTGCTCTGTGGTGTATACAGCCTTAAGTAACTCAGAAGATTCGTCCGGAGAAAATAAAAATCTCGGAGTCTTAACCCTCTCCTCCTTTTCTGAACCCTCTGAATGAGGCTGTTCCCCTTCCTCGTGAGAGACGGACACCCCCTCCTCCTCCTCCTCCTCTTCTTCCTCTCCCTCCTCCTCCTCTGCACCTAAACCTTCAAAAAGGGTGGAAGGGGGGGGGGGGGCAAAAACCCTGAGGAGGGTCCTGGAAGGGGTTCAGGAGCTTGTGGTACAAAGGATTCTTTAAATTTGTCCAAAGTCTCCTGCATATTCCTGTTAACTACCTCCATTACCCCCTTTAAAATATCTGATGAATGGGAGGATACAATATCATCGGTACAGGACTGACACAAATTCTTTGGGGCTTCTAAAGCTATCTTGCTGTTACACAAGCCACATCTCTTATAAGTCTTAACTTGTCCAGCAGCCTTAGGATCAGTCTTTGTCTAAACACATAAAAAGATAGAAACAGACAAAAAGACCTGATAAGCCATCAATGCTGAGTAAGTAAGGTAACCAAACCTGTCCTTCACTGGAGGGCTTACCGTACTTGACCCTGATGGCTGGACTTGCCCGGAGGATTTTGCAGTCAGACCTGCCGCCTCAGAGTCCCGCTGCTGCGGCTGCTGTGGCTGCTCTCCCTTCTGCGACATCCTCCTCTCCGTAGCCCCACTGCGGAGATAGTGCAAGTGAGACGGAGACGCCAGGAACACGTTTCACTCTCCTGGGTCTCCTCAGTCCGCCCCCTTCCGGCCGTCAGCCAGCTGACGTCATCACCATGCGCCGGACAGAGCGCGGATGCGCCTTGCAGAGCCGGCTCTGAAGGGGAACGCTCGGCATGTCGGCCATACGCTGCATAGAGGCCGCATGCCGGATTAGCCGGAGGATCGTAGCCGGCGTTGCCTCCTGCGCTGCCCAGGCCACCGCCTCCCAGAACGAACTCACACACTGGTGAGTAATATATAACAAAAAAATAAAAAGCTGGAGCTTCTCTTCTTAAGTGTTTCCGACACGGAAACACAGATGAACTAAGGTTGGAGGGAGGGCGGGGGCTTTTAATCTTCTTGGGGTTATGTTTCCCCAGATCCGGGGCGGGACCGGATCTCATGTTGTCCCGGATGGCAATTAGAGAAAATACACTATAAATTACTTTTTTTTCTATATCGCTGTCACAGTAGCAAGCGAAAGTCTCTTGGGATAGTCCATCTCCTTATGGGGAGGAAGTTTCCTCAGTATTTTTTTCATTCTTTACAAAACTCCCTGTTGGCCAACCTGCTTACTCATTTGCATTTGCAAATGGACTGAGCACCGCTAAGTGCCCTTGAGAATAAAAAAAAATGTATGTTATATGTATGGATTTTACATTTTACAAATTTTCATGAAAGTGGTCCTTTAAGAAGCTTTCCATGGTGCTTTATATTTTTGGCTTCCTGAAAAGGCATGAAAGCATAACCCTATTATTCTGAGACTGTATTAGCCCCCACCCCTTCAATATATTCATGCAAAGGGAATCTGCACAAGCATTGGGGCTACCTCCAGGTCTTTCAGCAGCTTATTAAATCTGTCAGCAGTGGGGCAGTGCCCTGCAGAGGAGCAGTGACATAGCATTTCCTCCTATCAGAGCACAGCATCCACTGCAGGTGGACATGGGAGCTACTTGGTCAGCTCTGGAGTAGACATCACTTTTTAGTTCCGTAGGGATCTGGTCATTTTACAAAGGGAAAAGCACTTCAATAGAAGTATACTCTGTCAACATAAGGTAATATACCTTAGAGGCTGAGTTATTAGCACTTTCCAGATGCAGAAGGTTTGTTGGTCAACGATATATTTCAATTGCAAAGTTATAAAGAAGGGAGCACCGTCCCTTGAAACACGGCAAGACATGTAATTGCTATAACAAGACATAATGATCATATGCCGGAATAAAAAAGACTAGGCACTCAGGGACAGAACTGCAAATCATAGGCTCCGCCTCCCCAACATAACTTAGATGCCCCCCCTCCAATGTTCCCACCATTTCCCTAGCTTATACCTGGTGACTCCACATGCTAGGAGCCCAGCTTGCAATAGTCATAAAACATGTGTGGACATTGTAATCTTATAACAAGTATGTCCACAAAAACACCTGATCTGAAGGATGATCCCATGAATTGGAGGGGGTGTATAGTATTTGGGGCCCCCTTACTCTAGGTCCCCCCTGCCCTGTCACATAAGCTGCTCCCTCGTACATTGTTAGGTGCAGCGTCCTAGTGGACTTGGGTAATCCTTTCCATTTTTTTTTCTCATAAGTGAAGCTGAAATTGGCATGTGACAGCAGCTCCATTGTAATTGGGCTTATTCATTTACCCGGATTGGTTGTCCGTGTTGTTTATTATGTTTTTTTTAACTACTTGTCATTTCCTGTTTGAAGAGGCAAGCAGCAATACATTAAAACATTTTTTTTGTCTTAGGCCCCGTTTACACTTAATCATTTGCTCTCAGTTATAACTGAAAGAAAACTGATTTTCAAAGTAATGCCCATGTTTTCCTATGGCACCTTTCACACTTAAAAAGGAACTCCAGTGAAAATAATGTAATAAAAAAAGTGCTTCATTTTTACAATGATTATGTATAAATTATTTAGTTAGTGTTTGCTCATTGTAAAATCTTTTAAATCCCTGATTTACATTCTGACATTTATCACATGGTGACATTTTTAATGCTGGCAGGTCATGTAGCTGCTGCTC
This sequence comes from Hyperolius riggenbachi, assembly GCF_040937935.1. NCBI lineage: Eukaryota > Metazoa > Chordata > Amphibia > Anura > Hyperoliidae > Hyperolius > Hyperolius riggenbachi. The sequence continues at coordinate 423,607,637 of NC_090649.1, read as the reverse complement.
TCTTTTTTGGCAGTTGGAAACAGCTGTAAACAGCTATTGCCCACAATGCAACTGTAACGATTGTGGAATTATCTCCGTGGTCAGCGCACAGAATGCGTGCTGACACTGCGGAAATCCTCCACAAGCGTATAATTTGACAGAACCCAGCTATGGTGCTATGCACCTGTAGAGGGAAATTCCCAGATGGAGCTGTGCAGCGCAGATGAACACAGCCTCTGCACTGCCACAGATGCCAGTTGGGAATTGTACGAGTTGAAGCAATGCAGGGCAAGATAGCCCTTAAAGAGAGAGAGCACAGAGACAGAAGGTATGTGTGTCCACCAATCTAGTCGCCACCCAGCGACGGTGAACACACAACAGCGGAAACGAAGTGGGAACGCAATCACAAGAGTGGCGATTGCCAAATAGTGACACAAGACCGAATTAGACAGAGCACAGGTGTAGCAAGAAAGACATAGCAAATAACAATGATCAGAACATCAAGGAAAATAACAAACGCTAGCTAAACGCGAACACCGCACTCATTCGCAACAGCGAACGCGTTTAATACACGATCACCACGCGTTAGGCGCCCAGTGATAAGCGTGCCACCCTAACTAACCAATGTAACACAAACACGAAATAGAGAACGCGAACGCTTGCTAAACGGTTACCTCACCGAGCCTACAGCAAGCGTTCGTACCAGACAAGACAGACAAACGGAGTAGCCAGTAGCAACCGCAGCTCTGGTCTACACTCCCAGACAGAGTACAGAAGGAACCACCGCCACTACCGCTAGAGCGGATGCGATCCAGACAGACAGAACGATTTCCTGTCGACCACCGCTGGCGACAAGACAGACGCAAGACAGAAGGAGTAACTAGTAGCAACCGCAGCTCTGGCCTACACTCCCAGACAGAGTACAGAAGGAACCACCGCCACTACAGCTAGGGCGAGTGCGATCCCAACAGACAGAACGATTTCCTGTCGACCGCCGCTGGCAACAAGACAATCGCAACAGATAGACAAGACAGAATAGGCAGTACAAATATACACTAGCTGACTGCACTAAATAGGAATGCAAGGAGCACTCCCCAAGAATTAACTACACTAAGATTGCAATGGCTGACACTCCAGGTGAGTTTAGCAGGAACAAACCTCTATGACCAGCAAGGAATTCTGGGAGCAAAAGGTATTTATACTGCAAGCCATCAAAGGAAGGAGCTAAGCAATTTGCATGAAAGTGTATGCAAATTCCTCACCCGCAGAGTAACTCTGAAACTTGCAAAGTGAAGACAGGTCTCTTTTCCAGAGACCTGCAGCACTCAGACCTACAAAATGGTCAAAAAGCTGTCTGACAGCAGAGCGGACCATTACAGTACCCCCCCCCCCCCCCCCCTTCCTCTAGAGACGACTTCCAGACGTCTCTCAAAACTGATATTTTCAAAAAAATCTGACTGAACACTCATGAAGGTCAGGTCAGCCCGGCAAGGCCCGATTCCAGAGTCAGTCCTCCCGAAACCGACCTTGTCGGAGGCAGAAGCCACCGAAACATGCCCATCAGTACTACAGGTCTCAGCGTAACACCCATCAGAACTGTGAATGCCAGGGAAGAACCCATCGACACGCTCCAAGTAATACCCACCACCTTCCAGGGAGCGTCCAAAAATACCAAACCTGCCACAATACCCATTAGAAGTGTCCCTTTCAACAGAGAAGCCACTGTTGATCCCATCCAGGGTACCAAGAAAAATTTCTCTCAGAATCTCCCAGAACACTTTGAAGCTCCGCAGAGATCCCAAGAGGCCAGAACGGTCACCAGGCTCACATGGAGAACTACCAAGAACCCCTATGGAACCTATGACCATTCCAGATTCAGGATTACCAGGACAACCATCAAGATCAGGGCCTTCAGGGACCATTTCTGGGCATGCAGGTAACATCAGAACATGTCTCCACCGAGGAAGCATCTGAGCATGCTGGCAACCGAGACACACTTGGGCTTTCTGGGTCACAGAGCGCATTCGGGTACACTAGCACAAGAGAAACCTCAGGACATGTCGAGGAACTGCCAACCTCAGAGTTCGTCACGACAAGACCAAAACCGGGCAAAGAATCATCACGAGTAGTGGTCACAAGAACTGGACTTTCAAAAGAAGACTTGGACTCAGACTTAGAAATTTCTGTGACTGTAATGGTATTGAACCAAAACTCATCATTGACTACGCATGACTGAAGCTCCACAAGAGCTGCAAAAGTAGTCAGTATAGCAGCGATGCCTATTGAAGTGGGCAATACCTCAGACGGCCCTGCGGGGCAGGAGGCACCGCCTAAAAGTTCTGCACCCTTTGGGAGGAAATCGGAGACCTCCAGAACATCAAACAAAAGCTCAGGAGCATCGTTTCCCAAGTTTTCTGACAAAGAAATCAAGGATTCTGAACTATCCATGTTACAGGGCAAAATATCAAATACATTTTGCGGACAGAGCAAATGTCCCAGGGGTGGTTCTACAATCCGCTGAAACTGAGTTTCATCTTCATGAACAGGATGCACAGGAATATCTACTGGAACACACACTGACTCCCTAACTCTGATCTCACTGCACGCAGAATTCTGCATAGCAGTCAAACTAGACTGCAATTCAAAAATAACAGAAAAACAGGTGAGAATAGTAGCAATACCTAGACGGGCCTCTAGGGTCACTGCAGGAGATTTTATGCAAGGCAATACTGACTCATCCAGAGTACAGGGTGGAGAGTCAGTACTATCTTCAGAGCAAGAAAGGGACTCACAAATGTCAGTGCGAGTGGACATCATGGTTTCATTCATGGTACAGGGCAGGCTCACAGAAACCTTCTCTGGACAAGGCAAAGATCCCTCAGTATCAGATTCGCAAAACCAAAGCGCGGTCTCACCCTTAGACTCGGCTAACAATGTCAAATCCGAAGAGTCAGAACGCAAAATTTGTGAATCCAAGATCGCTTTAGGTTGTGAAACTGACGCTTCCAAAGCGCAAGCCCCGCAATCTGTGGACCAGACTGCAAAGTGTTCAGTACAGAAACACTGGAAAAACTGTCATCTGGCAACGTGCCTTTACAGGTGTGAACAGAGTGAGACATAGATTTATTTGCAGAAGAAGTTGTGACAACAACAGGAGAAACTTTATTAGTCATATTAACATTACTCTTGAGGCTGCATAGTTTGGGAATTTTCCCCATAGCAGGATCATAGATGATAGATCTTGAAGAATTACTGGGAGAAAAAGATCTGTTCAATGACAAGGGATCCCACATATCTTTGACAAAACTGACACATTTATGTTGATCATAATCTGCAGGAACACCTGAGAAACAGGCATTAGATCGCACAGATTCAAATGCCACAGAAACAGGAGAAAATCTTTCAGAATCCATACAGGTGTCAACAACAGTAGTACACCCATTCATTTCAGATCGCACAGTGGGCCTGATTCACAAAGCGGTGATAACTCAGTTATCACGCCTAAAAGACTTTAGGCGTGATAACCTTTTCACCACCTAGTTAACACCGATTTGTGCTGCGCAATAGGGCTTAATGGACGCTGCGCGCGAAGCGGGGGCGCTGCGCGCGAAGCGGGGGCGCTGCGCGGTTGCGCGCGGAAAATTCGCGCGAGTTTCTTCTTATCATGCCTAAACTGAGTTTAGGCGTGATAAAGGGCTTTTCACTCGCGTGCAAACACTTTGCACCGCTTTGTGAATCAGGCCCAGTGTCTGCACTCACTTGCTTTACCCCAGAAAGGCAGGAACAATCATCCGATAATGGTGTCTCTTTATTGGAGTCAATTGGTTGGTGTGTGTGCAATTCATCCAAAATCGTCTGCCACACACAAATCACCGGATCCACAAAACATTCGTCACACTCATCCGAACAGGGGTCTAGTCCTGGGAAAAGAAGTGAGTGGACTCACTTGGAGAAATGGGCGTGGCCAAGCACACCGTGGGCGTGGTCATGGGTGGGGCCAAATATACATGACCTTAGCAGTGATGTAAAAGGTCTGCCAAGGAAGTTTGAGCTCTGCCGTAGTGTATCCCCCAAAAATAGATGTAATCTGACAGCATTTCACCAAAAAGACACATAATCTGGTAGAAGTTCCTCCAAAATACAGATAATATGGAAGTGGTTCCCCCAAAATAGACAATGTGGCAGCAGCAGTTCCACCAACATACACATAATTTGGAAGCAGTTCCCCAAAATACGCGAAACCTGGCAGCGGATCACCCAAAATACACGTAACACCCAAAGGACATATAATCTGGCAGTAGTGGTCCCCCAAACATACACAATCTGGCAGCAGTTCCCCAAAATACACATAATCTGGCAGCAGCCGTTCCCCTAACATACACATAATCTGGCAGCTGTTCCCCAAAATACATAACAGCGGTTCCACAAAAATGCAGATAATCTGACCGCAGTTCCCCCAAAATAGGTACCCCCAGGTAGCCAGGTCTATGTGTCCCCAGTATAAGTAGCCATGAGTATAGTAGTCCCCAGTATATGTGGCCAGAGGTATAGTTGCCTAGTATATGTAGCCAGGGGTATATGTGCCCAGTATATGTAGCCAGGGGTATATATGCCCAGTATATGTAGCCAGAGGTATATGTGCCCAGTATATGTAGCCAGGGGTATATATGCCCAGTATATGTAGGCAGGGGTATATATGCCCAGTATATGTAGCCAGGGGTATATGTGCCCAGTATATGTAGCCAGGGGTATATACAGTGGTGTGAAAAACTATTTGCCCCCTTCCTGATTTCTTATTCTTTTGCATGTTTGTCACACGTAAATGTTTCTGCTCATCAAAAACCGTTAACTATTAGTCAAAGATAACATAATTGAGCACAAAATGCAGTTTTAAATGATGGTTTTTATTATTTAGTAAGAAAAAAAACTCAAAACCTACATGGCCCTGTGTGAAAAGGAAATTGCCCCCTGAACCTAATAACTGGTTGGGCCACCCTTAGCAGCAATAACGGCAATCAAGCGTTTGCGACAACTTGCAACGAGTCTTTTACAGCGCTCTGGAAGAATTTTGGCTCACTCATCTTTGCAGAATTGTTGTAATTCAGCTTTATTTGAGGGTTTTCTAGCATGAACCGCCTTTTTAAAGGTCATGCCACAACATCTCAATAGGATTCAGGTCAGGACTTTGACTAGGCCACTCCAAAGTCTTCATTTTGTTTTTCTTCAGCCATTCAGAGGTGGATTTGCTGGTGTGTTTTGGGTCATTGTCCTGCTGCAGCACCCAAGATCGCTTCAGCTTGAGTTGATGAACAGATGGCCGGACATTCTCCTTCAGGATTTTTTGGTAGACAGTAGAATTCATGGTTCCATCTATCACAGCAAGCCTTCCAGGTCCTGAAGCAGCAAAACGACCCCAGACCATCACACTACCACCACCATATTTTACTGTTGGTATGATGTTCTTTTGCTGAAATGCTGTGTTACTTCTACGCCAGATGTAACGGGACACGCACCTTCCAAAAAGTTCAACTTTTGTCTCGTCGGTCCACAAGGTATCTTCCCAAAAGTCTTGGCAATCATTGAGATGTTTTTTAGCAAAATTGAGACGAGCTCTAATGTTCTTTTTGCTTAAAAGTGGTTTGCGCCTTGGATATCTGCCATGCAGGCCATTTTTGCCCAGTCTCTTTCTTATGGTGGAGTCGTGAACACTGACCTTAATTGAGGCAAGTGAGGCCTGCAGTTCTTTATATGTTGTCCTGTGGTCTTTTGTGGCCTCTCGGATGAGTTTTCTCTGCGCTCTTGGGGTAATTTTGGTCGGCCGGCCACTCTTGGGAAGGTTCATCACTGTTCCATGTTTTTGCCATTTGTGGATAATGGCTCTCACTGTGGTTTGCTGGAGTCCTAAAGCTTTAGAAATGGCTTTATAACCTTTACCAGACTGATAGATCTCAATTACTTTTGTTCTCATTTGTTCCTGAATTTTTTTGAATCTTGGCATGATGTCTAGCTTTTGAGGTGCTTTTGGTCTACTTCTCTGTGTCAGATAGCTCCTATTTAAGTTTTTTCTTGATTGAAACAGGTGTGGCAGTAATCAGGCCTGGGGGTGACTACAGAAATTGAACTCAGGTGGGAAAAACCACAGTTAAGTTATTTTTTAACAAGGGGGCAATCACTTTTTCACACAGGGCCATGTTGATTTGGAGTTTTTTTCTCACTAAATAATAAAAACCATAGTTTAAAACTGCATTTTGTGTTCAATTATGTTATCTTTGACTAATAATTAACGGTTTTTGATGAGCAGAAACATTTAAGTGTGACAAACATGCAAAAGAATAAGAAATCAGGAAGGGGGCAAATAGTTTTTCACATCACTGTATGCCCAGTATATGTAGCCAGGGGTATATATGCCCAGTATATGTAGCCAGGGGTATATGTGCCCAGTATATGTAGGCAGGGGTATATGTGCCCAGTATATGTAGCCAGGGGTATATATGCCCAGTATATGTAGGCAGGGGTATATATGCCCAGTATATGTAGCCAGGGGTATATATGCCCAGTATATGTAGGCAGGGGTATATGTGCCCAGTATATGTAGCCAGGGGTATATGTGCCCAGTATATGTAGGAGGGGTTTATGTCCCCAGTATATGTAGTCAGGAGTATATGTGCCCAGTATATGTAGCCAGGGGTATATATGCCCAGTATATGTAGGCAGGGGTATATATGCCCAGTATATGTAGGCAGGGGTATATGTGCCCAGTATATGTAGCCAGGGGTATATGTGCCCAGTATATGTAGCCAGGGGTATATGTGCCCAGTATATGTAGGCAGGGGTATATGTGAACTGCAACAAACACAATTGCTAACTTCCAGTCAGAGCAATATCCTGCCTCTATCTGGCCAGCAGACGCTAGTCAGCCAATCAGGTGCACTGACATACACCCTTTGCCTGCTGTACCATACCTAGCAGGAATTACATAGATTAGCATTCAGGTGGGAGGCTTCGGTTGGACGCAATCGTGAATTGCGTCATTTAACAGGGACGCCCCGTGTAGGCACATCTCCCACACGGTCCCCTCCCTAACCACTCACCTGTCAACCGCATCCTAGAAGCTGCAAAAAATAAATTTAAAATCACAAACACTGGTCCACATGACAGCCCAGGGGCCCCAGGTCTCTCTCACTCACTGGGGCCCCCAAACCACCAGGCGACACCTAGAGGGAAGTGCGGGCAAGCCCTGGACCTCTCACCTCCAGGGAACTCACCCCACCACCTCTAAACTGAATGCCAACTGCAACAAACACAATTGCTAACTTCCAGTCAGAGCAATATCCTGCCTCTATCTGGCCAGCAGACGCTAGTCAGCCAATCAGGTGCACTGTCATACACCCTTTGCCTGCTGTACCATACCTAGCAGGAATTACATAGATTAGCATTCAGGTGGGAGGCTTCGGTTGGACGCAATCGTGAATTGCGTCGTTTAACAGGGACGCCCCGTGTAGGCACATCTCCCACACGGTCCCCTCCCTAACCACTCACCTGTCAACCGCATCCTAGAAGCTGCAAAAAATAAATTTAAAATCACAAACACTGGTCCACATGACAGCCCAGGGGCCCCAGGTCTCTCTCACTGGGGCCCCCAAACCACCATGCGACACCTAGAGGGAAGTGCGGGCAAGCCCTGGACCTCTCACCTCCAGGGAACTCACATCACCACCTCTAAACTGAATGCCAACTGCAACAAACACAATTGCTAACTTCCAGTCAGAGCAATATCCTGCCTCTATCTGGCCAGCAGACGCTAGTCAGCCAATCAGGTGCACTGTCATACACCCTTTGCCTGCTGTACCATACCTAGCAGGAATTACATAGATTAGCATTCAGGTGGGAGGCTTCGGTTGGACGCAATCGTGAATTGCGTCGTTTAACAGGGACGCCCCGTGTAGGCACATCTCCCACACGGTCCCCTCCCTAACCACTCACCTGTCAACCGCATCCTAGAAGCTGCAAAAAATAAATTTAAAATCACAAACACTGGTCCACATGACAGCCCAGGGGCCCCAGGTCTCTCTCACTCACTGGGGCCCCCAAACCACCATGCGACACCTAGAGGGAAGTGCGGGCAAGCCCTGGACCTCTCACCTCCAGGGAACTCACCCCACCACCTCTAAACTGAATGCCAACTGCAACAAACACAATTGCTAACTTCCAGTCAGAACAATATCCTGCCTCTATCTGGCCAGCAGACGCTAGTCAGCCAATCAGGTGCACTGTCATACACCCTTTGCCTGCTGTACCATACCTAGCAGGAATTACATAGATTAGCATTCAGGTGGGAGGCTTCGGTTGGACGCAATCGTGAATTGCGTCGTTTAACAGGGACGCCCCGTGTAGGCACATCTCCCACACGGTCCCCTCCCTAACCACTCACCTGTCAACCGCATCCTAGAAGCTGCAAAAAATAAATTTAAAATCACAAACACTGGTCCACATGACAGCCCAGGGGCCCCAGATCTCTCTCACTCACTGGGGCCCCCAAACCACCGTGCGACACCTAGAGGGAAGTGCGGGCAAGCCCTGGACCTCTCACCTCCAGGGAACTCAATCCACCACCTCTAAACTGAATGCCAACTGCAACAAACACAATTGCTAACTTCCAGTCAGAGCAATATCCTGCCTCTATCTGGCCAGCAGACGCTAGTCAGCCAATCAGGTGCACTGTCATACACCCTTTGCCTGCTGTACCATACCTAGCAGGAATTACATAGATTAGCATTCAGGTGGGAGGCTTCGGTTGGACGCAATCGTGAATTGCGTCGTTTAACAGGGACGCCCCGTGTAGGCACATCTCCCACACGGTCCCCTCCCTAACCACTCACCTGTCAACCGCATCCTAGAAGCTGCAAAAAATAAATTTAAAATCACAAACACTGGTCCACATGACAGCCCAGGGGCCCCAGGTCTCTCTCACTCACTGGGGCCCCCAAACCACCATGCGACACCTAGAGGGAAGTGCGGGCAAGCCCTGGACCTCTCACCTCCAGGGAACTCACCCCACCACCTCTAAACTGAATGACAACTGCAACAAACACAATTGCTAACTTCCAGTCAGAGCAATATCCTGCCTCTATCTGGCCAGCAGACGCTAGTCAGCCAATCAGGTGCACTGTCATACACCCTTTGCCTGCTGTACCATACCTAGCAGGAATTACATAGATTAGCATTCAGGTGGGAGGCTTCGGTTGGACGCAATCGTGAATTGCGTCGTTTAACAGGGACGCCCCGTGTAGGCACATCTCCCACACGGTCCCCTCCCTAACCACTCACCTATCAACCGCATCCTAGAAGCTGCAAAAAATAAATTTAAAATCACAAACACTGGTCCACATGACAGCCCAGGGGCCCCAGGTCTCTCTCACTCACTGGGGCCCCCAAACCACCATGCGACACCTAGAGGGAAGTGCGGGCAAGCCCTAGACCTCTCACCTCCAGGGAACTCACCCCACCACCTCTAAACTGAATGCCAACTGCAACAAACACAATTGCTAACTTCCAGTCAGAGCAATATCCTGCCTCTATCTGGCCAGCAGACGCTAGTCAGCCAATCAGGTGCACTGTCATACACCCTTTGCCTGCTGTACCATACCTAGCAGGAATTACATAGATTAGCATTCAGGTGGGAGGCTTCGGTTGGACGCAATCGTGAATTGCGTCGTTTAACAGGGACGCCCCGTGTAGGCACATCTCCCACACGGTCCCCTCCCTAACCACTCACCTGTCAACCGCATCCTAGAAGCTGCAAAAAATAAATTTAAAATCACAAACACTGGTCCACATGACAGCCCAGGGGCCCCAGGTCTCTCTCACTCACTGGGGCCCCCAAACCACCATGCGACACCTAGAGGGAAGTGCGGGCAAGCCCTGGACCTCTCACCTCCAGGGAACTCACCCCACCACCTCTAAACTGAATGCCAACTGCAACAAACACAATTGCTAACTTCCAGTCAGAGCAATATCCTGCCTCTATCTGGCCAGCAGACGCTAGTCAGCCAATCAGGTGCACTGTCATACACCCTTTGCCTGCTGTACCATACCTAGCAGGAATTACATAGATTAGCATTCAGGTGGGAGGCTTCGGTTGGACGCAATCGTGAATTGCGTCGTTTAACAGGGACGCCCCGTGTAGGCACATCTCCCACACGGTCCCCTCCCTAACCACTCACCTGTCAACCGCATCCTAGAAGCTGCAAAAAATAAATTTAAAATCACAAACACTGGTCCACATGACAGCCCAGGGGCCCCAGGTCTCTCTCACTCACTGGGGCCCCCAAACCACCATGCGACACCTAGAGGGAAATGCGGGCAAGCCCTGGACCTCTCACCTCCAGGGAACTCACCCCACCACCTCTAAACTGAATGCCAACTGCAACAAACACAATTGCTAACTTCCAGTCAGAGCAATATCCTGCCTCTATCTGGCCAGCAGACGCTAGTCAGCCAATCAGGTGCACTGTCATACACCCTTTGCCTGCTGTACCATACCTAGCAGGAATTACATAGATTAGCATTCAGGTGGGAGGCTTCGGTTGGACGCAATCGTGAATTGCGTCAATTAACAGGGACGCCCCGTGTAGGCACATCTCCCACACGGTCCCCTCCCTAACCACTCACCTGTCAACTGCATCCTAGAAGCAGCCCAGGGGCCCCAGTGAGTGAGAGAGACCTGGGGCCCCTGGGCTGTCATGTGGACCAGTGTTTGTGATTTTAAATTTATTTTTTGCAGCTTCTAGGATGCGGTTGACAGGTGAGTGGTTAGGGAGGGGACCGTGTGGGAGATGTGCCTACACGGGGCGTCCCTGTTAAACGACGCAATTCACGATTGCGTCCAACCGAAGCCTCCCACCTGAATGCTAATCTATGTAATTCCTGCTAGGTATGGTACAGCAGGCAAAGGGTGTATGACAGTGCACCTGATTGGCTGACTAGCATCTGCTGGCCAGATAGAGGCAGGATATTGCTATGACTGGAAGTTAGCAATTGTGTTTGTTGCAGTTGGCATTCAGTTTAGAGGTGGTGGGGTGAGTTCCCTGGAGGTGAGAGGTCCAGGGCTTGCCCGCACTTCCCTCTAGGTGTCGCATGGTGGTTTGGGGGCCCCAGTTAGTGAGAGAGACCTGGGGCCCATGGGCTGTCATGTGGACCAGTGTTTGTGATTTTAGGGGTATATGTGCCCAGTATATGTAGGCAGGGGTATATATGCCCAGTATATGTAGGCAGGGGTATATATGCCCAGTATATGTAGGCAGGGGTATATATGCCCAGTATATGTAGGCAGGGGTATATATGCCCAGTATATGTAGCCAGGGGTATATATGCCCAGAATATGTAGGCAGGGGTATATATGCCCAGTATATGTAGGCAGGGGTATATGTGCCCAGTATATGTAGCCAGGAGTATATATGCCCAGTATATGTAGCCAGAGATATGTCCCCAGTATATGTAGGCAGGTGTATATGTCCCCAGTATATGTAGGCAGGGGTATATGTGCCCAGTATATGTAGGCAGGGGTATATATGCCCAGTATATGTAGCCAGGGGTATATATGCCCAGTATATGTAGGCAGGGGTATATATGCCCAGTATATGTAGGCAGGGGTATATGTGCCCAGTATATGTAGCCAGGAGTATATATGCCCAGTATATGTAGCCAGAGATATGTCCCCAGTATATGTAGGCAGGTGTATATGTCCCCAGTATATGTAGGCAGGGGTATATGTGCCCAGGTAGCCAGGTGTGCCCCCACCCGGAGGGAGCAGAGCAGAGAAGGAGAGCTATGGGGACAGCGGGGATGGGCGGACATCTCCCCCCCATCCCTCACCTTCGTGCTCCCCTTCCTGCCTCTCCCCTCCGGCGTTGTGAAGTGTCGGGCACTGCGGCGAAAGTGGGCGGAGACTTACCTCATTCCAGCCGCAAGGGACGCTCCGCTCTGTGTGCGGCTAGTCTGGTCTTCTAGCCGCACACAGAGCGGAGCGTCCCTTGCGGCTGGAACGAGGTAAGTCTCCGCCCACTTTTGCCGCTGGGCCCGACACTTCACAACGCCGGAGGGGAGAGGCAGGAAGGGGAGCACGAAGGTGAGAGATGGGGGGGAGATGTCCGCCCATCCCCGCTGTCCCCATAGCTCGCCTTCTCTGCTCTGCTCCCCTCCACACAAGCCAGGGTGAACGGTGTTCACCCTGAAGAAAAAGTCGGTGGACGCCGTTCACCCGTGTCCACGCAGGACTCGACCCCTGCATCCGAATCAATCAAAGTGTACACAGAATTAACACAAGCATTAAGAATCTCTTCGCTTTCTGCGATGTAAAAATCGCAAAACGCCTTCCAATCAGCCTCGAACTCCTCAATCAAAGCCCCAATCTCCCATGAAGCAAATGGAGGCTCAAACAACCCTCTATCAAGGCAACACTCATATGGGTTAGGATCAGGAACATGCATAGATTTTCTTACACCTTTAATATACTGAATAATTCTGCCTATTATAGGATCCACATATGCTTTTGCTTGGGGCAACAAAACCTGAGACTGAGAATTCTCTCTGGATTCATCACATTCAAGTGTGTTCCACATTTCAGACTTTACAGAAATAATTTCTTTATTAGTAGTTGCTATGGGCAAAGGATTTTTCCGCTTGGAAGCCTTCCTGGATTTTCTCCTTAGTTTTAGCCGCTACAAGTGGCTGCTGTCTAGATACAAGGGAGCTGTTACTGCATTCATTATCACACTGAATGGTTTTGCATGGAATGGATAGAACAGCTGACTGATTAGCAGGTACACACTCGTCAAGAATAGATGGTAAGCAAGGCAGTTTAAACCAGTGGGAAAAAATCAATGTAAGAAACTGATAAGGATTACCATTCCTGGAATGACTTTTCAAAATCTCATAAGCCCACACAAACAGATCTCCTTGCAATAGAATATAAGCTAACTGGAGAGCCGATGTGGACGAATCAGTAATTTGAAAGGTAGTATTCAGAAAAAATCTTACACATTCAGACAGGAAGTCCTCCTTGGTTTCAGAGTCAAGTTTTTTAAACCTCTTAAAGGTACAAGAGCCATATTCGACAAAATCATACAAATCGAAAATTCCCTCTACACTGGGAATTTCGGTTTGGCTGGTCATACTGTAACGATTGTGGAATTATCTCCGTGGTCAGCACACGGGATGCGCGCTGACACTGCGGAAATCCTCCACAAGCGTATAATTTGACAGAACCCAGCTATGGTGCTATGCACCTGTAGAGGGAAATTCCCACTGGCAGATGGAGCTGTGGAGCGCAGACGAACACAGCCTCTGCACTGCCACAGATGCCAGAGGGAAATTGTACGAGTTGAAGCAATGCAGGGCCAGATAGCCCTTAAAGAGAGAGAGCACAGAGACAGAATGTATGTGTGTCCACCAATCTAGTCGCCACCCAGCGACGGTGAACACACAACAGCGGAAACGAAGTGGGAACGCAATCGCAAGAGTGGCAATTGCCAAATAGTGACACAAGACCGAATTAGACAGAGCACAGGTGTAGCAAGAAAGACATAGCAAATAACAATGATCAGAACATCACGGAAAATAACAAACGCTAAACGCGAACACCGCACTCTTTGGCAACAGCGAACGCGTTTAACACACGATCACCGCACGTTAGGCACCCAGGGATAAGCGTCATAGGTGTAGCAAGAAAGACATAGCAAATAACAATGATCAGAACATCACGGAAAATAACAAACGCTAAACGCGAACACCGCACTCTTTGGCAACAGCGAACGTGTTTAACACACGATCACCGCGCGTCAGGCACCCAGGGATAGGCGACAAGACAATCGCAAGACAGAAGGAGTAACCAGTAGCAACCGCAGCTCTGGCTACTGATTGGGATGCAGTTCAATTCTTGGTCACGGTTTCTCTTTAACACGTTTTAACTGAAATCTTTTTCACAATGCACTGCTATGAACTATGATCATATTGCATTATCTATAACTTGCTGGCAATTCTTGGCCTTCGTCTCCAGGACTTTGATCAGCCTTTTTGAATCAAGTCTTTCTCCTTTCTTGTTGATAGAATGCTTCTCCTCATGTTTCTGCCAGTCTTCATTTTGCTTCATGTTCCCCTGGAAAATGTTAACTAGTATCCTGCCATCGGCATCACTTCTATTTATAGGCACATCTGAGGCTCGCAGCAGCAGTGGTGGGAAATTTAAATAAGACCCTTTCTTGTAGCAGCTAATGTCACTATCCACACTAGCCTACCACTAAGCCCTGGCCGAGCCTATAAATACAAGCAGAGCTGGCGGCAAAAGATCAGGTGAGACAAAAAGCTTGAAGAAAATGAACCTCCTCCAGAGGCTTTTCAAGCAAGACAAATACTGCAGGAAACGCTTGGAGAAAACTGTAGTAAAAAAGATTGGACTTAGACCACAATCAAAGAGGCTGAAGACAGGTCGAGAGAAGAATAGATAATAAAATATTACAGCACAGTCTTTTTTATGATCTTTTACATGGGCACATGTGCAGGGCCGGTTCTAGACTTTTTGCTGCCCACCGATTTGGAATGATCGCACAGCACCAGACAATTTACTCTGCTTCATTTAATGTTCTCACATGACATGCTGTTGCTCAACAGCATCACACAGACTGGCTGTGAGTCTGTGACAAACACACTGCTCACCCTCAGCCACTCCATTCCTCCTCAGGAAAGTACACGGTATAAAAATGCTGCCCCTGAAATCTCTGGGCCTGATGCAAATGTTTCACCTTGCTTCATGAGAGAACCGGCCGTGCACATGTGTAAAGCCGAATACATTTCTAAAGATGGATCAGGGAGCATCACAGTGACGCCTCGCGACAAACAAGGTTCACCGGTCCATCTTCCTACCCGCGGGAACATGCGGCATCATGCAGCAGGACATAACGGGCGTCACGGGAGGTCAAGCGGTCGTGGTACTTTGCGCAGGAGTTGTTGGGGATCTTAAAGAGAAACTCCAACCAAGAATTGAACTTTATCCCAATCAGTAGCTGATACCCCCTTTTACATGAGAAATAGAATGATTTTCACAAACAGACCATCAGGGGGCGCTGTGTGACTAATTTTGTGCTGAAACCCCTCCTACAAGAGGCTCTGAATACCGCGGTACTCCTGGCAAACTGCCACAATGTAACAATGTTCACAGACAGGAAATGGCTGTTTACAGCTGTCTAACAGCTAGAAACAGCTAAATAACCTGCCCACAGTAACAATGTCACCATGTAATAAATGTCAGAATGTGAATCTGGGAGAGGAAAGATTTTACAATGAGCAAATACTGACTAAATCATTTATAGATAATTATGGTAAAAAATAAAGCATTTTTTTTACTACATTATTTTCACTGGAGTTCCTCTTTAAAGATCAGATCCGTCGTGATGGTCATTATCGAAATTGCAGAAGCGATTGCGAGATCGCAGAAACAATCGCTCATTGCTCAATAAATTGTCATTTGTCGAAAAAAATCAACATCAACATCACGTAGTGGGTGTGGCCTTAAGAGTTGTTAGTAGACTTCTGTACAGATTAGCCAGAGCAGCAGTGCTTGTCTTGTGTTAATTTGGGCTCAATTTTGCACAAATGTGTTAATTTATGCACATACATAATTATGAGCTAAATGAATGCAAACCTTTGCATGTTTCTTTAAAACCTGTTTGATTTAGAGGTAAAATGAAGACAACAAAATCTTCAAAAGGAAGTAAAAAGGTAATTTCACATTACATCACAAAATTACTTGTTCATCACCAGTCCATGTGTATGGCAGCTTTATAGCAAAAAGTGAAATTTACCTTTAAAACAATCACTAACCTTACAAAATTGTGTAAAATTACCGATATACTACTAGTTAATTTCAATAGTAAAATTGGTAATGTTCACTGATATTTTACTATGACCTAACTTTACCCTAACACTACCCCTCCCTCTCAATGCCTAACCCTAACAACCCCCCAGGTGGTGCCTAACCTTACAACCTCCCCTATGCTGAGGGGGAGGGAGGCAGCCTTAGTTACCTTTACTGAGGGGGAGGGGTTGCCTTAGCTAACTATACTGAGGGGGAGCTGGGCAGCCTTAGTTACCTTTACTGAGGGGGGGGGGGGCAGCCTTAGCTACCCACACTGAGGGGTAGGGGCTGCCTTAGCTACAGGTACTGACAGGGACTGCCTTAGCTACCCATATTGAGAGGAAGGGGGCTGCCTTAGCTACATATACAGAGGGGGAGGAGAGCTGCCTTAGCAAATTATACTGAGGGGGAGGGGGGCTACCTTGACTACCTATATTGAAGGGAAGGGGGGGTTACCTATTCTGGGGGCTACTTTTGGTACTTACACTAGGGGAGTGGGGCTACCTTGTCTACCTATGTTCAGGGGGTACCTATACTGAGGGAAGGGGGCTACCTATACTGGGGGGAGCAATCTGTACTCAGGAGTGGGGGTGGACCTTTGACTACCTACCTTTACTTAACTGCAATGAAAAACTGATAGTGAACAGATCCTATTTTATAAATAGGCTCTGTTCATATTTGTGAGTCTGCAACAGGTCCATTGGATCCGTTGTGTTAAAGCAGAACCGAGGAAACTGACTACAGTACATTACACAAGTAGAATTATAAATACAAAGTACAACAGTACTACCTAGCTAAACCTCACCCACTGTTGAAAATGTCACCCCTTGTGGGTTCCTTTATCAAATTCTGCCTACCACCATCTTAAAAAATGCAAATGCAGAACGCAACCTAAGAAAAAAGCAAAATGCAAACACAAAATGCAAATGCAGCCTAAAAATGCAAAATGATTCTGGGAGAGGTGCCTCTAGAAACACTTGTGATCTTGGAACCAGGAGAGTTGTGGTTGTAGACGGATGAAAGGGAGAGGCTAGAGGATAGTTGAAAAATGTGAAGTTCCGCTCGATGTTCCAAAAGTATCAAATTCTTTATTAATGCAGATCACACAGATAAAAGGTTCGCTAACATGTTTCAGACACACATTGGTCCTTAATCATAGCACGGATCCAAGTAAAATCACACAGATTATGTATGGGAAGACCACACCCAAAGCCCCCACATCCAATTGAGAGAAACACACCCAAAGAGGGGGGGGAGGGGGGGGAATCTATTAGGCTAAAAAAAGATTCTACAGTGTATATAAAATCAAAATTAAATGTTATGTCAATTAAGGAAACAGATCTTAAATTATTCAAACGCAGCAATGGATAAATTAATATATTAATATATCGGTAAAGCTCCCAGGACATGCCAGAAACATCAAAATGCTAATAATCCTGATAATTATGAAAATGATTAAAATGATTGTATGTAGACGGGCACTAAAAGTTCTTGGGTATATCTAGTGGGCAAAACATGAGAAAAGTGGGGCTCATAAGCTACATAATACGGCTGAGGTCCCATCTAGAATTTAGGCCCCTCGGTTTCCGTGTATCTAGCTGAAAGATCCAATAAGCCTCACGTGTCAAAAGTGTCTTATATAGATCACCCCCTCTCTGTGGTCTTTTGATTCTCTCTACTGCTTGAAAAGAGAAAGATGACATGTTGCCTGCATGCACCTGGCGGAAATGTCTAGGGACATTTGATATCTCCGTAGTTAGCCAACCGGCACCCCTATAATGTTCAGCAACACGCTCCCGTAATGGGCGTGTCGTACATCCAACATATTGCAGGTGACATGCAAGGCAAGAAACAAGATATACCACAAATTTTGTACCACAGTTTACATATTGCTTCAAGCGGAAAGTCTTACCATTGGTAGCAGAGGTTACCGTCTTTGTGACGTTATGAAAAGCACAATAGTTACAGGTTCGAATTCCACATTTGTATGAACCCACAGTGGTGAGCCAACATGGTTTATTATGGCTAGTTGAGAAAAGGCTTGGAGAGAGAATGCCACCCAAAGTGGGGGCCCGTCTGCTTGCAAATTTAACACCTTTACCTATCACCTCTTCTAATTGTGGGTCCAAACGCAAAATGGGTAACGATTCATTAATAAGGGAAACAACATGTTTGTATTCCTCACTAAAGGCAGTGACAAAGACTATATTGTTGTGTGAATAAGGTTGTTGTTGTCTTCCAGAAAGTGCCTGTAGTAAATGATCCCTATCTTTGTTGAGGGCAATTTTACGGCCCCGTATAATCATCCAGTTAGGGTAACCCCTCTCCCTCAGGCGAGATGCCACCACGTCACACTCCATATTGAAAGCCTCATCAGAGGAACAGTTTCGGCGCGCACTAATGAACTCGCCCACCGGAATTGCCCTCATGGTGTGGGACGGGTGGCAGCTGTTAGCCCCGAGGGTTGAGTTCCCACTGCACGGTTTCCGATACGTTCTGGTTGACAAAGAACTTAAAGGAGAGGAGAGGCTAGAGAGTAAAGGGAGAGGGAGAGAAAGGAAAACATCTTTCTTTTTTTTTTTTGGGGGGGGGGGGGGGGGGAGGTGGACTAATATGTGAGGAGACTATTAGTGATGACCCCACATTTGATCTCAGATCCACTTTAAAATGGTATGAAACCCAGCATTTCCTCTTTGTTCTAAAAGATTCCTTACAGCCTAAAATCTACTACCACAAAAAATAAATAAATAAAAATTGTATCAGAACAGCATTCAAACAGTTCAACACAGCACTTCTTCAATTGAAAGCTCCTTGCTTCAGTGGGCAGCTTATGGCTGCATCCAAAGAGGTGATAACATTATCTTTTGTTTGCACTCCTTTTTCAGATATATTTAGTAAACATTGGCAAACTGCCGAAACTAAGCTTTACTGAGCTGAGAAGTGATCACTAGATAGATTTTAATCTATAAATACAACAGCTATGCAGGAACATGCAATGGCAGCTTTCAGAGCAGATAAACTGTTCTTTGGGAATTTGTAATTTGTAGACAGACAATATTACTTGTGCACAGAACCACATATGATAATTGTATGGGTAATAAAAAGTAGGAAAACACATTAGTATTGAATGTTATGTAAGAATTTTATCCCATGTTAAGCACTCTTGTGCTGTCCACAAATTTTCCCAGAGAGCAAGTGTGTTTCCTACATAGCCTATGGTGGAAATTAATTTTCCCCAGAGTTCAACTGGACCACAACAGACCGCCTGGAGCAAGTGAGAACCTAGCCTTATAGTTCTCCCCTTCAAAATGTGCTTTGTTGTCTTTGTTATATTGTTTACATACATTCTGTTTTTATTTTTAAGTTACGCGGTTTCACAACTTCTTTTGGAAATGGGGCTGTGTTTATTTAGAAGCGATAGTGTTTTCCATTGTGCTTTATGAAACATTGTTCCATTTTATAGTAATACGTTGCTATTGCTGACTAACCTGCAGATTTCTCCATCCTAACTGCAGCGTTTCTCCTGCATCACCTTTCAGACCAGTGAGTTTACAGCACAAGTTTCCAGTGCAAACACATTACATGTAAAGTAACAGCCGCCAGTAAATTTCCTCAGTGTAAATGTCAGCAGGTTCCCTGTGTTGTTCCCATTACATCTCATCTGAGAGGCTGACTATTGCCCAATCGTGGCAGGAAGCAGATGGCATTGTTAGCAGGAATCTCCCTGATGTTTGTCACTTCTGAGCTTTTGTGAAATTAAAAGGAAGATGACCTACCTAGCCTTGAAAGCAAGATGTCAGCAGCGCACAGGTGTTAATGGCATTTACAGGGAAGCTGAATGATCATTGTGTGTGAAGGACAAGGCAGCCTTTTCAGCCGGGGCTGACTGGTTAATAAGTAGCTATCTGAATAAATGAAAATGAAAGAGTCACATTTCATAAATAAAAGACAGAAAAGAGATTTAATGAGTGTAGAATGTAACTGCAAAATAGGCAGCTGAGTGCTAGACATCTCTGATAACAATTAAAAAGAACATCAGACTACAGACAGCAGAATGCTAGCTCAAGCCTTGTACTCTGTTACTTGGTACCCAGTTTGCGCTATTATTTGACAGTCTATTCTACTGTGCTGCTTTATTCTCATGGTGTTTTGAATTCAGGCTTTTACTATGTGTTTTTTTTTCTGTGTGCTGGATAACAAACAAGTTGGTAATCAATGGTGTTGATCTGCTAATGTTGCAGTAGGCGGCGATGTCCCATCATTAGGAAAAATCCTAATCATATATTCACAAGAAAAGCAATGCCTGCATATGCTACACATGATGGCACATCAGGAATTTACTGTGCGATTCTTGCCCATTGCTGCAGAGCCTTAAAGAGATTCAGGGCTGAGTCTTCCTGCAGTTTTTTTACTTACCGGGGCTTCCTCCAGCCCCATAAGCATGGATGTGTCCCTTGTTGTCCTCCCGCGGTCCTCCATTCAGTCGCAGTCGCCAGGCAACTCCCGGTACACGGTTCAGTCGGACTCAGTCTGACTGAGTGACGTCAGCCGGGGCCTTTTGCCCTTGTGCAACAGGACCGCGCATGTGCAGAAGGTACACCGCTGACGTCACTGAGCCGCTTACCGGGGAAGATTGCGGCTGGACAGAGGCACTGAGGAGGACGGTGGGGGACACATCCATGCTTATGGGGCTGCAGGAAGCCCCAGGTAAGTAAACAAACAGCAGGAAGACTCAGCTCTGAGTCTTTTTAACCACTTGACGCCCATAGGCTTACACCCCCCTAAAGACCAGGCTATTTTTTACAATACAGGGCTGTGCAGCTTGGTCAGGGTGCTGCACAGCCCTGCAACTCAGCACACAAATTAACTTTACCTCCTTTTAGTGTCCTTAATAGGACACTCTGGCGGAGGTATCTGATCGCTGCTGCAATCTTTTTTTTAATTAATTAGAAAGGGGAGGCTTTTCCCTTCCTCCTTCCTCTCTCTCCCTCCCCCCTGTGCCGTCCTAATCGCCATAGGGAGGCGATCGGCCCTTATCCCCGCCTCTCATAGGCATCGGCCTATGAGAGGGCTTTGTCTGCCAGCCAATCCAGTGGACAGCCGTGTGTCAGACGTACAGTGCTGCAGAAGATCGCAGCGCTGTACAGAGGTAAACAAAGGGGAATTATGTCCCCTTTCGGCAGAAAACGTAAAACGGCAGGGAACGATCGTGTATGCGCGCACGCATTCCCTGCCAAACTGCAGCTCCAGGATTTGACGCTAATTGGCATTAGGCAGTCCTGGGGCTGCCACCGCAGTCACGCCCATTGGCGTAATGAGGTCGTTAGGTAGTTTAAACCTGGTACACACCATGCAATTTCCCGTCAGATGGGTCGAATAGATAATTTCCAGCAGGTCCGATCTGATTTCCAATCATTTTTTCTGATCGCTTTGCATAGAAGTGATCAGGAAATCGATCCGAAAAATGATCAGAAATCCGATTGAATCTGTCGGAAATTATCTATCGACCCATTTATCTGATGGGAAATTGCATGGTGTGTACCAGGCATAAAGTGTACCCGAGGCGACATGTGACATGATGAGATAAATGTGTATACGTACAGTGCAAAACATATTAATAACCAGGCTGTTTCCCTTTTTTTATTTTGCTGCCTAAAAGAGTTCATTTTTTAGGCATGGAAGGGACAGCTTTTGTCTTGTGGGTACCTTGTCGGAATATAGTAAACATCACTGATAAGCCATAAAAGTTTTCATGGCAGAAAAAACATCTGAGAGTAGAAGGTGATAGAAAAAGGTCAATAAATCATGTATTTTCATTTAGGAACTCTTAATAGGCTGCCACTTGAGCAGAGACAACAAAACATCCATTCTACTGTGTAAATGTTTAAATATAAAATAAAAACCATGGGATAGCTTAAAAAAAAGTAATTTTTAGGAGTAGGAGGATAAATACGATTGTTTATTTCATCAGTTTATTCTCAGCTCGGGCTCACTTTAACCACCTGAGCGGTCTGGACGAGCTGAGCTCGTCCAACACCGCCGGAGGTCGCCGCTCAGGCCCTGCTGGGCCGATTTTCATCAAATAAAAAGCAGCACACGCAGCCGGCACTTTGCCAGCCGCGTGTGCTGCCTGATCGCCGCCGCTCTGCGGCGATTCGCCGCGAGCAGCGGCGAAAGAGGGTCCCCCCAGCCGCCTGAGCCCAGCGTAGCCGGAACAAAAAGTTCCGGCCAGCGCTAAGGGCTGGATCGGAGGCGGCTGACGTCAGGACGTCGGCTGACGTCGATGACGTCACTCCGCTCGTCGCTATGGCGACGATATAAGCAAAACAAGGAAGGCCGCTCATTGCGGCCTTCCTTGTTTATTCTGGGCGCCGGAGGCGATCGGAAGATCGCCTCCGGAGCGCCCTCTAGTGGGCTTTCATGCAGCCAACTTTCAGTTGGCTGCATGAAATAGTTTTTTTTTTATTTAAAAAAAACCCTCCCGCAGCCACCCTGGCGATTTAATCAGAACGCCAGGGTGGTTAAACCATGTAATAACTGGGGCTGCTGCATGCTTACATTTATTTTGTCAGGGCGAATGGTTATTAAAGATCCCAGCAAACTTAAATGCGTTCTATAGAATTTTTTTGTTTTATATTTATTTTTTAATTACCATAACAGCACAGCTTCCCTCTAAAGCTTTAAAGCATGGGTCCCCAACCTGGGGGGTCCATGGGCAGATTTCTGGGGGGCCGCGGCTTCTCCCTCTCCCCCCGTGGCCGCCGCTCCTGTTACCTTATGAGCGGGCGGCCGCTTCCTTCCTTATATTCCTCCAGTCGCGGCTCTCCTCTTCACAGCATGTCGTATTACAGCAGCGCTTCCTGCGCGGCTGCTGTAAGGAGCCAAGGGAGCCGGGACAGCGGTTCCCATGGTAACGGTGATGCGTATCGCCGCTACAGGAAGCCGCTGCTCCGCCTCCTTCCCTCCTTAGAGCAGCCGCGCAGGAAGCGCTGCTGTAATACGACATGCTGTGAAGAGGAGAGCCGCGACTGGCGGAATATAAAGAAGGAAGCGGCCGCCCGCTCATAAGGTAACAGGAGCGGCGGCCGCGGAGTGGAGAGGGCACCTCTGCTAGCTACACTCGGGCAGCTATACTGGGGTAACTACTGGCTACACTGGGCTAATTGTACTGGGCTAACTGTACTGGCTACACTGGGCTAACTGTACTGGCTACACTCGGCTAACTGTACTGGCTACACTCGGCTAACTGTACTGGCTACACTGGGCTAACTGTACTTGCTACACTGGGCTAACTGTACTTGCTACACTGGGCTAACTGTACTTGCTATACTGGGGTAACTGTACTTGCTACACTGGGCTAACTGTACTTGCTACACTGGGCTAACTGTACTGGCTACACTGGGCTTAATGTACTTGCTACACTGGGCTAACTGTACTTGCTATACTGGGGTAACTATACTTGCCATACTGGGATAACTGTAGTTGCTATACTGGGCTAACTGTACTTGGTATACTGGGCTAACTGTACTTGCTATACTGGGCTAACTGTACTTGCTATACTGGGCTAACTGTACTTGCTATACTGGGCTAACTGTACTTGCTATACTGGGCTAACTATACTGGGGTAACTATACTATGCTTGCCATACTGGGATAACTTTACTTGCTATACTGGGCTAACTGTACTTGGTATACTGGGCTAACTGTACTTGCTATACTGTGGTAATTGTACTTGCTACACTGGGCTAACTGTACTTGCTATACTGTGGTAACTATACTAACTATATTGGGGCAACTATACTACCTAACTAACTATATTGAGGCAACTATAGTCCTTATACAGGGGCAACTGTGTTAGCTACCTATACTGGGGGCAACTATACCTAGTTACCTACTTACCTATATACTACACTTAAAATCAAGGAAAAGAGGGGGGCTGCCACCGCCACTAACCATGCCCCCCCAGAAAAGTTTGGTTGGGATAGTGGGCCCCGGGCTTAAAAAGGTTGGGGACCCTTGCTTTAAAGGACCACTATTGCAGAAAATTGTAACATTTTGGCTATTTTTACACATGGCGCAGTGCAATATTCCTGCGGCAGGAGAGCCCAGGGCAGGAGGATCGCACCGCACCATTTCCTCTTGCATATTACACCTATTACCTACAGGGTAATATACGTAGCTCCATCCCCCACTTAGAGTTGGGCCGAACGGTTCGCCTGCGAACTTCAGTGGTTCGCGTTCGCGTCCCGCAGGCGAACTTTTGCGGAAGTTCAGTTCGCCCCATAATGCACCATGAGGGTCAACTTTGACCCTCTACATCACAGTCAGCAGGCCCAGTGTAGCCAATTAGGCTACACTAGCCCCTGGAGCCACTCCCCCCCTAATAAAAGGCAGGCAGCGGCGGCCATTACGCTCACTCTTGTGCCTGCGTTAGTGAGAGTAGGGCGAGCTGCTGCAGACTGTCTCTCATAGGAAAGATTAGTTAGGCTTAGCTTGTTCCTGGCTGCATACCTGTTCTGTTCAGTGAGCCCACCATACCTGTTCTGTTCAGTGAGCCCACTGGATACCTGCATACCTGTTCAGTGAACCTGCCACTGCATACCTGTTCTGTGAACCCACCACTGCATACCTGTTCAGTGAACCCACCACTGCATACCTGTTCAGTGAACCTGCCACTGCATACCTGTTCTGTGAACCCACCACTGCATACCTGTTCTGTGAACCCACCACTGCATACCTGTTCAGTGAACCCACCACTGCATACCTGTTCAGTGAACCTGCCACTGCATACCTGTTCTGTGAACCCACCACTGCATACCTGTTCTGTGAACCCACCACTGCATACCTGTTCAGTGAACCCACCACTGCATACCTGTTCAGTGAACCCACCACTGCATACCTGTTCAGTGAACCTGCCACTGCATACCTGTTCTGTGAACCCACCACTGCATACCTGTTCTGTGAACCCACCACTGCATACCTGTTCAGTGAACCCACCACTGCATACCTGTTCAGTGAACCCACCACTGCATACCTGTTCAGTGAACCTGCCACTGCATACCTGTACTGTTCAGTGAACCCGCCACTGCATACCTGTTCTGTTCAGTGAACCCGCCACTGTATACCTGTTCTGTTCAGTGAACCCGCCACTGTATACCTGTTCAGTGAACCTGCCACTGCATACCTGTTCTGTGAACCCGCCACTGTATACCTGTTCGGTTCAGTGAACCCGCCACTGTATACCTGTTCTGTTCAGTGAACCCGCCACTGTATACCTGTTCTGTTCAGTGAACCCGCCACTGTATACCTGTTCAGTGAACCTGCCACTGCATACCTGTTCTGTGAACCCACCACTGCATACCTGTTCTGTTCAGTGAACCCGCCACTGCATACCTGTTCTGTTCAGTGAACCCGCCACTGTATTCCTGTTCAGTGAACCCGCCACTGCATACCTGTTGTGTTCAGTGAACCCGCCGTGGTGAAGGGGCTTGCGTATCACAATGAAGCAATGACCGGCGCCTAGATTAGTGTCTCGGGGGGCATACCCACGAGGTCGTTGCCTCATTGTGGTCAGACCAAATTTGATCAGCTGGACAGTCACTGTTCTGTCATTCAGCTACATCAGCCAGGCGACCATATGGGCTGTAAAGCCACCAAAACCTGCACTCTCGCCATGGTGCGCACCAGTCCAGCACGGCCGTCACTACACAAACAGCTGTTTGCGGTGCGTTACACGGTGAGTTTGGTGTGTCAGTGTGAAGCAGTACCTTAATTACACTACCTGATTGATGTATACACATGCAAGATGTTTTAAAGCACTTTAGGCCTGTCATTTAGCATTCAATGTGATTTCTGCCCTTAAACCGCTGCTTTGCGTCAAATCCAGATTTTTCCCGGGGACTTTTGGCATGTATCCCACTCCTCCACCTGGGGGTCCAGGTGTTAGACCCCTTGAAACATCTTTTCCATCACTTTTGTGGCCAGCATAATTTTTTTTTTTCAAAGTTCGCATCCCCATTGAAGTCTATTGCGGTTCGCGAACTTTTACGCGAACCGAACCTTACGCGGAAGTTCGCGAACCCGGTTCGCGAACCTAAAATCGGAGGTTCGGCCCCACTCTACCCCCACTCAGTGACATACTCCCTGCTAGACGACCAAGCATTCACACTTACGACGTTATAAGTATAAATTCTCCTAAGAGGCAAATTACATTGGCCCAGGGAGGGAATTAAATATAATCAATCAAGTTTCTAGAGGTTGGTTAATAAACCAGCTGCCTGCTAATTGATCTGCCTTTGACTTGATTGACTTTGAGTCTTCCAGAGTCAGTGAAAATTTGCATGTTAGGAGATTTTTTTTTACCTCACTAGTACATTTTCCACCCATAGCATAGAGCTTTTAATCCACACTATGTATGCTGGATAATTTGGGTTCTCTGCTATTCTCCAGTCCAGGTACATGCTGGTGGGTCACGTGATGACAGACCGGGACGACTAGGAGGAAGATGGGTCATGTGTGTCGCTGAATCATAGAGACGAGAGTCACATCACCTCTCTCCTCCACAGCGTACTCTGCATGCACCCACTTCTTCCCTCCCCACTACTTCACCCGAGCAGTGACCTGCCTCGCCCGCCCCTAAAAATGAGCCTGCTAGATCCTAATGATACAGTGCTACAAAGAGACCCCATTCATCCCTGTTTTTCTCTGGCTGGGGTAAGAGTCCCACCAACCTTGTCTTCAGGGGAAAGTCTGTGGTGATTGATTACATTTTTTTTTTTTCATTTAGAGACGTTATAGACAATACATTTACCTTTTGCACCAGTTATATTATTATTATTATCATGTCCTCTCTCACCACAATCTCTTTTTTCTTAAAGTGGAGCTTCAGCCTAAACAAACATACTGTCATTAAGTTGCATTAGTTATGCTAATTAAAATAGATAGGTAATTTAATCTCTTACCCACCCTGTTTTAAAAGAACAGGCAAATGTTTGTGATTTCAGGGCGGCAGCCATCTTTATCATGGGGGCAGCCATCTTTTTGGTTGAAAGGAGGTGACAGGGAGCAAGAGACACAGTTCCAACTGTCCTTTGTCCTGATCACCCCTCCAAGCTGCCAGCGCTAGGCTTCAAAATCTCAAATTCAAAATGAAAAATAATAAATTTGCACCAAAACAGCAGAAGGAGAAGAACAACATCAAAAATCCCACCATGCTTTGCACAGCATCAGGAGAACAATGCCCGGGCAGTTTTCTTCTGTGCAGCTAAAAATGAGGCTTGGGTAAGAAAACCAAGGTTCTGATGCTGTGAAACTATTAAAGAAACACCAAGCCTTTTCAGTGCTGCTGAGTAGATTTTTAGTCTGGAGGTTCACTTTAATCAGAATATTATCAAACTGCTGAAAGCTTGTTTGAATTGTCAGTCATGCTTTAGCTTTGTGTTGCTGTATCATGTGGTGTATTAGCAGTGCAGTTTCTAGGCTAAAATGCACCCAGGGCGAGGGTGTAAAAATTGCGCCCCCCCCGGAGCAAGGTATGGGTGCCCGCAGTATAGGTTTGCCAGGTCTAGTTGCACTTAGTATAGTTCCCCCCAGTATAGGTAGCCAAGAATAGGTACCCCAGTGTAGGTAGCCAGCTATAGGTCCCCCCAGTATAGGTAGCCAGGCATAGGTGAGCCAGTATAGTTGCCCCCGCTATAGGTTAGCCAGGTAGGTGCCTCCAGTATAGGTAGCCAGTATAGTTGCCCCCAGTATAGGTTAGATAGGCAGGCGCCCCTGGTATAAGTTAGATAGGTAGGTGCCCCAGTACAGGTTAGCTAGGTAGGTGCCTCTAATATAGGTGGCCAGAATAGTTGCCTCCAGCATAGGTTAGATAGGTAGGTGCCCCCAGTATAGGTTATTTAGGTAGGTGTCTCCAATATAGGTAGCCAGTATAGTTGCCACCTGTATAGGCTAGCTAGGTAGGTAGGTGCCCCCAATACAGGTTAGATAAGTGCCCCTAGTATAGGTTAGATAGGTAGCTGCCCCCAAGTATAGGTTAGATAGGTAGCTGCCCCCAAGTGTAGGTTAGATAGGTAGCTGCCCCCCAGTGTAGGTTAGATAGGTAGCTGCCCCCCAGTGTAGGTTAGATTAGGTAGGTGCCCCCCAGTATAGGTTAGATAGGTAGCTGCCCCCCAGCGTAGGTTAGATTAGGTAGCTGCCCCCCAGTGTAGGTTAGATTAGGTAGGTGCCCCCCAGTATAGGTTAGATAGGTAGCTGCCCCCCAGTGTAGGTTAGATTAGGTAGCTGCCCTCCAGCGTAGGTTAGATAGGTAGCTGCCCCCCAGTGTAGGTTAATTAGGTAGGTGCCCCCCAGTATAGGTTAGATAGGTAGCTGCCCCCCAGTGTAGGTTAGATTAGGTAGGTGCCCCCCAGTATAGGTTAGATAGGTAGCTGCCCCCCAGCGTAGGTTAGATTAGGTAGCTGCCCCCCAGCGTAGGTTAGATAGGTAGCTGCCCCCCAGTGTAGGTTAGATTAGGTAGGTGCCCCCAGTATAGGTTAGATAAGGTAGGTGCCCCCCAGTATAGGTTAGATAGGTAGCTGCCCCCCAGTGTAGGTTAGATAGGTAGCTGCCCCCCAGTGTAGGTTAGATAGGTAGCTGCCCCCCAGTGTAGGTTAGATAGGTAGCTGCCCCCCAGTGTAGGTTAATTAGGTAGGTGCTCCCCAGTGTAGGTTAGATAGGTAGCTGCCCCCCATTGTAGGTTAGATTAGGTAGGTGCCCCCCAGTATAGGTTAGATTAGGTAGCTGCCCCCCAGCGTAGGTTAGATTAGGTAGGTGCCCCCCAGCGTAGGTTAGATAGGTAGCTGTCCCCCCTAATGGAGGGGGGAGCCGGAGCCGCGGGGAGGACAGCCCGACCTCTCCCTCCCTCTCCTGGGCCGCCCTCCGTGCTCCCCCCTCAGACGCATACTCAGGCAGGAAGCGCCGCTGTTTACAACTCACCTCATTGGCTCCAAGCGCTGCTCTCTCGCCGCCGGTCTTTTCCTCTCTGCCTACACGCTGATACACACGCTGCTTCCGGCTAAACAGGAAGCAGCGTGTGTATCAGCGTGTATACAGAGAGGAGACCTGCGGCGAGAGAGCAGCGCTTGGAGCCAATGAGGTGAGTTGTAAACAGCGGCGCTTCCTGCCTGAGTTTGCGTCTGAGGGGGGAGCACGGAGGGCGGCCCAGGAGAGGGAGGAAGAGGTCGGGCTGTCCTCCCCGCGGCTCCGGCTCCCCCCGCCATTACAGCGCCCCCCTCCCAACAGCGCCCCGGGTGGCGGCACGCCCCACACGGCCCTAGAAACGGGCATGTGTATTAGCTCTGCTACACTGTACTCTTTAGCTGTTCTGGCATTTGTCTTGCTGTTGTCTTCCTAACCCTAACCTCAGGGCCGGCGCTACCATAGAGGCAAAATAGGCAACTGCCCCAGGGCCCCAGAGCTTGTAGGGGCCCCCAGTGGCTACAAAAGGAAAAAAAATTCAAATCGACCTTATTATAGTTTTTGAGAAAATCGATTTTAAAGTTTCAAAGGAAAAAAAATACACATTTAAAAACCTGCCGACTTTAATGGTTAATAGCAAATCCACCTTAAATACTAGAAACCCTAAATTTGCAGGGTATGTTAAGGAGATCATTGGGAATAAGAGGAAAAAACAATTTTTCAAAAAGACCTTATAGTTTTTGAGAAAATCGATTTTGAAGTTTCGAAGGAAAAAAGTATACTTTTAAATGCGGTAAATGTCACTTTTAGTAGCAAACCTAACGGTAGTGTAATTTTACATGTATCAAAAGAGAGAGCAATAAATTTCCTGACGGGGTTTCCAGGGGGCCCATACGCAGCCACAGCGCTTTGGCCAGGAATCGCTATACAGCCGCAATATGGCTGTATGAAGATCCCTGGCATTTTTTCCTATTTTCCCAATTTTTTTTATGTTTAGCGTGTGGGAATGAAAAAAAAAAATTATGTGGGGTCCCCCCTCCTGAAAATTTTTAACCCCTTGTCCCCCATGCAGGCTGGGGTAGCCAGAATGTGGAGTCCAACCGATTGGGGCTCACACCCTGACTATACCAGCTCCAAAAAAGGTCCCTTAATGTCGATTTTTGTTCTGGGGTATCTGTTGCCCCCCCCCCCCCCAGGTTTATTTTGCCCTGGGGCCCCATTGTTGCTTAAACCGGCCCTGCCTAACCTTGCCCCTAAATAACACTGTTGTATTGATGCCAATCCCTAACCTCCATCCTTTTAAAAACTCCCTTCCTCATGCCTACCCTTCACCACCCTTAAAGTAGATCTGAACTCTTGCACAGGACAGAAGGAATACATAGAGAAATGCTCCCTGCATCTATTTACAGGGTTTAGCCTGTGTAATTCCCCATCATCTGTGTCTAATCACTGGTTATAATTGACCCCTAGGCTGTGTCAGCTGACTGCTATGGCAAAGAGGCTAATGTGAAAGCACAGGAACGGGATACTACTATGTCTGCTTCCATGAAAGCAGGGAGTATAAACACTGCAGATTTATTGCAGGATTTGTATCAGCTGTAACAAAAAAATGCTTTTCTTTAAAGGTTATTATGTTGTTGTGTATCTTTTACAGCAGAGAGGAAGTTCCGGAGTTCAGGTCCACTTTAAATAAAAAATCTTATGCTAAAGAAACCCCCCTTCAAAGTCGGGGACCCCATCCATCGTAATAGTCTTGTACATGTGTCCAACCAGTAGAGGCAGTATTGGCATCAATTTCCAGATGCCCAAACCACCGCCTCTCTGCTGAATTTTTAGTTTTTGGTTTAGTCTAGTGATGATGTTTAAAACACCTGCCTGTTACTGGTTTATTCAGTAAAGTTACTAAATTGCAATACATATGTAATGTAGACATGAATGGCACATCTGCACTGCTCTGTGATGGAGAAATCTTGTGCTTTAAGATAAAATAACGTGTAATGTGCATGGCAGGTAAGAGAATATTCTTCCCTCTTTATCTCTCCGCGCAGGATACACTGTGGTCTGTGCAGTGTCCATGCATATCGATGGTCAATGAGATGCGAATAATTTCGAGTTGATGCTGTATTATGAAAATTATGAATGCAAATGTACGCAACTTAAAATTGAACCAATCAAATCCTACTGAGGTAGAATTTTATTGGTCTATTTTCAAGCTGCATACATTTGCATACAAAATTAGCATAATCTGGCATCAACTTGAAATAATTTGCATCTCATTGACCATCCCTATCCATGCGCCTTGTTCACATATTCACCATTGCTCATCTGGTCAGTTTGCGTTGCCACCTGTCCAGGTCACTGGTCGGCGCTCAGGTCCACTGCAGGAAAGAAGCGCTGGTATACAGATTGGTGCTCCATCAGAAGCATGGGGCTCTCCAATGGATTACAACAGACTAGTAGGAATCATCTCTCAAAGGGAAGAGCAGTTGCAATCCAGTGGGAAGCCCCATGCTTCT
The DNA here is from genome assembly GCF_040937935.1 of Hyperolius riggenbachi. Taxonomy (NCBI): domain Eukaryota; kingdom Metazoa; phylum Chordata; class Amphibia; order Anura; family Hyperoliidae; genus Hyperolius; species Hyperolius riggenbachi. The sequence goes on along the minus strand of NC_090649.1, from coordinate 423,576,276 downwards.
GCAGAATATTTATCTTCAGTATTATCAGACAGAAAAATCAAGGTACAGGTTTGTTTGCTGAAAAAATACACTTTTGTAAAATAAACTCACCCCCCCCCCCCCCTCCTCTAGGCTTATGTACAGCAGCCCCCAACCCGCAAACAATTCACCCAGCAGATCTACTCTCCCCCAGCGATGCCGATCCCTTTGTTTGCGCTACTCCCCCGCCCGCCGCTCATCATCCCTCTGTAGTCCCCCCGCCCACATAGCAACACAGTGCATCATCAGCTACACAGCTAACATACTTGTGTGCAGCCCAGGCCAGCAATGAAGCCCAAAGGGATCAGGCTCTGATCCCCGACGGGCGACATTCGTCAAAGCTTTGTACGCATCTTAAAGAGAACCTGAACTGAAAATAAAAAGTCAAAATAACCATACACATGTCACACTTACCTCCTGTGTAGTCTGCTCATCAATCTCTCCTCTACTGCGTCCCATTTGTCCACTGTGATCAATGGAATTCTCCGTCCTCCATTTTAAAAATGGACAATAACCCCTTAATAGCTTCCTGGTCAGCACACTGTTAATCTGTAATATCACCCACTTGAGCCATAGGGAAACATGGACATTACCTTGCACATTCAGTTGTAACTGACAGCTGCTGATATATAACTGACAGCAACTGGTATATTTCAGTTCTGACAAAATATTGTCAGAACTGGATGGGATCACTGTAAGAAGAAAATTGTGATTCTGATAGTAACTGACAGTGAGGTTAGGCCCGGTTCACATTAGCGGTTGTTTGCCAAACGGACCGGATGACCTGACCGGATCCGGACCGGATCCGGATCGGAACCGTACGGTTCTGATCCGGATCCGATCCGGATCCGGTCAGGTTGCATCAGGTGGCAATCAGGATGCGATCCGGATCCGTTTGGCAAAATATACGTAAAAAAAAAAAAAAAATGTTGGGGTCTGGGAGGTCAGCAGAAGGGGGACCTGTGGAATCAGGCCCTCTGCTGTTTAGCACTCACCTCCACCTCCGACATGCTGCCAACATCCTGCCAACACCTCCAGCTCCTGCTGCTCCACTCCAAAATGCTTGCCCATGTGTCCCCAGCCAATATCGCCGCAAAAATCCGCATAGGAAGTGGGGTAGAAGATCCGGATTTCTCAGCCAGTGTGTTGTGCGGCCTCCGGTTCCCATTTGTTTGTATTGGCCGGATGGTGCAGTCCGGCTCCGCCCCGGATACGGCTGCCGGAGGGGCCGGATGAAAAAATAGCGCATGTTGGAACGGAGGCCGGAGTCCGGATCCGGCCCGGATCCGGTCCGGCTCCGGTTCTGCAGAACGGACCCATGTGAACGGACGCGTAGGCTTTAATTGCTATGCCGTGCGTCCGTTCCGTCCGTTCTGCAGGCGGTGCGGCTCCGGCACGGCGATTCCGGAGGGCCACCGCAAGTGTGAACCGGGCCTTAGTATGTAATATTCATTGGCAGCTGCGTCATGTATTTTTTTAAAAATCATTTTCCTTGCTTCAGGTTCCCTTTAAAGAGGAACTCCAGTGAACATTTTACTGCTGGCAGGTGATGTAGCTGCTGCATTGTTTTTGGCAGTTGGAAACAGCTGTAAACAGCTATTTCCCACAATGCAACAAGGTTCACAGACCGGAAACTGCCAAACATTCGTACTTTTCTTGTGGGAGGGGTTTCACCCCAATATCAGTCATACAGAGCCCCCTGATTGTCTGTTTGTGAAAAGGAATAGATTTCTCATGTAAAAGGGGGTATCAGCTACTGATTGGGATAAAGTTCAATTTTTGGTCGGAGTTTCTCTTTAAAGTAGTTGAACTGACTGATCACCTATACAAAAAAGTGGTAAATCTTTGAGTTTGCAGAACTGCTCAGGATGTGTGACAACATTGTACTGTCATACTAGATACAAAGACACAACATACTGCATCTTGAATTATCTCCCACATCTTGAAATTTATCACGGCTGCAGACTGGAGTGTCAAAGTAACTTTAAACAACATTAAACGACAGATTGGTTTACATAGCTCTGCTGTGTTTGTATCAGTTTTTCTGCGAAAATGTCGTTTTTCTTTAAAACATGATTACATTAATTGGCAGCCCTTGGGGGCATGTGCCTATAATATACATTTTGTATTCCTTGTGAAAGATTTAGTTAAGCTTTATAAAATATTAATGAACTGACACGGTTTAGGAGCTTATGGCTTGGAAGAAAAGCAGACAGCAGCCTATATATACCTGTGTGCATGTTTTGCCTTTTTGCTTAATTACCCGTCAAGCCAGCAGCTAGGTACCATACGCTACTCCCATGATTGATAAGTATCACCCCATATGTTTTCCGCCTAATGCCTGGTGAAGCTGTGTAATGCCGTGTACATCAATGTACTTATCAGGACTCCTGTTTCTAGGTCTAATGAAAGGAGAACTGTAACTATGTGCATGTGATAGGATAGAAGCCTTTTATCTGCTTAAACACTGCTAGTGTTAAAGGTTAAAATACTCAACTGTTACCGTGGTAATTCCTGCCTGTCTTGTTCACTCAGAAAATATAAGCTTCTCTATAGATAATATATGCAAAGACCTTTTAGACCTAACACTGTTTTATGTGCTTCCATGAGATAAATGGTTCTTCATTAAAAAGGAATGTTGTTAATATGCTTATTGTGAATGGTCCATGAGATACTCTATCCCTTGGCATAATTAACATTGTTGGAGGCATGAGCAGATTGACATATGGCTATTTGTTTGTCCTGAATTATGGATGCAGGGAATGCATAATTCTGCCATTAAGCTGAATTCCATATTCTTTCCTGGGATGCCATCAAAAAATAAAAGCGAATGTGAATTTTAATTTACCTAGACAAAGGAACCAATGAGGCCAAAACACTCAAGACCAGCATGTCATTAATGGTGTATAGGACACGTCATAGATTCTGTGGGTGTATTCTGCACAGTGAAAAACATTTCAATGCAAGGATTTGTAGTTGATTTTAAGTAAACCTATCCCAGTGTAAAAGGGGAGTTGTTGCTATCTTTTTAGGGCCCTTTTCCACCACAAATTCGCAATTGGCATCACAAACGCAAACAGGGGACAGATAAAAAGTTCAGTAGTTCAAGATTTGTCAAGATTTGTCTGTGTGGGGGCAGAGAATAGACATCGAAAAAACTGTTGTCATTCAATTGAAACGTTAAACAAAGATGTTTATCCTTTAACCTAAAATTATAGGATCCCAGGACGTGTAAATGTCATTAAAGTCAATGGGAATTGGTGAAAACAAAATCAGCCAGATACTTACCTAAGGAGAGGGAAGGCTCTGGGTCCTATAGAGCTTTCCCGCTTTCCTCTAATTTCCCTCGTTGCCGCCGCAGCTCCCCAGTTTGAATCCTCCGCTGTGGGGAACTTTGGAAGTCTTCGGTAGCTAAGTCCTCCCAAAGACAGGCATGTCCATACTGCAAGTGCACGAGAGCAGGTGCTCACGCATGCACAGTTTTCTGAATATTAATCCGAGTCACCCAGTGACCAACTGTGCAAAGTTTGAGAACCCTACCATTAACAGTGTAAGAATGGCTGCAGTTTACATTTGCGCAATGAAATTTGTATTTTTCTCTACCCACTTATTTCCTAACATTGTTCAGGTATGTATTTGGCTGGTGTTGGCTCCGCCTACTATTTCTAACCCTAACACACAATTATTCAATGACCAAGTTTGTTCGCTTTGCGGTCTTTGGCATCAATAATTTGCATTGAGATTAAACAAATCTAATTGCCTGTTTGTGGCTCCAACCCTTTGTCTGAATTTGAACCCCAGTCACCCAATGACCAACTGTACCAAGTTTAAGGCTTGTGCCATTAACAGTGCAAGAATGGTAGTAATTACGTATTCCCCTAGAAAATCAATAGGTGAATTTTGATTGGCTTTTGTAGGCTCCACCCACTTCTCTGAATATTAATCCTAGTCACCCAGTGACCAATTGTGCAAAGTTTGAGAACCCTACCATTAAAAGTGTAAGAATAAGAATTGCTGCAGTTTACATTTTTTCAGTGAAATTTGTATTTGTCTCCGCCTACTGATGACCCAGCATTGCCCGATTATGTATTTGGCTGGTGTTAGCTGCGCCCACTTTTCCTAACCCTAGCACACAATTAATTAATTACTCAATGACCAAGTTTGTGAACTTTGTGGTCTTTGGCATCAATAACCTGCAGTAAAATGAAACAAATCATATTGACTGTGTGTGGCTCCACCCTGTTTTATGAATGTAAACCCCAGTCACGCAATGATCAGCTGTATCAGGTTTGAGGCTTGTGCCATTAACAGTGCAAGAATGGCAGCAATGAAATATTCCCCTGAAAAATCAACAGGTAATTTTTGATTGCCTTTTGTAGGCTCCACCCACTTTTCTGAATATTAACCCCAGTCACCCAGTAACCAACTGTGCAAAGTTTGAGAACCCTAACAATAACAGTGTAAGAATGGCTGCTGTTTACATTTTCCCCGTAAAATTTGTATTTGTCTCCGCCCACTTATGACCCTGTGTTGCCCGCTTATATATTTGGCTGGTGTTGGCTGTGCCCACTTTTCTAACCCTAACGCACAATTAATCAATTACTCAATTACCAAGTTTGTGAGCTTTGCGGTGTTTGGCATCAATAATGTGCATTGGAATGAAACAAATATAAATGGCTGTTTGTGGCTCCACCCCCTTTCTGAAATTGAACCCTAGTCACCCAATGATCAACTGTACCAGGTTTGAGGCTTGTGCCATTAACAGTGCAAGAATGGCAGCAATGTAAATATTCCCCTTGAAATTCAATAGGTTAATTTTGATTGGCTTTTATAGACTCCACCCACTTTTCTGAATATTAATCCCAGTCACCCAGTAACCAACTGTGCAAAGTTTGAGAACCCTACCATTAACAGTGTAAGAATGGCTGCTGTTTACATTTTCCCCGTAAAATTTGTATTTGTCTCCGCCCACTTATGACTCGGCGTTGCCCGCTTATGTATTTGGCTGGTGTTGGCTGTGCCTACTTTTCTAACCCCAACACACAATTAATCAATTACCAAGTTTTTGATCTTTGCGGTGTTTGGCGTCAATAATTTGCATTGAAATGAAACAAATCAAATTGGCTGTTTGTGGCTCCACCCCCTTACTGAAATTGAACCCTAGTCACCCAATGATCAACTGTACCAGGTTTGAGGCTTGTGCCATTAACAGTGCAAGAATGGCAGCAATGTAAATATTCCCCTTGAAAATCAATAGGTTAATTTTGATTGGCTTTTATAGACTCCACTCACCTTTCTGAATATTAATCCCAGTCACCCAACAACCAACTGTGCAAAGTTTGAGAACCCTACCATTAACAGTGTAAGAATGGCTGCTGTTTACATTTTCCAGTGAAATTTGTATTTGTCTCCGCCCCCTTTTTGGTTATGGGAATAAAAAGTATCCTATACTTTATTCCAGGTAATGTACTATGTGTGTGCCAAATTTCATTCAAATCCGTTCAGCCAGTTTTGCGTGATCGAGTAACAAACATCCGAACTGTCCCATTTATTATATTAGTAGGATTAGTCCTGCCACTGAGTTCCCTGGGAGGAAGAGAGGGGTTTGCTGTGTAGCATTGTTATCAGCTCAGAGATAAACAGTGTTATCTAGGATTTCGTAGGGAGTGGAGTGCAGATACTTATTTTCATGTCACGGGGAAGGAAGTGGTTAACACTAGTTTTTTTGTAGAAGACATTCCTAAAAATGAAAATGAATCAAAGCTGTAGGGAATTAGGGATCTGTAGTGAAAATAGAGAGAGCCTGATACAGCTTGAGGAAGGACCTTGTCCGAAACAGCGTTTGTCGCTGTTATGGCTATCTCTTTGTCTTTTTAAACAATAAAAGAGCTATATATTACTGACGTGGTGCTGTGGACTCTTCGTAGTGAAATTAATGTCATGAATAAATTCACTTATTTGATTAGAATATTGATTTATAAATGATTTAGTCAGTGTTTGCCCATTTTAAAATCTTTGCTCTCCCTGATTTACATTCTAAGATGTATCACAGATGGTGACATCATAAAAATATACCAGGCCTCCCAGAATGCTCTGGGGATGGCGGGGAATTCCGCATAACTGACAAGACTAATAGGTTAGACATTACTGGGAGGGCAGTCAATATACAATATACAGTATATATAATATATAGTATTCAATATACAGCAATATATTGTTGTAGGAAGGGTTTCTGATGCTGAAACCAGGAAGATTACTGTGAAAGTGGGTATCCTAAATAATTTACTGCATTCTATTATATGTCACTACAGTGCTTCTTTAACCATGTAGTGTTAACCCCCCCCCCCCCCCCCCCCCCCCTTAGTGACCAGGCTATTTTTCATTAAATAGGCCTCTTCAGATTTAAGGCCTAGCTGTAGGGCCGTACATGTCAGCACACAAGTTATTCTCCCCACCAACAGAGCTTTCTGTTGGTGGGGTCATATCGCCCCAGGAATGTTTATTCATTTTTTATAAATATCTTATTTGTTTTATCAAATTTCCCTATTTTTTTTATTATTTTAACAGCCCTCCCTCCCCTTGTCAGCCTATCACAGCGATCAGCTTCAGCCTATCACAGCTGATCGCTCCTGTGTCCCCCAGTGGGACAGCCAGGTGACACGGCTGTCCCCAGTATAGCGCTGCCTTAGATGGCAGTGCTGTACAGTCCTGTTAGATGGCGATTTCGCTGTCTAACTGTCTTCGAGTGGCGAGCGGCCGCTGGGAGAGTGAGGGCGGAGTGGAACTCCATCATTTCAGCTGGGATTTGCTCGCAGTCGGCAAGAGGTTAAAGTGGTGTTAAACTTCAGTCCACTGATTTATTCTTCAGTTGAAAGCTCCTTGCTTCAGTGGGCAGCTTCTAGCCCAGGCATGGGCAAACTCGGCCCTCCAGCTGTTACGGAACTACAAGTCCCACAATGCATTTGCCTTTATGAGTCATGACTGTGGCTGTCAGACTCCTGCAATGCATTGTGGGACTTGTAGTTCCTTAAAAGCTGGAGGGCCAAGTTTGCCCATACCTGTTCTAGCCCCATCTGAGAGGTGATAACATTATCTTTTGTATACATTCCTTTGTCAGATGCATTAAGTAAACATTTGCAAAGTGCTCTCCTTCTGCTTCTAGTATGTGTGCAGTTGAGAAGTGATCACTAGATAGATTTTAATCTATAGATACAGCAGCTATGCCATGAAATATAATGGCAGCTTTCAGAGCAGATAAACTGTACTTTAGGACCTTGTAATTTGTAAACAGACAATATTAATTGTGCACAAAAGCAAATATGGTAACTGTATGGGTACTAAAAAAGTAGGAAACACATTTTTATTGAATGTTATGTCTGAGTGTTATCCCACTTTAATAAACACTACTTACATAGCCCAAAATTATTATGTCAAGGATGAGCTTTTGTTTTTTTTTATAACATGCAATATCTCACCAATTACCTTAATAAATCAGGTCCATATTCATGTAACGTTCCTGGTCCATGACAAATAAGCTGAACTGCATTACATAATTACCCTAGCTGGGCACCATTAACGTCACTCAAATTGATTAAACCAACTTTTATATTAAATGTAGACGCCATGCATGTTTATTGACTCTTTACAAATCTGAGTATTATTCAGTTCACCACTGCCTATGTAAATTAATCTATTGTTTACAGTGTCACCGAATTCCTGCAGTGTTCTGGGTTGACAAAGCGTTCTCGTATAAGAGATGTATTATTCATAAGTGTATTCACTTGCAGTAGGGTAGATTGTGTCTGAAAAACAAAGACAAACAGATTGGAATTATAGGCATCCTGTCATATGTTATGCCTGATTACTGCTCAGGGAAACATATGTAGTTATTTGTGCTGACAGTCAAAAGAAAAGGTTGTCGGTATGGGACCAATCTACCTAATTCCCTGCACCCTATGGCCAGTTCGTATACGTATGTATGAAAAAAGCACTTTCCTATGCATGACAGCTGCTGGTTTTAAGCTATTGTGTCACCAACAAAAAGTCCTGTGTCCTGTCCATAGATTGCTTTGTAGTGTCGGCACAAGAACAGTTACTTAAATTATTCATGGTTTAACATGCCCATAACTGGTGCTTTATAGTCAAGTCACTTTTATGTACTGTATACAGCTTGTGCTCTGAAATATACGTTTTCCTTTGTGTTGTCCCTGGGATAATTTAAACTGGACCTGAACTCTTAGGCCTAGTGCACACCAGAGCGGTTCTGCTGCGGTTTGCGATCAGCTTGCGGGTGCGGATCCGCTAGGGTAATGTATTTCAATGGGCTGGTGCACACCAGAGCGGGAGGCGTTTTGCAGAAACGCATACTCCCGGGCTGCTGCAGATTTTGGATTGCGGATGCGTTTCTGCCTCAATGTTAAAGGGAAGGTTCAGGGAGGGTGGGTAAAAAATAAAAATCAATTTCCACTTACCTGGGGCTTCCTCCAGCCCGTGGCAGGCAGGAGGTGCCCTCGCCGCCGCTCCGCAGGCTCCCGGTGGTCTCCGGTGGCCGACCCGACCTGGCCAGGCCGGCTGCCAGGTCGGGCTCTTCTGCGCTCCAAGGCCCGGAACTTCTGCGTCCCACGCCGGCGCGCTGACGTCATCGGACGTCCTCCGGGCTGTGCTGCGCAGGCGCAGAACTACTGCGCAGTAGAGCCCGGAGGACGTCCGATGACGTCATTGCGCCGGCGTGGGACGCAGAAGTTCCGGGCCTTGGAGCGCAGAAGAGCCCGACCTGGCAGCCGGCCTGGCCAGGTCGGGTCGGCCACCGGAGACCACCGGGAGCCTGCGGAGCGGCGGCGAGGGCACCTCCTGCCTGCCACGGGCTGGAGGAAGCCCCAGGTAAGTGGAAATTGATTTTTATTTTTTAGGCACCCTCCCTGAACCTTCCCTTTAAATATAGGAAAAACGCAAACCGCTCTGAAAAACGGCACTTCAGAGCGGTTTGCCAGACGTTTTTTGTTACAGTATCTGTTCAGTAACAGCTTACTGTAACAATACATGAAATCTACTACACCAAAAACGCTTCACAAAACCGCAAAATGCTAGGTGAAACGCTACAGAAAAAGAAGAAAAAGCGTTTCAAAATCTGCTAGCATTTTGCGGATCTGTTAGCGGTTTTTGGTGTGCACCAGGCCTTACACAGGACAGATGGAAAACTTAGAGAAATGTGCCCTGTATGTATTTTGAGAGTTAAGCCTGTTTAATTCCCCCTTTTTAGTGACTAATCACCACTGTAATTTGATGTCTCAGCTGTGTCAGCTTAGGAATCTCCACTGCCTTGAATAGACAGCTAATTTGTAAACAAAGGATGTTAACAATATTTCTGCTTCCATGAAAGCAGGCAGTAGACACACTGCAGATCTATTTCAGCATTTGTATCAGCCTTAACAAATAGTTGTTTTTCTTTAAAGGGTATTATGCTGTTGCTTATCCTTTAGAGCAGAGAGGAAGTTCTGAGTTCAGGTCCGCTTTAAGTTGAACCCCATGCATAATATTATTATTTTTTCACGTATGTAACTGTCTTCAACGTTATAAACAGAGGAAACAAATCTTAGGCTGGGTTCACATTGTAAAGGATTCATGCCTTTGGAGGTAACTTTAAAGGGGCCCTATGGCAAAAAATTGTAACATTTAAAATATGTGCAAACATATACAAATAAGAAGTACGAGTAAAATGAGCCATAAATTACTTTTCTCCTATGTTGCTGTTACTTACAGTAAGTAGTAGAAATCAGACAGAAGCGAAAGGTTTTGAAATAGTCCATCTCCTCATGGGGGATTCTCAGGGATTTATTTATTTTTAAAAACACTTAGTGAATGGCAGTTGCTCTTTCCAACTGCCAAAAAACTGTGTAGCGAGCAGGGAAGCTGGCCAGCATCATTGTTTAAATCCTTTTTTAGGGAATATCTTTATAAAGAATAAAGGCCTTGCTGAGAATCCCTTATGAAGAGATGGACTAGTCCAAAACATTTCGCTTCTGTCAGATTTCTACTACCTACTGTAAGTGACAGCAACATAGGAAAAAGTAATTTATGGCTCATTTTACTCTGGAAAAAATATACTTCTTATTTGTCTATGTTTGCACATATGTTAAATTGTAAACATTTTCACCATAGTGCTCCTTTAAGTCCGCTGTCACGTCCAAGACATGAACGCCATGTTCAAAGTAGCTCTGCTGGGTCACTTGCAAGGGACATGTCATAGATAACTGCAAGGGACATGTCACGGATAACATGCTATCTGTGACACGCCTCGTGACCATCCGGTGCCTTTAGAAATCATGCAGGTCAGGACTTTGCGTTCCTTCACTGCAACAGACACAGCAAATACTGGACAGAACGGACATGTTAGTACTTGTATGAATGGATCCCATGCATAACCTTAACCTCTTTGATGGTCCATAGTGACCTGTTCCATGAAACAGAAAATTTTAGCCTCTAGTGGGGATCCAGCCTTACCCACAGGGTCCCTGGGGAAGCCAATTACATTAGGAGGAAACTAGAGTACTATGAGGAAACCCATGCAGACACAGGGAGAACATACAAACTCTGTGCAGATAATGCCCTGGCTGGGATTTAAACCAGGGATCCAGTGCTACAAGGTGAGAGTGTTATCCACTTTGCCGCCGTAACGGGCAGTAAGAATGATTGAACTTCTATATTCAGTAGAACCTGTACGGAAGATGAAAAATTATCACCGAGGAAAAAAAGTGAATTGGATTGGGCCCAAGGTGTTTTATTTTAGCTTATAATGTTATTTCTTGTGAGCTGCATAGGGTCGTATATTAATGTAACTATGGAATACAGCTGGATTTTATTAGAGTATAAACTTACAGTTATTAGCGTCTCATTCACCATCCCTATTTCTAAACAAAGGCAGAATGAAGTGAAGTAGGCCACCTTGAAGGTATTTTGTCTTAGAGGAATTCATATTCTTTCTCTTTTACTGTGCAGTACATTCACTGTTACTCTTTGTTTTCCATTCCATTCAATATAAATTGTCTCTCTTTACAGCCTGGTTACGCCTTGTACCACCTCAACCGAAAGCTTACATTTGAGCCAAAAATAACAATCAATGCCCGCATTGTGGTGGTGGGCTCTTCCACTGTTGGAATCTCTTTTCTGGAGACCCTCGTGTTCTGGTGAGTTTTTTTGTCAATTATATTCTGTTTTAATATTGCAAATATAATATCTCTAGTATATGTTTTCCCTCTCTATTATCTCTAATATATTAGAGATGTTAGAGAAATCTCTAATATATGTGTGGGAAGCACATGTACTCCATGCTGGGGATGACGTCCTAAGCAGCTACAGGACATGATAGGGCTCAGGGTGGGAGTAAAGGGGCAGCCAGTAAATACAAGGGAGCGCGCATAAGTTAGCAGTGCACGCTACACAGCCTGTAACGTGCGCTGAGGATTTTAACTTGCGCTGCTCAAACTAAGCTATGCTGCTGTAGCAGCTCAGCTTAGTGAATCAACCCCATAGTCCAATGAGTAGACATTAGGACTTACAAAATACCTGTTTGTATAGATAGATGAGATGCATGGACTTAGAAAGCAGCTCTACTGCCTGTTTTGCATACTGCACTCCATAACAGACTTGATCTAAACAGATTTGTTTTATCTGGCCGTAAGCTCCCCACTTTCAGGGAGACCCAATTGGCTTAAAAAAATTCTACCTGATTGATTGCTATCTGTCCAACATATGACAAGCAAGACAGGTGATGCCTATATAGTTATCAGACTGTTGGCTACAAGTGTTACAAATGTTTGTTTCTACAATACAAAGTCTAATGTATGTGCAGCCATGTATCCCCACCAGCTCTCTTTACCAAGCCCACCTCTCTCTTTTCACCATCTTCCCTAGCCATCTACCTGTATATCCTCGAATATAAGTATTATTATGTATAAGTCAACCCCAAGATTTGGCCCTCTCAAGCTGGATTTTTTTATTAATTCAAGTATAAGTCTATCCAACAAAGTTCATGGCTACACTTGGGAACCAGGAAGAATTAACAGCTGCACTTGGGGACCAGGAGGGGTAAATAACTGCACTGCATAAAGTATTGCAGCCATTAAGCCCTCCTGACCTTTAAAGAGAATCTGTATTGTTAAAATCGCACAAAAGTAAACATACCAATGCGTTAGGGGACATCTCTTATTACCCTCTGTCACAATTTCGCAGCTCCTCGCCGCATTAAAAGTGGTTAAAAACTGTTTTAAAAAGTTTGTTTATAAACAAACAAAATGGCCACCAAAACAGGAAGTAGGTTGATGTACAGTATGTCCACACATAGTAAATACATCCTTACACAAGCAGGCTGTATACACCCTTCCTTTTGAATCTCAAGAGATCATTTGTGTGTTTCTTTCCCCCTTCTGCTCTCATGCACTGAAGTTTCAGGCTGCTCTTTTCTTCCTGCAAACAGCTTTGCCCTTGTCTGTAATTCCTCAGTATGTGAAAGCCCAGCCAGCTCAGAGGAAGATTTATCCAGCTTGTAAAAGATAAGAGAGAAGCTGCCCTAATCTAAATAATACACAGGCAGTGTGCATAGAGGGGCCTGGAGGGGGGAGTTCATAGCAGAACCACAACACTGAAGAACTTGGCAGCCTTCCAGACACAGGCCGACAAGTCTGACAGGGGAAAGATACATTGATTTATTACAGAGACTGTTATAGTAGAAAAAGCTGCAGTAAGCCAGAACACATTAGAATAGCTTTTGGAACTTGTAGGATGATAAAAAACAGGATGCAATTTTTGTTACGGAGTCTCTTTAAGTGCAGCCAATAACTCCTCCAAGTCGCCAAGTGCTGCAATTATCCACCACCCCTCCATAGTAAGCAATGCAGCCCAGTATCTTTCTTCCTCCCCTTGTTAATTGCTGTGGCCATGACTTTCAGACCTGTGTTTTCTTGGCATTCCCTTTATCGAGAAAGTGTCAATTGCAACTGGGTATATTGGTGCAAATGGGAATGCCACTAATAGTGCACACATTACTCAGTGTGCTCAGTGTTGCAGGCATTCGTTGGTAAAATGTCAGTGTCTCACAGGCAATGTATGCCTCTTCAACCTTCTCATATTAAAAGTAAGCAAAAGGTGCAAATGGGAGGAGGGTTATAAAGCAGCATGGGTGCTGCGACTCACTCTGTAAAGGTTGAGAGAGTGGTGCGTCCCCTACTTCCTTGGCTATAAGTGGACTTTTCTACTACTTGCAATGTGGAGACTTTTCTTCACTACACTTCGTTGGCAATTGACGTCCAGGTCCGACTCGAGTACAAGTTGACTTCTAGACTTCTAGACTTCTAGTCGAGTGTATACGAATTTTCTCTTTCTTTCCCCATTTCTTTATCTTCTTCTTCTTTCTACATCTGCGCCCCCTCTAAAAAATTCTATATCATATTTAGCATATTCCACCTGTACCCAAGTCGGCACACTCTTCACTAGCAATTTCTGTTCTATTTGTCTTTTTGTTTTGGTGTTGTTTTTATGTACTTTTTTTATTCTTTCAAGCAATATGTTTAAGCCATATAAATTATATTTGAAATGGTAGAAAGGGTTATATTTTTGAGAGTGGGGTGAAGTTATGTGACAATCTCCGTTAATGGAGAGAGAATTTTATTACAAACATTTTGCAAGTAAAGTCAAACAGAAAACCTCTGTTTGCATTTATAAGTATGCCACTGACACGCGGAAAATGATTAAATTAAGTACTATAAAACATTTACTACTTATTTGTATAATTTTGCAGCCACTTTTGCCGCACGCTACAAAGGTTTCTTTCAATGAAAATACAGTGATTGAAGCAATTTAACAGCCTTTAATCCTTTAAAGAGGGAAGTCTTTTTTTCTTATATTTTATGTAATTATTTTAAAAAGCTTGTATCCATGGATACAAAAGTAGATTTGCTATCCTTTATAATAATACTTGGAATATAGCTGTTTAATTAAAAGCAGCGTATGCAAAAATGTAAGAGCTTGTTAAAGTAAAAAAGCAAAAATCCAACATTAATAGAGGTAGAAAGAAAAGAGGGGCGCTCTAAGTCCGCTGCACCACTATACTATGCATCAATAGGACAGGTCTCACCTGTTTACGATGGGGCTGGCACAGCGTACACAGCCCGGATTCGCCTTGTCCCTCTTAGCCGAGCCGGGGACTGAGCTCTAGCGCGGGGCGGAAGTGACGTCACTCGCTCCAGGAAGTGGTGGATCAATAGCCAGACGACGCTAGGCAGCTCTATACAGAGCTTCTGGTGCTGGAAAGGACCTCTTCCAACCGTGTGTGTGGTGGATGGTACCTCTTTCTGTGCATAAATCTTGCTGTAATCCCGATATCCAGGGACACGCTGGTGCTCTGCTCAGCGTGGATGGAAACTGACCACGTGATATCCTGGTCAGCTGATACCCAGACTTCCTGTTCCTGGCTTCTCTGCACTCCACCAGTGGCTCCAATCCCAGACTGCTACTGGGATTGGAGCCACTGGTGGAGTGCAGAGAAGCCAGGAACAGGAAGTCTGGGTATCAGCTGACCAGGATATCACGTGGTCAGTTTCCATCCACGCTGAGCAGAGCACCAGCGTGTCCCTGGATATCGGGATTACAGCAAGATTTATGCACAGAAAGAGGTACCATCCACCACACACACGGTTGGAAGAGGTCCTTTCCAGCACCAGAAGCTCTGTATAGAGCTGCCTAGCGTCGTCTGGCTATTGATCCACCACTTCCTGGAGCGAGTGACGTCACTTCCGCCCCGCGCTAGAGCTCAGTCCCCGGCTCGGCTAAGAGGGACAAGGCGAATCCGGGCTGTGTACGCTGTGCCAGCCCCATCGTAAACAGGTGAGACCTGTCCTATTGATGCATAGTATAGTGGTGCAGCGGACTTAGAGCGCCCCTCTTTTCTTTCTATCTCCACTACAGTGTTTTCAATGGGAGCAGCCGAGTTCAAACTGCGGGGGCCTGATCGCTATTTAGGGGCACACACTAGCTCCATATTTCCTTGGACATTAATAGAGGAACCTGGATGTTGACTCTGTGGATTATGATAAAACATGTTTGTGTGTTAGCAGTGATGGTACTAATACATGGGGAGAAATCATTCACTGTTATGTGCCCATTTTCTTTGAACCATTGCCGGGACAAGATCCTCCAGCACCCAAGGCTGAGACACCACTGGGCTTGATTCACTCAACCGCAGCACGGTGTTGTAGTGGTTAGCACTCTCGCCTTGCAGCGCTGGGTCCCCGGTTTGAATCCCAGCCAGGTCAACATCTGCAAGGAGTATGTATGTTCTCCCGAAGTCTGCGTGGGTTTCCTCCAGGGACTCTGGTTTCCTCCCACATCCCAAGAACATACAGATAAGATAATTGGCTTTCCCCTAAATTGGCCCTAGACTACGATACATACATAATTATATGACTATAGTAGGGATTAGATTGTGAGCTCATCTGAGGGACAGTTAGTGACAAGACAATATACTCTGTACAGCGCTGCGGAAGATGTCGGCGCTATATAAATACTAAATAATAGTAATAACTCATATCACAGCCGTTTTCGCGTGAAAATTCGCAATTGCTTGCAAAAATGTACGATTGCGTGCACAAATTCGCGAACACGAAAATGCGCGCAAAAACGGCTGTGATATAAGTTATCACAGTTTAGTGAATCAAGCCCACTGATTGCTATTAGACGAAGAGGCACCCTCCCCTCCACACACACACACCTTAATTTCTAGTTATCTGGCTTGCAGTCACTGCCATGAATACCATATTCTTATTTCTCTCTGCTTCAAACACAATGGGCTTGATTTACTAAGAGGCGCTAACCTACTTAGCACGTCTAAATTCTTAAGGCGCGCTAACCAGGGTGCTAAGTAGGTTAGCACCAGTTTTCTCAATCAGATCGTGCGCTAAGTACCACGCGCAAAGTTTTGCGCGCGCAAAGTCCTATGCGCGCGCTAAGTCCCATAGGCTTTAGTGGGCACTTTGCGCAGAGCGCCCTGCGCTCTGTGCAGTGCGTGCGCAAAACTTTGCGCGCGGTACTTTGCGCACGATCACTACTTCTCACATTTCAACTGAGTTTAGACGTGATAAGGGCCAGTGCTAAAGTTAGCACCGTTTTGTAAATCAAGCCCAATAAGGGAATGGTAGCTGAGTGAGTTGTGCGCCCCTTCTACACTGCGCCCGGAGACTGGAGTCTCTCTCGCCTCTGCCTCGGCCCAGCCCTGCTTTTAACCCCTTCATGGTGGCATAATTGTAAATTAATATTATGTATGACTGTTTAGAGTGCAATCACTAGACTTTTGTTTTCTGCTCTAAGCTGCTTTTCTAGCCAAGAACCTAACAAATGCATTAATACCCAGCATGTGAACATTGTTATCATTACCTTAATTACTATTATTAACATTTATATTCTATATTTTTGAATAAAAGAATTCTCTAGAATTTCCCTCCCTTCTTTGGGACTTCATTTCACAATATGTGTAGTACTCACCCGCTGTAACTGTCTTTAGACACAACGTAAACTCACCTTTTTCAGGCAAGCATATAATCTCACCTAGGGCACGCTAGTCATCAACCATTACACCACCTTGTACGCAGCTTCCCCTTACCAATTGTTCTACACCTTAAAGGGAACCTGAACTAAGTAAAATTATTTAAAATAAACACATGACGTAGCTGCAAATGAATATTACATACTCACCTCCCCGTCAGTTCCTCTCAGAGGCTCACCATTTTCTTCTTACATTGATCCTTTCCAGTTCTGACAATATTTTGTCAGAGCTGAAATATACCAGTTGCTGTCAGTTATATACCAGATGCTGTCAGTTATTCAGTTAACTGAATGTGCAAGGTAATGTCCATGTTTCCCTATGGCTCAAGTAGGTGATATTACAGTTTAACAGTGCGCTGACCAGGAAGCTGTTATGGGTAATGGCCATTTTCAAAATGGAGGATGGAGAATTCCATTGATTACAGTGAAAAAATGGGGCGCAGGAGAGGAGAAGGAGATTGAGGAGTAGACTACATGGGAGGTAAGTATGAGGGGTTTATGTTTATTTTGACTTTTAATTTTTAGTTCACGTTCTCTTTAAAGCTAATGGGAACCCGTTTTTTTTTTTTAAAAAGTCAGATACTCACCTAAAGAGAGGGAGGCTCTGGGTCCCATAGAGCATTCCCTCTCCTCTCCTGGTCCCCGCTGCTGTCCTGGCTCCCCCGTAGCGGTATTCGACCGTTTCGGACAAATACCGCTGTCTCTCGGCCGAAGGGAGGCTCCGGAAATGCTTCGGGAGCCCGAGTGCTCCCGAAGACGGGCCACTCTACACTGTGCACGCGCCTTCTATGACGCACTCGCGTGTGCGCCGCCTGTCTTCGGGAGGACTCGGCTCCTGAAGACTTCCGAAGTCCCCTCAGCGGGGGATGTGAACGGAGGAGCCAGCACCGGGGGCACCGGGAGAGGAGAGGGATGGCTCATTAGGACCGAGCCTTCCCTCTCCTTAGGTGAGTATCTGCCTTTTTTTTTTTTTTTTTTTAATACGGGGTTACATTAGCTTTAAAGAGAATCTGTATTGTTAAAATCGCACAAAAGTAAACATACCAGTGCGTTAGGGGACATCTCCTATTACCCTCTGACACAATTTCGCCGCTCCTCGCCGCATTAAAAGTGGTTAAAAACAGTTTTAAAAAGTTTGTTTATAAACAAACAAAATGGCCACCAAAACAGGAAGTAGGTTGATGTACAGTATGTCCACACATAGAAAATACATCCATACACAAGAAGGCTGTATACAGCCTTCCTTTTGAATCTCAAGAGATCATTTGTGTGTTTCTTTCCCCCTGTTCTCATGCACTGAAGTTTCAGGCTGCTCGTTTCTTCCTGCAAACAGCTTTGCCCTTGTCTGTAATTCTTCAGTATGTGAAAGCCCAGCCAGCTCAGAGGACGATTTATCCAGCTTGTAAAAGATAAGAGAGAAGAGAGTAGCTGCCCTAATCTAAATAATACACAGGCAGTGTGCATAGAGGGGCCTGGAAGGGGGAGTTCATAGCAGAACCACAACACTGAAGAACTTGGCAGCCTTCCAGACACAGGCCGACAAGTCTGACAGGGGAAAGATACATTGATTTATTACAGAGACAGTGATAGTATAAAGTGCTGAAGTAAGCCAGAACACATTCGAATAGCTTTTGGAACTTGTAGGATGATAAAAAACAGGATGCAATTTTTGTTACGGAGTCTCTTTAAAGGACATCCAGGGTAAACTCTATATGCAGCTTTACTTACTTGGGACTTCTTCCAACCCCTGGAAGTCTGTCTATCCCTCGCTGCAGCTCTGGTCTTCTCCTGGTTCCAGTATTTGCGGTGGCATATACTGTAATTGCGAAACACACATGTAGTGCGGGAAAAAGCTAGTGTGTTCCCTGCCTGAAGAGGGCAAATTTCTGTTTTGCATAGCATTTTTAGTAAGATGGCTTTTTGATCCTTTTTAGCCCCTTACACACTCCTAGGAGTTCTGGTTCACCATTAGCTTGCTGGGAAATCTGTAACTCTGGGTATTTCAAGTCTTACCTATAGAGCCATATTGATTCATGCCATGCACTAATGAGGATCAACCAGTCTGAAACAGTCTGTATGCATGTTGGATTAATATAACCCTATACAATTCTGTTCTGGAGGTGTGCCTAGCTTTCTAGGACAACAAAGGGACGATTTACATTTTCAGCAGTGAAGCAGTGTGGGACACCTCATATGCTCACTCCAACCTGAATAATCACAAATACCTTCTGTTTTAAGAAGGCAAATTTCTGTTTTGCAATATACATCACTAACTATTTCTAATGCTGGGCATCCATGGCTCGTTTTTGCCGCTCGATTCTGAAGTCGATTCTTTTATCTTCTGCTCGGTTTTCTTATCTTTTTCCATTCACTGCTATCACAAATCGAGCGGCGAAACGATCGAGCGGGAGATCGGACATGTTGGAAATGATCTATCGAGCCATCTAAATGGCTCAAAAATGAACCGTGTATTCCCAGCATAAAAAGAGCACACAATTGTACCACAGTACAAGAACAGTTTTTGGAGGAAGCCTTCCATACGTTGTTAAGGTAACACGGTACAGGGGGCGGGGATTCTGATGCTGTGTTTGTAACCCCTTCATCACAGACAACACACAGACAGCTCTTTCTCTTCACCTAAAACAATTATTCATCCTACTTGGACTACCTGGACAAATGTCTTAGAGAGTTGTGAGGATGAGAGTTAGTAGGCCAGTACCTGCTGATCTTTTTCATCAACATTGCAGCTTAGGCTTCTTTCCCACTAAGATGTTGCGTTTAGATGCCAAGTTCAGGTCGCATAACGTGCCCCTAACGCAACGCATAGTGGGCTTGAAGTTGGACGTCATATTGAGACACGTTATGTGGCTCTTCATGCGTCCGTGATGCCGTGATGCGTACTTTTGGACACATGCGCCATCACGTGGTCCCGCCAGCCAATCGCCACACAAAGCGGCCGCTCCAGGAAGTAAACACTGCACGTCACACAGTGCAGTGAATATTAATTAGCCATGTGGCTGGCCACGGAGGAGGAGGGGAGACCTCCTCCTCTAATATTACTGAGCATGTGCAAGCAGTCTAACGCTGCTTAGCCAAGTATAACATACAGCATGCAGCACTTTGTTTAAACGTGCTGCGTTACAATGTAACGCAACGTAGGCACTGTGAACAGCCCATTTAGTTTCCATTGCTGTGAGTTAGGTTGCGTTACAGGCTGCACTAATGTGCGCCTGTAACGTCTTACTGTGAAAGCAGCCTAAAGGGAATCCAAAGTGAAACTAAACTTATGATATAATGATTTATTTGTATGTGTAGTACAGCTGAGAAGAATTAAGAAACTGCAGTCGTCATCTATGCAAAAGAGCTTCTCTGAGCCCTCCGACCAAGCTAGGTTGGCTACAGTGCTGTTTTCTGAAGCACTTGTTTCTTGGTTGTTTAAGGGTTTACTGCAGGAAAGTTCAAAGGGTCATTAGCTTTGCTCTGTTTCATAGTTTAAAATACAGTATGTAGTTTGTAAACTGCAAATATTAGAGAATGATGTAATGTTATAAAAAAAAAAAAAAGCGATGTACACATACAATTCATTATATCATATTTTTTTTTTTGCTTCATTGTCACTTAAAATGCTGTCGCTGAGCTATACGCTTGTCTTTGGTGGTCAAAAGAGTAAAGGAATTTAACACGCCTAAGTTGACTTATCCTTTAATTATGATAGCTGCTTCTTATTTGTGGGGGAGCAAATATAGATAGGTCTTCTAATCTGCCTGAATGTTCATCTCCCATCAGGAATGGCAACAGTGGTCAATGGCTTTCCCCTGTTATACAAATCATTACAAGACCATCACCTGATCTGGAGGATAATATCTGGGTCACACAATTCTCTTCAAAAGTCAATAGGCAGCTAAAGAGTAGTTTAAACTGATAGAGCAGGGTTGTTATTTTTTTCAGTGAGGCTACCGTAATTATAAAACGTTGGCTGTGACATTTCATATTCTACAATTTGGCGATGACCTCTGTTAATTGGAGTGATGTTTTCTTCAGCAGCTAAAATCCCTGAGACTCTGCTGTATCTTGTCTGCGCCTCAGTTTAGCAGTGGGATTTAATCCTTTCCTTTGTATACAGGTGGAAGTAATGTAATTGCTTCTTGATAAGGGTAAATATCCTTTGTAATCCATGATTGAAAATTTCTTCTTAATCCATCCGGTACTGGAAGTAAGTTTCAAAGAGATGGAGAAATGTAATGTAGATACTGCAGAGATAAGGGAAATTACATGAGCCTAGGAAGAGAAATAAAATAAAGTGATGTTGCTGTATACGGATTAAGAAATCTGATTGATCATTCCTATGTGCAGAGGATTATTTGCACTGCAAATGTGCTGATATATTTGAAATGAGAATCTGTCTGCTTCAAAGGCACATTTGAATATTGCTTTCTCCCAATGCCTCGTCTGATCCCTGGCTTGTCTTTGCACGACCGTCTCTTTCTCATGTCAATATGCTTTTTATGTGTCTCTGGGTATCTCTACAAGTTCATTTGCAGATGATTAGTTATTGAGAAGGTACAAGGGAGATAATTTATTTGGAAAAAAAACGAAATTAGCTCGTATAAATAGAAATATTATTTTGAGCAGAATGTATACTTTTGTTTGTGTTATGTGAGTTGTTCCCCACATTTGCTTTTAAAGGACCACTCCAGCGAAAAAAGTAGGCAGTTAAAATCTGACAGAACTCACAGGTTTTGGACTAGTTCATCTCCTCATGGGGTATTCTCAGGGTTATCTTTTGTTTTCAAAAGCATTTCCAGGACTGCCAAAACAGTAAGATACCAGCCAGCCTCCCTACTCACTTGCACACTATTTTGGTAGTGAGACTTAGCAACTGTTGTTCAGAAAATGCTTTTGAAAACAAAGAAAACCCTGAGACTTCCCCATGAGGAGATGGATTAGTCCAAAACCGGTCAGTTCTGTCAGATTTTAACTGCTTGCTTTTTTCGCTGGAGTGGTCCTTTGGCAACATTTACCTGTCAGTGCTGCTGATGTTTCAAATTCCCCTTGCAGTATAGTAACATTAATATACAAGTCTAGTAGATGCCACCTAATAGTGCCCACTAAGGATACAATCTTTTTTTGAAGGAGGCACCCCAATTACGCAACTAATGGTGCCCATACAATTTTTGTTTTCTCTTATTAGATAATTTGGTTTGAGTGTTCAGTTCGAAAACATTGCATTGTTGTTTTTGAGCTACCATACATGAACATTCGATTTGTCAAAAAATCCAGAAAAAATTATCCAATATAAAGATTTTTCCAACATGTCCGATTGGATTTTCATTGAAAAAAATTGGATAATCGTTCATGTTTCTTGATCGAAAAAAAGATTATTTTCTACTTTTATTCAATTTGATCGTTTTGGTGGAATAAATTAATAAATCGAATGTTTTTACTGTACCATGTATGGGCACCATAACAGTATGAATGACAATTTGAAATGAAACAATCTGACCTCAGATTTTGTGGACACTTAATGGACGATGCTTTACGCAGACCTTACCCATTTCTTCAGGCCATAATTATAGTGTTTTAACAGCTCTGAGTCCATGGAGCTCTAAACTAAGACACTATCATTTTGACCTGAGGAAGTGGGTAAGGCCTGCGAAACATGTCATCCTTTACGTGTCCAATACATCAAATTCATTTTTACTCTTTTTTTTCTCTCTGGGGTAAGATTATTTTATTTCATATTGTCATTCATACTGTTAGTTGCATAATTTGAGCTGCCTTCTCCCACCCACCTTTGAATTTAGTCTTAAAAATTCAGCCCTTAAATTGAAGATAATGAGACTGCAGGATAGTTCTGTGAGGGTCTTTTAGAAAGTAACAGCTGATTGCTTTTATCTCCCACAAAAGGTATTCTTTCTGTCTAACTTAACGTAAATCTGTCAGGATAATCTTTTCTCTCACTGCAGGACTTGTCACAGCATTACGCCAGTAACTGTTTGTTCATCAGCATTAATATGAATGCCTTACACCAGAATTCCTCCAACTCATAGGTGAGGAGTGTGATGTACTTTAACAAAAAGAGTGAAAACCTTGTAAAAAGATACGATAAATGCTTAAATAAAGTAGGTGATTATGTGGAGAAATAATCAAAAGATACAGAGGCCCACATGCAATTAGCTTTGTACATCAATCACCATCATCATCTATCGCATGTCATGTATCACATGGCAGTGTAAAGGCTCTTACACACACCTGACTAAGGCGGCCGATAACGACAGCCTCAGCCGATAGTCTGGCGTATCTACAGCAGCTGCTGACCCCCTAACCCAGGTATGTCAAACTGGTCCTGCGAGGGCCGAGATCCTCACACATTTTTGATACAGCTCAAATGAATTGATGAGTTTGAATCAGGAAAGGTGTGGTCCATCAGGTAGAACACATTCCTTTCTTTCTCAGTCCATCCTAAACACTGGCATGGATCTGGCCCTCCAGGCCTGGAGTTCGACACATGTGCCCTAACCCATGAGCGATCCGCCCAGCAGATCGCCCGATGGCCAATCACATTGTCTGCACCGCTTCTCTGCCCGCCTTGTGACATCAAGCACGTGTTGCTCCGTCGTCCCTCCGCCCCTTCACATAGCAACAGAATGTGTCATCAACTACGTAAATTACACGCATCCATAAAAGCACGCGAGTGAAGTTGCCCTAGGGGATCGGGTCCCGATCCCTGAAGGGCGACACAAGTCTAGAGGTGTGTATGCACCTTAAGACAGCTCCCTTTGACTGCAAGCATGGATGTTAGAAGAGGGCTGTGATAGAAAGACTAATATAAGAGGCGGGTGCTGTCTGTGGTGCTGAATGTATATTTCTTTATCAAAGAAACAGATTCTGCTCAGAATCACAATCATTTTTTTTCTAAACTGTGGTGACCCACTGCAGTTTCCAATCAACTTGGTGCTCCAGTTGGTGGCCAGTGTGTGGCAATGGGGATTTGGATGCAATCTGTAAAACTTTATTTTCCCTGCATGCAAATCAGAAGCAGCCTATTGGTTTTAAAATCACGCTGAGTGAAAATAGTGCCAACAGGTTTTGGATTGGTCCATCACGTCCTGGGCGTTGTCAAAGTGACAGCCTCAGATTCAGTAGGTCAGCAATGAATTTACTCATTGTTGGGAGGGAGGTGCCAAAAGATAATAGGGGAATTAAAACAGAGAAAGGAAGTGAAATGGGACACTTATTCCTTCAAAAGGATGTGGAAAGCATATAAAGCTCCATACACAATAAAACTTGGTCAAGGCAGCAGATATTGTCTGCTTCTACTGAGAATCTAGCATGTGTACAGAAGCCCTAACCCTCTTGGGTGCTCAGCCAATGATTGGGCTGGCGGATTGCTCCAGCTGACAGTATTGCTCTCCTCGCTCACCCAACTCCTGCATGACATCACGCATGCACCGCTCTGTCGCCCCCCCCCCCCCCCCTCACCGGGCATCATGCCTCGTTCGTGTTTACCAGGCTTCAGGTATATAAACGCAACTGCATTACAAAACACTTTTTAAGGGTTCGTACCTCTTTCTTCAGACGAAAGAGGCTGTACAACATAGATGAGACTTATGCAAAGGCTGTGCTACAAAAATTACATCAGAAATCAATAATAAATAATAATAATTTTATCTTGAAAATGATAAAACAATGTATAAAATATACACTTATGCACTTAGGGTGACCTGGAATTGGGAGTACTTTCCTATTCTGTGCAATCCATCTGGTAATACCCAGATACTGCATTGGCTTGAAATGGCACATGCATAGTCAAATGCCTGATGACTACTAAATCCTGGCAGCAGATCCATTGCAGGCTGAGCCTGTATAATGACAGCGTTGTGATAACTTCTGTTATCTGGCTGAGCAGTACCCAATATCCTGCACATCTGTCCTGCCTGGCAATCACCAGTCCAATGCTGGCTGTTTAATTAGGCATTTTATCTCTAGATTTGTCTCAGGACATCTGAAGCCTTCCAACACTGCCTGTCACTTATTAGTTGACTAATTAAGTAGTTTGTGCTTACTTGCTGATCACAGAGCTGAGAGGTAATAAATGGTTGGGGGGTCGTTATTGTATTTCCCTATCTGTAAACTCCACTGTAGCCTGATAAAAGTGGACAATTCCTACAGCCTGACTATATTGTCATGGATGGGGAAAGCTGCACAGAAATTGACATTGTTGTGGTTGGGCATGTGTTGCCATTAATCTCTCATCACTCCAAAGTTATTTGTGTCTTTTGAGACAAGTGAATAAAGCACATATCATGTGTGAAGATTGATTGGAGGAATTTTCCCTTATTGCAGGTGATAGATGGTATCATTGAGTGCACATGAGAATTGCTCGGATAACTGTTCTATATTAGTGTAATCTGTTCTCATTGATCTGAAACCTAAGTAAACACACATGCATAGGGCTATTCTTTCTCTTTGTTCTTTTCAAATAGATGTTCAATTTCTGTCTCTTATCTATTGTCAGTGTTCATTTAGCTAGCAGCCTTATTTATTCATCCTGTTACTACCCTACAAGACAAATCTAAATGCTGTATAGACCTATTTCTCAGACAAAAATGCTGGTCTATATGCACAGCCCCATCTCCAAGATACAATTCCACGTGCGATTGATCGAATTCGATTGGATCGATTAAATCCGACATGTCCGATCGGGACTCTGTGAGGCGCTCAGTGTTGATGATACTGGCAGATGCTGTTTACTCCTATCTGTTATTGCCTGATGAAGCGGGTTTGTATCCCGTGAAACGCGTTGCACTTTATTTGGAGTATCCAATAAAATTGTTTTGACTGAAAATCCACAGTCGTGTGTTCTGCTTGGAGGGGGTGAGTCCACCACTGCCTCCTCTATTACCAAGATGGGTTTTTAAGTTCTTTTAGTGTTTTTTTTATCCTATTGGCGCCTCTGTTATCCTATTATCTCCATAGAGACAGTACACACCACTCAGGTACAGTATATCTAAGTGACATGTCTGTACAAGTCTTATTCACAATAATATTGTCCAGAGGAAATGCCTTGCTCCTCACAGGCAATGCTTATGGAAGGAGTCTTTACTCACAGGTTGCCTACTATGTATACATCAAAGAGTGTTTCGATATACAAGTCTACTTGACTAACTTGAGGGTCCCTTGGGAAGCGACACTAAAACTTTTGGGATTTCACCATCTACAGTACATACTACTATTTAAAGAGTCACAGCATCCAGAGAAATTTCTGTATGCAAGGTCAATATAGAATGGCTAGTATTTTGGGGCCATAAGCTGGAACTGCATTAAAAACAGACACAATTCTGTGTAGAAATGACCGGTACTTATTGGACTCAGGAAGTCAGTTGCTATATCCACAAATGCAGGTTAAAAAAAACTGCCAAGCAAAGACAAATTCTTATATAAACATGATCATCCCACATTAAAGGATACCTGAGTGGTCGTAAATTGTAAAAAAAAAAAGGGGGGGGGGGGAATGTGTAGGAAGCAATCCTCATGCTCCACCCATTCTCCTCCATCTCCCTTCATTACCTGGTCAGCCAGGTCGGTGAGTAGCGCACAGGCATCCTTGATCACTGGCCTACATAGTTGTGACTTCATGCGCATGTGCAGCAGAGCACTCCTGGCTGCAGGCGTGTGATCACGGTCGTGTGTCGCCGGGCCTTTAAGGTAATCCGGGTGTTTGTCTTTGTCAACCCTATCAGAACAGATCCAGTTGCATCTTATAGCTTGGCTGTCATGATCGCTGTACTTACTGTGTCCACTGCTGGAGACCAAGGTCCGATCTGACTATGTATGTCACATGTTGCATTTTTTTTTTTTTACAAATATGTATATACAGTAGCAAGAACAACTGTGTGAACCCTTTGGAATGATATGGATTTCTGCACAAATTGGTCATGAAATGTGATCTGATCTTCATCTAAATCACAACAATAGACAATCACAGTCTGCTTAAACTAATACTGAAAAAATAATAAAATGTTTCCATGCTCTTATTGAGCACACCATGTAAACATTCACAGTGCAGGTGGAACAAGTATGTGAACCCTTGGATTTAATAACTGGTTGAACCTCCTTTGGCATCAATAACTTCAACCAAACGTTTCCTGTAGTTGCAGATCAGATCTGCACAACTCCTCGCTCCAATTAGCTCTTGGAGATGTCATTAGTCTTGGGGTTCACATACTTTTTCCACCTGCACTGTGAATGTTTACATGGTGTGTTCAATAAAAAATGGAAACATTTCATTATTTGTGTGGTATTTGTTTAGGCAGACTGTGATTGTCTATTGTTGTGACTTAGATGAAGATCAGATCACATTTTATGACCAATTTGTGCAGAAATCCATATAATTCCAAAGGGTTCACATACTTTTTCTTGCTACTGTATAAATATGTATACAGTATATTAGGTGAGATCTGCACACCAATATGGTATACTGGTATGTAGGGTTGATAGGTGCTATTAACTAGAGGGTGAGTAGTGCCTTCAGAATTAGTATAATCAGGCAACTCAGATTTCCAGTTAGCTTTCAACTAAGGTAATATTTATACTTTTTTTTTTAACAGTAAATATTTATTGGTTTATTAAGAGTGGTACAAGTTATAAACATGTTGACACATAACAAGTATAAACCACAGATTAGTGGGATGGGTAAAAGTAAAGGAACAATATATCACATTAAAACAAAACCCATTACTTATACTCAAAATGTTCCAACTAGGAAGCAGAAGTAGAATATGAAAAGATCAACTACAACAAGAAACATTCAAAAAGGTAATGAACAGTAGTGAACAATAGTAAAAAAAAAGTGATGAACATTGGTAAGCATTAGTAAACATGGGTGGTGTACCCTAGGTAGCAATAAGGGATGTGAGAAGCCCAGGGGAGGCGTACATTTTTTAACTGGTTAGGGGTATTAGGCTCCGTATCTGATGGATTGGGGATAATAGTTATTCCGTAAATATTTATACTTTTATTGTGAAGCAGAACAAAGCTGAATAATCCAATGTTTCAGAATTTTGCAGGACCCATTTATGCAGGTAAGAAAACAAAATAGGCCTTGCAAAATGGAGAACATATGGAGTGTGTAATAAACAATACGTGAGACACTGAGAACCAATGCATTTACAAATAAATCCCCCAAACAATAGTGAATACTCCAGTGCAAAAATCAGTATTATCACTTGCATTCTCTGAAAGGCTACAGTTTTCCGTACCACCTTCCTTTGTACCCGCAATGTACTGGACAAATAAAATATATGCATACATTTGACAAGTCTGCATAGAAAACATGTAAAAACAATTTATGAAGGTATTTATGCTGTAACTTGAGATGTTTAAATATTTTTGGTTGAACATCTCAGAAAATATGCATATTTTTCTTTTTTTGCAATATAATTAAATGGTGGCAGCTTCCATATAATTGAAAAAGAAAGCTCTTTATGCCTTGAAAAAATACAACATTTGTTTGGAAATCAAAAAAGTCTCTGGCCAAGAATCTAGGTCACTAAAAAGTGACCAAGATATTTAAACTTAAAGTTGTAAAAATGTGGTAAAAAATTGGGTTTAGTCTGTTGCGTATATCAAAGATTTGCCACAATTCATTATCTGTCAGTGTGTACAGAAGTATCATTATCCTTTAAAAGATGCAAACATCGCTCAGCCTCTGATTATCAGAGCGATTAGACAATGTGAGACAGTTTCTGAAGGATACAATCTAATATGGATTATGTGCTATGAAACTACTACAATGGATCAGGGTTGAGACCAGCTGCACTCTTCTCTTTCTCTCCCTTCTGTCTTTGTTCTCTCTTTAATGCTCTGGGTCAGATGCAGTTCCAAGAGATAAAATACTTGCTGCAAGTGAGTCTTTTATCCCCCTGACATTGCATACAAGTTAATGTGTGATTCCGTTTTAAAGTTACCATTCCCGATGTCCCAAGGTTAATCTCACATAGCTTATTACAGAAACTGCCTAAAGGTATTTTAAGCAAAATGATAGGTGATTTTTGGGCAAGTTGCTGGGCGATTTCTAAACAACATTGTGGTTGTAGAGCTTTATCTTCAGCACCACTCACCACTTCTTGCTTCAAAGGTTTTGGTTTTTTTTTTAATATATTTTCATTTTGCCACCGGAACAATACCAGCTTGCATGGCCCATGACATGGGGAAATTTCTACAAGAAGGAGAAATTTTGCTTTGTTATTGCAAACCCCTCACCATGCCAATGACAAGAGTCTCATCTCTACCTCGTGCTTGGGAAAGTGGAGGGAACTATCCTACACATGTGGCAAGGAGGAGAAAATTAGTAGAGGAACAATATAAAGGCACGGACATCCGCCTGGGGAAGTGGGCAATTTTATTGTCCCTTCCAGTTTTTGCCCCGCATTTTTTCTTCCCCTACTCAAAAATGCACTTTAATGAAGTAAATTATAAATTTTCATGTTTGAACAAGTAAACAAACATTTTTTTGTATAGGCACAATTCAGTTCACATCGATACTAAGGGTAACTCACTAATTTCCACCTATTCAGGACCTCCTGATCATCTAACTGAACATCATGCTTTTTCTTTTCTTCTTCTTGTGCTTCTTTTTGTATTTATTCCTTTTTTCCTTCTTTCCCTTTTTCTTCCCCTCTACCCTTCAAGCCTAAAGGTGTGGTTGTAACTGAGCTGTGCCATACTCATTTTTGGCCATTAGAGGGAGCTCTTTCTCCTCTCTGATGGTACCATTTTTACGCATGCGCCATGCATAATAATGCAGTACGCGTGTATCCATTGGTCACGCATACAATACTGGCGCCATGCGTAATTGTATACGTGTGTGTCGCACAATGACGTATATGCGTCAATACGTACGTGCACACATTGCGGAAGTATGGGCGGCGCCGGAAGTGACGCCACACGCCGGCTCTGGATGATATATAACCAGAAGCCATTGCCCGCATGGTTGTAGCCTCTGTAGAAGCGCTGTTTAGCACGAAACGGCTGTCAGGCATCCAGTGCCCAGCACCCACCACCACCCACGCCTCTTCTCACAGGGTATGTGCTCCACCAATTGCATTTTGATTTGATGTTGTACAATCGCACATCTGCACCTTATGATGTTATAGCAATAAATTAAACACCTGCAGCAGTGCCAGCTTTCCATTTTTCTTTATTTGCCTGAACAATATAAAGGGAAAGAAAGATATATGACAATGAAAATGACAGAAATAGATGATGTCACAGAATACAAATATACCAAAGAAGAAATAAGATTACAGAATAGAAGATAGAAGTATACAAATAAAAAAAAAAAAAGCTACAAATGAAAAAAATGTTTTTATGTTAATAACTTTTTTATTGTTAACTCTTATTTCAAATACACTTTTTACAACAAATCCTTTCTTTGAAAGGGGTAGTGGACAAATATAAATGACTTCCTATTATTTATCATTAAACAGACCTGAATTCTTACACAGCACACAATGAAAAGTCTTTATTCCACATATAGTTCCTGAAGAAATTCACTGCTCTGTATTCTGTGTATATTTAGTCAAATTAAAGTGTCTAATTAGTTCTTATCAGGAGCTGTGAATAGACTGCAGTAGCTCTGCCAAGGCAGCTTTCTCCATACAGTAAACACTGAGGCTTAACCCTTTCAGTGTTCCCTGGAAAGTGAAATCAAGTTAACATTTCAGGCTTACCACTAGATGTGTGGGTTAGTTACGCCCATCTCCCCGAACACAAGGTAGGAATAAGCCCCTTCTCTTTGACAGGATTTGAAAGGATTTCTGCCTCTCTCCTGCAGAGTCCCTCCAGTGTTGTGGACTGTATAGGTTGATATTGTTCAAGTGGTGGTGCCCCACACTGACTTGCTGAGCCGTCCTAATAATACCAACTGGCATGGTGGACAAGGAATTAAAGAGGCTTCAAAGAGGTGCTATCCTGAGTTGAAAAAAATAAAATAAAAATAATAATTATAAAAAATGGCAAAAATCATTCTGAGATTAATATCGCCATGTTATTACCTGTTAGAATTGGTGCAGTGTCCTGTTTCTCCTGCTGGTGGCAGTATGTGAGACAGGTGTTCTTAGTGCTAGCTCTTAGTCGCATAGCGCCTGCTTTGGGCACCACCACAGACCACAGTATTATTACGGCTTAGCTGCGCTGCAGGGAAAACACTGTAATTCAGGTGCCGGCAATAGCCAGACCCCGAATTACATCCATAGAGGGACAGGCTAGGTAATCGATAGGGAAATATATTTGTTAAATTCCCCAACTTTGCAATGCACAGGGAGAGCCATCTCTCATTTTCTCCAGCACCCACCTAAACACTGCCAAAACCACATATACACGGCAGTGTGTGTCTTTACTATGATGAACTTTCACTGTTCACTGGATTTCCTTCTTGTGAGAAGATCTGGTTGTTTACACATTGCTAGTTAGGAATATGATTTGATATATTTTGTAAGGTCATGTGTTGACCTCTAAAAGAGCAAGATTGGAATTTGCTAGTAAAGTTTGAAAACAATATGTTAAGCAATGTGTCATGTGTCATCATGCACTATGTTAGTCAAGCAATG
Source organism: Hyperolius riggenbachi (assembly GCF_040937935.1). Lineage (NCBI taxonomy): Eukaryota > Metazoa > Chordata > Amphibia > Anura > Hyperoliidae > Hyperolius > Hyperolius riggenbachi. The sequence goes on along the minus strand of NC_090649.1, from coordinate 423,545,056 downwards.
TTTGATATTTTTACTGTTTGTACAACATTAAAAACAGTGCTTTTTGTATTGAAATCTTGACTACTATCCATTTAAGTCCACCCAACCTCAGATTTATTCCTGGCAGTGTTGAGGCGACATATCTGCCAAACCTCATCTACTAGCATCTGCTTGGTTGGAAATATGCCCTTCCGAGATGTACATATGTGCGCATCGCCGGGGAGTTGGGTGTTCGGAGAGACGAATGACAGTTCTCCCTGCTGCCACAAAACTGCCCGGCGGCGTTAAATACTATTCCCCCTCCAAGTTGTCGCAACTCGACAGGAAGTGTAATTCAGGATCCAGCAACCGCCAGAGCCCCGAATTACCGTTACTAGTTTCGGCATCCGGCAGTGAGCGCCGTGTGCCAAAACCACCAGCTTCACTCCACAAGATAGTAGAAACATGTTCTGTAGTTCCGTGTACACTGTTAAATGCTGTTTAATATACTTACGGCATTTGAATATGGACAGTATAAAATAAGTCACAGTCCTTAGAGAATCAGTAGAAATATCTGTACATTTTGTAGACTTTAGGTTAGTGTTGGTATCCAGTTCCCATCTATATGGAGGTTAAATGAGACCTCTTGTCATTACGGAGATCTCAACTGAATATTGTTAGTACATCGATTACTATTACATTTTGAAGTGCAAAGGTTAACTAAACATTCACTTGACAGTGTAGAGCAGCAGAGGCAGAGACGTTTTTGCAGTTGTTATACACCGAAGAGTGGAGTGGAACATTATTATTTCGAAGAAACTACCATGATCATGCTGAAAAATTACTGACATCGCCTTTATTCTACTAGCTATTTAACAACCTGTCACATTTATTTAGTCTTTAATTATCCATGGAGTGTCATACTGATTGATTTTTACTGCTGACAAATGGTCAATACCCTTTCATGCTTATTCTGAAGCAAGGCCATGCATTATCATCAGAGAGCCCCTGCAGTTACCATACAGAAGAATGATCTTGGTTTAATTTGGCCCATTTACTAAAAATATACTAGATCAGTGCTTTGAAATGTTATGCAATCAGTTATCCAAAAGTAATTTTCAGCTACAGACTGTGGTCTGAGGGAATATTATGTCTATGGAAAGCAAAAGGAACCAGTTGTAAAATGATCTGACATCACTTATTCTTAAAATTGAGAATATATTTACTTCGTGTTTTTTCTTACCTAGTTATTCCTTTTTTTTAAAAAAAGAACCCTGTGGCGAACCAAAGTAAAAGAAACGGAGTATATGATTTAAAATACATAGCTTGAGATACCCTTAACGTAAAGCTGAGGCAGAGGCAAGAAAGGCACCCGTCTTGGGTGCAGCACTGAACTGGTTTGGAAAATTGCACAGCAGATACACATGCCATCTCACACAAATTGACTATGTTCTCATCCAGTGTTGTCAGTATGCTCATTAGAGCAAGACCCTGGGGGTTGTCAGATGGCATCTTCAGTGGCCTATCCCTATATATACACTCTGTAATGCAAGTGGCACCATGAGAAGGGCTGTTGAATGTGTAGATAAGTAACAAGGGCTGTGAAGTTAGAGTCTGAGCAATTTTGGGTACCTGGAGTTAGAGTCGGAGGTTTCATATACTGAGGAGTCGGTGTTGGATGTTTTTTGTACCGACTCCACAGCCCTGTAAGTAACCACTGTATGGGTGATTGGTGGGGGTTGAATAGGGGCCATCTCTGTCAGTCAGCCTGACTGAATAAATAAGCAAGTTGCAAGCAGGTTCTGATTTAAAAAGGGGGGTGGGGCAGTGGGCAGTATTCTCAATGTCAGTCTGAGTAAATAATGGATAAAAGGGAGGAGACACTTGAGTGCTGAGCAAACCATCAGGCAGGGAACACACTTGACTTTCAGTTTTCCGTGTGCGTTTTTCTGCATACTTTTTCTGCACACCAAGTGTGTTTCCATGCTGGAAAACACGCGCATTTTTTTCACAGCAGCTGATGTAATTGATACAGAAAACTGCCAAAATGTGCAGAGTAATCATGCAGAATGTCAGTTTTTTTTTCTGCGTGCGAACAACACAGTAAGTGTGAACTAGCACATTGATTAACATGAGTTCTCAGTTTTTCTGTGCAGAAAACGCGTACGAAAACTGTCAAGTGTGTTCCCTGCCTCAAGGTCTGCTGGGTGGCAGGGGGCACACTTTAGCATCTCTGTCTTGGGCACGAGAGAACTTTGTCCAGGCCCAGTGGTGTGTGCGTCTGACTCATGCTCTGTCCAACAGGAACACGTTTGATGAAAATAACGACATTAAGTCATTATCAGACTAAGTCTGTAGCTGAGTTTAATTTTTCCACTGTGGATAATTTTTCCATTCCTATCTGTATTTGTCTACTTTATGGCAACTGTTTTATTATCATGGATAATGTGTAACAGTAATTCAGGTGATGAATTCATTGACTTCTACCACCAGAAGCAGATGTGATGTGATGTTGTTGCTGCATAATAAGTATTCACAGAATGGCAAGCCCTTAAAGAGACACTGAAGCGAAAAAAAATATATATGATATAATGAATTGGTTGTGTACTATGAATAAGTACTAGAAGATTAGCAGCAAAGAAAATATTCTCATATTTTTATTTTCAGGTATATAGTGTTTTTTCTAACATTGCATCATTCTATAATATGTGCAGATTACACAACACTCAGCATTCAAAATGATTATTTCAGAGCAGTCTGTGAAGTAATGACATCTCCTCTGGCAGAGAAAAAGTAAATAGTTCAATAACAGTTGAGATAATAAAAGTCAGATAACAGCCCTCTCCACGACTTTGAAAGTCGTAGAGCTTAATGGCTTGTTTGCATAGAGATAACAACTGGAGTTTCTTAACTCTTCCTGTACTGAAAACAATTAGACTGATGTATCGGATCTTAATGTTTTATTTCTTAGCTGTACTACACATAATATCATAATTTTTTTTTCGCTTCAGTGTCTCTTTAAGTTTTGTTCCTCTCTCTCTCTCTTTTTAATATTAGTAATTTTTAATATTAAGTACTGTATATTTAATGTAATAAATTGAAATTTGGCATTTCTCTGAAGCTAGTTTAATGTTGAAATTTAGAATATCCAGAATGATTCTTGTTTTACTACTCTGTAGTGTTGGTGTTTAGGCTACGTGGTGCCAAATTCAGAACTCAAACACACGAATTCTGCACCATTTTAGCACCGAGCGCATTTCATTTATTTCTTATACTTCCTCTTCACAGCTTGGAAGAAGGAAGTATCAGAGTTGAATGAAACGCACCCCACACTGCTGTTCAGTGCTGAATGCATGTGTTCAGGTTCTAAACCACATAGTGCCAAATTCAAACACCAACACTACTACCCTGTAAAAAAAAAGAAAGAAAAAAAAGCTCTGAAGTTAACAATGGAGCTCAGTGATCATTCACCGAGTGAAGAAACTCGGAATTTGCAACATTATAAGCTTATTGCAGCAGTAAAGTAAAATGCTTTTTAGCTTACAAAATGTTAGTAGCCAGACTTGTAAAAAAGTGTTTCTTGTATTATTTTTTTCAATTACTCCAAAATTATGAATTCTTAATTCATCAAATAAACCCAAATAGATGCCGAGAACACTATGGACCAAATGCAAGTCCCTTTTTCTCCTCCTAGGAAATCATTTTTCATCTTCTCTTTAAAATAACTTTTCAGCACTTTGCAATTGAAAAATTCAAAAAGTAGGTGAAAAAAAGTACTGTTAGAATTAGTTTGAAAATGTTCTTGCTTGCTGGTGGCTTAAAAGGCATTTTATTGAGGTATAAAAATATAACCTAGGTGAAAACTCTGGAGAAAAAAAGGGAATTGCATATGGCCCTATGGCAGTGATGGCTAACCTTGGCACTCCAGCTGTGGTAGAACTACAAGTCCCATGAGGCATTGCAATACTCTGACAGCTCTAAGCATAACTCGGAGAGGCAGAGGCATGATGGGATTTGTAGTTTTGTCACAGCTGGAGTGCCAAGGTTAGCCATCACAAAGGTGTGCAAAAGTTTTCATGTGCGGCATTATAGACTTCTTTTCAGCAGCAGGCAGGGTGTTTCTCATATGATACTTATTGACTATTAATTATATATTAGACCTGCAGGAAGCAGGTGTTCTGTTATTGCAAAGCCAGGTAATATTTCCATCATGCTACAGAAGCACTGCTGGGCTTGAATTGTTTTGTCCCTTTTACATATGCAAACCAGCAGAATACCCTGAGATATAGGATGGAAGCTATAATTCTTATACATTTATATAGCATGGACATGTTCCTTAGGTCTTCACAAAGTCCAGTCATGTCTCTTATTGTTCTTGTGCAACTGTTTTTGGATTATAGGGGGAATACAAAGCAATACTTTTCATCAAGCATTTAAAGGGACACTGTGGAGAAATATATGTTGTTCTAATATCCCTATTATCAGTTGGGTAATAAAGACAGCATAGATTTCTCCATAGAGCTTGTGTTAAAAAAATGACCGGCTAGTAGCATTTTTTCATCACTAAACAAGTGATCTCCCATCAATAAATTAGCTACAGCCGATGTGGCTCCATAGAGCTTGTATTAAAAAATATGTACGCCATGCAAGGTAGATGCCTAAAGAGCTTTTGGTGTGAGGTCTGACTTTTTCATATTTAAATTTCAAAAATCCTTTTTTTGAATGTAGAACAGTTGCAAACAAGCCTCAGCAAAAGCTCAGCACCATGGAGAAACCCTGTTGTGCAGTAGTTGAGCTATTTACACTCAGACCAACACAACAGGTAGGAACAGTGTTTCTCTGCTATTGCACAAAGGTTTGCTATGGCAGGGCAACAACTATTGACAAAGACTAATATCTTATTGCTGAATGCTTATTGCCATAAATAGCTAATCAAAGCAGCATAATTTTGACTTATTATATATAACAAAACAAATGATTGAGACAAGACAGTATATCTAATACAAAATATTATATCCTTTTTTTTAATTCCTATAATTCAATTTTCAGCTTCCATTCAAAATAAACATACTTAAAGGGAAACCGTAACCAAGAATTTAAATTCATCCCAATGAGTAGCTGATACCCCCTTTCCCATGAGAAATATTTTCCTTTTCTCAAACGGATCATCAGGGGGCTCTGTATGGCTGATATTGTGGTGAAACCCCTCCCACAGTGTGATGTCAGCACCTCACAGCTCTGAGGTCCGGACATCACATTGTGGGAGCCTTGTTGCATTTTGGGAAATAGCAGCTGTTTTCAACAGCCAAAAAAGCAAGCAGCATCTCCTTACAGTGACATCTCCTGCAAGCAGTAAAAATATCACCATGTGATAAATGTCTGAATGTAAATCAGGGAGAGGAAAGATTTTACAATGAGTAAAAACACTGATTAAATCATTTATACATAATTATTATTAATACATAATTATTATTATTATTTTCACTGGAGTTCCTCTTTAAGGGTGAACTGCTTTCACTGCCTTGAACATGTCTCTATAAGGCAGGGAACACACTAGCTGCGATTGTGCACATTTTGCTGCACATGATAAAACCTGCACAATTCCACAGCCTATTGTAGTCAGTAGCCTTGCTCGGAAACAATTGTTGTGACCGTTCATTCAACGCTTACCCCGCACTTTTAAATCGCACAGCTTTCTGCTTTTTACCACATGATGCATGCATTCGCAAATCGCAAATGACAAATCATGGAACGATCATGGCAAAACATTTATGGAAAATGCGAATACAAAAGCCAACGGAGACTTGGGAATCGCCTGGGCAAGTGGTTCTTCAAGTGTGTCCCCTCCCTAGTGTAGCAGCTGCTGGCTGCAGGAACGGATACATGTTTACAAATTCTGTGCTTTTTTTTTATATTAGCGGCACATAAATGTAGGAAACATAAAGTATAATAAACTGTCTTTAGTTACACGTTGCTCACTGCATTAACGTATACAGGAAATTAATATTGCTACTTACTGAAAGACATAGTACATTCAACAATGAAAAAAAGCTTTATATGGCAATCCATACTGGAAATGGTATGTTCTGTTTCATTCGAGTCAAAAGTACTCGAAGTCTGTGACCTTTTGTATTTCAAGGACACTGGCATTTAGCTCTCATACCAGGCACACCGCCTTCAGTAGCACCAAGCAATGAAATTCAATAAGGTTTTCATTTATTTCCCTGGATACCCTAATACCTTTCCTGCGGTAGAGGAGTCTTTTGAGCATCTCTTTCTCTCTTTTTGTATCTGCAGCAACACACAATCCCTGCTAGAATTAGCTCCCGCTGCTACAATGCAGGTGCATTTGCTAAATGTTTTAGTGGCACTGCACTCCTACCTTTAGCCCATTCTGTAAAAGCAACACGTAAATAAGAAATATGAGAACAGTCATAGCCGCAGGAGTAATTAGATGTGCTTGACTCCTTCCCTTAAAATGACTATCAACTGTTAGCTAATTAATTTAATTGGTTAATCCAGGCTTTACTGTTTTCTGCATTAAAACATTGCATTCAATTAATGTGATTAGCCTTCTTCTTCTCCAATCCGACAATAAAATCACCAGGCATTGTGGCCTTTTGCAAAACAAAATGGTAAATGGTTAATATACGCTTAAAGGTTAATACTTTTAACATGAAATCAGTAAAAAAAACTCACATACAGAAAAAAAAAATCAATGTGCATTTGTTGAACCTGTAATAGTGAAGTGAAAGATATTATAGCTAAAACAGCAAACAAAATAAAATAATATAAAAAAAAAAAAAACATAATCTCTGTACAGTACTTTTTAGAACTAAACAATACTTAGTGTTTTATTTTAGCTTAAACAATTTATATCGAGCATGTTGGCCCAAGATTTTTTAACAAATCTGATCGATACATACAACCAATTTCAGCCCCAAATTGGTTGCATCGTTGATCGGCCATACATTTGGCGGCACCAATTCTCATCCATTTCGATAATAATTATTGAATCAGCTGGTTAATCGGCTGACAAATTTGCAGATGTATGGCCACCTTTGAACAGTTAATATCTGAATATTAATGTTAATTAGCTAGACTGCTGGCTGAAGTCCTTGGATTACCATAGTTACAAAATGCCTTGGAATCTTTTCAACTTAAATAGAACAAAAAAAAATGTCTTCTAGAACAGTAAAACAGTGTCCAGTTTAAGCTACCTAAATTTTCTTTGTATATACCGATGACCTGGATAAACAAGAACCTTCACAAATGTATGGAAAGGAATTAGAAAGTTTCAAGGTTTTTATTGCTGTCTTGCCAAATATGTTTTCGGGGTCCTCACGGCATTGGTGGTCTCCTGGAGGACATGGGAATCCTCTGAAGGATTCAGAGGCTTCTCTCTTCTTAAAGGACCACTATCGCGAAAATCGTAACATTTCAAATGCATGTGAACACATTCAAATAAGAAGTACATTTCTTTCAGAGTAAAATGAGGTATAAATTACTTTTGTCCTTTGTTGCTGTCACTTACATTAGGTAGTAGAAATCTGACAGAACCGACAGGTTTTGGGTGCTAATCCATCTCTTCATGGGGGATTCTCAGGAGTTTCTTTATTCTCAAAAGCCTTTAGCAAATGGCACTTGCTCCGTCCAACTGCCAAAAAAAGTGTGAAGAGCTCAGGGAGGCTGGCCAGCATTTTGTATAAATCCTTTTCAGGTAGAGAGTCATAAAGAATAAAGGCCATGCTGGAAATCCCCCATGAAGAGATGGACTAGCCCAAAACCTGTTGGTTCTGTCAGATTTCTACTACCTATTGTAAGTGACATAGGAGAAAATTAATTTATAGTTCATTTTACTCTGGAAGAAATGTACTTATTTGCATGTTATTACATGTATTTTACATTTTACATTTTTTCGCAATAGTGGTCCTTTAAGTAAGTAGCTTACTTTTTTGGATCCCCCTTGGATACTCTTTAATATTAAAACTGTTAACAGGACATGAGGGACAGTGATTTAAGCTAGTCAGCCACTGTAACTCCTTCACACTCACAAAAACAAACAAAAAAAGTTTGTGTCGCTGTGTGTGTTATCTTGGAAAGATGTCATCACTTTCTGCCTGTACAAAAAGTTCTGGAAATGCTCACAGATGTGGACAGAACAGAAATACATATCTAAGAGTTCCTAACTCATTACCACGCAATTCAGTAATTATTTTTTATTTTTTCACTACATCAATTAACTAACAGCATATTTTTTCTGCTTTTAGCCCACATCTGAAGTTCAATAATATCACGCTGATATCAACCCATGGTCTCCCTGGGAACAACCCTCCTGTTTCTTGTGTGGATCCAACATTCTTGTCTAGAAGGTGAGTGTGAAATCTTAACTTAGTGTTGCTGCACACATCATGTCAGAGCAATGTGTAATTGCTAAATTATGGGGATTCACTTTACGTAACGCTTGGTTCACACTTCACCACAGCCACAATGTTGATGGTCACAGGGGATCTGATGTATGATGATCCCCTGTGTCTGTCAATATTCATAGGTGTCCATAGTAACGGAAACTTCATAGATGCCACTATCATGACATGTCTGTGTTCTGTGAGGTGTACATCTGTGTTTTGTGAGGCGTCTGAAAACAAAGCTGGTAATTTTGGGCGCCAGCGGGACTTCTGTAAAGTGGGCACCACATTGACCGCAGTGTTAATTACGGCTATAGCGGCACTCAGTGGGTCTTTTGTAATTTGGGGGTACAGAGATCACAAAGGGCAAGTTTACCAAGTGAGAACAGGGTTAGGGTTATTGTATACTACCCCACCTCTTGTTCCACCCATTCCTTTAGATTGTAAGCTCGCAGGGGTAGGGATCTCTCACCCTTTAGTATCTTGGAATTTGTTATTCTTTTTCTGTCTTGCAATTTGTTATACATTTTAGACTAATATAGGATAAACAGAGGCACTATAAAGAATAAAATACACTAAACACAGTTTAAAAGGGGGAGGCAGTGGTGGACTTACTTCCCAACTGATGACACAATGGGTCTACTTCGACAGAGGCACCCATGCACTGAGAGACTTCTCACAGTTACCTGAGGAAGCGTTTCTTAACCCTAGTGGGGTCGGGTCTTATCTTCCCACCTGCATTTACATTAGTTGCCTATGTGGTAACCCACACTTGTGAGAATTGTTTCAGCTGTCGAAATTTGCCACAAACCTTTGTGTTATCCCATACAGCCATATCAATCCCTGCCAAGTACTGAGGATATTATACACACAATTGATCCCTACAGAAGTCCTTAAAATATAACTTTTATTAATTACTTATTAAAAATGTTCCATATTTGTTTTCATTTTATAATGTATAGACAACCCCAGATTAGATCTCTGGTACTGTATTGAGCATTTGCACCAATTTACGGTTTTTAGTGATCATGCTCTAAGACCTAAATCTGAGTTAATTGCTTTTTACTTTCTACATATAATTAATAAACCCCCCACCAATCCGACATGTTTCGACTCCTTAACATGGAGTCGTCGTCAGGGAAAAAAAAGTGCTTAGTGCAAAGAGTTGCTAGTGCATATAGAAGGAAGAAGCATTATATTTATATATACATTTCAGTAAGGAAAACAAAAATGAGAGTGTAGTGCTCTCTAGCTCTGTCAGCATTTCCATCAATGGAAAATTCTCCCTGTTGTTAGGGAGAATTAACCTAAAGCAGCCTATGGAGAGCCCCATGCTACTGCGGGCCTCTGGGCTGAATACGGATAGACCAAGCGGCGACGGGACAGGTGAGCAGCAATGTATATGGGCAGACATGATCGACGCAGGAGCGGACGGGCAGATGAGCAGAAGTGGAGCGGATGGGGAATTTGTTGCAAGCGAATGCAAAACGGACGGAATGCATCCATCTAGTGGATGCGCTTACCATTTCCGTTTAGCATTTGCTCTAGTGTGAACCAGCCCTAAGTAAATCAGGCTGATTTATGTTTGCCCAATTTGGCCTTGATAATGACACAAGAAGTAAGTGGTTGTCATTCTCTTGGCTAGGACACAATCTGCATGAAGTTTGCATGTTCTCACTGTATTTGCATGGATTTCCTCCAGGCACTTTAGTTTTTTCCCACATCCAAAAAGCATGCTGGTAGTTTAATGGGTCCCAGACTAGGGTAGGGGATGTGACTGTGACTATGACAGGTACATTAGATTGTGAGTGCCTCTGAGGGAAACTTAGGGGCATATGCAGTAAATCCCACTTAAGTTGCCATGCACAGAAAGAGTAGCAAGTAGCATAATGTACGTTAACCTACCCACACTTGCATTACCTAGGTAACACGAGTTACGCTAATTGTGCAATGTGTGCTTCTTTATCAGCGAAAGGTATGGTAAAATTGCTATGCACAACTTTCCCAGAGTTTACTGAATAAACCCCTTACAGTTCAAAGGCGCTCTATTCTTGGCTCAAGATACGTCTCGAGCACTGTATTTGGCCTGAAGAAGTGGGCGTTAGACCCACGAAACGCGTTGCCTGTGCATAATTATACTTTATTTGTGTATGAACGTGACGTTATTGAGGTAAGACACCTCCCCCTTCATTATTTTAGCCATTTTTAGCACAGTTTTATCTACCTTTAGGTGCCTGTTCCCTCTTTATACTCCTTAGAGACATTAACATGCCCTGTAAAGTGCTGTGTACAATATCAGCACTGCATAAATGTGTAATAATAACTCATTTTTTTGCAGAACAAAGTCTGCACAGATAAACCTGTATCTAATAGATCGTATTTATCTGTAAGCATAAGATGGGATAATAATAGCACCACTGTTCTAATTCTAGAAATGACTACTATTTCCATGTAAACCCTTACAGTCAGGAAGAATGATAGCAATTTTTCCATGTGTTCTAAGGTATTGAGTATTTTATTTTGCGCCTGTCAGTTATTCCACACAGAGCTGAATTATGACTAATCTCTTGGTAGAGGCTTTTGGAGAGTGCAGTGCAGGCAGCAGACTTAAACCACTAGAGACCCTCCACCTTCTCAGCAGATGTCTAATTAATGCCTGCTGTCAGCTGCTAAAATGTCACTTACGGCTTTTCTCTCTTCCCAGCCACTGTTATAATGATAAAGATTATGCACTGATGTCACTTCGATCCTGGGTTAATGTTGTGGTTGGTAAAATGACTGGCATAGACAGAGCTGCCAAGTTCGTGATTGTTTCCAGTGAGAGAAAAGTGCCCTACGACCATCTGATTCTTTCTACTGGGCAACAATACCAGGTAAGACGCAATGTTCATTTCAAAGGCTATAGTACTATGTGGCCTCGCTCAAGTCATACTACAGAGTTTAGCAGCAGGTCCTGTACCAAAAAGGGAATCTGTAATTACAGGAATAAATGTGACGTTGTAATCCTTGTATTCCCTCATAGTTTTTTGTAATGAAGCTGTCATTCCAATTTAAAGTGAAACGTCACTGTTGCTGTAGAAAAAATGTGTCCCTTCAGTTCAGTTGTATACATTGCTGGGTTCAATGGCATACCTTATTTCAGCTTACTTACATGTGAGCATGTAAGATACAGGTTTTCCTCAGGGTCACCATAGCAGCCATAGCAACTGCTATTCCTAGCCAAACGAGGCCCAATGGTAGTGGCCGGCAGCAGGAAGGGGGTCCTCAGTGGCCCCCTGAGGTGCAAAGTAATGCAAGCAGAGTAAAGGGGAGAAGTTATCTTTATTGGGCCTACCTAATACTGGGGACCCCTCAGGTTACTTATGCTGGGGCACTTTTACTAGAAGACCCTCTGACTACCCATAAGGGGGGCTACTTAATACTGGGGACCCCTCTGGCTACCAATACTGGAGGGCTAGTTATTACTAGAGGCCCCTCTGGTTATCCATACTGGAGAGCTACCTAATACTGAGGGTACCTTTGGCTACTAATACTGGGGAGTTGCCTAATTCTGGGGTGCACCTCTGGCTTCCTAAAACTGGTGTGTGTGTGGGAGGACACAGAGGTGTCTTTTTCTTGTTGTTGGGGTCCCCCAACCAATATTTTGCTATAGGGTCCCGTAGTTTCTAGCTACATCCCTGCTCAGGGCTCTTAACAGAGACTGTAATATGGAAGTTTGCAAGTTTGGTGCCAGTAAGTGGCTTAGCCTACGTGTGGAAAATGAGTTACAAGTTCCTACTTGTTAATCATACAGCAAGCCAGGAGGGGCCATATTCACAGAAGTTTGGTAAAGCTGCCGTGCGCAGGGAGCAGATGGTAATTTTACTGTTACTTACACTGACAAGGTAGTGCGTGATGTACAACAAGTGCTACCTGTGTTACCTAGGTAACTTAAGCCTACTAACTTTCATGTTACCTAGGTAATCCAGGTCGCACTAACTGCGTAACGTGCACTACCTTGTCAGCACAAGTAATTGTAAAATTGCTATGCTGGCAGCTTTACTATGCTATGGCATGGCAGCTTTACTGTACTTTTGTGAATATGGCTGATGGTTTCTAGCAGTCCATATACTGCAGAGATAAAGGGAGGGGGGGACACCAAGAGCCCAATAGTGTGAAATTGTATAGATGAAAATTAATAATGAGTAATATAACAATTTAATACTCACAAACCAGGGTTACCATTAGGCAACCACTGTGAAGGCAGGTGGGGAGATTAACCTGACCCCACTCAGGATTAAAAGTCGCTCTCTGTAGATGGGAAAAAGATGGGTACAACCCTCCACCAAGGGTGGACTTAGCAATATGTAGAAGCTCTCCAGAGGCGCTAATAGAATAAAGTCACTTAAACAAGCTTAAAACCGATGGGGCAGTGGTGGACCTATCCCATCCATGCGGACAAAACAAACAAAGGAAGGACTGTGGCATCAACAGTCAAACAACAATTTATTTATACTCCACAGTAAAAATAGGCAACGCGTTTCACGGGCACAATCCCGCTTCATCAGGCCAATCAAAAAGGAGCATACAGCTTATCAGCATCAAAACCACACTGAGGCGCTCAGTGTGGTTTTGATGCTGATAAGCTGTATGCTCCTTTTTTGATTGGCCTGATGAAGCGGGATTGAGCCCGTGAAACGCGTTGCCTATTTTACTATGGAGTATAAATAAATTTTTGTTTGACTGTTGATGCCACAGCCCTTCCTTTGTTTGTTTTGTCCGCATGGATTGGATAGGTCCACCACTGCCCCATCGGTTTTAAGCTCGTTTAAAGAGAATCTGTATTGTTAAAATCGCACAAAAGTAAACATACCAGTGCGTTAGGGGACATCTCCTATTACCCTCTGTCACAATTTCGCTGCTCCTCGCCGCATTAAAAGTGGTTAAAAACAGTTTTTAAAAGTTTGTTTATAAACAAACAAATTGGCCACCAAAACAGGAAGTAGGTTGATGTACAGTATGTCCACACATAGAAAATACATTCATACACAAGCAGGCTGTATACACCCTTCCTTTTGAATCTCAAGAGATCATTTGTGTGTTTCTTTCCCCCTGCAGCTCTTATTCACTGAAGTGTCAGGCTGTTTCTTCCTGCAGAGTGCAGACAGCTCTGCCTGTATGTAATTCCTCAGTATGTGAAAGCCCAGCCAGCTCAGAGGAGGATTTATCCAGCTTGTAAAAGATAATAGAGCAGAGAGAAGCTGCACTAATCTAAATAACACACAGCAGTGTGCAGAGAGGGGCCTGGAGGGGGGAGATGCATCACAGAACCACAACACTGAAGAACTTGGCAGCCTTCCAGACACAGGCTGACAAGTCTGACAAGAGAGAGATAAGTTGATTTATTACAGAGATGGTGATAGTAGAATGTGCTGCAGTAAGCCAGAACACATTAGAATAGCTTTTGGAGCTTGTAGGATGATAAAAAACAGGATGCAATTTTTGTTACGGAGTCTCTTTAAGTGACTTTATTCTATTGGAGCCTCTGGAAAGCTTCTACATATACTGCAGAGAGATTCTATGCATGCAGAGAAGTTTTAACTTCTATCAGGTTTGGAAATCAATAATGGGAAATTGAAATAGAGAAATTCTTTTTTTGATAACCTTAACCTATTATTTCCAGATTTTAGGGTCTAAAAGCAGTGTCATTTTTTCATGAGCTTTTAGACTCTAAAAGCAGGGGAAAAAATCATACCGCAGTGAGATCTGCTGCAGTCCCTGCATAGACTCACATCCCTGGGATCCAGCACTGCAATTCTCCCTCCTTCCTCTGGGTGGCATGGTAACCGTATCGTCAGATCACTGTCTGTCATCATGACGACAAACGGCAATGTCAAAAGAGGGATTGAGAGCCTCGGAGGACCGGAAGAAGAATGGCTGCCAGCATCTGAATCCCAGGGGAGGTGAGTTAGAAACATTGACACACTGCACCCCATACCTCTCGGCAGCTACTCCGAGTCAGGCTCAGGATTACCGCTCCTGGCTTCTTTCTTCCACCCTGGTTTACCACCAAGGAGGTTAAACTACACATTTTGTATGCAGCACCAATTTTTATGTTAATGTCCATTGGAAGTGAAATCTGACTTTAAATAAATGTACATATATATGGTCAAAAGCACAACCCTAGGTAAGAAGTAACCATGGTGATGATCAGGGCTTAACCACTTGCCGACCAGGGGTGATTTGCCTGATCTGTGCTGCGTGGGCTCTCCAGCCCGCAGCACAGATCAGTATTATGCCAGGGCGATCAGACTTCCCCCCTTTTTTCCCCACTAGGGGGATGACCTGCCGGGGGGGTCTGATCGCCGCCGGCCATCTGCGTTTTGCGGGGGGGGGGGCTCCTCAAAGCCCCCCTCCGCAGCCATCTCCGCCCTCTACCGCCTTACCTCCCTCCCTCCCTCTCTCCGTAATGCGCAGGACGGAGTTCCATCCTTGAAGGATAGGCTTCCACCTATCAGATGCTGGCGATCCCCGGCCAATCAGAGGCCGGGGATCGCCGATCTGCCCTACGGCGCTGCTGCGCAGCAGCGCCGTATGATGTAAACAGTGGGGATTTCTTCCCGCGTGTTTACATTTTGCCGGCGAGCTGCGATCGGCGGCTCTCTGGCTGTTAACGGAGACACCCTCTGTGAACTGACATGGAAAGGCCGCTCGATCGAGCGGCCATTTCCATGGTAACCCGCAGACGACCAGTTTACGTCAATCGGCGTTAGCTGGTCATCAAGAGGTTAACTAGAAGTCACTGGGCCGCCCTGCGAGAATTTGGATGCCCCCCACGGGTGCCTGCTCAGGGCTGTTTTGGGGGGCAGGAGGGGTCGCAACATGAGGGGAGAGCGATGCACATCGGCAAGGAGGGAGGACAGTCCCCCCTCCCTCCCCTTGGGCTCTCCTTTTCAGCGCACTCCCCTCCTGCATCTATCACTGGTAGCGGTGGCAGCAGGCAGGACATATACCTCCATTCACCGCAGAGGTCCGATCTCTAAGTGCTTCATGCTACCTGTTTAAACAGGAAGTAGTGTGAAGCACTTAGAGATCGAAGACCTCCGCGGTGGATGGGGGTATGAGCTGCTGCTGCCATCACTGCCAGTGATAGATGCTGGAGGGGGAGCGTTGAGAGCCCGAGGTGAGAGAGTGGCCTCCTCCAAAACGGCCCTGAGCGGGCCCTAGGGGGTCCTTTCCCCTTCCCCCCCCCCCATCCTGCCGGTGCAGAGACTGCATCCCCTATTGTTATGCCACTGGTGATGTGATGATTAAAGGTGGCTATAGATAGTTTGAGAAAAGATTGATTTGCGGCACATCTTATAATTTTTATTTAATCGGCCTGTAATCTTCTGCTCGCTGGAGATCAGTTCATGCCTTTTGGTAGATTTTCAGGGCCTAAGCATTTGAAGATGAACATACAGGTTGGACATTTTCAGCAGAATTGCCTACAAATCAATGGTTTGATAATGAAGTGAGCAGCAGAAAATAATGAAGAGTAGCAGGTTTTATCACTCTTAATCAACAAATAAATCCAATCAGAATTGCACTGCTATTTGTTTTAGGATTTGACTTCAAAGATTTTGTTATACCCATCCATTTCCAACCAATCTTTTGAACAAGCTTGGTGGGTTGTTGTCCAACTTGTCCCTGACCTCCCAGGATACCAGAAAAATCAAAGGGAACAAAACCAAGAGCCAATAGTGCAGACTGTTAAAACACCTTCAAAAGGTGTTATACTCGTGTTTTCAGGGTTGCTATTTAAGTGCAACCACTATCAGTGTGTATGGAAGGTTCCTACTTCTGCTTGGGTTGGAGTGTTCACCTGTGGTGGTCGCTCTCCAGGTGATTAGGCTCCTTGATGTAGGGAGTAAGTAAAAGCAGACTCTCAAACAAGGTGATGAACTGAAATTACAGCCTTCCAACTAAGGTGTAAAATGAAACAGCTGGTTAGGGGAGGCACCCAGGATAATACAATGCAATAAAAATACTAAAATAGAGATAAAGGTTGGCCTACCATTCTAGGCAAATTAACCAGTCGAACACTGCCTAATAGAAAATCATTTTTACTACCAAGACACTTGTTCCTTACTCACTGTCACAGAGGCGCTGGGTACTATATCGACATATGACTGTTAGATACTCCATTTTTTATTGCCCGATGAAGCAGGACTATACCTGTGAAACGTGTTGCAACATTGTTTTGGAGTATACCAATTAATCTATGTGTTTTTGAATTTAGACAGTTTCATATCTGCTTTGGGGAGGTAAGTCCACCACTGCCTCCTCAGCGATTTTAACATTTTTAGTTTATTTCTGTTGGCGCCTCTGTTCACTGCATACATTACCTAAAAAGACGGAAGCCTCCTCCAGTCCCTGTTGGCGAACTTCGATCCCGCCCCCCCCCCCCCCCCCAAAAAAAAGTCAAAGGTTTGTCGGTAAGAAGATTAGCTCCTCTTCAGGCACAAGCACAGCTGCACTGTGTCTGTGCGAGAACGCCCCACTTGTGCAGTAAGCCGGAGCAAGGCCCTCTGCTACTGTGCAGGTGCGCCCGTGCTCATGTAGGTGTGGCATGGCTGGACTCATACTCAAGTGGTGTGCGGCCCCAATGTTCCAGAGGGACCTGGTGAGCAGCGTCGAGCAGGACACGGGAAGCTTCTACAGGATCCAAAGGCTTTCCTCTTCTTAGGAAAGTCTTTTTTACCCAAGGTTTGACTCAGGTTCCCTTTAAGGCCTTGGAGGTCCATAGAAGTCCTAGTGCAGGAAGTGTGAAAAAATAATCTGATAAGAACATACAAAGTCAAAAGAGTGAGTTTTAGCTTTGGCACCAGAACCTAAATACAACACCGAAAGCAGAGACAAACAGCATTAATAAACATTCTCTAAGGCTGAGAAAAATATTACTAATACAGCTCATGTGACAGCGCAGATTGAATAAACATTGATATGGTTTGCTAGCAACCACGGTCGCTTAAACAATGTTTTCGATAGCACATATCAAGCTTATTGACCCATTATGCTTGTTTACCGTAGGCTTTTACAGCCTACAGACATCTGGACCTTTGTGCAAAAGGAACTGTGAGCATGTTTTTCACATATTATGACAGAAATAATTGTGTAGCAACATGTACAGTCACAGAGCTATTTGTGTATTATTTTCAGGGTTGTTTTTTTTTTTACTCTGCTTTTGTTATTTTGCCACTGAGCTGAGTTAATGCATAGCTATGAATGCACGCTCTGTATCTGCTTGAAACACATTAGATGCCCCAGCAGTCATTGTCGTGCATAACTGGATGTTCGCACAACAACATATATTAATGGAAACCTAATACCAACACCAACGTTGTTTACCGCTCTGAGCTGTTTTTATGCAGGTTCTATTTATATTTTAGATGCAGCTTTAAGTAGATTTGAGTTATTTTCCATTTTTTGTCAATACCGTTTTTCAAATCCCCTTTTTTTGATTAGTTGTGTACTAGCCTTTCTGAAGGTGGTCACACACAATAGAACGAAAAGATACAATTTTATGTCAATTCTATAAAAACGGTTGGTTGTACAGAACAAAGCTTGTTTGTTTTTTTATTTATTTGTTCAAATTTCTTTTTGTTTTTTATATTTTGATAAAAGAAGATCAGGGCCCCTATTCCAATAACTTGTGAGTTTTTTCCTAGGTGTCATTTTATGACCTTGTCAATAAAATGGGTTTTAAAGCGGTATAAAACCCTGACATAATATTCAATAAAAACATGTTTTCCTACTGTTTATATGCCATACGGTTATCATATTTGCTTTGTGCATAAGAATTATTATTCTTTTAGAAAATACAAGTTCCCAAAGTACAGTTTTTTTTTGCTCTGAGAGCTGCCTGTAATGATCCGCTCAGCTGGCTGCACAGGCAGCCAGCTGTTTGACCATTCCTTATGTCTGAGAGATGCAGGTCTCTGGATCGCACTCGCTCTGGCGGTAAGAGCAGTGGATCCTGCTTGCTCTGTTACTTTACCTGGATCGCACTCGCTCTGGCGGAACGAGCAGTGGATCTTTCCTATCCTACTTCCCGTCCGTCTGTCTGTCTTGTCTGATACGAACGCTTGCTGTAGGCTCGGTGAGGTAAGCGTTAAGCAAGCGCTGGCGTTCTCTGTTTTGTGTTTGTGTGGCTGGGGTTAGTTAGGCGTGCTTGTCTCTGTTGTGCTTAACGCGCGGAGACCGCGCTGTAAACGCGTTCGCTGTTGCGAATGAGTGCGGTGTTTGCGTTTAGTTAGCGTTTGTTATTTTCCTTATCTTCTCATTGTATGATTTGCTGTGCCTTTGCTACTCTTGTGCCCTGTCTTGCTTAAGCCTTGTGTCACCTCTGGCAATCGCCTCTCTCACGATTGCGTTCCTACTTTGTTTCTGCTGTTGTGTGTGCACCGTCACGGGTTGGCGACTAGATTGGTGCACATACATACATTCTGTCTCTGTGCTCATTCTCATTCGCAATCGCTTCTCTTGTGATTGCGTTCTCACTTGGTTTCCTCTGTTGTGTTTCCACCGTCGCAGGTTGGCGGCTAGATTGGTGGACATACATACATTCCTCATCTGTGCTTATTCGGTGTTGTGTTGCTGTTAGCAATCGCCATCTCTTGCGATTGCCTTCTCACCTGATCTTAATGGTTGTGTGTTAATCGTCGCAGGGTGGCGACTAGATTTGTGGACAATCTAGTCGCCACCCTGCTCTGCTCTCTCTCTTTCAGGGCTATCTTGCCCTGCGTTTCTTCCCTTTGTACAATTCCTGTCTGGCGTCTGTGGCAGGGCAGAGGATCTGTTCCTCTGCACTCGACAGCTCCATCTGCCGACAGGAATTTCCCTCTACAGGTGCGTTGCACCTTTTGCTGGGTTCTCTCAAATTATACGCTTGTGGAGGATTTCCGCAGTGTCACCACGGAGAGAATTCCACAATCGTTACAGTATGACCAGCCAAACCGAAATTCCCAGTGTAGAGGGAATTTCCGATTTGTACGATTTAGTCGAATATGGGTCCTGTGTCTTTAAGAGGTTTAAGATACTGGACTCTGAAACCAGAGATGAGTTCATATCAGAATGTTCCAGATTCTTGGCAAATCCTGAATTTCAGGCCACCAATATTTCCACTTGGAGTAGTCAGATTGCTTACAATCTTTTCCAAGGGGATCTGTTTGTGTGGGCTGATGAGTATGCCAGACACAAGAATCTGAGACATAACCCTCGCAGGTTTCTGGCTCGTTTTTTCTCGCAAGCTTGGAACTTCCATGCCATGTTATTTCTATGAGTTTTTCCCTGCAGTGCAAGTTGCTGATCAGATTGGTTTATGCAACACCTCTCAGTCATTACCATATGTTAATGAGTTGGTGCTTGCAGGCCAGTCTGCTGATTCGGCTTCTCAGCCAAAAAATTTGTTGCCCAGAGCAACTACAAATAAAGAGATTATTTCTGTCAAGTCTGAGATGTGCAAAGTTGCTAAAAAGGGAAAAACTAAAAACCGCAAGCATCGGAATAAAACACTCCCAATAGATGTTGACAATGATGTTGCTCAGTCTCAGGGTTTATTATCCCAATCAAAAGCTTTTGTGGATCCTTTAATAGGCAGAATTATTTTCTATATTAAAGGAGTAAGAAAGTCTATGCATGTTCCTGACCCCAACCCTTATGAGAGCTACTTAGATACCGGGTTGTTTGAGCCCCCATTTGCTCCTTGGGATATTGGAGCTTTGGTTGAGGAATTCGAGATTGATTGGAAGGCGTTTTGCGATTTCTATATCGCAGAAAGCGCAGAGACGCTAAACGCTTGTATAAATTCCGTGTACACTTTGATAGATTCTGATGAGTGTGACAGGTGTTTTGTGGATCCAGTGATGTGTGTGTGGCAGACGATTTTGGATGAGTTGCACACACACCAATCGATTGATTCCAATAAAGAGACATTGTTATTGGATGATTGTTCCTGCTTTTCTGGGGTAAATCATGTGAGTCGAGACATTGTGCGATCTGAAATGAATGGGTGTACCACTGTGGTTGACTCCTGTGCGAATCCTGAAAGATTCTCTCCTGACTGTGTGCAGTTTGAATTTATGCGATCTAAAAACAGATCTTTAAGATCTTCCATCTATGATCCTGCTATGGGGAAAATTCCTAAATTATGCAGCGTCAAAAGTAAAATTGATATGTCTTATAGACTTTCTCCTGTTGTTGTCGCTATTTCTTCTGCAAATGAGTCTTTGTCTCACCCTGTTCACACCTGTAAGAGCCCGTTGCCTAGTGACAGTTGCTCCAGTGTTTCTGTCCTGAACGCCTTACAGTCTGCGCCGCAGATCGCGGAGGTTTGCGCTATGGAAGCGTCAGTTTCACAACCTAAAGAGATTTTGGATTCGCAAGTTTTGTGTTCTGACTCCTCGGATTCGACATTGTTAGCCGAATCTAAGAGTGAGACAGCGCTTCGGTTTTGCGAATCTGATGCTGAAGCTTCTATGCCTTGTCCAGAGAAGCTTTCTCTGAGCCTGCCCTGTACCATGAATAACAATATGATGTTCAATCGCACTGACATTTGTGAGTCCCTTTCTTGCTCAGAGGCAGGTGCTAACTCTCCACCCTGTACTCTGGATGAGTCAGAATCTCCTGTGGTGACCCTAGAGGCTCGTCTAGGTATTGCTACCATTCTCACCTGTTATTCTGGCATTTTGGAATTACAGTCTAGTTTAACTGCTATGCAGAACCCTGTGTACAGTAAGATTAGAGTTAGGGAATCAGTGAGTGTCCCCGCAAAGATTCCCGTGCATCCTGTTCATGAAGATAAAATTCAGTCTCAGCGGATTGTAGAACCATCCCTGGGACATTTGCTATGTCCACAAAATGTATCTGATGTTTTGCCCTGTAACATGGATAGTTCAGAATCCGTGATTTCTGTGTCAGAGAACTTGGGAAACGATGCTCCTGAGCCTTTTCCTGTTGGTCTGGGGGTCTCCGACTGGCTCCCAGAGGGTGCAGAATCTTTAGGAGATGCCTCCTGCCCCCCAAATACGCCTGAGGTTTTGCCCACTTTAGTGGGCATTGCTGTTGTACTGACTACCTTTGCAGCTCTGGTGGAGCTCCACTCATGTGTAGTCAATCATGATATTACAGTCACAGAAATTTCTGAATTTGAGTCCGAGTCTTCTTTTGAAAGACCAGTACCTGTGACCTCCACTCGTGATGATTTTCTGCCCGGTCCTGGTGTTGGTCTTGTCGTATCGGACTCTGAGGTTGGCAATTCCCCGACATGTCCTGAGGTTTCTCCTGTGCTGGTGTACCCCGATGTGCTCTGTGACCCAGAAAGCCCCAGTGTGCCTCGGTTACCAGCATGCTCAGATGCTTCCTCGGTGGAGACATGCTCTGATGTTGCCTGCCTGCTTGCATGCCCAGAAGTGGTCCCTGAAAGTCCTGATCTTGATGGGTGTCCTGGTAATTCTGAATCCGGAATAATCATAGGCTTCATAGGGGTTCTTGGTAGTTCTCCATGTGAGCCTGGTGAGCATTCCGGCCTCTTGGGATCTCTGCGGAGCTTCAAAGGGTTCTGGGAGATTCCGGGAGAAATTTTGCTTGGTACTCTGGATAGGATCAACAGTGGCTTTGGTGTTGAAAGGGACACTTCGAACAGGTATTGTGGCAGGTTTGGTGTTTTCGGGCGCTCCCTGGAAGGTGGTGGGTATTGTCTGGAGGGTGTCGATGGCTTCTTCTCTGGCATTCACAGTCCTGATGGGTGTTACACTGAGACTTGTAGTACTGATGGGCATGTTTCGGTGGCTTCTGCTTCCGATGAGGTCGGTTTCGGGTGGACTGACTCTGGAATTGGGCCTTGTCGGGCTGTCCCGACCTTCATGAGTTTTCAGTTAGAGTTTTGTGGAAATACCAGTTTTGAGGGACGTCTAGAATCCGTCCCTAGAGGGGGGGGGGGGGGGGGCACTGTAATGATCCGCTCAGCTGGCTGCACAGGCAGCCAGCTGTTTGACCATTCCTTATGTCTGAGAGATGCAGGTCTCTGGAAAAGAGACCTGGCTTCATCTTGCAACTTTCAGAGTTGCTTTGCTGAGGAATTTGCATACATGCAAATTGCTCAGCTGTCTCATTGGAGGGCTGGCAGTATAAAAGCCTGCTGCTGACCAGAAGGCTTCGCTGGTCATAACGGTTTGTTAAATCACTCCTGGAGTGTCAGCCTTTCCTGTTGAATTGTTGTAGCTAGCTTAGAGTATTCTGGGGATGAACTAGGCAGCCTCTCTAGTGCAGTTGGCCTGCTTATCTGTTTTGTCTGTATTGTCTCTCTGTTGCGATTGTCCTGTCGCCAACGGTGGTCATCAGGAAATCGTTCTGTCTGTCTTTGGGTGCTAACCAGGGCAGCGGTTGTTACTGGTAGCCCCTTCTGTTTTATCTGTCTTACTTGGATTGCATTAGCCTCTAGCGGTAGCAGCTGTGGATCCTTCTGATCGCTTTCTTGGAGTATAGCTGGAGCAGCGGTTGCCACCGGCTATCTCATCTGTCTGTCTTGCTTGGATCGCACTCGCTCTGGCGAAAAGGGCAGTGGATCCTGCTAACTCTGCTTCTATACTTGGATCGCACTCGCTCTGGCGGTAAGAGCAGTGGATCCTGCTAACTCTGCTTCTATACTTGGATCGCACTCGCTCTGGCGGTAAGAGCAGTGGATCCTGCTAGCTCTGTTACTTTACCTGGATCGCACTCGCTCTGGCGGAAAGAGCAGTGGATCTTTCCTATCCTACTTCCCGTCCGTCTGTCTGTCTTGTCTGATACGAACGCTTGCTGTAGGCTCGGTGAGGTAACCGTTAAGCAAGCGCTGGCGTTCTCTGTTTTGTGTTTGTGTGACGGGGGTTAGTTAGGCGTGCTTGTCTCTTTTGTTCTTAACACGCGGAGACCGCGCTGTAAACGCGTTCGCTGTTGCGAATGAGTGCAGTGTTCGCGTTTAGTTAGCGTTTGTTATTTTCCTTATCTTCTCATTGTATGATTTGCTGTGCCTTTGCTACTCTCGTGCCCTGTCTTGCTTAAGCCTTGTGTCACCTCTGGCAATCGCCTCTCTCACGATTGCGTTCCTACTTTGTTTCTGCTGTTGTGTGTGCACCGTCGCAGGTTGGCGACTAGATTGGTGCACATACATACATTCTGTCTCTGTGCTCATTCTCATTCGCAATCGCTTCTCTTGCGATTGCGTTCTCACTTGGTTTCCTCTGTTGTGTGTCCACTGTCGCAGGTTGGCGGCTAGATTGGTGGACATACATACATTCCTCATCTGTGCTTATTCGGTCTTGTGTTGCTGTTAGCAATCGCCATCTCTTGCGATTGCCTTCTCACCTGATCTTCATGGTTGTGTGTTAATCGTCGCAGGGTGGTGACTAGATTGGTGGACACACATACCCTCTGTCGCTTTGCTCTCTCCGTTTCAGGGCTATCTTGCCCTGCGTTTCTTTCCTTCGTACAATTCCTGTCTGGCGTCTGTGGCAGGGCAGATGATCTGTTCCTCTGCACTCCACAGCTCCATCTGCCGACAGGAATTTCCCTCTACAGGTGCGTTGCACCTTTTGCTGGGTTCTCTCAAATTATACGCTTGTGAAGAATTTCCGCAGTGTCAGCGCAAGTCCTGTGCGCTGACCACGGAGAGAATTCCACAATCGTTACAGTGCCTTTGCATTTTGTTCATAACTGGTTTTTCATCTTGTAATATAAGCAGAAATGCTTTCTGAGGGTCTGACTGTGTTCAGGAGAGTCTGCAGTGTCAGAGAAGTATTTACATTCCTCACTTGATACAATCAAGTAAACACAAGATAACATTATCTCCAGTTCAGATGCGTCCAGCTTTCTCTGCAGGGAACTTGTAAATCCTGTGTTTAACTAATTGAATGCCGTTCTAGTAAAGAAAAAATGGTGGTAGTATATAATATGCTATAAATAATCTTTTAGAACAAAGAAGAAATGCTGGGTTTCATTCCGCTTTAAGCCACTAACAAGTCAGAAATTACCAGTAGTAAAAATAAATTTGATAGTACTTTTTTTTTTTTTTTTTTTTTGCAAAGTAGTGAAACAATATTTTAGAGAGAAGATGAAAAATGATCTTCTAGAAGAAAACTCGGGATATAAAGTTGATTAGAGGTGCGGGAGTGGTGGATTTTTCTAATCAGTTTTTATGAAAACTGAATGGTGTAGGGTAGATTGCCAATTTCTTGATTTATAGATCCAAGCCTTTTTTTCAGAGTTTGCAATGTATGTGGTTGATAAAATAATCAGATTTTTGAAATGTTTCAATCAACCAGAAAATTTGATTGTAGTTCTTGAATTGAAAAGAAATGTAAAACATTGTATGGTGTGTGGCCACATTTTCACTAACCTCTGGATGGACCATTAGTTGGCTCAAAGAATGTATTTGTTCCAGTTTGGTACTATCAGGGCCGGATTTACCAAAAGGCACTGTAGGCATGTGATGATGATGGAAAGGCGGCTCACGTCCCTCTCCTAGCTCCTCCCTCCTTTCCTATGCAGAGTCCCAAGTGAAGTGTAAATGAGAGGTTACTCACCCGGCTCTCTGTATTCTACTGACCAGATCTCCCCTCAGTCGGGGAACCACTAGCTACTTAATACTGAGGGTACCTCTGGCTTCCTAATGCTAAGGGACCCCTAGGGAAACCTATAGCTACCTATGATAGGCAAGGGAAGTAAGGGAGAAGTGACAGCTGAGCCTGCTAGCACACTTGCAGTGCGGGTTCGGCGGGGGTTTGTATGTTCATGGGGGGCTAAGTTTAGGGCGCCAGGACATCTGTGCCTATAGGCTCCTGTGATGTAAATCCGGGTCTGAGTACTATAGTAAAGAGAACACATGTACTGCAAAAATGTAAGGAAACTACAGGAAGGTATATAATCCCTCTGCTATGATGAGAATCCTTAAAGTGGACCTGAACTCAGAACTCCTCTCTGCTCTAAAAGATCCACAATAGCATAATAGCCTTTAACCTCCTGAGCGGTCTGGACGAGCTCAGCTCGTCCATCACCGCCGGAGGCTGCCGCTCAGGCCCTGCTGGGCCGATTTTTATCAAATAAAGTGCAGCACACGCAGCCGGCACTTTGCCAGCCGCGTGTGCTGCCTGATCGCCGCCGCTCTGCGGCGATTCGCCGCGAGCAGCGGCGAAAGAGGGCCCCCCTAGCCGCCTGAGCCCTGCGCAGCCGGAACAAAAAGTTCCGGCCAGCGCTAAGGGCTGGATCGGAGGCGGCTGACGTCAGGACGTCGGCTGACGTCGATGACGTCACTCCGCTCGTCGCTATGGCGACGATATAAGCAAAACAAGGAAGGCCGCTCATTGCGGCCTTCCTTGTTTATTCTGGGCGCCGGAGGCGATCGGAAGATCGCCTCCGGAGCGCCCTCTAGTGGGCTTTCATGCAGCCAACTTTCAGTTGGCTGCATGAAATAGTTTTTTTTTTATTTAAAAAAAACCCTCCCGCAGCCACCCTGGCGATTTAATCAGAACGCCAGGGTGGTTAAACAAAAAACATTTATTTGTTACAGCCGATACAAATCCTAAAATAACTTTACACAGTTTCTACTTCCTGATTCATGAAAGCAGACATATTGTTTACAGCCTGCATTTTCAAATAGGCTTATCTGCCATCTCTGCTATAGGCAGTCATGTGACACAGGGAGGATCAAATTACAACTTGTGATTAGACACAAATAAGGGGGATTTAAATAGGCTAAACTATCTAAATACATTCAGGGTGCATTTCTCTGCGTTTTCCTTCTGTCCTGTGCAAGAGCTCGGGGCGCTTTAACTACAAACAAAAGGGACATGTAAACTTCTAATATCAAGTATTGCAAGTGGTCATGGAGAAGTTCTAAAAACATACTTTTTGTCAATATAGCAAATGTTTCTTAAAGAGACTCTGTAACAAAATGTTCAACCTTATTTCTTATATCCTATAAGTTCCTATACCTGTTCTATTGTGGTCTGGATTACTGCAACCTTTTCTAGTTACAATGTTTCTGTAATCTAATCTATGGGAGAAAAGCGCTATAGAAATGTTATTGTATTATTGTATTATTTATCTTCTTTTCTATGTCAAGCTTTGTCAACCCAGGGAGGAATGGGCTACCCCTGTTGTAATGAATACACATTATGCACGCCCCCTGCAGGCGCTGTGTGCTTTGTTTACTCCTCACAGACACCGTCTCTGCTCTCAGTTTCAGCTTATCTGTAATGTAGTTTGTGAAGCTAAGGGAGAAACTGTGAGAATCCCAGACTGGGGCGCAGATAACTCACTAAGTAATAAAAACTTGTAGTAACTGTAACATTACATATATATATACACACACGTACACACACACGCACACATATACATACACACATATTAGTGTGTGTGTGTATATACTATATATATATATATATATATATATATATATATATATATATATATATATACTGAATATGTAAACAAACATCACTTCCTGGTTAGTTTCTTGTTTGTAAACACTGCCTAAAGCTGGCGATTAAAAGCCAGGATCGCGGCAGGGAGCTGTGAAAATGGCAAAGAAGGATCCAGAATATCACAGTGACTCGATTGGTATGTTTTTTATTGTACAAATTGGACAGTAGAGATTCAGGTACAGGTAATAATTTAGATAGCCTTCTTGCAAGCTTTCTAAGCCTATGTTTCTTCTTCATTTTGGTAATGCACTGGTATAGATTAACACCTCCCTAATATGTAAACCTAAATATTGAAAAACAGACAAAGAAGTGCTATGCTTCTGAAATCCCAAATCCCAAAGCACTGTTTAGTGTCAAAAAACATCGGTCCTCAAAGATTCAAGTGAAATTAGGTATCATTAAGGTTGTCGAGGCGTCCATGAAAGGTGGCGGGTGAGTCACAGCGTGTCGGCATGGTGTTTCAAGATTTTAATGTCCAAGTAATGGCATGTGACTTTACTTTCTAACCTTTGTAATATTATGATCCCAATTAAACTCCCAGAGACCCCTATTTCAATATTTATGTTACAAAAAGGAGGGGGACTCCAAGAGCCCAATATAGTGTAGTAAGTACTGGTATAGGATGATTAACCACTTCAGGACCAAACAAATTTTCACATATCAGCACTGCTCCCATTCATTCGCCAATAACTTTATTACTACTAATCACACCTAAATGATCTATATATTGTTTTTTTCAAGACAAATTAGGCTTTTGGTGTGTGATAATTTTGTTTAGTAATTACCTTATTTTCAAGGCATTATAAAGGAAAAAGAAGGGGGAAAGAAAAAAAACAGAAAAACACACTATCTCCATTTCCATCCATGATAGCTTTAACAATAAACCGTGCTAACTATAAGTTAAACCCACACATTTTATTTGCTTATTCATCCTGGTTATAACACATTTTATATTATGTTCATAGCACAATGTATGGCGACAATATTGTATTTCGAAATACAGGTATGTTTTTCTGTTTTTCATTTTTTGCTTTCTCATTGTACACTACTGATGATTATGGGACCTTATTTGTAAAAATAATAGTAATATACCCGTAAGGCATACATATTTAAAAAGCCAAGTTCCTAAGATAACAATATGTGTTGTTTATTTCATATTCTGTCACTTTGTTTTCATTTTATTTAGGTTCAAAATATGCAAAAATGTAATTGCCTTTGATATAGTTTGTGACTAAAAAGAATAAACAAGACTTGGGCCTCAACCCTAAAACTCTCTAAACTCTATTCTACTACTTATCACAGTTAAAATGTTACCACATATGTCTCTCGTAGTTTTGCTAAAACTTTCACAAATGTGATCATAATTTTGAAAATGACTTTTTTTTATGTTGGATTGAGGTTGTCCCTACCCATTTTTTATGTGACATGTGCCCAAGCTTTAAGACTCACCAAAATGTATTCTACAACTTGTCACGGTTAAAATGATATCACCTGTTTCTCATTTAGTAACAAACTGGTGGTGCACTCTCCACAAATCCAGTTGTCATTAAGTAGTTAATGTGGAATAGGAAAGTAATACTCACAAACCAGGGTTACCTCCAAGGCAACCACTGTATATGCAGGTGGGGAGATTAGACCTGTCCCCACTCAGAATTAAGAAGTCGCTTTCTGTAGATCAGAAAAAAAGGGGGAACCCGGGGTGGACTCTAATGTAGTATACAACAAACAGGGGCGCCAAAAGAATTAAATGAGCTAAAAATCTTCAAATTGCTAAGGAGGCAGTGGTGGGCTAACCTCCTTGAAGCAGACACAAAAACTGTCAATTTCAAGACAGATATATATTTATTGACATACTCCAAAAAACAATGTTGCAACGCATTTCACAGGCGTGATCCTTCTTCATCTGGCGACAAAACGAGGCGTATATAACAGTAGTGTGTCTGGATTACACCAAGCGCCTCTGTGCCTCCTTAGCCATTTTAAGATTTTTAGTTCATTATTTATGTTATACAGGACTAGATTAAAAATGTACAAAACTGCATATTACATGTATAAGCTTGTATACGAAGTGTCCTATACATAAACACGATTTTGAAAGTTTGTGTGAAACTATGATGAGTTATTTTTAAACTTATTACCTAATGTTTTACAAAAAGTATATTGTATTACAATGTATTATAATCTAATGCAATCCACACCACCTGTTTCTTGAAGGAGCAGACTCTGTTATGCAAATGGTTGTCTGTGAGGGGTTTTCAGACTGCAAGGCAATGCCTATGTGTTGGCATACAGAGAAGGTGATGTTTTAGTTCCAAGTAGGCTCAACAAGGTTTCTGTTATCTAAACTTTGTGCAATGCCTGGATGGCCAAATATGTCATATGCGTAAAAAACCTGGAAGACACATAGAAGTGCACATCAGGTAGCCACAAAAAAACGCCTCTCCCTGCCGTTCCTGTGGGCCACGCTGGCCCACTTTCATTTTTGTGGACTCTGGGTCACAACGCTGCAAGGAGAGACTGTGTGTTTCTCATTCAGCATGTAGGGAGGCGGGAAGTGGCAGGGGGTGCGGCCAGGGAGAGAGAGGTGCCTCTGGAAACCCTGCAGGAACGGCAGCTCTGGAAACCCCGCAGGAATGCCCCGGTGGGCGTTTTGAACAGGGAATCCCTCTCCCACATGTTTACCTCCGAGATAGCGACAAATATTGTCACCAATTTCGGGGGGCTATAGCATGGCAGTGGGAGGGCAGAGAGTGGTGATGTGAGGCATGTCATGAGGCAGAGAACATACCTCTGTGTCCCATCTGCCCCCATGTATCAGCCTCAGGTTGTCTTTAAAGGAATACTTAAGTCTAAAAAAAAATGATATTTACTCACCCGGGGCATCCCTCAGCCCCCTGAAGCTGGATGGTGCCCTCGCAACCCCGCTCCGATCATCCTGTCCCCACCGGCGGCTACTTCTGGGTTCGGCGACAGCTGCCGACAGGCTGGGAACGCGAGTGATTTTCCGCGTTCCCAGCCGCTATATCACCCTCTATGCTGCTATAGCGTATAACATATACGGGTGAGTAAATATCATTTTTTTTTTAGACTTAAGTATTCCTTTAAAGGAGGATGTCTTAATGTAGTATAATTTCGAAGTATTTAGCTGTATGTGACCGAGTAATCGATTATACAGTTGTAGCATGCAATTGTAGTTCTATCACTAATCCTGTACTGTACAATGTTTATTTTAGTTGATTTAGCACATGCTTTCTGCTCACTAATTATGTGTTCCTGTTAACTGTTATTGATTTATTACATCTTCTGTTAATTAGCTGTATTGCTTCTTTGACTTATGAATAATGGATAACCTTATTATCAGTTACAGATGAATATTGATCACATGTTGTCACAATGAAATTACAAACAAGAATAGAAAAATACTTATGCAACATAACTATTTAGTTATACTAATGTAGTTATTGCTAAGACAGGCGTGTTGGATCTTTACCTTTCAGAAAACTGTTGTTTTCTGAAAAGTTGGGGGATGATTGCATGCAAAATAGTAACCTTTGCAGCCCTGATATAAAAGGGCTGCTGTTTTTCAAGATCGAAGTCCTTATAACTCTATTTGCCCAATAACTCTTATGAAGCCCTTCAGCTCTTTGGAGGTTATTTTTTAAATGACAGAACTAAAGTACACAGCTCATTAGAGAGTCATGGAGGCTGCCATCTCTGCCTTCTCCTGAAAAATCTAGTTGGCTACAATGCGTATCTTCTGATTATAATACTTTCTAAATCATTAACCTACAGCAAGTATAGAGATCAGATATTTTGACATTTCAGACCAAATGGGTACTTCATGATACCCACATCAGACTTAGTCAGATCACTCTGTCACTCCTACTCTTCACGCTGGGCCAATCTCTCCCTCTGGCAGCCGTGTCTCTGCTGGTACGTCACTTCACATTGGCATGACACAGTTGCCATGGAGGTGTACCGTGGATCCGCAGTGATACCAGGAAGTTACGACCACATCTCCGTGGCTCCATCCCTGGCCTACAGATCTGCCACCAGTGTATGGCCACCGGCCAGTAAATACCTTTTTGACACACTGACTCCAGGCAGACACTATACGGAGGAAGTCCAGTGGAAGGGACCACCCCAGACTGACCTGTGGCGCCCACTCACACCCTGCGAGGGGTCACTGGATGCTGCCAAGGGGTAGGGGAAAGAGGTCACTGGGTGCTGCCGTGGATGAGATGAGGTCACTGGGTGCTCCTGGGGAAGGGGAGAGGCCACAGGGTTCTGCCTGGGTTGAGGGGTAGAGGCCACAAAGTGCTACGGTGGGGGGGGTATTACGTCACTGAATGCTACTGGAAGTTGGTAAAGGTCACTGGATGTTGCTGGGGGTCCAGAGAGGTCACTGGGTGCTGTTGAGGGGTGGGAGGAAAGTCACTGGGTACTGTCAGAGTGGTGTGGTTGAGAGATCACTTGGCGCTGCTGGCTAAAAGGGGTGAAGGTCACAGGGTACTGCCATGGGGTGGGGATAAGTCTACTGAGTGCTGCTGGGGGGAGAGGTCACTGGGGGGGGGTTGTGCTGTCGAGAGGTGGGGGAAAGTCATTGGGTACTGCCAGGGAGGTGGGGGGAGAGTTTGCTTGGTGCTGCCGGGGAAAAGGTAGGGAAGTCACAGGGTGCTGCCGTGGGGTGGGGGAGAGTCTACTGAGTGCTGCAAGGGGAAGGGAGGGAAAGGTCATAGGGTGCTGTCAGAGGGTGTGGGAGAGAGGTCACAGAGTACTTCTGGGGGGGGGGGGGCAAAGGTCACTAGGTGCTGCTGGGAAAAATGTGGGGAAGGTCACAGGGTGCTGGTGGAAGAGTGGCTACTGAGTGCTGTGGGGGGGGGGGAGCTTACAGGGTGCTGTTAGGGAAAGGAGAGGTCACAGGATGCTGATGGGGGTCAGAGCTTTCAGGAAAACCCCCATCTTACCTGCCCAGGCTGCCTTAACGCATCTCCAGTAATCCCCGTCTAGGTTCCAATGCATTACTTAGAGTGGGTGGAGCTTGCGGGAGGTGGAGCCTAGGATACACAGAGGTGGGGCTTTCACGGCAGGGGGTGGGGCCTCATCCGTGAGTTTTTGGCAATCAGCAGCGGCCCTGGAGATCAAAGGGCCCTCCTGCCACCACCAATGCTTCCTCTGTGCCGGGGACTTCAAGTAGAGGCACGGTAGAACATATGTTGACCCAGAGAGAAGGGGGGACAGCATGCAGAGGCTATGGGCAGCTCCGAGCAGACTTCTGCTCACACAGGAAGAGAGCTTCAGGAAGCAGAGCTGCGCTGAATGCTGTAGCTGGTAACAGGGCTCTGCTGCTCAGAGCTCTCTTGTCTTGTGTGTATGGAAGCCTACCTGGAGCTGCCTTCTGCATGCCATCTTGCCCCTTCTCTGCGAGTTGTCCTTGCCCTGTACGCAAGTTCAAACGGCCACTGGGGCCATACTAATGAGACTTACAAAGGGGGAGGTACTTGAGCACCCAGAGCACCCCCCTGTGCACATGCCTGATAACCAGTTTGCCTGAAACAAGCTGTAAGGAATGTTGCAAATTTTAAAGCACACCTGAATTGAGAGGTATATGGAGAATGACATATGTATTTCCTTTTAAAAAATGCATATTGCCTGGCTGTCCTGCTAAACCACTGCCTCTAATAATAAGCAGGGCTGGTTCTACACTTTTGCCACCTGAAGGCACTGGCACTACGCTTAATGCCCTCTGCTTTCTTCAAGACAGCCCAGCCACATGTGAAGTCTTGCTTCCTCTATGACTACAGAGTTACCTCATGTGACCCGGCAGCATGTAACAAGTCACATGAGGAACCACTGTAGCCATGAATACAGGATGCTGGATGGGGGGATGGTGATCGCATTGCTGGAACGCTGAGAGCAGGTGAGTGAAGCGGTGCCGCACATCTATTGAGGGGAGACAGAGAGTGCAAGGAGCTTGATATTTGGGGAGGGGAGCCGCCTCTTACCGCCCTCTAATTGTTGCCGCCCCAAAGCACGCGATTCACATTGCTTCATGGAAAAACCGCCCCCTGTGAACAAGCATAGAAGTAGATTAGATGTTTTTGACAAAAATCTGACAAGATTAGCTGCATGCTTATTTCAGATGAAGAATTTAGACACTACTCCAACCAAGGAGGTCAACAGGACAACCAGGCAACTCAAACTGCTTAAACAACAGAGGGTACTCTGTTGTTCATTTAGGATTTTAGGTGCTGTGAAGGTTATATTAAACTGGAACTGCTTAAAAGGAAATAAATATGACAGCCTCCGTATCCCTCCCACTTCATATGTCCTTTAAGGAATGGAAAGCAGTGCTGGATCTCCAGAACTACACCCACTGAAAAAGTGTTTTAACCACTTGCCGACCGCCCCCAGGCGATGGGCGGTGGCAAAGACTAGGCCTAAACGACCGCAATACGCCCCTCGTCGGAGGCAACGGCAGGTTATGCGGCGATCGCGTCATTTGTGACGTGATCAGCCGCCGGCGACTGGCTCTGCCCCACTCGCGCTGTAACCCGCCGGCCGTTCGGAAGCGCCGGTGGGTTACTAGCACCTGGATCGCCGCATGTAATCTGTATAATAGGCTTTGTAATGTATGCCCTCAGACCCCCCCTTATCAATTCGCCAGTGCATTATTTACATCCGTTCTTCCCTGTAATAACCCACTGATCACCTGTCAATCACCTGTCAATCACCCCCTGTCACTGCCACCCATCAATCAGCCCGTAACCTTCCCCTTACGGGCAATCTGATCACCCACCCACACCAATAGATCACCCGCAGATCCGACATCAGATCACCTCCCAAGTGCAGTGTTTACATCTGTTCTCTACCCTAAACACCCACTAATTACCCATCAATCACCCATCAATCACCCCCTATCACCACCTGTCACTGTTACCCATCAGATTAGACCCTAATCTGCCCCTTGCGGGCACCCAATCACCCACCCACACGCTCAGATTGCCCTCATACCCCCCCTTATCAATTCACCAGTGCATTATTTACATCTGTTCTTCCCTGTAATAACCCACTGATCACCTGTCAATCGCCTATCAATCACCCATCAATCACCCCCTGTCACTGCCACCTATCAATCACCCCCTGTCACTGCCACCCATCAATCACCCCCTGTCACTGCCACCCATCAATCAGCCCCTAACCTGCCCCTTGCGGGCAATCTGATCACCCACCCACACCAATAGATCGCCCGCAGATCCGACATCAGATCACCTCCCAAGTGCAGTGTTTACATCTGTTCTCTACCCTAAACACCCACTAATTACCCATCAATCACCCCCTATCACCACCTGTCACTGTTACCCATCAGAATAGACCCTAATCTGCCCCTTGCGGGCACCCAATCACCCGCCCCACACGCTCAGATTGCCCTCAGACCCCCCCCTTATCAATTCGCCAGTGCATTATTTACATCTGTTCTTCCCTGTAATAACCCACTGATCACCTGTCAATCGCCTATCAATCACCCATCAATCACCCCCTGTCACTGCCACCCATTAATCACCCTCTGTCACTGCCACCCATCAATCAGCCCCTAACCTGCCCCTTGCGGGCAATCTGATCACCCACCCACACCATCAGATTGCCCCAGGCCTACCCTCAGATCACCTCCAAAGTGCATTGTTTACATCTGTTCTGCCATCTAATCACCCACTGATCACTCATCAATCAGCCCCTGTCACTGATACCCATCAGATTAGACCCCTATCTGCCCCTAGGGCACCCAATCACCCGCCCACACCCTCAGAACGCCCTCAGACCCCAGCCCTGATCACCTCGCCAGTGCACTGCTTGCATCTATTTCCCCCCTCTAATCACACCTTGAGACACCTATCAATCACCTCCTGTCACCACCTGTCACCCCCTAGCACGCCTACCCATCAGATCAGGCCCTAATTTGCCCCGTGTGGGCTCTTGATCACTCGGCCAAAACCTCAGACCGCCCTCAGACCCCCTTCCGATCACCTCCCCAGTGCATTGATTGCATCTATTTTCCCCTCTAACCACCCCCTGAGACACCCATCAATCACCTCCTGTCACCCCCCTAGCACTCCTATCTATCAGATCATCCCCAATACAACCTGTCATCTAAGAGGCCACCCTGCTTATGACCGGTTCCACAAAATGTGCCCCCTCTTAGACCACCTTTCATCAAAATTTGCAGATGCTTATACCCCTGAACAGTCATTTTGAGAAATTTGGCTTCCAGACTACTCGCGGTTTTGGGCCCGTAAAATGCCAGGGCAGTATAGGAACCCCACAAGTGACCCCATTTTAGAAAAAAGACACCCCAAGGTATTCTGTTAGGTGTATGACGAGTTCATAGAAGATTTTATTTTTTGTCAACAGTTAGCGGAAATTGATTTTTATTGTTTTTTTCACAAAGTGTCATTTTTCACTAACTTTTGACAAAAAATAAAATCTTCTATGAACTCACCATACACCTAACAGAATACCTTGGGGTGTCTTCTTTCTAAAATGTAAATCGATAGAAGATTGCACACCACTCGATCGAGGTGCAGAGACCCATCTAAGTCATCAAGCAATCAAATCCAAAAGGGTCCGCACACTCACAGGATAAACTTCCAAGTTTTTTATTCAGACAATGTGACAATGTTCCATTCAAACGACCAACGTTTCGTTTCGGGGCCCCGTGGGGTCCCCTTTGTCAAGGCAACATGAACAGAATGGTGACAGTGAACAAATAAACCATTCGCCCTAATGGTTTATTTGTTCACTGTCACCATTCTGTTCATGTTGCCTTGACAAAGGGGACCCCACGGGGCCCCGAAACGAATCGTTGGTCGTTTGAATGGAACATTGTCACATTGTCTGAATAAAAAACTTGGAAGTTTATCCTGTGAGTGTGCGGACCCTTTTGGATTTGATTTCTTTCTAAAATGGGGTCACTTGTGGGGTTCCTATACTGCCCTGGCATTTTAGGGGCCCTAAACCGTGAGGAGTAGTCTAGAAAACAAATGCCTCAAAATGACCTGTGAATAGGACGTTGGGCCCCTTAGCGCACCTAGGCTGCAAAAAAGTGTCACACATGTGGTATCGCCGTACTCAGGAGAAGTAGTATAATGTGTTTTGTGGTGTATTTTTACACATACCCATACTGGGTGGGAGAACTCTCTCTGTAAATGGACAATTGTGTTTAAAAAAAATCAAAAATGTGTCATTTACAGAGATATTTCTCCCACCCAGCATGGTTATATGTAAAAATACACCACAAAACACATTATACTACTTCTCCTGAGTACGGCGATACCACATGTGTGACACTTTTTTGCCTCCTAACTGCGCTAAGGGGCCCAAAGTCCAATGAGTATATTTAGGATTTCAAGGGTCATTTTGCGGCATTTGGTTTCCAGACTACTCCTCACGGTGTAGGGCCCCTAAAATGCCAGGGCAGTATAGGAACCCCACAAGTGACCCCATTTTAGAAAGAAGACACCCCAAGGTATTCTGTTAGGTGTATGATAAGTTCATAGAAGATTTTATTTTTTGTCACAAGTTAGCGGAAATTGATTTGTATTGTTTTTTTTTTTCACAAAGTGTCATTTTCCGCTAACTTGTGACAAAAAAAAAAAATCTTCTATGAACTCACCATACTCCTAACAGAATACCTTGGGGTGTCTTCTTTCTAAAATGGGGTTACTTGTAGGGTTCCTATACTGCCCTGGCATTTTAGGGGCCCTAAACCGTGAGGAGTAGTCTAGAATCCAAATGCCTCAAAATGACCTGTGAATAGGACGTTAGGCCCCTTAGCGCACCTAGGTTGCAAAAAAGTGTCACACATGTGGTATCGCCGTACTCAGAAGAAGTAGTATAATGTGTTTTGGGGTGTATTTTTATACATACCCATGCTGGGTGGGAGAAATCTCACTGTAAATGGACAATTGTGTGTAAAAAAATCAAACAATTGTCATTTACAGAGATATTTCTCCCACCCAGCATCTGTATGTGTAAAAATACACCACAAAACACATTAAACTACTTCTCCTGAGTACGGCGGTACCACATGTGTGGCACTTTTTTGCACCCTAACTGCGCTAAGGGGCCTTTAGGATTTCACAGGTCATTTTGCGACATTTGGTTTCAAGACTACTCCTCACGGTTTAGGGCCCCTAAAATGCCAGGGCAGTATAGGAACCCCGCAAATTACTCCATTTTAGAAAGAAGACACCCAAAGGTATTCCGTTAGGAGTATGGTGAGTTCATAGAAGATTTTATTTTTTGTCACAAGTTAGCGAAAAATGACACTTTGTGAAAAAACACAATTAAAATCAATTTCCGCTAACTTGTGACAAAAAAAAAATCTTCTATGAACTCACCATACTCCTAACGGAATACCTTGGGGTGTCTTCTTTCTAAAATGGGGTCATTTGTGGGGTTCCTATACTGCCCTGGCATTTTAGGGGCCCTAAATCGTGAGGAGTAGTCTTGAAACCAAATGTCGCAAAATAACCTGTGAAATCCTAAAGGTACTCATTGGACTTTGGGCCTCTTAGCGCAGTTAGGATGCAAAAAAGTGCCACACATGTGGTATCGCCGTACTCAGGAGAAGTAGTATAATGTGTTTTGGGGTGTATTTTTACACATACCCATGCTGAGTGGGAGAAATATCTCTGTGAATAGACAATGGTGTGTAAAAAAAATAAAAAATTGTCATTTACGGAGATATTTCTCCCACCCAGCATGGGTATGTGCAAAAATACACCCCAAAACACATTATACTACTTCTCCTGAGTACGGCAATACCACATGTGTGGCACTTTTTTGCAGCCTAACTGCGCTAAGGGGCCCAAAGTCCAATGAGCATCTTTAGGCTTTACAGGGGTGCTTACAATTAGGCCCCCCCAAAATGCCAGGACAGTGAACACACCCCACAAATGACCCCATCTTGGAAAGTAGACACTTCAAGGTATTCAGAGAGGAGCATAGTGAGTCCATGGGAGATTTCATTTTTTTTTGTCGCAAGTTAGAAGAAATGGAAACTTTTTTTTTTTTTTTTTGTCACAAAGTGTCATTTCCCGCTAACTTGTGACAAAAAATAAAATATTCTATGAACTCACTATGCCTCTCACTGAATACTTTGGGATGTCCTCCCCCATCCCGGCAGAATATCTAGAAGCAATAATAACAGTGATCCCCAAATCAGATAAAGACCGTTCTAACCCAGCAAATTACCGCCCAATATCACTACTTAATTGTGACACTAAACTCTATGCCAAACTTCTAGCAAACAGACTAATGAATGTAACAAACACATTAATCGCACCTGACCAAGTCGGGTTCACTAAAGGAAGTCAGGCGGCCGATGGCACTAGAAGAATAATTAATATACTGAAATATGTGGAAATGTCGAAGGCCCCCTCCGTGTTCCTTACACTGGACGCGGAGAAGGCCTTCGACAGAGTACACTGGGGATTCATGTCTCAGGTGTTGCATAAATTTGGTTTTACAGGTCCGATCTTGGGTGCCATCTTAGCATTATACTCCTGCCCCTCAGCCAGGGTAAACGCGGCTGGCTTTATCTCGGAAAAACTCCCTATAACAAATGGCACGCGCCAAGGCTGCCCTCTTTCACCGATTATATTTTCTTTATTGGTGGAAACATTGGCAGAAAAGATAAGAACCAACCAAAATATCACAGGAATCAAGATGCATCAGATGGTTCACAAGATCGGACTATTTGCAGATGACGTAATACTAACACTTTCCAACCCCCTTACATCACTACAACAGGTCTTACTAGACCTGGATAAGTTCTCAACAGCCTCCCTCTACAAACTGAATAAAAACAAATCATTACTGATGGGAATACATATATCACCACGCCTAAAGACCGCTATAGACTCTGAAATTAACTTCCCGTGGGCCACTAAATCCATTCCCTACTTAGGGATCTCACTTCCCCACTCCACTGACGAGTTATTTAAATATAACTTTATCCCCCTTTTAATGACAGTCAAACAAGACTGCGAAAAATACAGCAAATCCATGATTTCTTGGCTGGGTAGAATTGTCTGCTTCAAGATGTTTGTTCTTCCTAAAATATTATATATCTGCCGTACTATAAATATACCTATAAAAAAAGCATTTTTTAACGATCTCAAAAGAATTATCTCAAATTTCATCTGGAAAGGAAGCAAGCCCAGAATATCCTACAACTTTATGACACTACCGACCAACAAAGGTGGACTAGGCCTACCTTGTGTAGAAAAATATTACTATGCTACTCTGTTAAGCATGTCCAAAGACTGGTGGGAAAAGACTCCTTCCAAACTATGGGTTGAAATGGAAGAACAAATAATGCACATTCCATTAAAAGCAGTTATATGCAGTATCCTAATTGGGAACAAATTCTCTAAACCCCCCTATCCTACAATTCAAGCCAGCATACTAGCATGGGAACATTATGCCAAATATCCGCGTATCAGCTCTAACTCTGCTACTATCCAACTACCTATCCAAATCCTTAATACTATAGCTACCAACTTAAACATTAATCCACTAATTGACAAAGGGATACAGCGCCTTGGAGACATTACGCAAATGAACAAACTAAAACCTTTTGATATATTAAAATCAGAGTATAATTTAGCCGATTCCTTTAGATTTACCCACATGAGAATACATCATATTTTGGAAACAACAAAACTAGACCCTCCCCGACTCCCAATGCATATAACAACCATGCTCAACAGCAAGCTGATATACAAAGGAGGAATTTCTATTTGGTACACTGAACTTTTCATAAACCAAATGACATTACTCACCAAATATACAAATATTTGGTCCTATGACTTAGAAATAGAAATTTCTCCAAATCAGATTATATTATCAAGTAGGTTGATCAAGAAATTCTCACATTGCGCCACGCACTGGGAGCAATTTCAAAAAATGCTCACGAGATGGTACCTAACCCCAAGAAAAATAGCCTCTTTCACTCCCAATCAATCTCCTTTATGCTGGAAATGCAATCATTCCCTAGGCACACTAAAACACATGTTGTGGGACTGTCATTTGGCAAGATCACTATGGGACCCTCTAGAGGTCTTCCTTAAAACATTAATTTCGAGAGATTTTTCACTGAAGCCCGAACTAGCACTACTAATGGTAGGACTCGATAATCTTGATACCCACAAGCAACCTATAGTATGCCACTTGTTAGTAGCGGCTACCTACCTTATAACAATAAACTGGAAATCCACAGAACCCATATCATGGACGAATTACCAAAATTTGGTCAACTCTAATCTACAGTTAGAAAGTATTATACGAACTAGAACCAGCAAATCTGCTAACACTTACCAAAGCCCATTTCCTAGGTAAATATAACTCTAACGTAAAACCCAACTTAAGGTACTTAGTGTCAAAAAAAAAATACTAATCCAGGCAGCTTCCTTAGATTATTAGATTAGTAGTTTGTAGTTTGTAGTTTTATAGTTGTGTTATTTGTTAGTATGTAAAACTCTATGAATACGATTTACCTCAATAAATCGGCTGCAACGCTCTGTAAAGTGGATAGAGAACCCACAAACAGCATAAAATGATTAGTAAGCTGATATCCAGTCAGGGTAAAGAAACTCAGGTTAAAGCAATTACCACACAAGAGCTTCAATTCTGAGAAGACTCACTCATACGGCCCCCTCCAACCTTCCACCTCTAGATACGGGAGGGTTGGGAAGGTTATGAGAGGGGACTATGCAAGAGTTTCTACCTGCTACATCAAGCAAACAGAACATTCTATGATAATGTGATTGAAATGTTAATTGGTTACAACTGTATATTTGGTTATAATAAGGTGCTCCATATTTCTTCGGTTTACCATTCTACTTATGTTTAATGCATGTTCCTGAACCCCCCAAACTGTACATGTATTGAGGTGAAACTTTTCACCATAATGTTGTAAAGCTTAAAATACACTTAATAAAAATTTTATAAATAAAAAAAAAAAAAAAAAAAAGAATACTTTGGGATGTCTTCTTTCCAAAATGGGGTAATTTGGGGGGTATTTATACTATCCTGGAATTTTAGCACCTCATGAAACATGACAGGTGGTTAGAAAAGGCAGAGATGCTTCAAAATGGGAAAATTCACTTTTGGCACCGTAGTTTGTAAACGCTATAACTTTTACCCAATCCAATAAATATACACTGAATGTTTTTTTTTTTTTTATTAAAGACATGTAGCAGAATAACTTTCGCGCTGAAATGTATAGGACATTTTACTTTATTTTAAAAATGTCAGCACAGAAAGTTAAAAAAGTCATTTTTTTGACAAAATTCATGTCTTTTTTGATGAATATAATAAAAAGTAAAACACGCAGCAGCAATCAAATAGCACCAAAAGAAAGCTGTATTAGTGACAAGAAAAGGAGGTAAAATTCATTTAGGTGGTAGGTTTTATGACTGAGCAATAAACCGTGAAAGCTGCAGTGGTCTGAATGGAACAAAAGGCTCTGGTCCTTAAGGGGCGAAAAGACTGTGGTCCTCAAGTGATTAACATCTTTATGATATGTATCCATATTGCAGCACAAGCTGCAAATAACAGGAGGTATACATTTCTCCAGTCTTTCTTGTCAAGACAAGACACAGAACATTTATATTGCATTTTTCTCAATTAGTGCTGCAGCCACTTAGGACATGCTCCACAGGTGGCTAGAATCATTATGGAGTCTTGCCCAAAGATTCCTTACTGGGTAAAAGGAGAAACAACAGGCAGTACAGTCACTAGTGCTCTGTAAGAGTAACAAATAGATTGCTGAAGCAAAGATCAGGTATATATTACAGGATGAGCATGCTCCAACCCATGAAAGTA
This sequence comes from Hyperolius riggenbachi, assembly GCF_040937935.1. NCBI lineage: Eukaryota > Metazoa > Chordata > Amphibia > Anura > Hyperoliidae > Hyperolius > Hyperolius riggenbachi. The sequence goes on along the minus strand of NC_090649.1, from coordinate 423,503,322 downwards.
CACATCTCAATCATATATCAATGTAAGAAGACAGTTTGGCACATGCAGCTCCTTGTATAACATCACAGCTTTAATCAATCTGTCTGTACAACAATAGTGAACATTTCCAGCTTCAGTAAAAGTTCCTACCTGATCTTGCAGTTAGTGGGGTGAAGTGGGAGTGATGGATTGCTGACGTTTCGCTCAAATGAGCCTCTTCTGAGGCCCTGCGCACGGGCCTCAGAAGACACTCATTTGAGCGAAACGTGCGTCAGGCAATCCATTGCTCCCACTTTACCCGCTAACTGCAAGATCAGGTAGAAACTTTTACTGAAGCTAGAAACATTCACTATTGTTGTACAGCCGGATTGATTAAAGCTGTGATTTTATACAAGGAGATGCAGATTCCTTACTGGCTTGAGCAGCGATTCGAACCCTTGTCAAAGGCTCAAATCCTACATCAAAGGCAACAGCCTGGTTCAAAGTAGTATTTCTCTAGCTAGACCTTTACATTTTATATTCGGTAAATGTGATTTTACAGCTCTGAATTTTGTGTGATCCTTTCCCCTAGATCCCCTGTCCGAGTGGCGCAGATATAAGCAAGCTACTGACAAACCTTGAAGCACCTGATTGCTCCAAGCAGAGGTATACGGGCAAAATTCCATCAAACCTCTTCACCCTGCAGGATGATGAGGACTGTAATAAAGCAATGAGCTGGCTGAAGGACAATGCAGCCAAGCAGGACGGTAAGAGAAACTCTGCCTTCGCAATGAATACCATTCTTCCATCATCCTCAGCGTATAATTAGTGTCTATTTAATTGCGGCAAAATGTTGTATTTTTCTTGTCGTGTTTTCTTCGTTCATTCAAAGCATGCTCTTTTTTTTGTGCATATGAGAAAGGAGGTAGATAATCAGCATATGTAGCAGGAGTGGAAGAAGAGGGCTGATGCAGTTTAATTATATGTAATTACAATACAATACGAATTGAAAGTTCTGAAAGCAATGTATGTCTAAAATCATTAGCTAACTAATTAAAGAATAATTTAATTAACAAGTACGCTTTGCAATTATGTGGACAAAAAAAAAAAATATGTATCATTATGAGCTACAAAACAGCGCACAGAGGAAAGGAGGCCTAATTTAGAAATCATTTTCAAAGTATTTAAAACCATTTTTCTAATGTCTTTTTTGGCTTGGAATCATTTACACTAATAACGGGACAAATAGTAAATGTGAATCTGTTAGAATTCATTGTTTACTTAAATGAGCCTTGAAGCCGCTCTGGTTCACGCAGTCACCTGTTTTTCTATAATTTCCCTCCATTTGTGTCGGCTAAATTATGGAAAGTGGAAAACGAGGAAGAAGAAGATCGCTTCACGGGAATATTCTTTGATTAAAGAAAATGTCAAAGGGAATCTGAAAATAAACTGATGAGATAAACACTTATATCTTTAGCTCTACTCCTAAATTGGACTTTCCTAGAATCCCAGTCTTTTTGTGTTTGGAAGCTAAACACATAAGTTGAATAGCATGGTCTTTTTAAAGGAAACCTGTCATGAAAAAAAAAACAGCCTGTGGGGGGTACTTACCTCTGGATCCTAATGAGCCTTCCCTTATCCTTCTCCTCCCCAGCTCTGGGCTGGAAGCCCTCCAAAACCGGGGAGGTAAATATTTACCTACCGCTATCCAGCCTGGGCGCAGTAGCGGCTTTCCCATCGGGTTCAGGTGGAAATAGCCAAGCTTGATTGGGTCCACTCTACCGTGTAGGCACTCACGCCTGTGCAGTAGAGCGGACCTGATCGGGCCTGGTTATTTCCACCTGAGCTCATCGGAAAGCCAATGCTGTTCTGAAGGTATATATTGCTGCGCCTGCACAGTACTTGCCAGGGGAATTTTGGGGGAGGTGTTCATCCAGTGTTGGATCCCCAAGGCTACAGAGGTTGGGGGGAACCCTGAGGCTCCTAATGAGGTTTCCCTTCTCTTCCGAGGCAAGTATCACACAGGGGCTGTTTTTTTGTTACAGGTGTTTAATGTTTAATGTTTTATAGTTCCCATCTTGAACTATTGACCTTTCTATTCCCAGCATTGAAAGTGTTTTTTTCCTATGCAAGAGATTTATTGCTCGTAATTATCAGTGAGAGCTACATTATGGTTCAATTCAAGCCAAATTGAAGAGAAAGTGTCATTTAAGTACCTGAATTTTTAAACCTTACAGCGCGGAAAAAAATGTAGGCTTGGGACTGTGCATACGCATGTTTATCTCAACATGGCCCTAATTCACCCTCCATCAGTAAGATTGCCGTGTTAACCCGGTAGCATGCGTGGTGCTAATGGGTTAATGGGTGGTGCTCTCCCAGTGTTAGTACCGGTAAAAGTGTTGTACACTGCCTGGCAATCTTACTGGTGCATAGTGACTCACGGTCCATGTCACATGTAGATTTAAGTACCCTTTAAGCACCTTTTTTTTAACAGTCATAGAACTCAACATCATGTAACTTTAGAAGCCTGATGGTCCAGACTAAACCTTTTATGTCGGTCCTTGCTGGAGGAAGGGTGATTGAAATCCATGCCACACCCCCTTCCACAAAGTGTTGAGAAATGTTGAAGTGCTGGTGTACTTATAAGTATGTAACAGTTGTTTTTACAACTCTATTATCTCAGTCAATGCAGCCATGTGCTAAGTCTATGCCCTTTTCTTTTAGTTCCATCACTGTTTCTGCCCTCCTAGACACAAGTTAAAATTTCAGTTGTATTATGTCACACACTGTATGCGCTGTTGCAGACACAAGACTATGGCAAGGGTTACATAGTTACATAGTTAATTTGGTTGAAAAAAAGACATTTGTCCATCAAGTCCAACCAGAAAAATAAATAAATATATAAAATAAAAACAAAACACCATCCTGAACCTGCACGTATGCCAGTTGATCCAGGGGAAGGCAAAAAACCTTACAAGGCATGGTCCAATTAGCCTTAAAAGGGAAAAATTCCTTCCCGAGATGGCACTCCGATAAATCCCTGGATCAACGCTTCCAGGAATTACCTAAAAATTATAGCCATGGATGCCCTTCAATGCAAGGAAAGCATCCAAGCCCTCTTTAAATGCAGATATAGAGTTTGCCATAACTTCTTCCTGAGGTAAGATGTTCCAGATTTTAACCAGAAGGACCACTTTCTAAATAGATGGCAGAATAGAAGGTGTAATGGCCACCTTCATTGTAACCCCCAACAGCATGAATATGCTGTCACTCTAAAGGTCTGTGCCAGTGTCTGACATTCTATGTGATGACTGAAGACACATTTTCTGTCTGAAAAAATGAGCAGATCGTGTTGGTGCATTATGGAAACGCAGTGGAAAGACCCAGACACAGTGAAGATGGACATGTGCAAACCAGCCCATACTTTCCCAGAGGACAGCATTGGTCTTTCTTCATGTCTGTTGGTCTGCTGCTGTCTGCTCTGGGAATTGTGAACAGAGCCTATAAAGCTCTATCTACACGATACTATTCTTTGTGCGATTCGATTACGATTCTATTTATAATCCCATTAAATCCAACTTGTCCAATCAGGATTCGATTCAGTGCAATTCGATTTGCCATTCGATTTGCCATTGTTTTGCAATGGCAAATCGAATTGAATCAAATCAAATCCCGATCGGACGTGTCGGATTTAATCGGATCGTAAATAGAATCGTAATTGAATCGCACAAAGAATAGTATTGTGTAGATTGGGCTTTACACTTTCTCCTCAAACTCATATTACTGTCTCTGAGGCAATCTCCTGTAAGAAAGGAAAGGCTGCAGTACAGAATAGTCATTGCTTTTATTGCAATTGTCAAGAGGTTCCTAGACTTATTCACAAAATGTTACTGCTTCCTTCTTAAATAACTACAAAGTCAAGCTCCTTGTGCTGCTGAGGGACCCCATAACAGTTGCATGGTCTGCTTTGTTTGCAGTTATGCCATTGGTTCTATGATCCCACTTTACAGTCACAAATTGGTTTTAATCATTTACTTTTTGCAGTATGTTGTTTTATATAGTGAAGCCATAGCAGTCATGCATATTGCAGATCATTTTGCTGTGCTTGACCTTTTGTGTAATGTTTCAGACGGTATCCTTAAAAATGAAATAAATCTCCCAAAGCTAGAGCTTGTAGATAAAGTTTATCTTATTGTTAAAAACTGTAAGAAAGAAAGGATTCATTGTTGACCAAAGGCCATCTGTCTCTCTGAGGACTCAACACAAACAACCATTTTCTTCCTCAAATGCTGCAGATAAACCTTCTTTATTGAATATTATTGATCAAGACCTTTAGTTTCACTATCTTTCCATGCACACAACCCTTATACTGCTGCCACTGTTCTAAGCTGGAGAAAAGTGAGTAGAATAGTCAAGGAATGTTCCCTATTTCAGCGAGATGTATGAGAATCTTACTATATAAGATAAACTCTGAATATTATGGACTCCCATAGATGGAGAGTAACAGGTTTTAGAAGTTTTAAAGGATACCTTAGCCCTAATACACCATGTGTGTGTGGGGGGGAGGTGCGAATAGGCTTACCGCATCTCCTGTGGCTCAGCGTCTGTCTCCGTTTTTCTAAAAAAGCTCCCGGTACAAAGCAGTGGTCGGCAGAGTTAGTGGTAGCTGCAGTATGTTCGCAGAAGTACGTGCGCACTCCCACAGGAAGACGTAGCTGGCGTGTGTGCTCTCTGACCCGGGCATACTGCACGCACATGCGCAGTATGTCTGCTTGGGCACCTGTGACTGCGCACGCCAGCAACGTCTTCCCATGGGAGTGCGCACATACTTCAGCGGACATACTGCAGCTGTGCCGACCCCGCCTAACACTGTTTTGTACCAGGAGCTTTTTTAGGAACAGAAGGTAAAGCCGGACACCATCCGTAGTAATAATGCTCTTTTATTGAAGTTCCATAAGAACAGGCTGTCACACAGAGTGCAACGTTTTGGGATATATCCCTTTATCAAGCCAGTGACAGTCTGAATACATACACAAAATAACAGCTATTTATACATATCCACCAATCTAACAACGAATCACAGGCCAGAAAATTACTAGGCCAATCACAGGTCCCGAACAAACTAGTGGACCTGATGGGGAACTGAAAGATAGCACGTAGAGCCAATGGGAATACAGGACACTCACCTGTAGTTGCCTCGCCTTGGCTTAACTACATAAAGAATTTTTCAATTTGAAAAAGTAATCTCCATAGGTAATACTTACAATTTACACCAATCAAAGATTGCTTTCAGAATTTGCCTTGATTAGTTACAGGTTTAGATGGGTGTTAAGGCAATCTAACTGGATACACAGTGTTCTCTCTTTTCTTTTATCACACTTGATTTTCTTCACCTCTTTATATGTCATAGAAAGTGCAAAGTGGAGGAGCTAACTGGCGCTCAGTGTAAACCAAATTGTAAGTGGATAGGGCTGCATATGCTACTGCGCAAGGTGTAGGCCCCAGTGTCACACATTGTGCTCCAAACTGTAAAGATAGACTTTCAGATGAACAGATTTTAGCCTAGAATTTCGGCACTATTGTGCTATGTTTATTTCTAGCACAAACAGACACAGCACCTTCAACATGCATGCAATACAACGGTTCTGTACTTATCATTGCTGGTGACTCTTATGGGGGAGGGGGAAAAGAGGTGCACGGTGCAGGAGGGTCCCGGGCAGTGGCGGAGGTCTGGAGAATGGAATACTTAACAATACTTAGGTAAATATTGGACTGTTGACTCAAGGTTGACCTCTGGTTCTCTTTATATATACAGTATAATGAATTGCAAGAAATCAAACCTATTTATTTCAGTAGTCTTGAATTTGATGGCCATTGACAACCAATCCTTCTTTCGAAGTGGTCGCTTGACCACTGTGTGCATTAAAGTCACGCTGTACAACGGACCTCTCCCCTACAGCCCACAATTGGTTTGTATGGTATTGACCTCAGGTGACATCTCTCACTCATAGGCTTAGGGCCCTTTTCCACTAGCAATCACAATTGCTAAACGCTAACGATTGCACCTTCTCACTATTTTTGAAAGCACTTGCATTGCATTGTAAAATCACGGTAAAAATTGATCAGGCAATTTTGTAAAAATCTAATCACAGTAGTGGAAAATACCTACCGCGATTCCTATGTTAAAGTGGCAACCCTAGTGATTCAAAAATTGCTAGCGATTTGCGATTCAACACCGCAATCGCTGTAGGTGAAAAGGCCCTAACACTTCCATTGTATTGAGCCTCTGTTAATAGGTTTTTCAGGATCTATAGATATTTAGATTGCACATTATTGATTTATTTGTGATTGTCATAGCATTGGCACTTTTTTGAATTAACTATTTCATTATAATTATTGTTGTTGTTGTTACTACTGGGGCATTCCATCACCTGGGTCATGCTCCTGTAGGGGGAGGTCTACTTTGCATAAACATTGCATTCTAATGGAATCCTATGGTCCTGTATGTTGTTTTTATAGTTATGTCAAGGTTATGTCAATGGCTGTTTTCATGAATAAAATTACTTTTTTTTTATACTTTCTTTATGGTGGATGTTTGGGTTTATTCAGGTATTCAAAATTATAACAATGGTGGTTCTATAGGAAAACTCCTCCCTTGTCCCTCTAGTATAAAAATCCTGTTAGACCTGAGAACTCATTTCATTGAAAGCTGAAATAGTACAAAAAGATCTGCAGTCTGGTCTCCGGTCTTTTTCGATATATATATTTGTTATTCTTCCAATTTAGACACTGCCTCATAATTTTATTTTATAGTCTTTTTGTTTTACTGTTGAGAAATTAGATTATCAGCACGCTCCTACAGGAAGCGTTTCATTCTTCAGTGCTCATTGTGACACCTGTAATTTCCAACTAGATGTTGAGATTAGAAATGTTAATAACGGTTTTGTCTTCAGCTGTCAGGAATACTGCCAGTATTAGACCTTATTATAATATTAGATCATTTCGACACCCTTTTTCCAGCTGCTTAATTATACTGTGTGCGGAGTATTAATTATAGTATTTGTTCATGTATGAGGTTTTTAATTTCTCTATAAGTATAGTGTATGCCGTGGTGTAATGAATTATTTCCTTTGTTTTCCATAAAAATAGGCAAAATGTTAGGTTTCCATTGAGATAAATGTTTAGTGGAATGCCAGAGATGTAATGGAATACATCGCAGTTTCTGTGATCACACAGCAAACAAGCCACCGTTTGTGTTAGCGGCTAGTCTTGTTCGAATCCTCGGTTCCCTATTCTGATAATGCCATGCACAGTAGTTCAGCACCATTACGATCGGAGAGAGTCATGGAGTTGAACCTGCGTTGTACGTCATGATCCACGTGACTCCGATTCTTCTTCCTTCCAAGCTCTAAGAAGGAAGAATCGTAGTCACATAAAATGTGATAGACAAGGCAACGCCTTCACTCTCTCCGAACGTAATCGTGCTCCAAACGTAATGGTATCTGGGTTTATGAATAAGGAAACCTGGATTTGGACAACAACACTAATAGTATGGGGATTAGAATGATCTGAAGTATGAACGACTATTTCTTTGTAGTTCCAGCATGACAGCATAACCACCACATTATAACTTCAGAATCACAACTTCATCCCTACCTCAACTCTTGACCAATTTATCAATTGTCAATGTCACCTTGCTTGCATATAAAGAATGCTTTGCTACTGTCTTTATTGTTATAGGAATACTGACTTATGACTACAATTACTGGTGGTTGCGGTTCTGGTATTATAAGCTTTTCGCTTTCCACTTAAGGACTAGGGGTGTTTTGCAGGATCTGTGCTGCGTGGGCTCTCCAGCCCGCAGCACAGATCAGGATTTAGCCAGGGCGATCAGACTTACCCCCTTTTTTCCCCACTAGGGGGATGTCCTGCTGGGGGGGTCTGATCGCCGCCGGCTTGCTGCGCTTTGCGGGGGTGGGGCTCTTCAAAGCCCCCCTCCGCAGCGTTTTCGGTGCTCTCTGACTTCCCGTCCCTCCCTCTCCCTCCATTGGCTGCGCAGGACGGATATTGAAGGATAGGCTTCAGCCTATCATATGCCGGCGATCCCCGGCCAATCAGAGGCCGGGGATCGCCGATCTGCCTTACGGCGCCGTATGATGTAAACAGTGGGGATTTCTTCCTCGCGTGTTTACATTTTGCCGGCGAGCCGTGAACGGTGGCTCTCCGGCTGTTCACGGAGACACCCTCCGTGAACTGACATGGAAAGGATTTCATGGGAAACCACTTAAGACCTGCCGACGCCTATGGGCGTTAGATGCTTGATCTAATGGAAAGATGAAATATAATTTTTAAAATGTTGAGCAATTTAAAGGTTAGTTGTAATAATGAAACAAATCTAGCATGGCATTTAAATTCTCAATGGAAACCCATTCACTTCATCCTTTCCTTGCTACCCTGGCTTTCTAGCCTAGGCACAGCTTTACACTGGTTCCTGCTGTGTAATATCCAGGAGGAGGTGGACACCTGCTCAGTAATGATGGCATAAGGATAGAATCTGTGCAATTACTTGCTGTCAACCATCTTGACACAGACCTTGCCAACAGTCATCCCTTTTATTTGCCTTCCCTTCCCGGATATTATAGCACAGCAGCCTTTGTAAATGTGTTGATTCCAGATAGGCTGAGCATCAAAAAAACAGATGAGTTGGTAGAGAATTTTATGGGGATGCAAGCTATGATGTCTTGCGAAGTTACCCTTTCAACCACTAAATGGATGTATTTTGGTTTGACATGGCTGGATTCCATGCCGTTGGGGACGTCTGGCTACAGTTCTCATTCATTCAAATCATTTATCATATCGGGTATGCAACACTGTTTTTTTGTTTCATTATCCCTACTCTTCCATTGAGCTAATGTGAATGGATTCCCACTAACCAAAACACCCTTACGAAGTCTAAGGGCTTGATTCACAAAAGAGTGCTAACTGTTAGCATGGCTGTTTTCGCGCGAATTTTCGCATTGCATGCGATCACGAATTTTCACGCAAAATCGGTATCGCGAAAAATCGCGTTTGCGCGTGAAAACATTATAATTGCACGTGAAAATTTGCGATCGCGCGCAATGCGAAAATTTGTGCAAAAACAGCCGTGCTAACAGTTAGCACTCTTTTGTGAATCAAGCCCTAAGTCTAGTCTAAGTCTAAGTCTAGTCCTATCCTATCCTTTTGACAAAAAATATTTTTTGACCTTACCCCATTGATGCTAAGCCCTTCTTGATCCAAACGCTTCTCTCATTTTGCCTAACCTTAACTTCCTTCCTTAATAAAACTACCCTTCCAGTCAAAACACCCCTTCATAACACCAAACCTTCCCTTTTATGTAATCTTTTTTTTAATACCTAACCTTAACCAGTAATTCTAATTTTATCTTTTCGTCCTACCCAACCTGAACCCACCTGATCAATACCTAACACAAACCAATACTCACCTTTCATCCTCTTCATTTTGCCTTCAGTGCCTGCCAAAATGCAAATGACTGTATTCATGATTTTGCTAATGGAACAAGATTTGTCAAACAGCAGCAATATATGAAGAACTAGTTGGCACTTTCTAAATACATTCTTCCATAGAAGACAGAAACAGAGAGTATCCTCCTGCCCTGTAATCACTGTCTAGCAGGCTACATTCCATGCAATTAGGAGGTCTTCTGGAGGTGTAGAAAAAAAAAGAAATGTTCCTTTCATCTACAGAAGACAATGAACATCACGCATGAGCCCTATTTTATGGAATATACACTCACTGCCCATTGCTATGCCACTCCTAATATCCACGGCTACAGCTGTTTCCCCAGCCTGCATTGTAATCAGTATACAATTGCTGAGCTGTGCCCATGCTAACCATCCAAACACACCTATTAAAATTGTCTTCTCTTCAGCGCAATCCACAGAAATCTCTGTTCTTTTTATTCAGGGTATATCTTATTATTTTGGAAATTGCCAAAAGCTATTCATCTAGGCTAAGTACACTCTACTTTCACGGGATGTTTTGTTCAGATTCTTCTTTAGATTTTCTAGTTTGGGGTTGCTAAGCGACACTGTTTGCTTTCAACATCAGATAAATAATAGGGTCAGTGAGAGCAAATCTGTATGATAAAAAATTATGTTCTACTAATATGGATCTTTTATTTTTTTGCCTCTAAATGCTACGAGTATATTTTTCTGTATTTTTACAGGTAATGTGATTGTGTATGGAAATACACTGGATGCATACACAACAGTCGCTACGCTTTTGTCAATAGGAATTAGTGGCATTCGCATTCACTTGGTACAGCCTCCACTCACATCCAACATCACTTGCTTTAACAACTATGCAGTTGAGGAAACGGTGCAGAAAGCCTTATTGGCAGCCGGTGTGACTACCTACTACAACTGCAGGCTGGCACAGTGGAATGATGGTGCAGATCCAGATCCTATTAGTTGTTGTTCCTTCACAAGCGATACACAGCCACTCCGACTGCAATGCTCTGTAAGTATAGACAACCTAATATGAAAAAAATCATTTAAAAGACCATTAATAACAATGATTAGCTAGAAAGCAACAAGGCGATCAGAAAAATCATAGTAAATAATTATTGAATGTGTACATTTTTTTTCCTTATTTATTTGTAACACTTTTAACACTCCCTCCCCTCCACCACCACCACCCGCACAAAAATTGTTAATTAGGAAATATTAAATATACTGAGAGTAATCATTTGCAGAAGCTGCAGATATTATCACAATTGAAAAATATTGTAAACATTAGGAAAGGATTATTTTTTTTACGTATCATATGCCCAAAATCCTTAGTCTGATGTCAATTATTACATATAGAGGCTTATTTATGAAAATACATGCATATTCCCCTTGGTTTCCACTCTGTCACAGCGGTGTTCACCTCTATCAAAGTAGTGAACAAACAGGCCATATTTGTACAGGTAGCCCCCGACTTACCAACACTCAACTTACGAGTGACCTGCCGATATGAACTGCCCAAAAATATAATATTTGTTTTTGAGGAAACAAGTCAAAACATTTTTTTTTCAAAAAGACCTTGTAGTTTTTGAGTAGATCAATTTAAAAAAAATTCAAAGAAAAAATGTTTTTGAACTGGTAAAATTAAATTTTGCTGTGGTACACTGAGGACACAGGGGGACAGAGGTCACACAGAGGAGGACACTTAAGGCACGGGGAAATAGAGGTGACACAGAGGGGGACACTGGAGGTACAGGGGGGCATAGGGGAGGTACAGGGGACAGAAATGGAACAGTATTTCGACTTATGGACAGATTCAAGTTCAACAAACCACTCATGCTAGCTATACATGGGTTTAGCAGCCCAATATGCCAAACGATTGATGGCTAGTATTCATCAGTTGGACTGTTAAGGAAGGATTGTGAGTATGGAAAGCCCTTGGCGCCACGTAAAAACACTAACTTGATCATTGCACAGACGAGGAAAAACAACGTGCAGGTCCTGTCATTCTTACTGTAGAATCCACCCCTCCATAGCCAATATAATGTTTATTGTAGACCATACTGCTACTGGTGTATGGACATTATTAAGGGGTTGCTTACACACAGGTATCAAAAAATGACCATGTTGTGAAGCATTTTAAGTATCTCAAAGCAGTAAAAATGTCTACAGGAATAAATGGAAGCACTGGAAATGTTTCAAAATGCTTACAATACTGGCAGGATGGTTTCTGCAGTATATTCAAATGCCTCTGTGTGAGCAAGGATTTTTTATAATTATTTTTCCATGTAGGCTTTCTTTCTTAAAATCGTAAATAATATTGCAAAGTTGTGCGCTCATTCTTTACCTGCTTTTTGTGTCTTGTAGGCAGTGATGAACTTTACTCAGAAAGGATTAGACAGCGATGCTTTCAAAGCAATAAATGATGCATGTCTAGTATATGATGGAAGGTTGGTCATTGACACTGCATTCCACACAAATGATGTATCTATAAGAGCAGCAGGACCGTTAACCAAGTACTCCAGTCGGTATTATGCAGATGAATGGTCTCACAGCAACTTCAACTCTAAGGAAATTGGCTCTCAGCTTGCTGCTAGCGTGCTGCCTCTGTTTGACCCCACGCTGGAACCAGTGAGTGAGCCATCCCAGGAACTGGACAGGCTTATCCCAATTTACAAAGGACCAATTATTCAAGGTAAATAATCCGTCTATTTTCATTAGCTAGTGTAGTTTCTGTATTTTTAGTTTTGAAGAAAAAAAAACCTAAAGCCTGATGAGATAAACATAGGTACATATAGTACCAGCCCTACTAACAAATTGTCTGAATTTTCTTCTGTTTGTCAGTACAACAAATTGCTACCTAGGTAAATTAAGTGAGTTTGTCCAACAGCTTGTGAAATTCAGTCCGTTTCCTGAAAAGTAAAAGGAAGCCAAAAGAGCTTTAGCTGAGTGATGAATGGCTTCTGACAAGTTTTAAGGGTCATCATTTCTGTTTGTTTTTTAGCTGAGCAAGACAGATTTGTCACAACTGCTGTTTAGAATCCATTCTTAAACTTAAGTTCTAAAACTAAAAGTATGAGACTCAGTTCTTTGTTCCATTTAACTTTAGTAAAACACATACAATTAATAATCTCACATGTTTTCTTCATTTCAGGTTTGCTTCAACACATGATAATATTATCAATGCAAAGGGGTCCAAAGTTGCTACTTTACCTTGGGCCCCACTTGGTCCTATTCCAACCCTGCTTCCACTTTACTTGAGTCAGCGTGACCACTGACATAACACAAGTGATACTGCCATAAGACAAGAGAGAGTTATAATATAGGTGGAGGTTACATAACATATCAATTGTACTACGAAATAAATCAAAATCAGTCCTCAAACTGGATACCTTGCTAAACCAATCATGTACTCAAATATACTTTCCATGCTCATATTTTGCATAGAGAGATTGTGAGTATCCTATGACCCCAAAGGATCTTGTATATAAATGGAAAGGATCGCCTCTATGCATGATGAACCCATGGAGATCATGCTAGTGTGGAATACAGGTTTCATTTCTTGAATCCCTGGTTACTTCACTTGCAGATCAGGGGTGTGTGTGTGTGTGTGTGTGTGTGTGTGTGTGTGTGTGTGTGTGTGTGTATATATATATATATATATATATATATATATATATATGTGTGTGTGTGTTACAGGCAAAGTACAAAATTCAGACATTCTGTAGAATGCCTGACCATTTTAGGCAAAGTACGAAATGTCTGTTTTTGTTACGTACTTTGCCTAGGCATTCTATAGAATGCCTGAATTTCGTACTTTGCCTGTAACATATACAGTGAATGTAGAACCGACCCACCTGTAGATGTGAGTGGTCTCTCTCCTCCCCTGTTATGTCTGCAGCTCTCTTTCTCTTCCTTACTTTAGGTTATTTTCAGTAGTGCTCTCTTGTCTGTGCCTTTGCTTTGCTTTGTCAGTCTCACCAACGGCTGGTCTCTTCTTTAGTCTCTGCCCTTTATTTTCTCACAAAAAAAAAAAACATGCTTATTTGTTGCTGCAAAGTAGAGCATTGTATCATGACTCTAAACTTTTTTTTTCTTTTGCTGCATCATGGCTTTTCAGCCCCCCCCCCCCCCTCACTAGCAATTAAACTGCTAAAAAAAAAACTGCCATTTTTTTTCCACCTGCACATGTCCAGCGTTTCTCTACCCTCTTTCCTGTTCATGGGCTCCCCCCTGTTGGCAGAGCACCTGAAGGCTCCTTCTTCACAGCAGCACTTTCTACAAACAGTAAATATCAGCAAGCATGCACCCCATCATCATCATCACTAGCCTCACTGACACATCATAGGTATGCAGCTGTTACAGTCAAAGCGTGAAGAAAAAAAAAGCAGGCATTCTACAGAGAACTGGGTATTCTACATTTTGCCTGAACAACTTCAGACATTCTATAGAATGCCTAGGCAAGTACGTATATATATATATTCATTTTCACTGGCGTGCATGCCCGCACGTGCACCAGCACGCATTGCTGCCCCTGTCCTGCCAGGCACTGATTGGTGAATGGGAACATGTGTTCCCAAAGCCAATCATAGTGCCTGTAACAAATAACCACCAGCATCAGTGAGATGCCTGTGGTCATTCCCAAAGCTAAAGTAAAATACACATACACTACTGCAGTGGCGGACACAGGCAGCAGTGGGCCCCTGTGCAAAATATCAATTGTGGGCCCCCCTGACCTGCGGCGCGCGAAGCGCGCCGCGGCAAAAAATGGGCGTGGCTATAACCTACGACGCGCGAAGCACGCCGCAGCAAAAAATGGGTGTGGATAGAACCTGCGGCGCGTAGCGCCGCGGCAAAAAATGGGCGTGGCAATGACCGGATAAGGGCGGAGCTAACTGTAATTTAAAGTGATCCCGGGGTGAGAGTGATATGGAGGCTGCCATATTTATTTCCTTTTAAACAATACTAGTTGCCTGGCGGCCCTGCTGATCTATTTGGCTGCAGTAATAAACTGAATTACACCAGCAACAAGCATGCAGCTTAATCTTCTCAGTTCTGACAATATTGTCAGAAACCCCTGACCTGCTGCATGCTTGTTCAGGGTCTATGGTTGAAAGAATAAGAGGCAGAGGACCAGAACGGCAACCAGGCAACTGGTATTGCTTAAAAGGAGAGAAATATGGCAGCCTCAATATTATTCTCACCTCAGGTTCCCTTGAAAAGTGCAACGCAAAGACAGTGGGCCCAGGTTTTGGTGACCCTTTCCCCAGAAAATTCACATAATTGTGCAGGTTTTCTCATGAAAATACACATAATGTGAGCAGATTTGCCCAGAAAATACGTGCAATGATGTCGGCAGATATGCCCAGAAAATACGTGCAATCATGTCGGCAGATATGCCCAGAAAATACGTGCAATCATGTCGGCAGATATGCCCAGAAAATACGTGCAATCATGTCGGCAGATATGCCCAGAAAATACGTGCAATCATGTCGGCAGATATGCCCAGAAAATACGTGCAATCATGTCGGCAGATATGCCCAGAAAATACGTGCAATCATGTCGGCAGATATGCCCAGAAAATACGTGCAATCATGTCGGCAGATATGCCCAGAAAATACGTGCAATCATGTCGGCAGATATGCCCAGAAAATACGTGCAATCATGTCGGCAGATATGCCCAGAAAATACGTGCAATCATGTCGGCAGATTTGCCCAGAAAACACATGCAATCATGTAGCAAATTTGCCCAGAACATACATGCAATCATGTGGCAGACCTGCCCAGAACATACACCTGCTAAAATAAATAATAAAAAAAACCATTTACTCACCTGCAGCAGCAGACCTCCTGTCCCAGCCTCCATCCAGCGCGCAGCTCCCATGGGTGGTTGGGTGGATAGGTAGCCTGGTGGGTAGGTAGGTAGGCAGCCCTTAGCCGGGTGGGTAAGTAGCCTGGTGGGTGGCTGGGTAGCCGGGTGGGTGGGTAGCCTGGTGGGTAGGTAGCCTGGTGGGTGGGTAGGTGGGTGGTTAGGTAGCTGGGTGGGTGGGTAGGTAGCCTGGTGGGTCTTTAGGTAGGTAGCCTGGTGGGTTGGTAGGTAGCCGGGTGGGTAGGTAGGTAGGTAGCCTGGTGGGTGGGTAGGTAGCCGGGTGGGTGTGTAGGTAGCCGGGTAGGTAGCCGGGTGGGTGGTTAGGTAGCCGGGTGAGTGGTTGGGTAGCCGGGTGGGTGGGTAGCCAGGTGGGTAGGTAGCCGGGTGGGTAGGTAGGTAGCCGGGTGGGTAGGTAGGTAGCCGGGTGGGTGGTTAGGTAGCTGGGTGGGTAGGTAGACGGGTGGGTGGTTAGGTAGCCGGGTGGGTAGGTAGCCGGGTGGGTGGGTGGTTAGGTAGCCGGGTGGGTGGGTAGATGTGTGGGTGGTTAGGTAGCCGGGTGGGTAGCCGGGTGGGTGGTTAGGTAGCCGGGTAGGTAGCTGGGTGGGTAGGTAGTCGGGTGGGTGGTTAGGTAGCCGGGTAGGTAGCCGGGTGGGTAGGTAGCCGGGTGGGTGGTTAGGTAGCCGGGTGGGTAGGTAGCCGGGTGGGTGGGTAGGTAGCCGGCAGGGTGGTTAGGTAGCCGGGTAGGTAGGGGTGGGTAGGTAGCCGGGTGGGTGGGTGGGTAGGTAGCCGGGTAGGTAGCCGGGTGGGTGGTTAGGTAGCCGGGTAGGTAGCCGGGTGGGTGTGTGGGTATCCGGGTGGGTAGGTAGCCGGGTGGGTAGGTAGCCGGCAGGGTGGTTAGGTAGCCGGGTAGGTAGCTGGGTGGGTGGTTAGGTAGCCGGGTGGGTGTGTGGGTATCCGGGTGGGTAGGTAGCCGGGTGAGTGTGTGGGTATCCGGGTGGGTAGTTAGCCGGGTGGGTAAGGTAGCCGGGTGGATGGGTGTGTAGCTATCCGGGTGGGGGGCCCGACTCCTATCCTCCCTCACTCACCTCGGGGCCCCCCTCCCGGTATGCGCGGCGGCGGCGGCGGGCGGGAGAGCAGAAAATCCAGGAAGTCTCCGCCGGGGCTGCAGCAGACACTAGAGGCTGCTGCCGCTTGGTCTCCCGTGTCTCCAACTTTGTACACTGCTCGCTACTAAACCAGGAAGTAGCGAGCAGTGTACAAAGTTGGAGATACGGGAGACCAAGCGGCAGCAGCCTCTAGTGTCTGCTGCAGCCCCGGCGGAGACTTCCTGTATTTTCTGCTCTCCCGCCGCATCGCATGAGGGGGAGGGGGAGGGGGAGGGGGGGGGCGATGTGAGGGGGGAGGACAGGAGTCGGGGCCCCCCAGGTTAAAATAAAAGGTAAAATTAAAAAAAAAAACCTGCAATACTTAATGGGCCCCTGAAGCAGCGGAACTTCAGGGGCCCTCGTGCGGCGGCACGGCCTGCACGGCCGTATGTCCGCCACTGCACTACTGTATTGTTAACAGATGGGGACATCTGGTGGTCAAAAAATAAAAATACACAGAATACATTAACATACATTAAAAAATAAATCCCCCATTAGTTATTAATCCTTCCAAGTAATCCTAGACAAATACAAGTGTTCTGACTTCTATTTACTTTTCAGGAGAGCCCTTCCATTCAACTGACCAATAAATAAAAGCACATGTTTTCAACTGTCCACATGAATTATCACTAACTGTGGTCCTACTGGAGAATAAAAATATCCCCATGAACAAACTAGTGCATTAGATAAACTCTGAGACGAGAGCTAGATGACAGCAGCACTTTAACTTCCTCTGGATGCAGTTGGTAGACTTGAGGTGTCACACTTCTATATGTTTGTAGACGTTTAACTGATATCACACTTTTAATTAGTTTTAGAAGCAGATACTTTGGAGTGTTTTTGAGCTTGAGTACTTCCTTGTTTTTATTTATGTTTACCTGCCCCACCCATTCTTATTCACACACATTGTATAAGCTGCCAAGCTATTTATAGCCATTACTTCTTCCTGCCCTCTACATTGTACACCTGAGGCAGAAAGCTCAGTCACTCTGTGCTATAGCTTACCCTTTGGCTAGGTGCACACTTAGCAGAAACGCTAGCGTGGCGGAAAACGCTGAGTTCTGACCGCTAATGGAAGTCTATGGGCCGCAGGAAAAAACCCATATGTGCTTTCAAAAACACTGGTTTTTGTTGCATATTATGCAAAAACGCATCAAAAACGCAAATAATGAAAGTTAATGGAAATGTAATGGTATGCGTTTTCATGCGTTTTTATGTGTTTTTGTAACAAAAAAATATGTTTTGTGATGTATTTCCGCTTTCTGTTGTCTTCCTAATTATTTGCATAAAACGCAATTGTAAAACGCATACAAAACGCGTATGTGTTTTGTATATGCGAACCGCAAACGCATTAAATGCATGCAAAATACTTGAAAAACACATCTGCAGTAAAAAATGCTAATGCAAACGCATCATAAAAGGCAGTAAAAATGCAGGAAAAACGCACAATACATAAAATGCAACTTTTTATGTTATGTTATGTTATGTGTGCACCCTTTCTTCTAAGCTTATAGAAATTCCAGAGGAATGCATGCCTGAGATGAGACCATGTAGAGTATTTGCAGCATTAGCTTCCTCTCCATTTATTTGACCATATCAATCCTGATAACTGCAAGAGTACATTTATTGTGACAATAAGCAATCATTGTTCCCTAGAGAGTGGTTTATGGCTTCATCAAGGGCAAGAACAGGGCATAACATAGCTGCATTCCACCTTTCAAAAATAATCCTATTCCCCGTTCTGTTTGTCTTGCCATTCATTGCAGTTTTAACATTTTTATTGTTGTTAATAGAACACGTACCACACTTCAGACAGATATTTCAGAGGGACATTCTGTCCTATATTAGAGCCAATATTACTGCATGTTTTACAAATACATTCTGGTACCCTTTTTTTTGAGTCACAAATTAAAGGTCTGGTTTTGGCGATTGTAATTTATGCACAAAAGTCTCTATCAACATATTCCGTTTTTTCAGTAAGAAACCAAGCTTTAGACCTCCAATATAATATTTCCAATGCTCCAGTGTTGGTTACACTTTTTATTCCACTATTTAAAGGGACTCAGAGGTGAGCCTTCCTTCTTATTTTTTTCACTTACCCGGGGCTTCCTCCAGCCCTATGGGGCTGGAGGAAACCCCAGGTAAGTAAAAAAAAGGCAAGAAGACTCATCTCTGAGTCTCTTTAAAGCTCAGCTCCAGGATTACATTTTTATGATCCCTATTACCTCCCTTCCTCCCAACTTAAAGGATACACAAGGTGACATCACTGCCACCCACTAGACCCCAGACACGTGCCTAGGTTGCCTGGTGGTTGATCCTGCTCTGCCCCTCCATTTACCACTAATTAGAAGGCTCGCATGAACCGGCTATGAATGTCCTCCACCAGTATATCGAGCACAGGTGTGTGGAAGAGAGCTATGTGGTTGTGATGTGATGGATCAGGGCAGCAGGAATGAATGAGTGATGTGGGGATTCTTGGGATGCATTGCAATGAATTGTGTAGGAAAGGGCTGTGTGGACAGCATCTATCAGAGCTGGTTTGGCTTTTCAGCTGTCCGTCTGAATCCCAAGGTTGAAGAAAAAACTTCAGAGGTAAGTATAGAGAGAAAACAATTCAAAGCGTGTTCCACTGCGCTCAATCAGTAGGTATATCCACATAAAGTCGTTAAGCCACCAATGAGTGCTGCTCCTGATTTACTCTGGGATAAGAGTAAGTGTGCTGGTAAAACAGAAAAAGAAAGAGGAGAGGAGCGCTCTCTGGTGCATTAACTTTTTTAATTATGCTTTCTCGCACAAAGACAATTAAAAACTTACAATGTTAAAAATAATTCAGAGCATATCACAATATAGTGTATCACCGTGTCCAAGATGTAAATTCACCAATCTGGCCTCCTCCACACTATGGCCAGTAGATGTGGTAATCCGAGGATCAAGTAACGCCAGCGGGATGGGGTACACGGGAGTGTGGTCGGCAGCTGCCCTGCGCCTAGGACGTCATGACGCGTTTCGGCGTTCCACGCCTTCGTCAGTTCTTAAGTATAGAGAGAGGCAGTTGGAGAGTAGGTGATGTAGTTAGAACATTTTGTGCAAACTGGCTTTAAGAAAGATCTGAAACACGTAAGTTAATGCCATACAGGGCATTATAATATTAATAATAATTGTATTATTAATAATTGTTCTGTTCTACTAGGTGGAGTTGTTCCTGGAGGTTATCACTACTTACATGTCGCCAAGCCTGCCATCCCATGTCCATTACAAGCTCAGATAGCGCAACCCAATTATGTGAGTCACTTTATATTACTGGGTTAATAGACATGAACCTGTGAATAAAGCGGAGTACAAAATATGAATGGATGAAATGTATTCAGTCACATAAAATGCTTGCCCTTAAGTAGATATTTACTTAGAATTAAAATGTATTCTTAAAGGCACCCTGAATTGGATTCATTGCTGAATGCTTTAAAATGCTAATTACCTAGTTTTCGTAGCTATGCAGATGAGGAGTGCCAAATGTACTAGCTGCAAATACATCTAAAAATGGCGCTGGGACATTTGGGGCGAAAGGTGAAGCTGAAAAACGGCTCACCCAGCTCCTGCAAAAGTCCCGGCAGCGTTAATTACTATTCCCCCTCCAGGCCACCATGGACACCAAGGAAAGAAGTCACTTGCTTTAGACTTTCAATTAAGGTGGGCATGAAACAGGGCAAAGCCAATTTCTACTGGATTACAAACTCTAACATATATATACTATACACCCTGTAGCACTAGTACCATGTACTAGCCATCAGTGAAAGCGGAAAGTTTAAATCAGGATACCATTTATTGGCTGACAAAAAATTAAAAGCGTAAGCTTTCAGCTAAAAATCCTTCTTCAGACTCTATTTCTGTGACAGATGCTTTTTGCCTTCTGGAACAGCCACAGTGAAAAGCAATTCTGGAGTCTTTTTGATTCATCTTAACATTTTAGCCCACCAGCTCCATATCCTATGAAATTAGTGTAAGTTTTCCTATGTGTAATAACCAGCTTTTAATAGGGAAGTGCTTTGTTGATTCTTTAGGTGACAGAAAAGCAGGGAGGGTGCCAGATTCCCAGTAAGTCACATAATGTTTTGGGCTGAGTCAGAGGCAGTCAAGGTTTCTGAACTATCCCAATTGCCAAACTCACTTTGCCAAATTTTAGGCAACCATTTCTGCAGAATAAGTCTGTTATTCACACAAAATACCGTATGTCTCCTTTGTAATTGTCATTTTACTCAAAACTGGTACTCTTTCGAGAGTTTTATTATTTTGAGCAGACTGAGAATATATATTCAAAGCTTGGGTGTTTACGCAGGGGGGTAACTATAAATCATGGGGCCCCCAAGCAAAACTTTGATGGGGCCCCCCAATGTTTATACGCTTTCACTTGCCAACCCCTTGTGACCCTCACAGCCTGGGGGCCCATCTTGCAAGGGTCAGAAAACAAGTGTGGCCATCATTATTTTCACACCATAAATAGCACCTATTCTGAAGGCTGGACCCCTTGATCAGAGGGAGTGAAGTAGTAGTTGGGGCCCCCTTACAGCTCTGGGCCCCCCTGCTGTTGCAGTGATTGCTCCCCTCTAGTTACGCCCCTATGTTTAAAGCAATAAACCTGGCTTTGAAACTGTCTTAGCGCAGATGGCATCTGATTTGTTTAGCTGCCTTTAAAGGACTTTCCACTCGAAGTACATCTATTTATTAATATCTATCTATCTATCTATCTATTTATTTTTTACTCAGCTGGTGCTTCTACCAGCCCCTCGCAGCTGTCTCAGTCCCTTGCCGCAGCCTCTGTCCTCCTCGGTGTCCCCGCTGGCCGGCTGCAATGATGGCGACCCGCCGGCGGGGTCGTTTCTGCTGCTCCTGCTCTGGCACTAGTGCTCGCGCATCCACGTCATCTGGCGAGTACTGCACCTGTGCAATAGTTGTGTGCAGGCACAGTATGTGCCAGATGATGTGGACGCACAGGCACTCATGCCCGCACAGGTGCAGAAGAGTCGGCTGGTCGCTATCATTGCAGCTGGCCAGCGGGGACACCGAGGAACACCGGGGCTGCAGCGAGGGACTGAGACAGCTGCAAGGGGCTGGAAGGAGCACCAGGTGAGTAAAACGTAGATTATATATTTTGCCTCAGAAGTCCTCTAAGGAATGTCTATGATGCAGAGGTTGTTTTCCTCTGATGCATCTTTCGTGTTACAAAGTGAATTTGAAAATATGTAGCTAAGGAAGAATTCTAGCTTTGCTGCATCAGTTTAAGTGGTGCGCTGTATCTTATGGATGTTCTATCAGAAATGGTAAATTTGGGTATCATTGGGCATCAGCAATGGAGATTTTTGCTGACACCTTTGAAATCCCCAAACATTACTCGAGCCCCTTAAAGTCATTGGGAATCGGCTTTAAAAAAAGCTTAGGAGAGGGAAAGCTCTGGGTCCTAATGAGTCTTCCCTCTCCTTTCCCGGTGCCCGTTACAGCGCTGGCTCCCCCGTAGCAGCATTCCACTAATTTGGGTAAATGCAGCTGTCTCCACCGCCCAAGGGAGGCTTTGGAAGTCTTCAGGAGCCGCTCCATACTGCACATGTGTGAACGCCCTCTCTCGTCCAATCGTGGAGGACTCGGCTTCCAAAGATTTCCGAAGTCCCCTGCGGTGAGGGATTTAAACAGAGGAGCTGCCGCTGCAATGAGAGCACCAGGAGAGAAGAGTGAAGGCTCATTAGGGCCCAGAGCCTTCCCTCTCCTTATGTAAGTATCTGGTTTCATTTTTTTAATATAGCCTCCCATTGACTTTAAATAGACTACCCATATACTCTCCATTGGCCTGTGTTCCAGTCCTATTTGATAGTTGTACCCTAAAGCCCCAACTCCAATAATCATAATTTTAACTCGCTACTTAGACTTGAATATAACTCTAACTCATTTTCTAGTCCTAACCTTTACACAAACTCTATAAACCATGCCTAAATGTGACCTACCATGTACTCTAACCCTACGTTTACCCTAACTAATAAACTAGCTAACCTTAACCTCATAAAGGACAGGTATAGTAAGTAGGGGAGGTCTCGGTGTTGGAGTACCCATCTGACTGCATTGATCGTATTAAATTCCTTCTGTAAATGTTGCCATATGACAGCTAGCGGAAGAATATCAGAATATCAATAAATATAATAGTTCCAGAGTGATGGGAATAAGTGCAATCAGCAGCAGGGCAAGCCTGTAGCCACAGAGAACAGCAGCTAAGCAGACCATTGCTGCTAGGTGAATACTTGAAAGGGACCCTGAACAGAGGAATTTTATGGAATGTGAAATTATCTGGGCTTCCTCCAGTTCCCCGTAGCCCGCAAGGTCGCTCTGGGTCCCCTCCATCCTCCGGCTGGCACGCCCGGGAGGGCATTGTGACAGTATTTTTTTCTTTATGGGGAACATGGCAATAACATGTGATATATATATATATATATATATATATATATATATATATATATATATATATATATTTATTTTATTTTTTTTTCCTATTTATTTATTTATTTTTTCTTGGGCATCATGGTAGCCATGTTATAGTGGGTTACAGTATGACTTCATTTGTTATCATGGGGACTTGGCACCTGAAGTTGTTATTATAGGGGATGTGACAGTTGCACTTGTTATTATGGGGAACATGATGGATGCATTTGTTATTATGGGGGATACGGTGCCTGTTATTATGGGGTATGTGATACCTGCATTTATTATGGGGGCCTGGCAGTGGTATGTAATGACTAAAAATGTAATGAGGAATAATGAATAGGCTGCAGATTTAATTGGGCACAGATAATGAGCTACATTGTCAATGTGACTGCACATTTAGTGTGGGCACACGTGGGGATGCATAACAGTCAGTTCTGGCACTTGGAAAAAGCATGACTGTAATTTTCCAGTGCTTTGGTGCTACTATAATCTTGTATGATTGGATTCATTATGTTCCTTTTCTCAGCTAGATATGAAAATGTGTTTTGTCCATAGTGTTATCCATTGCTGAACAAACTCTGATGTGTTCTCTTGTCCAAATCTTATAAAGAAAAGAGCTGGATAAAATTATATTGAATGACATCAATGAAAACACAACATATAAACAAAAAGAGCAGTAGTGTAACTACAAATCTTGGGGATTCAAGTTTTATATGATCTCCAAGCTTAGGCACACTTTAGCCTCCCATATAGATATGAAAGGAAACGACAATATACAATCACAATCAAACAACCAATCAATATACAATCACCTGGACCCAAATGTATATTTACCACAGTTCCCATAATCTGCCCACTACATTTGTATGCTACTACCAATTTCCTTAATCTCCCCACTGCATCTGTACATACCCACCGACATCCTTAATCTCCACACTGCATCTGTATGTACCCACCGATTTCCATTATCTCCCCACTGCATCTGTATGTGCCCACCGACTTCCTTTATCTGCCCACTGCATCTGTATGTGCTCACTGTTTTCCTTTATCTCCCCACTGCATCTGTATGTGCTCACTGTTTTCCTTTATCTCCCCACTGCATCTGTATGTACCCACTGATTTCCTTTATCTCTCCACTGCATCTGTATGTACCCACTGATTTCCTTCATCTCCCCACTGCATCTGTATGTACCCACTGATTTCCTTCATCTCCCCACTGCATCTGTATGTACCCACTGATTTCCTTTATCTCCCCACTGCATCTGTATGTACGCACTGATTTCCTTTATCTCCCCACTGCATCTGTATGTACCCACTGATTTCCTTTATCTCTCCACTGCATCTGTATGTACCTACTGATTTCCTTTATCTCCCCACTGCATCTGTATGTACCTACTGATTTCCTTTATCTCCCCACTGCATCTGTATGTGCCCACTGATTTTCTTTATCTCCCCACTGCATCTGTATGTACCCACTGATTTCCTTTATCTCTCCACTGCATCTGTATGTACCTACTGATTTCCTTTATCTCCCCACTGCATCTGTATGTACCCACTGATTTCCTTCATCTCCCCACTGCATCTGTATGTACCCACTGATTTCCTTCATCTCTCCACTGCATCTGTATGTACCTACTGATTTCCTTTATCTCCCCACTGCATCTGTATGTACCCACTGATTTCCTTTATCTCCCCACTGCATCTGTATGTGCCCACTGATTTCCTTTATCTCCCCACTGCATCTGTATGTACGCACTGATTTCCTTTATCTCCCCACTGCATCTGTATGTGCTCACTGTTTTCCTTTATCTCCCCACTGCATCTGTATGTACCCACTGATTTTCTTTATCTCTCCACTGCATCTGTATGTACCCACTGATTTCCTTCATCTCCCCACTGCATCTGTATGTACCCACTGATTTCCTTTATCTCCCCACTGCATCTGTATGTACCCACTGATTTCCTTTATCTCCCCACTGCATCTGTATGTACCCACTGATTTCCTTTATCTCCCCACTGCATCTGTATGTACCCACTGATTTCCTTTATCTCCTTTATCTCCCCACTGCATCTGTATGTGCCCACTGATTTCCTTTATCTCTCCACTGCATCTGTATGTACCTACTGATTTCCTTTATCTCCCCACTGCATCTGTATGTACCCACTGATTTCCTTTATCTCCCCACTGCATCTGTATGTGCCCACTGATTTCCTTTATCTCCCCACTGCATCTGTATGTGCCCACTGATTTCCTTTATCTCCCCACTGCATCTGTATGTACGCACTGATTTCCTTTATCTCTCCACTGCATCTGTATGTACCTACTGATTTCCTTTATCTCCCCACTGCATCTGTATGTGCCCACTGATTTCCTTTATCTCCCCACTGCATCTGTATGTGCCCACTGATTTCCTTTATCTCCCCACTGCATCTGTATGTGCCCACTGATTTCCTTTATCTCCCCACTGCATCTGTATGTACGCACTGATTTCCTTTATCTCCCCACTGCATCTGTATGTACCCACTGATTTCCTTTATCTCCCCACTGCATCTGTATGTGCCCACTAATTTCCTTTATCTCCCCACTGCATCTGTATGTACGCACTGATTTCCTTTATCTCCCCACTGCATCTGTATGTGCCCACTGATTTCCTTTATCTCTCCACTGCATCTGTATGTGCCCACTGATTTCCTTTATCTCTCCACTGCATCTGTATGTACCCACTGATTTCCTTTATCTCCCCACTGCATCTGTATGTACGCACTGATTTCCTTTATCTCTCCACTGCATCTGTATGTACCTACTGATTTCCTTTATCTCCCCACTGCATCTGTATGCGCCCACTGATTTCCTTTATCTCCCCACTGCATCTGTATGTACCCACTGATTTCCTTTATCTCCCCACTGCATCTGTATGTACCCACTGATTTCCTTTATCTCCCCACTGCATCTGTATGTGCCCACTGATTTCCTTTATCTCCCCACTGCATCTGTATGTACGCACTGATTTCCTTTATCTCCCCACTGCATCTGTATGTGCCCACTGATTTCCTTTATCTCCCCACTGCATCTGTATGTGCCCACTGATTTCCTTTATCTCCCCACTGCATCTGTATGTACGCACTGATTTCCTTTATCTCCCCACTGCATCTGTATGTACGCACTGATTTTCTTTATCTCCCCACTGCATCTGTATGTACCCACTGATTTCCTTTATCTCCCCACTGCATCTGTATGCGCCCACTGATTTCCTTTATCTCCCCACTGCATCTATATGTACCCACTGATTTCCTTTATCTTCCCACTGCATCTGTATGCACAAACCAATTTTGTTAATCTCCATACTGCATTTGTATGTACCCATGGATTTCCTTAATAATCTCCACACTGAATTTGTATGTACCCAACAATTTCCTTGACCACTTAACTCAAACTGTATGGCAGTTTGAGGCACTGTATATCAATCTGGATGCCTATATGTGCCCAGTGTTTCTGCGGCAGGTGCTGCAAAAACTCTTTTTTGTGTGGATTTTTTTTGTATGTCGTTGTCTTTGGTTGCCATGGGGAAGGCACTTTTGGAAACAGTTGTTGAACAATCATTTGTTTCTGACAACTTTTGTTGCAGATGTGCCCAGAACTATATTTGAAAATGTTTCAGCCAATAACCTGCCATCAGCCTGAAATATGAATATCACTGAAGATGTCTGCTATGCACTTAAACATGCATGCTTTTGAGATTCCTGTACATGTGCACACATTCCTTTACGGGTAGAGAAATGTGCAGCAGTTTCTATACCTTTGTATATGCCTCACCTTACAAACCTGGCTTTCCTTTCAGTTAGGCAATAAATGGTACTATACTGAATCAAAACTTCACTCTTCACGATATCTAAAGTTAAGATTTTATCACTACGGTTTACTTAACACCTGTGATACTACAGCCATACATTACTTACTTAAAGCGTTTTTACACTGATGTCTTTTTCAGGGACGAGAAATAGTAACAGGCACGGCACAGAGTGGTGATTACTTCCGGCTACATATCAATCAGTACAATATGGTGGAAACAATAACCTGCCTATCTTTAAAGCCATTTCCTGCATCCAATTTTCTATGCCTGTTTGGGCAGCATGAACGTCTGCTGAATAACCTGTGTTCCAGATTTCAAGAGGGACTTATAACAGATCTCTATAGGTAAGGGTACTATCCTTTAGAACATCTAGAGATGAAATACATATGTATACCGTAATTCATATGAATTCATGGAGTCCTCTACTCTTGGTTGTTTTCACTGCTTCTGCGTGAGTCAGAAATGAAGGTGTGTCTTGTAGAGAAGTTGAATGAACTTTTATGGCATCTTTTTAATGCAATGCTGAGTAGTAGGAGCATCATTCACATAGTCTCTTCTGGTGCTTATGATTTTAAGTGATCCATACCCTGCAGCCATTGTAACACACAAGCTCACCAAGTGAATCACGCTCCTCTGGTTGAAAATGCCAGTTGTGTAGAATTTATCACAAGGCAGTTCACTGAAATCTTGGGGCAGAAAAAGGGCTTGCTGAGAAGACTTTCTTTTTTTAAAAAATAATTAAATCCCAGTACCTTGATTTTTGTTGGTGTAATCTTCGCCCACCGCATACGTATGGTCCAGGTGGTGGTAGTTTGGGCGCAGGAAGAAGCTGACAGATGACTCTCCCTGTGCTAGGTAATCTAGGAGAATATAACAAATATAACCTAATTTTATCTTTTGGTCAGATAATTCCAGGTACAGCTATTGCCAGCACCGGAATCCTGCACACTGCAAATCCGATTTGCGATTCCGATTCTGATTTGCGATTCCGATTTTCCCTGGATGCTGTCAAAAGAAAAACCAGAAAAAAACGCAGCATGCAATACCAATTAAAAATCAGAATTGCAAGTGAAAATCAATTACAAATTGTAAATCCGAATCGCATGTAGTGTGCAAGAGTGGCCTCTTGCACACTACATGCGATTCTGATTCCGATTCGCGATTACCCCTTTGTTAATTTCAATTCGATTCCGAATTTGCGATTTTGATGCGATTTAACATACGATTCCGATTTGCGATTTTCAATCATTACTGCATGCTGTGTTTTTTTCTACATTTTTCTTTTGATAGCATCCAGGGAAAATTGGAATCGCAAATCGTAATCACAAATCGGATTTGCAGTGTGCAGAGGGTCTAACAGTGATTTTACTGAAATTCCCCCTGTAGTTAACATTATGGTCTATGGCGGTGCCAAAGCTACCTGACACACTCCCTCCCGTGCAGATCACCCTCCCGCTCACCACACAGGCTGTAATACAGGCTTTTCAGACATTGCCTTGTCTCTGCAGCCATGCCCCCTGCCATAGGAAATATGGGGGTATATTCACTAAATTGCGGCAAGCAGAATAATCTGCGTAAAGTCTTATGCACGATGAGTAGAGCGTAATGCATTGTATGTAATGTATTGCATTATGCTCTACTTATTGTGTGTTTACGCACGTTATTCTACTTACTGCAGTTTAGTGAATATACCCCATGAAGAGGAAGTTTTAGTGGCAAGCTATGTTCCCTACCACTCCTGGCACCATATCCCACAGACCCTGGATACACTGGGTGCTTGACCTCAGTGGATGGCCACTCCCATCTCAATCACAAACAGTCCTAGTACAAGTCAGCACGCCAGTATAAAACATTTAGGTTTTACTGATCCACCCAAATAACAGAGTATCCCTTTGCCAAGGCATAAATCATCGTGTAAGAGAGTACCCCTTTGTCAAGGTATAAATCATGGTCTCTCAGAGTATCCCTTTGCTAAGACATAAATCATGGTCTAACAGATTACCTCTTTGTCAAGTTATATAATGGTCTAACAGAGTACCACTTTCCAAGACATAAATCATGATCTAACAGAGTACATTTTTTTTTTCAAGGCATAAATCATGGTCTAATAGAGTACTCATTTGTCAACATATTTCTCATGGTCTAACACAGTGATGGCTAACCTTGGCACTCCAGCTGTGGTGGAACTACAAGTCCCGTGAGGCATTGCAATACTCTGACAGCTCTAAGCATACATCGGGGAGTCAGAGGCATGATGGGATTTGTAGTTTTGTCACAGCTGGAGTGCCAAGGTTAGCCATCACTAGTCTAACAGATTACCCCTTTGTCAAGGCATAAATCATGAACTAACAGAGTACCCCTTTGTCAAGGCATAAATCATGGTCTAACAGATTACCCCTTTGTCAAGGCATAAATCATGGACTAACAGAGTACTCATTTGTCAAGACATTTATCATGGTCTAACAGAGTACCCCTTTGTCAAGGCATAAATCATGGACTAACAGAGTACTCATTTGTCAAGACATTTATCATGGTCTAACAGAGTACCCCTTTGTCAAGGCATAAATCATGGACTAACAGAGTACTCATTTGTCAAGACATTTATCATGGTCTAACAGAGTACCCCTTTGTCAAGACTTAAAGGGACTCCGAGCAGTGCAGTAACTATGGAAAGATGCATACCATTTTTAAGCTCTCTTTCTCCGCTTTCCAACAATATATAAACCGCCGCCCTACGCCTTTTCGTTTTCGCTATTTTCGCGATCAAAATCACGGCAGCTGTGATTTCGATCGTGAAAATAGCGAAAACTAAAAGGTGCAGGGCGGCGGTTTATATATCGTTGAAAAGAGGAGAAAGAGAGCTTCAAAATGGTATGCATCTTTCCACAGTTTCTGCACTGCTCGGAGTCCCTTTAAATAATGGTCTAACAGAGTACCCTTTTGTCAAGGCATAAATCATGGTCTAACGAGGACCCTTTTGACAAGGCATAAATCATGGCCTAAGAGAGTACTCCTTTGTGAAGGCATAAATCATGGTGTAACACAGTACCCTTTAGACAAGGGCATAAATCACGGTGACCCCCAAACTCGGACAAATAAAACTTAAATGGTTCATACAAGTGTGCTAACCTGTTAAGGACCTCTTATATCCTACCTTATATACGACCCCTACACAGCATCTGGAAATTCTGAATCCCTTCCTGGTTCTGTAGCCACACTCACTTCATTAAGAAGACTGGGATGGGAAGGTTCACTGTGAAGTGAACAAACACTGTTTTACAAATAATGCCTTATGTACCTTTCTGCCAATCTAAACACATACACTGCTACCGGGAAAAGTTTCTAGGATGCATCGATTTGTTGTTAAAACCTGAATGAGAAGGGAGCATACTTTTTTTTTTAAAGTACTTTAAAATATTTTACTTTGTGTTTTGTTCTGAATGCATCATGGTTAAAAGCATCTACTGTACTGCACAGAAGAGCAATAGCAGCTCTTAGCATTAAAAAACGTTCATTCCAAAGCACTTGAGACCCAGTGCTGCTGAGAAGTACATTGACTCTGTAGCAAAGTTACATAAGAATCATTTCCTCTGTACATTTAAGAATCAAAAATGAGATTAAGTTCCTACCTATACTGTATGGCAAATACAATGCATTATGCAGCAGATATAGTCATACTTAAAATGGATCTACACACAAAAATAAAATCTGTGTATTACAGCCCTCACCACATTCTTTAAGAAAATTCACAGATCTTTTAAAGTAAAACTTCAGGATTTGTGGTATAAGAAAAACCTGCTTTGTTAATTTAATTGATGACATTAACTTTTAAATAGCAATTTTCCATGTTTATAATCTGCCTTAACCCCTAGACTGCCGCAGACACATATAAGTTCAGTGTTTCTGCATCCCTACGCCACAAATGTATAAAGGCATTTTCGTACAAAACTACTTATGCCTGTTGCAGACATCTATAGGCATTTGTGTCCCAATATTCCTTTGCCAGGGATGTCATAAAGGTGTTTAGTACAAAGTTTTGTCTCAGTGCCAACTTTTTACTTTACATGAAATATGCAAATACTTCTGAGCTGAGATCTTTCAATGAGAAAGCACTCTCTGGCTTAACCCAAGAAAATGGTGAAGTGTGTGGAAAACCAGTTCCTGAGCACCACAGGATTTTCAATAGAATATATTTGTAGAGATCCACACCACTTCAGAGTATTAATCTTAGTTTATTTTACAAAGAGACAAGACAATTAAGAAGAACTGTAGGGCACCACAGTCCACTGTTTTAGGCTCCTACCCTTTTTCAACTTGCCCTGTTATAAAAGTACAAATCAGCAGACACATATACTGTATATACAAAACACAAACCAATCAGGATAGAGATGTAAATGAACGGACCTGATGGGAGATTGGAACTGTGGTCGGGGTGGCTCTGCACCCGGGAGTAGAGATACAGGAGACACAAAGACAAGAGCCCAGTAGTGCAATATGTATGGTATAGGAATTTGAAGTGTAATAATAGAAATACTACTCACAAAGGAGGGTTGCATGGGACAACCGACCACAGGAAGCAGGTGGAGACAACAAACCCGACTCCACTCGGGGTGGTCCTAACCGGGACCTGGATGTGGTCGCTCTCTTCAGAAAAAAATTAACAGGTGTCCGCCGTGGTGGGAACCACCGGTGGCCTGTCGCCACCCCTTGGACCAGAAAAGTACGGGGGTATACTTAGCACAATTGGGGGAAAGAGGCGCCCTGGGTGTAATAAAAGCATCTAAAACAGCTTAAAAACTATATATAGTATGAGGTAGCTTACCTCAATGATGAAATCTTTGTTAGTGTACAAAAGATTTTTTATTTAGCAAAAACACTCACTTTGTACACTCACAAAGATTTTGTCATTGAGGTAAGCTACCTCATACTTTATATCGTTTTTAAGCTGTTTTTAGACGCTTCTATTACACCCAGGGCGCCTCTTTCCCCCAATTGTGCTGATGGGAGATTGCTATTCAATATGCAGACCACTCCCAGGTCCCTGTATTTACTATTGCTTAGTATATATATTGGAATATATATTTAGGCAATTTTAAGACCTGTTTGAAAAAAAATCCCTGTAAAACACAAGTTTAAAATCTCTGTAGGTTTTTGCATTCAGGGGAACAAACAAAAACGTAATTCCATATCTCAGCACTCACATTTCAGCACACTGCTAAATTCCAAAATATATATAGTTTATTTAATATAAAATAAATATGAGCCTTCCCAATAGTGATTCTATAAAAACACAGAATCAGTAGCATGACACCATAATAAGTGAATATAAACATCACAGCTTCAAATGGAGCTAAGACTAAGGACCCGATGAGGTCAGAAACGTGTCAGCTTGCATGCTGCCATGCTTTTTCTGCTAATTTTCTACTGATGATTTAATAAAATATTCAATTTTTATCATATGGAAGGAGTGCAGAGATTTCTCTTTATCACAGCCTCAAAGTTAGCCATATACATATCTTATAGCTTGAATCTTAACTTTTGGACTTTGTTTTGCCTTGTAGAGACTTTTTTTGCCTTGTACCTTCTGGGTGTAACATCATCCATCATGGCAAACTATGACCAGGGATTTGTACTGCAGATCCCATTAAGTGTCAGTATGCCTTATAAGAAACTTAAGAAAACATTAAAGGGGTCATGTGATTTAGCATATATATATATATATATATATATATATATATATATATATATATCCTTCCAGTTAGTAGTAGGGTACGCCATCCTCTCCCCACCACCCCCTTTTTTATATACTATTCAGTGGACCTCTAGGGGAACTATCCTCCTCCTGGCCACACTTTTATGGCATCTCCCATTAGCAACTGTCAAACAATTACAATACTACCACCGCACAGGAAGGAAAAAAGCTGGAAAAGTGCTAGAAGAATGGGAGCTCTCAGTTCCTCGCTGGCTTACTTGTAGGTGTAGTGGTTAGCATTACAGTTTCCAGGCATTTGTTAATAGGACATATTGCACCTTCAAGAAAGACTCTTTACCCTACAAGCAAGAACAGAAAGGGAGGACCCAACTCCATGCGTCCATTTGGAGAGTCAGGCACCTAACCTCTAGCAATGTATGCAGATGCACTATTGCTTTTTACATGCAAAACACAAAGTCAAGTGAAATCATGTCTTTATCTCTGTTTATTCATAACACTGGAAATTCTTGGAATATATATTTAGGCAATTTTAAGACCTGTTTGAAAAAAAATCCCTGTAAAACACAAGTTTAAAATCTCTGTAGGTTTTTGCATTCAGGGGAACAAACAAAAACGTAATTCCATATCTCAGCACTCACATTTCAGCACACTGCTAAATTCCAAAATATATATAGTTTATTTAATATAAAATAAATATGAGCCTTCCCAATAGTGATTCTATAAAAACACAGAATCAGTATCATGGAGAGAGAAAGCATACGGTAATTTGCCAGATCATTGTAGCAAAAGAAACATGCTTACAAATTACGATAGCAAAGAGGATTATGTTGGAAGAACAAAATAAGAAAATATTGTAAACTGTGTTAATCATTAACAGACCATTCCTTTACCTCTGCGTACTCCTCTCACTCAGTGTAAAATTTGCACTGGGGCTTATGGCTCTGAAGCTACACCACTGGTGTTCAGTAATACAAATATGGTGACTTGATTTGTAATTGACTTCATTTTGTTTTGCATTTAAATCTGATCAAAATTGCACTGCTGTTTCTGGCAAGATTTGGCTTCAGTAGGACTGTACAATACTGTAATTCGTATCAAGTCCCCTTGCAGGGGGCTAAAGTGAATAGCATTTCATAACAGTACAGTGGAACCTTGGCAGGGGCATAACTAGGGAGGAGCAGCCCCTGTGATCTGTGGGGGCCCAACTACTACGGCAGGCAGGCGCAGCGGCAGCTCCACAGGTTGGGAATCGATTTCATGCGGAAATTGATTCAAAATCTGTGTGCAGTGCATGGGCAGCCAATAGATCCCTCTCTGATCAGATTCGATCATAGAGGGATCTATCTGTTGGTCGATCTGCTGACAATGACAATGTCAGCCCTTAGTCTGCAAGTATAAGTTGTTCCAGAAACATGCTTGTAATCCAAAGCACTCTAACAACAAAGTGCATTTCACCGTATTAATGGAAACTCAGATAATTTATTCTACAATCCTAAAACATTTATAGAAAAATATTAACTATAAAGTACTGTACTGTATGAAGTATAAAGTGAAAATGTAAAAACATACTTTCACTATAACTAAGAGAATGGTTGCTGTCTGTTGGCTCACCCCATCCTTTTGTGGAATGGCTTTAACAAAAAACGTATCCTACTTTTGAGGATTTTACGTAAATGTGACATGACATTTGACAGTCCCTACAATGAGATTAGGTACAATGTAGCAGATAGAGGAAAAGCAGTTGGCACATGCAAAGGTTTGCAGCGTAAAAAAGCTTTATTGTTAGGCTACATGCACAATATTAGGCAAACATGTCCGTAATAAAATAGATCCTACCCGGTACTTAGATGGCTGTGGGGTGAGGTGGGAGCGGTGGGGGTTGCCTTACGACCGTTTCGCTCTCCTGAGCGTCTTCAGAGGCAGTGCGCACTGCCTCTGAAGACGCTCAGGAGAGCGAAACGGTCGTAAGGCCGTATCAAACGGTCGTAAGGCATATCAAGTCAACGTTTTTTTGCCTTGCAAAGCGCTCTTAAACCATGTTACTTGCAATCCAAGGTTTTACTGTATAACATAAATGAACAATCCAATTACAGTAATTTACAGTACATCATGAGAAACCCATCTAATGAGAAGAAAAAACAAAGCCTATTAGATCAATATTGGTCCTACATGTAACCTATCTAACATTCAGTAGCAAAAATCAGCACCAGAGTTGGATTAATAAAAAAAAAATGTACTGGAGACTCAAATTATCAGCATAGACCATAGACTAGGTCTTGCTAAATTAAAGCATACTGTCCTCTACTAGAGCAATCATCCTTCATTGGATCATAATGCAATGATTTCTAGTTAAAGCATGATCAAGGACCACCTTGGAATCCTTCCACTTGAAAGATAAATAGGTTTTGGCAGTGTTAGCCATGCATCAAACTAAACTATGAATTTGAATTGGGTTCATCATAGGGATGGGCTTGTTTCTCAGTAGAAGTACTGAGGGATTTTTCAGAGGAGCCATATTTAGAGCTGTAGCAATTAGGACATTTACCTGAAACAAAAACTGGGAAACCCTGGATCATTCCCACCAAATATGATAAAATGCCCCTTAGGCCACATTTGCAAAAACATAGAACTGAGCTGTTACAGCATTCTCCCCAGGCTCTTTTAGCCGGGTACTCCACCCAACTAATTTTGATGGTTTTCCGGTTGTTTTTGGCTCATCTGCCTTCTATGCTGTAAGCAGAGCTGCATCGGGCCTGCATTCTACTGTCACACCTTATCTGGCTACTTTTTCATGCCACCCGGCCAGAAAAAAATTTCTGAGGAGAAGATATAATCTAGATAACAAATCTGTTGTTAAGTAGGCCCTATGCCAAATTTTAATATTAGTTTCAATGAGAGAGTAGTATAAACTTCCCTTCATGATTGTCTCCAAACAGTGCTCCCGCCTACTAGAAGAGGTTGAGAAACCAAAGTCCCTCTCCCACTAATCCATAATTGGATCCTTGAATTTTTAAGGGTGATTAGCAAGCACACCATTAAGGCACCCTGTAAAGAATATTCTTTACACCATAGCTAAAAATATGAGTAATCTGCATTAGGGGATATAGGACCCAGTGAGGACCAGCAATGATAAAGCTGACATATCTGGAAAACCTGGTAAGAAAAAACACTAGATAAACCTTATTTGGAGATTGGTTAATGTTAATAAAACGTAACTTTTAATAAAGTCGGGTTAAAATAGATATTTCGAACAGATTATACTACCCCTTAGTGCAAACAGTGATACATTGGGTTGGGGATAAAGGTCATTTGTCTGTCAGACTCTCCTCCAAACTCACAATGCATGTATATGAACAACCCCACACACAACCCTACATGTTTCACTTCCTTAATTGGAAACTTCGTCAGGGGTAACCAAAGCACTTAGAGTGCCTAAAGTGCTAAAGTATATACATTATAAAACATCACATATTACACATATCAAGGTTGCTTAGTAACTAGGTTAGGTCACTACCAGCAGCCAAATGAGTCTGCTCACCTCGCCCTTTTATAGTGGAGTGATGGCTCCAGAGGATGCTGAGGGGGAGGGTCCAGGTTACTCCCACCGACACGCCCCTTTGTTCCTGTATTATTTGTCAAAGGACCTATCAATCATGAGGTAGTCCAACTGGTATCTGGAAAACCTGGTAAGGCATGCAGCCATGACTAGCAACAAGATATACCCAGGATATGAGCTTCCCAGCATTTAGGAAATTAGCAAAGGTGTTTAAATCTAGGACATCTAGCCAGGCCTCATCTTCGGTGGTACCTAGAGTGAAGTAAATACTCTAGGAGTCAATAGGAAAAACCTTAGCGTGAACCTATTCTGTTTCCAAAATTTCAAGCGGGGTAATGGGAATATGGAGAAGATGAGGTTACCTCAGAGAGAGTTCTGAGGTAGGACCAGGGCTCGGATTTTCAATAAGGCACTGTAGACTTGTGCCTACAGAGGCCTAATGATGAAAAGGCAGCTCATTCCAATCCCCAAGTGCTACACTCTCTCCTTCCCAATGCAGAGTCCTGAGCAGAGTGTAAATGAGAGGTTATTCACCTGGCTTATTGCATTCCACTGACAACATCTCCCTTCAGCTGGCGGCATCTCTAGCAACCTAATGCGTGCACCTGTGGCTATTGAGAGTACTTCTGGTTAACTAATATTAAGGGGCCCCTGTGGCCACCTTTGCTGGGCAAGGGAAGTAGGAGAAATGTAACTGCTGGGCCAGCCAGCACACTTGTGGTGCGGTTCAGTAGGGTATTGTGGGTTTGTGGAGGGCGAAGTCTGGGGTGCCAGAACATCTGTGCCTATCGGCTCCAGTCATGTAAATCAGGGCCTGGGCAGGACCAAACCACCAAAGATTTTGTAGCTATTTCAATATGTTTTTTAAATCAAACTGAATATGATCAACTGTAGAGATGTTTATCATCTGTGAGAAACATACTTTTTTTTCCCTAAGAGCACTAATGAAATAAGATCAGTAATGGGCTTATAATTAGTGTGCAGATAGGAGAAATCACTGGCTTGCTGTATACTTTATTCTGAGTTCATTATGAAAGCTTATTATTGCTACTACAACAGTTATTTCTTTATAGCTCCGTAGATGCATAGCATGCCATGTTGGCTCTGAAAAGGCATTAGAAACTAAAATTGAGTCTGAAGCTAAATGGCATAAGGTAGAAGAAAACACTTTGAAATCATTTTAT
This sequence comes from Hyperolius riggenbachi, assembly GCF_040937935.1. Classification (NCBI taxonomy): domain Eukaryota; kingdom Metazoa; phylum Chordata; class Amphibia; order Anura; family Hyperoliidae; genus Hyperolius; species Hyperolius riggenbachi. The sequence goes on along the minus strand of NC_090649.1, from coordinate 423,466,075 downwards.
GTTTCTAAGAAATCTTTAACAAAGAGCTGAAAAAAAGGAGAGAGAGGACTTTTTTGTGTCCAAGTCTATCTTTTGTGGTCACCAGTGTCATCAGACTGAACCTCCCTAGGACAAGGATTGTAAGTGCTACTTACAAGTCAATAGCTAGTCGTGATAACATGCATTACCCAGCTACTCATGTGCTTGTCTCTCCTGGCAGTCAAGCACGCTGACCTTCTGGAAAGCAGTAATGCTTCAAAGCATCTTGAAACAAACACTATCATGAGCAACAGAAAAAAGATAAAAGGAACCACAGAGATGTTCATTTGAAATATTAACAAATAGGTGACATTGTTCTACTGTTATGCTACATAGTAGTGCTCCTCTATATGGGGTGAATGCTTTGTGATATAGGTCTCAGCAGACATTAGCTATTCCAGCATGAGAAATGTCTATGAATGTGGAGAGAAGCACTTACAAAAATTAAAAGCTGATACGGTACATGGAATATAAAAACAAGGTTTTATCATGAATAATGAAAGGGGAAAAATGCCTGTTCAAAGCCAAGGTATGAATAATTAGAGGCAGAGGCATATTATGTTGTCTGTAGAAATGCCAGCTGTATTCTGTGGACTGATGCTATGTACAGTAATGCAAGTATGTATAATAATAGTAAATTGAATAAATGTCATCTATATATCTAAACGGTAGTTGTAATCAGTGCAGTTTCTAGGCTAAAATGCACCCAGGGCGAGGGTGTAAAAATTGCCCCCCCGAAGCAAGGTATGGGTGCCCACAGTATAGGTTATTCAGGTCTAGTTGCACTCAGTATAGGTCCCCCCAGTATGGGTAGCCAAGAATAGGTACCCCAGTATAGGCAGCCAGCTATGGGTCCCCCCAGTATAAGTAGCCAGGCATAGGTGAGCTAGTATAGTTGCCCCAGTATAGGTTAGCCAGGTAGGTGCCTCCAGTATAGGTAGCCAGTATAGTTGCCCCCAGTATAGGTTATATAGGCAGGTGCCCCTGGTATAAGTTGGATAGGTAGGTGCCTCAGTACAGGTTAGCTAGGTGGGTGCTTCTAATATAGGTAGCCAGAATAGTTGCCCCCAGCATAGGTTAGATAGGTAGGTGCCCCCAGTATAGGTTAGTTAGGTAGGTGCCTGCATTATAGGTAGCCAGTATAGTTGCCACCTGTATAGGATAGCTAGCTAGGTGCCCCAATACAGGTTAGATAAGTAAGTGCCCCCAGTATAGGTTTGATAGGTAGGTGCCCCCCAGTATAGGTTTGATAGGTAGGTGCCCCCCAGTATAGGTTAGATAGGTAGCCCCCCCCCAGTATAGGTTAGATTAGGTAGGTGCCCCCCAGCATAGGTTAGATTAGGTAGGTGCCCCCCAGTATAGGTTAGATTAGGTAGCTGCCCCCCAGTATAGGTTAGAGTAGGTAGGTGTCCCCCAGTATAGGTTAGATTAGGTAGGTGTCCCCCAGTATAGGTTAGATTAGGTAGGTGTCCCCAGTATAGGTTAGATTAGGTAGGTGTCCCCCAGTATAGGTTAGATTAGAGAGCTGCCCCCCAGTATAGTTTAGATAGGTAGCTGCCCCCCAGTATAGGTTAGATTAGGTAGGTGCCCCCCAGTATAGGTTAGATTAGGTAGGTTCCCCCCAGTATAGGTTAGATTAGGTAGGTGCCCCCCAGTATAGCGATCCCTAGCGCTGTGTGAAGGCTTGTGTGATTATTATTCACCATGCCTCTCTAGCAACAGTTGCACACCTTCGCCATGTACAGCTCCGATCTGGGCACCTATACCAAGCTAACCTATACTGGGGACACTTATGCCTGAATAACCTATACTGGGGGCACATATACCTGGCTAACCTATACTGGGCCACCTATACCTGGCTAACCTATACTGTGGCACCTATACTAGGGACACATATACCTGGCTACCTATACTTGGGCACCTATACCCGGCTAACCTATAGTGTGGCACCTATACCTGGATAACCTATACTGGGGAGCCTACACCTAGCTATCAATACTGGGGACACTTATACCTGTCTACCTATACTGCAGACACCTATACCTGGCTATCTATACTGGGACCACCTATACCTGGCTACTTCCACTAGAGTTGGGAGCTGCAATTTTTACACCCTTGCCCTGGGACCAATTTAGCCTAGAAATTGCCTTAAGTGGAAGCTTAGCTTTTGTTTCCAATGCGCACTCTGCATCACACACATGGGGAGTGTGGGGCGGTCTTCGTTGTGTACCTACATTAGTTTCCCCAGTGTCTTCTTCCCTCTGTCCTTTGGCGGATTTGCTTCTCCCTCGGCAATGACATGTTCCCCTGCGGTCGGTGTTGATGATGCCAGATGCCAGGGTCACACAGCATCATACACATGTGGCGGCAAACTCATTTTTTTTTTTTTATTGAATTCAATACAAAAACCTGTATTCAATATTAATCATATGGACATGCCTGGGCTAAGGAACTAGCCTTTATATAAAAAATAATTACATGAAGATAGTGAAATTATCTTAAAATCTGTCAATGTTCTCCAGCATCATTCCACTGTTCCATCAAGGAAACTGTTGAGTTGTGCACCACCCACTTGACAAAAACGTGCAGAACCATATAAATTCTGCTAGGACTATGTAACCCCTGCCTCTTGCTTAACCCCCTTGGAGTTACGACTCTTTACGGATTTTAGAGTCTAAAAGCAGTGCAATTTTTTTTTATCCTAAAATCTGGAAAAAAATGATGCTGCTATGGAGTTCTGCAGCAGCCCAGCACTCACTCACCTCCCTGGGATCCAGCACTGTCATGACGACAGACGGCGATCTCACCAAGGGGAAGCAGAGCCTCGAAGGAGAGGAAGAAGAATGACGGCCGACGTTGGGATCCCCCAGGAGATGAGTTAAAACCCCTGCTGCGTGCTTTGCTCTGCATAGACCTCCCAGCGGCTACCATGAGTTTAGCTCGGGGTTACCGCTACTGGCTTGTTTTTTCCACCCCGAGCTAAACTCATGATTACCACTAAGGAGGTTAAGGAAGTTACAGAAAACTTACTTACACTATTGAAAATATCCTGAGGTTTCCATAAAACTGAAATGCAATTCATTGAATTGTTTGTAGCCTTACAGCCATGGGCGTAGCAATAGCAGGGGGGCCCAGAGGGTTTGGGGGCCTACCTCCTCCCTCTCCCCAAACACAAGTGCAGCCAATTAGCAAAAAAATCCTCCACGTTCGATCAAAAAAAAGTCCCTGCCAGGCGGCCACCTCCACCCGCCATGTAGAGTAGCAAGTAGCTGTCATTTTTTTTTCTGCTTCCAGACTCTGCTTCACAGCAGAACACTCCGTGCTGCCATTCGCTGACTCCCGATTACATGACCCTTATGAGGGATCGGGGACCAATGGGGCCCCATGCTGTAATTTTTGCAGGGGGCTCTATTAAGTCTAGTTATGCCCCTGCTTACAGCTCATTGAAAACATTATTTATGCTTACTGAAAGGTGAGTAAATTAAAAGCTATTGTCCCATGTATGCCCCAAGTTATTTAGTAAAGCAAAAAAGTGGGAAAAGAGAGTATTGATTATTCCTCCAACATATTGTAAAACAGTCTGGCCACTTTTCTTGCAACCTCTAGAGAAAATCATAAATAACTGTATAAGGGCAATTTTTTAAAATACTGTTTTCTTTAATAATTTTTTATAATTATTTAATGACAATAATTATCATTGCATGTGTTTCCAACCAAGCAGTCAATCAGACTACTAAGAGTGACAATGAAGCAAAAAAAACTTATGATATAATGAATTGTAAGTGTAATACAGATAAGTAATAGAACATTAGTAGAAAATAAATGAATCTCATGTTTTTTTTTTTATAGAAGTTCATCCTTCTATCATATGTGCATTGACAATCCACACTGTATTTTAAAGTGGACCTGAAGATACATGAAAAAAAAGAGATTCACTTACCTGGGGCTTCTCCCAGTCCCCTGCAGCTGTCCTGTGCCCGGGCCGCGCCGTACTGGAACGATTCTCCGCCCCCCCACCGTGGCTTACGTTCTGTTTCATCGGTCTCCGTCCATTGCACCTGCTCAGCTCTGGCCACGTGTGTCCTCATTCGCACTCCCATCGCAGGTAGCTTCCTCCGGGGGAGCAGTAGAGATTTTCTCGTTTTCTCTCACTGGCCATCGACTTGTATGTCGGCAGTGAAGAAATGGATTTGCTCTATGGATGAAATCGCACTCACTGGCTAGCCGTCCAATCAGGAATGGCAGGTGTGCTGGAAAAACAAATCCCGGGCACCACAGGATCCAAAGCTAGTATTAGGACATAGTAATCCGCACCACCTTCAGTAGTAATTCTTCATTTATTGGTATAAAAAGACATACAATTAAAATTAAGAACTGTAGGGCAAGACAGTCCATGTTTCAGGCTACCTGCCCATCTTCATGTTGCCCAGTTCTGGCGTCCTAATACTGGCGGTGAAGAAATGGAGCAGCGGAGGGGAACTGAAGGATCTTTGACTACCGGCGGGGGACAGGACGGCTACAGGGGGCTGGGAGCAGCCAAAGGTAGTGAATCTCTTTTTTGTTTTTTTACATGTATCTTCAGGTCCACTTTAAACTATGAAACAGAGGAGGGATAATGACCCTTTGACCTTCCCTGCAGTCAAAATCTTATCTGAAACTACCTGTCAATGTTTCTTTGAAGTATAAGTGCCTCAGGAAACAGCACTGTAAACTAAGTAGACTAAACTGGTCAGAGAGCTAAGAAAATCTCTTTTGCATAGATAACAAGTGAAGTTTCTTAACTTTTCCTGTAGTGGAAATAATATCAGACTGGTTTCTGTGCTCCTAATGTTCTATTTCTTAGCTGTACTACACATACAATTCATTATATCATAAGTTTATTTTCTCTTCAGATTCACTTTAAAAGGAGAAAATAAGTTGTCACTCTCTACTGTGTGGTATCATTGTGTGAGTTGTGTGAGGAAGAATCAGAAAGAAACCTATAGACTTGTATGTGAAAAGGAAAGGCTATAAGGCTATCTTTAAACATACTGATGTTCCTGTGACAACTGTTGCAAGTATTAGGATGTAGAAGGTCCATGGACTGTAGTTAAAACCTGGCTGGTAAAAGACAGCTTCTGTTGAAATGTAAGCTGAATTTCAAGGTCAAAGTCCATCAATGTTTGATTGCAATATCTAGTGTTTTTGAGTAACAGTGGGCTTAGCAGAAAAAGACCAAGGGTAACACCATCGTTGAAGGAAAAACATAAAAAAGCCAGACTGTTTTTTATAAAAATGCAAGGCAAAATGCTATGCTGGAAGATTGTCATTTGGAAAGCTGAGACAAAACTTGTATATTTTTTTTTTTTACAAGTTTCAGGAGCTCTGTGTCGTTTGACTAAATATTATATTAACCATACCTTTTTTTTTACAAATATGGAGGAGGCTTGGTTATGTTTTGGTGCTGTCTTGTTGCATCTGTGCAGGGAACAATGAAATCTCAAGAATACCAAGACATTATGGAGCCAAACTTCCCACATTAGGAAATCTCTCTCGTAAAGGTCAAGGATCACTGTCGTAAAAATCTTGAAATGTAAAATATATGTAAACAGATACAAATAGATTCATTTTCTCCTTTGTTGCTGTGGCTTACAGTAAGTAGTAGAAATCTGATATTACTGACATGTTTTGGGCTAGTCCATTTCTCTATAGGGGATTCTTAGCATGGCCTTTATTCTTTATAAAGACACGCCCTAAAAATGATTTATACAAAGATGCTGGTCAGCCTCCCTGCTCACCATACACTGTTTTGGCAGTAGGATGGAGCAAGCGCCTATCAGTAAGTGTTTTTGAAAATAAAGAAAACCCTGAGAATGCCTCCAAAACCTGTCAGTTCTGTCAGATTTCTACTACTTACTGTAAGTGACATCGACATAGGAGAAAAGTAAATTATGACTCATTTTACTCTGGAAGAAACACACTTCTTATATGTACATACAGTGGGATGCGAAAGTTTGGGCAACCTTGTTAATCGTCATGATTTTCCTGTATAAATAGTTGGTTGTTACGATAAAAAATATCAGTTAAATATATCATATAGGAGACACACACAGTGATATCTGAGAAGTGAAATGAAGTTTATTGGATTTACAGAAAGTGTGCAATAATTGTTTAAACAAAATTAGGCAGGTGCATACATTTCGGCACCACAAAATAGAAATGAAATCAATATTTAGTAGATCCTCCTTTTGCAGAAATTACAGCCTCTAAAACAGGGCTGCCCAATAGGTCGATCGCGATCTACCGGTAGATCGCGACCGCCTTCTTGGTAGATCGCGGCCTCTTGGCCGCGTCTCATTAAATTTTGCGGCCAGCAGCATGTTTAGCTGCCGGCCAATAAGAATGCAGGGCAGAAGACGCGGCGAGGAGAGAGGGAGGAGAGAGGCGGCGCGGCCGCTACGTCATGGCTGGGGGAGGCGGCAGGCAGCCTGCAACGTGCGTGCTTGTAACATGCCCGGCGCCGCCCCCAGCCATGACGTAGCAGCTGCGCCGCCTCTCTCCTCCCTCTCTCCTCGCCGCGTCTTGCCGTCTTCTCCCTGACGACATTCTTATTGGCCAGCGGACTGCCTGCCGGAGGTCCCAGGAGTCCACAGGACCCTGGCTAACCTAGGCTGCAGGTACATAAACCTGACTAAGCTACACTGAGGGCTACTATACCTGGCTAAGCTACACTGAGGGCTCCTATACCTGGCTAAGCTACACTGAGGGCTCCTATACTTGGCTAAGCTACACTGAGGGCCCCTATACCTGGCTAAGCTACACTGAGGGCTCCTATACTTGGCTAAGCTGCACTGAGGGCCCCTATACCTGGCTAAGCTACACTGAGGGCTTCTATACTTGGCTAACCTACACTGAGAGCCCCTATACCTGGCTAAGCTACACTGAGTGCCCCTATACCTGGGTAAGCTACACTGAGGGCCCCTATACCTGGCTAAGCTACACTGAGGGCTACTATACCTGGCTAAGCTACACTGAGGGCTCCTATACCTGGCTAAGCTACACTGAGGGCTCCTATACCTGGCTAAGCTACACTGAGGGCTCCTATACCTGGCTAAGCTACACTGAGGGCTCCTATACTTGGCTAAGCTACACTGAGGGCCCCTATACCTGGCTAAGCTACACTGAGGGCTCCTATACTTGGCTAAGCTGCACTGAGGGCCCCTATACCTGGCTAAGCTACACTGAGGGCTTCTATACTTGGCTAACCTACACTGAGGGCCCCTATACCTGGCTAAGCTACACTGAGTGCCCCTATACCTGGGTAAGCTACACTGAGGGCCCCTATACCTGGCTAAGCTACACTGAGGGCTCCTATACTTGGCTAAGCTACACTGAGGGCCCCTATACCTGGCTAAGCTACACTGAGGGCTTCTATACTTGGCTAACCTACACTGAGGGCCCCTATACCTGGCTAAGCTACACTGAGGGCCCCTATACCTGGCTAAGCTACACTAAGGGCTCCTATACTTGGCTAAGCTACACTGAGGGCCCCTATACCTGGCTAACCTACACTAGGGGCCCATATACATGGCTAAGCTACACTGAGGGCTCCTATACCTGGCTAAGCTACACTGAGGGCCCCTATACCTGGCTAAGCTACACTGAGGGCTCCTATACTTGGCTAAGCTACACTGAGGGCTCCTATACCTGGCTAAGCTACACTGAGGGCCCCTATACCTGGATAAGCTACACTGGGGGCCCCTATACCTGGCTAACCTACACTGGGGGCCCAAATGCCAGGCTAACCTACACTGGGGGCCCAAATGCCAGGCTAACCTACACTGGGGGCCCATATGCCAGGCTAACCTACACTGGGGGCCCATATGCCTGGCTAACCTACACTGGGGCCCATATGCCTGGCTAACCCACACTGGGGGCCCATATGCCTGGCTAACCTACACTGGGGGCCCATATGCCTGGCTAACCTTGACTGGGGGCCCATATACCTGGCTAACCTATACTGAGGGCCCATATACCTGGCTAACCTATACTGAGGGCACGTAACCTATGCTGCAGGCACATACACCTGGCTAACCTACGTTGGGGGGGGGGCATGCTTAGCATTTGGGACGTTGGTAGATCTCCTGGCCTCGGCAAATTTTAAAGTAGCTCGCGAGCCGAAAAAGTGTGGGCACCCCTGCTCTAAAAGCTTCCCGTAGGTTCCATTGAGAGTCTGGATTCTGGTTGAAGGTATTTTCGACCATTACTATTTACAAAACATCTCTAGTTCATTCAGGTTTGATGGCTTCCGAGCATGGACAGCTCTTTTTAACTCACACCACAGATTTTCAATTATATTCAGGTCAGGGTACTGAGTTGGCCATTCCAGAATGTTGTACTTGTTCCTCTGCATGAATGCCTTACTGGATTTTGATCAGTGTTTAGGGTCGTTGTCTTGTTGAAAGATCCAGCCCCGCCACAGCTTCAGCTTTGTCATTGATTCCTGGACATTGGTCTCCAGAATCTGCTGATACTGAGTGGAATCCATTCATCCCTCAACTTTAAAAAGATTCCCAGTCCCTGCACTGGCCACACAGCCCCACAGCATGATGGAACCACCACCATATTTTACTGTAGGTAGCAGGTGTTTTTCTTGGAATGCTGTGTTGTTTTTGCTCCATGCAAAATGCCCCTTGTTATGCCCAAATAACTCAATTTTAGTTTAATCAGTCCACAGCACCTTATTCCAAAATGAAGCTGGCTTGTCCAAATGTGCTTTAGCATACCTCAAGCGGCTTTGTTTGTAATGGGGCGGAGAAAAGGCTTCCTCTGCATCACTCTCGCATACAGCATCTCCTTGTGTAAAGTGTGCCAAATGGTTGAACGATGCACAGTGACTCCATCTGCAGCAAGATGATGTTGTAGGTCTTTGGTGCTGGTCTGTGGGTTGACTCTGACTGTTCACAGCATTCATCAATTCTGATTATCCGAGAATTTTCTTTGTCTGCCACTTCGAGCCTTAACTTGAACTGAGCCTGTGGTCTTCCATTTCCTCAATATGTTCCTAACTGTGGAAACAGACAGCTGAAATCTCTGAGACAGCTTTCTGTATCCTTCCCCTAAACCATGATGGTGAACAATCTTTGTCTTCAGGTCATTTGAGAGTTGTTTTGAGACCCCCATGTTGCTACTCTTCAGAGAAAATTAAAAGAGGAGGAAAACTTACAATTGACCCCTTAAATACCCTTTCTAATAATTGGATTCACCTGTGTATGTAGGTCAGGGGTCACTGAGCTTATCAAGCCAATTTGAGTTCCAATAATTAGTTCTAAAGGTTTTGGAATCAATAAAATGTAAACTGTGCCCACATTTATGCACCTGCCTAATTTTGTTTAAACAATTGTTTCACACTTTCCGTGAATCCAATAAACTTAATTTCCCTTCACAAATATCACCGTGTGTGTCTCCTACATGATACATTTAACTGACATATTTCAGCGTAACAACCAACGATTTATACAGAAAAATCATAACAATTAACAAGGTTGCCCAAACTTTCGCACCCCACTATATATATATATATATATATATATATATATATATATATATATATATATTACATTTTATGATTTTCGCAACAGTGGTCCTTAAAGGGTCATAAGGCCTGTACAAACACTTGATCAACGTTGGTTAAAAAATTAGCACTCCCCGATGGTTAGCGGCGAGCCAGTGATGTTGGAGGACATTTTAATTCAACAAGGGCACAATGATGGTCCACCAATCAGATAGTTTGTGGAAACGCAAAAACGAGGCCCTAGAAGTGCACAATTTGCCACACGTGATTACTTTGAATGGATCGATTATTTGTTGTCATTTGGTACGAGTGACTAACACTGATTAACGCCCCAACACAAACACAAGGAGGACACCTGTATGCTGCATATAAATGTTTAAGAATACAATAAATGGTCTGCATATATTATCTGTCAAGTTTATGACTGGTCAAGCAAAGGAAGTCTGGAGAATATTGAAAGCCATCATAAACTATGAATGGGCTTATGTCTATAGGCCTCTAAAGTATAACTATCAGGACAAATAAAAGAGAAAAGATAGCTTGTTCCTTAACCTATAAACATTAGGATGGACTTCAGCATTTCATGTTGCCTATTTGAACGTCCAGTTTTTGCTAACCATCAGCTCATATCATCAGACAAGTCAGATGGCATTACCTATACGCAAAGTGCATCAGTCCAATTACACATTCATCATTATGATGCTATGAGATATTCATTATTCCCATTTGTAATTCCTATAACAAATAGATAATTGCACCAGAAAATAACATTTCATTTGAGCTAAAGAGAACATTGTCTGGCGTAAGAATGGATCTTGCATTGAGGAAGGTAATTGAGGTAGATTCGGGCATGAAATGTGCCCATCTGTAGACTGTACTCTTCAGTCGCTGCCTCTTGTGTTCGCATTAACCGCTTATAATCTTGCAGCCGTAGCACTCACCTAGCCAGCAGCGCTCCTAGGATCGTATTTACAGGGAAGTAACCACTCAGCTAATGTTTTGAACCCTGTGGCCTTTTCACTTAGACTCAATTTATCAGGGCCATTGTTTGCATCAGGCTAAAAATGATTAAATAATTATCACAATTTTAATGCCATGCCAAGATAAAATTGCATGTGTAATGAGATAATTAGAATAAATGCTGAGCCAATAATGGGTAATAGAGACATTAGGGCGGAAGAATGGTTGCAGATCCCCGTATAGTAAGTGGTATTTTTCACAGGATCAGGGGAAAAGAAACGAATATGTTTGACAAAAGAGATTTTTATACAATAATAGTTGCTAATCAGATTATGCTAAATGTGAGATGCATACATAATGTTCACATTAAATAGGGAACATTAGTTGCTAGAAGAAAAAAAAAAAGCTACCTGCTTCTGGAATGTACCGAGGATAAGTAGGTCCACAATTACATAAAAGATGTATCATCTTGTTCTTATTGTTCAGCCCCTTCAAATAGTAGGAGAGTCATTTTTTTTTCAGACAAACACTGGGAAATGGGAATGACTGCGGTATTGACTGAGCAGCTGAGTGGGACTAATGCAGCTCGGTACACTTTGCAGTCTAATTAGAGGTAAATAGGTGTGCTTTTTATGAAGGCAGAGGTAGAATAGCAGAGGAGAAATATATGAAGGCAAACAAGAGACTGAGCATGTTTCCTTTGTACCGGAATTAAATGGCAGCCGTGCTTCCAACCACTAATTTCATCTCTCAGAACGAAATCAATAAAAATCGCTCGACAACTTAAGATGATTTCAGATATTTCATGTTATTTATTTCATTTCCTCTGTCGGTTTGCTGCCCTCGGCAGGAGGCTAGACTACACCGCTAATTTAGATGTTGGAGCAAATTTGCCGGGGAAAACGTGAAGTGCAGCGGAAATAGGTTGAACTACATAAAGATGACAATGCAGGGAGCATTTGTATAAGAAAAATAAAAGCGTTAAGGCTCACATGGGTATGAAAGAGAGCCGTGGTGTAGAGCAGCGACTTTCCTTCCTATGTACATAAGCTGGGTATTTCATGGCTTTGTCACCAGATCTCTTTCGAAGAAATCAAGGCTGACAAAAAAAGGTCAAGAAGCACCAAGTCATACATAATGATGAAAGCTACAAACCCAGAGATCTGCTTCCTGAAAGTTATGCCAAATATGCATCACTCTGTGGAAGGGTTATCATTAGCACGTGATGCTGCTCTCCCTACAATCAGCACAAATAAAAATTCCATCATGTATTGTTAGTGCTGCGTTTGTGCCCATTTGTGCTGCAAAACTTAAGATTTGTTCTGCTTTCCTATTGAAGATAGTAGCAATTATTTTTTTAACAGCCAATAACATCACCCAGCACAAATCTTAATTTTTGCAACACAAATGGGAACAAACTTAGCAGTAACCAAATATGATTACATTTTTATTTATGCTGATTGTAGTGGGCAGTGTCAGGAGCTATTACCACTGCCTATCACTTCATTAAAGGATACCCGAAGTGACATGTGACACAATGAGATAGACACGTGTATGTACAGTGCCTTGCACACAAATAACTATGCTGTGTTCCTTTTTTTCTTTCTCTGCCTGACAGAGTTAAATGTTAGGTATGTAAGTGGCTGACTCAGTCCCGACTCAGACAGGAAGTGACTACAGTGTGATCCTCACTGATAAGAAATTCCCCTTTTTACCGCTTTCTTACTCTCAGAGGCCATTTTCTGCTAGCAAAGTGTTTTATAGTTGGAATTTCTTATCAGTGAGGGTCACACTGTAGTCACTTCCTGTCTGAGTCGGGACTGAGTCAGCCACTTACATACCTGATACTTAACTCTTTCAGGCAGAGAAAGAAAAAAAGGAACACAGCATAGTTATTTGTGTGCTAGGCACTGTACATACCCATGTCTATCTCATCATGTCACTTTGGGTATTCTTTAACCCATTCACGTTCCGTCGTTTTCACGTGAGAAATGTTCACCTCCCATTCATTAGCCTATGTCTTTATCACTACTTATCACAATGAACTGATCTATATCTTGTTTTTCCGCCACCAATTAGGCTTTCTTTGGGGGGTACATTTTGCTAAGAGCCACTTTACTGTAAATGCATTTTAACAGGAAGAATAAGAAAAAAAATGGAAAAATTCATTATTTTTCAGTTTTCAGCCATTATAGTTTTAAAATAATACATGCCTCCATAATTAAAACTCACATATTGTATTTGCCCACATGTTATTACACCGTTAAAATTATGTCCCTATCACAATGTATGGCGACAATATTTTATTTGGAAATAAAGGTGCATTTTTTCCATTTTGCATCTATCACTATTTACAAGTTTAAAAAAAAAAATATAGAAATATTTCATCTTTACATTGATATTTAAAAAGTTTAGACCCTTAGGTAAATATTTACATGTTTTTTTTTTATTATTGTAATGGTTTTTTTTTTATAGTAAACATTTTATTTGGGTAGTTTTGGGAGGGTGGGAGGTAAACAATAGATTTATAATGTAAATGTGTGTTAATTTTTTTTTTTTTTTTTACTTTCAGTTGTAGTATTACTTTTTGGCCAGAAGATGGCGGCCATGAGTTTGTTTATATGACGTCACTCTAAGCGTAACACACGCTTAGAGTGACGCATCGGGGAGGGAACAGCCAGAAAAAGCACAGCTTCCGAGAGAAGCTGTCGCTTTTTCAGCGGGGGAGAGCAATCAGTGATCGGGCACCATAGCCCGATTCACTGATTGCCTGGCTAACGAACCGCGGGCCGGGAGCGCGATCGGCCGCGGGAGCGCGCGGCAGCGCGCATGGTTCCTGGACGTAGTTTCTACGTCCAGGAACCAAAATAGATTAACCTCTTGAGGACCATGGGCTTTACCCCCCCCCCCCCTAAAGACCAGGCTACTTTTGTCAAAAAAGGCCACTGCAGCTTTAAGGCCAAGCTGCAGGGCCGCACAACACAGCACACCAGTGATTCCTCCCCCCTTTTCTCCCCACCAACAGAGCTCTCTGTTGGTGGGATCTGATCGCCCCTCCCCCGTGTTTGTTTGTTTGTTGCAAATATTGTGGGTTTTTTTTTAAATAAAATTGCATTTTTCCCCCCTTTGTTTTCCCTTTCTCCCTCCCACCCCACAGCCAGCCAATAAAGGCGATCGGCTGTCATAGGCTTCTGCCTATGAGAGCCGATCGCTCTCTAATGTCCCATGGGGACAGCCGTGTCACACGACTGTCCCCAGTACAGCGCTGCTGAAGATCGCAGCCCTGTACAACGTAATTAGACGGAGACTGAAGCTCGGAGACTGAAGGCGGAGCTCAGCTCCGCCCACTAACAGGAGATGCGCACGCAGCGTGCGCGCGATCTCCTGCACTGCAAGCCCCAAGGACTTTACGCCAATCGGCATTAGCTGGTCCTGGGGCTGCCGCCGCGGCCACGCTCATCGGCGTGACGCGGTCGGCATGCGGTTAAGATGAAGCAAAAATAAACTTATGAGATAATGAATTGTATGTGTACTACTGATAATAAATAGAACATTAGTAGCAACAATTCTCATATTTTTTATTTTCAGTTATATAGCTTTATTTAAAACATTGCATTATACTGTCACAGTTGCATTATAGAATCCACACTCTGTATTTTAAGATGTACAAGAAAGCAGAGCTAATGACCCTTTAAACTTGCCTGCAGTAAAACCTTATCTAAAACTGTATCTCACTGTGTCTTGGCCATTTAAGCTCTTCAGAAAACGAGACTGATCTCAACTAATTAGTTGACTAGCTCAGAGAAGCTCTATTGAATAGATAACAACAGGGATTTTTTTTAACACTTCCTATACTGGAAATCAGAAAGGAACTTTACATCATTTCTTAGTAGGGCTAGTATCATATGTGAATATATTTATCTCATCATGTCACATGTCACTTCAAATTCACTTTAAAGCTTACCTCTGTCTAAAAAAACAACCTGTAGGATGAAAACCATATAATCATTTCCCCACAAAGACCTTCTCTTGTGGACCTTTCTTTCCAGGTCCCCTTTCATCTGCCATGATATTGATACAATAGGGCGAATTTATCAAAAACCAATGCAAGGTAAACTGGAGTAGAAATGGTGCAAAAAATGGAGTGTGCAGAACAAGGATTCTGATTGGTCATTCTGAGCAGCTGCTCCACTCCTGCTCCTTTATTGCAGCACATTTTCTCCAATTCTCCTTGTACTGATTTTGATAAACCTGTCTCAACAAGATTTACATTGCGACACATCTTAAAGAGGCACTGTACCCAGAAATCAACAGCTACATTATCACTATGCTCAATTACTTTATGGTATAACAACCTCATAATGGCAGAAAAATCCCTGCTGCTCAAATATCTAAATACCTGGGGTTATGATTTAAACTTGTTAGATTTTTCTGAAACAAAGACTCCTCTTGAAATACTCTAAATGTAATTCCCACTGGGAACAATTGCAGAGGTCCCTGACAAGGTGGTATATTACCCCAAGAAAAGCAGCGTCTTACGCTAAAACCGGGTCTTCCACATGCTGGAAATGCAGTAGAGACTTAGGAACTATGATGCATATGCTTTGGGAATGCCCCTTAGTAAGAAACCTGTGGCAAAAAATTTACTGCATAATTCAGACATATTATGAACCCTCTTTCAAATTGACGCCTCAGTTAGCGTTACTTTTAATCAATCTTGAGGAAATTGATATTCCACATCGCCTAATTATTTGTCACATATTGATATATGATAACCCATCTAGTTGCATTGGTAAAACGCAACTTAGTAATGGAACAATTACTTCGAAATAAGGCCCCGAGTAAACACTCTAACTATCAATTGCCAGATAGCTGGAAACCGTTCTTCAAGTTCTAGTTGGTTTTAGGCAATGTTTGTTTACCTTCCTAAACTAGGTTAACCATTTCTGCCAGGTATTTTTCACCTTACGCACCAGATCAATATTCACTTCCCATTCATTCTCCAATAACTTTATCACTATTTATCACAAATAATTGATCTATATCATGTTTTTTCCGCCACCAATTAGGCTTTCTTTGGGTGGTACATTTTGCTAAGAATAATTTTTTTTAATAAATACATTTTAACAGGAATATTAAGAAATAAATGGAAAAATTCATTATTTCTCAGTTTTCGACCATTATAGCTTTAAAATAATACATGCTACCACAGTTAAAACCTATGTATTTTATTTGCCCATTTGTCTCAGTTATTACACCATTTAAATTATGTCCCTATCACAATGCATGGCGCCAATATTTTATTTGGAAATAAAGGTGCATTTTTTCAGTTTTGCATCCATCACTATTTACAAGCTTATAATTTTAAAAAATGTTCGTAATATACCCTCTTCACATGCATATTAAAAAAGTTCAGACCCTTTTATTAATTGTAATTTTTTTTTCATAAAAAAGTTTATTTGGGTAATTTTTGGTGTGGGAGGTAAACAGTTACATTTTAATCTAATAATGTGTGTTTACTTTATAAAAAAAAAATGTATGTACATGTTGTTTTACTATTTGGCCACAAGATGGCCACAGTGAACTTTTTTCTTTTTAGTCCTGGAAGCGAACTCTCGCTTCCAGGAAGTATAAGGAGGATTGCCTCAGGTGGCAAAAAGTATAGAACCGGCCCTGTTCATCGGGGCCCAAATGAGCCCACCCTTAACCACAGGGCTAACTCTTTATCGGTCCCTTGCTGGTAATAATCACTTAGATGCTTTGAATAGTGGTAATCATTAACAAACTTTTTCCCAATCCATGCTTGCATCTCTGACACTTTGGTTCTCCTTGGCAGGTTTTGGTGTGCCATATCAATAGTTATGTATAGAGTGCTTGGGGGGCCCCAATGTAAAACTTACACTGGAACCCACAGCTCCTTAGCTACACCACTGTTTATTGTGCTTTCTAACAATAACAGTTCTCAAGATAACTCCTGGAGATATTTTTTGAAATGGTGAATGCAAATTAGATTTTTTTGACTGAGGGAAAAAGAAGCCAGGGCTAGGTATTATTGACCTGTCACACCGAATCCAAATAACTAATAACGATAGTATGCACTGATTTTTTTTTCCTTAAAACTTCAACAATGTTGTATTGTTTAATGATCCACATAAA
Organism: Hyperolius riggenbachi; assembly: GCF_040937935.1. Taxonomy (NCBI): domain Eukaryota; kingdom Metazoa; phylum Chordata; class Amphibia; order Anura; family Hyperoliidae; genus Hyperolius; species Hyperolius riggenbachi. The sequence continues at coordinate 423,449,388 of NC_090649.1, read as the reverse complement.
CATTTACCATCTGTTCTTTTTACTTCAGTGCCCAGAAACAAAAAATAAAAAATAACAGTCAATTCATTATAAGACACAGGGCCATATGCAATTCTCTTTTTCACCTGAGTTTTCTCCTAGGAGATAATTTTTCATCTTCAATTTGAAATAACTTTCTAGCACTTTCCAACTAAAAAAATACCAACAAGTAGATGAATAAGTACTATCAAAATTATTTTGAGCATTTTCTTGCTTTCTGGTGGCTTAAAAGGCATTTTATTAACAAGTTTAAAAATATCACCTAGGAGAAAACGTGAATTGCATATGGGCCACAGACAATTTATATTGCGCTTTTCTCCTGGTGGACTCAAAGCACCAGAGCTGCTGCCACTGGGATGAGCTCTATAGCCAGTAGCAGTGTTAAGGAGTCTTGCCCAAGGTCTCCTACTTAATAGGTACTGGCTTACTGAACAGGCAGAGCCAAGATTCAAACTCAGGTCGCCTGTGTCAGAGGCAGAGGCCTTAACCAGTACACTATCCAGCCACCGCTGCTGCTACACAAAGCTATTTAAATATTGAAATTCCTCTCTTCCTTCCCTTTTTTCCTGTTCCTAGTTTCAGTATATTTTATTTTGAAAACTGCATTCTTTAGTTATTGTTAGCATATTTACATTATTGACCAAAACAGAACAAAACGGGGCTGGGAAATGTGGGCGCACCTTGCGCCGCCATAGGCCGTAATGGGAATTATGGCTATAGTGGTATTCAGACAGTAATTTGGGTGCCATCAAAAGCCTATGCCCAAACTACTTCAAAATTCGTTCGTCAGCACTAGTTGCAAACTGAATTACGTCTTTCTCTAGTTTCCATGGGTGCCTGGACAGGGCCGCCATCAGGGGGGGAGAACTAGCACAACAGTGAGGGGCCCAAAGCCTCCAGGGGGCCCGGGGCTTCCCCCTCTAATGTGCAGCAGCCTGGTGCATGTGTCGCTGCACGCTCCGTCTCCGCATTCCCGCTCTGCCTGGTCGGAAGTTAGAGCAGGGCTACAAGAAAATGGCCGCCGATGTCCACAAATGCAGACATCGGAGGCCAATTTCCTGTAGTCTTGGTCTAGCTATCAATGGCAGAGCAGTGGAAACGCTACACGGGGGCCAGATGAGGCACTTTCCATCCCCCCCAATGGCTCACAGCTGTTTTTATGCGGTTCTGGGGAGTCAGGACACAGCACAGCAGCACACATAGAAGTGTGCTTCAGCACACTGCACAGTCCTGCTGTCTGCATTCACGCCCCGCCCCCTCTATCGCCCGACAGAGCGGTGTGTTTGAATGTGAGTGAGAGACACACACAGCCTCCTGCCTGCTGCCCATTTTGTTCCCTTCACAGCCAGAGACAGCCATCCAGGAGCAGAGGAGAAGAAGCTGCAGCATTGCTGAACATGCTGCTTATTGTGAAGATCGGTGTCCCCCTGTTATTACAGGCAAGTGAGCTGGTGTTCTGACTCCCCACTGCTCCTGTCTCTCTGTATGTCTCTGCCTTCATCATCATCTGTGTCCTGCACAGGACAACTGGCTGCTCTGCATTACTGATTTACCATTGTGATCAGCATATATGCTAATGATTACAGTATATGCTGATCACAGTGATCGATCAGAAGTGCAAGGGAAGTCAGTTGTAGAGTCAGGATACAGATAAATGGTTGCAGTGATTTGAGAAGTGATAGGAAAGCAGTGGGGAGTCCTGACTATAAGATAAGCTAAAGTGCCTGACTGCCTGTACAGCCAAATGATTCCTGGCTCTGATTTAGTACCCTATATCACCTTCACCCTGCGTGCCTGTTCTCGACCTGATCGCTCTTCCGCTTGATTCCCACTTGCAGCGCATCAAAATGTCCTGGTCACATCAGAGTGGTCAGTTCGGTGTCCGCTCTGATTCAGCTTCATCTGCCAGTTTGCATCCGCAGCGGATGCGTTTCCACCATAGGTCAATATGGGAAACACATCCACTATTTGGAAAAGATGCTGCAGGTTGGGACTTTATGTTGCATTATTGCATGGTTCCACTTGTATTTTTAACATTAGATCTGTTCGAGTGTCCAGCGCTGGATTTACCGTGTTCGGCTTCTGCTTCTCCTTCCTCCATGCACTCTATCGCTTGCCTGGAATCAGAACCCTATCCTTGGATGAATGTCTCCCCCCTCCTCACTGCAGCTCTCTTGTGTCTGGGGGCACCTCTAAATACTTAATACTGGGGGGGGGGGGGGGGGAGCAAGCACGAAAATACTCAAAATAAATGTGATAGTACTTTTTCACCAACTTTTGAGTACTTTTTCAGTTGTAAAATGCTGAAAATTTAGCTTACAGGGAAGATGAATATTATCTCCTAGGAGATAATTCAGGTGAAAAAATTAATTGCATATGGGCCTACGTCAGTTGCATTGTGTTGCATTGTAGGGGACAATATCATTGAATCACAGCATGATCCAATCATATTTGTATGTGGCTTTTACATACAGTTTGGTGTGGCGAGGTGCGGTGGGTTCCAACACAGTAACACACAATGGGGTTGATTCACTATCACTATAGCTCCCCTTACTGCATGCTTAGTGTGCCTTATAATAGTTAACATGCCTTATAAGAGTTAACGCACCTTATCAGAGTAGCATAGCGAGCGCTACGAAATTATGCCTACTAATTGGCAATGACGAGAGCTCCACTTGTCCTGCCCTGAGCCCCTGCGGGTCCAATCACTTTAAAGAACATTATCTCTGCACTTTGATTGGCCCAATGGGCTGCCTGTCAAGTTTCCTGTCAAGTGACAGGCAGCCTAGTGGGCCAATCAAAGTGCGGGGATAATGTCCTTTAAAGTGATTGGACCCTCAGAGGCTCAGGGCAGGACGAGTGGAGCTCTCATCATTGCCAATTAGCAGGCATAAGTTTGTAGCGCTCGCTATGCTACTCTGATAAGGCACACCGACTCTGATAAGGCATGCTAACTCTGATAAGGCACGTTAACTCGGATAAGGCACACTAACTCTGATAAGGCATGTTAACTCTGATAAGGCACACTAAGCGTGCTGTAAGGGGAGCTATAGTGATAGTGAATCAGCCCCAGTATGCTATGGGTTCACTGAGAAACTTGTGTTTACAGTGGCAGTGATGCATACGTACATTGTGCTGTATGCTTCACTGTGTAGTCACACTTTTTGTGACTTATCAGGCAGCATTGCATTACGATATGATCCAAATGCAACCTGCACAGTGTGGAAGGGCCCTTACTCTGAATAACTTCTTTTTCTTTAGGTCTGGTATATTACAAACATTCTGTTTAGAAGCAGCAATGATTAAATTTGACTGAATAACGCTGCTGCTCTGAACATTGATCAATAACCTCAAATCGATTTTCAGGATCTGATTTATTCAGATAGGTTGGTAAAGTTTGTTGCAATATGATCCTTTTATACCATATTAAACAATGCAAAAGAATGTAGGGTAGCAAATGTGTTCAGGTTAGCATCAAAATACGATCCAAACTGCACTGCTGTTCGTGGTAAGATTTAATTTTACAGTGGCTGGAAAGTGTAATGGTTAAGGGCTCTGACACAGGGACCTGGGTTCAAATCTCAGCTCTGCCTGTTCAGTAAGCCAGCACCTATTCAGTAGGTGACCTTGGGCAAGTCTCCCTAACACTGCCTATAGAGTGCGTCCTAGTGGCTGCATCTCTGGCACTTTGAGTCCGCCTGAAGAAAAATGCAATATAAATGTTTTGTTTTTGTTTGTTTAAAATGATTATTCAATCATTTGTACCCGATATTTTAAAGCACACCTGAACTGCATACAAAACTGGGGACTTTAACTTACCTGGGGCTGCTTCTAGCCACCTGTAGTCCATCAGGTCCCTCAGCGTCCTCTGGATCCCTTCTATTGGCACTGCCAAATCCATAAGATCTGCGACTGGAACTCTAGTCGCGCCTACTATGCATGCAGGGGGGCGCATCCGTGCGCCCTTCTTGATCATGCTCCCGTCACCGGGAGCGTTCTGTGCACATGCGGCTCGTTCTTTTGAGAATCCTCATAGAGAATCTGGAATGGTAAGTTAAAATCCCCAGTTTTGTATCCAGCGCAGGTGTGCTTTAAAAGATTGGGTACAAATGATTGAACAATTATTTTAAAGTTCTATCCTAACACGAACAGCAGTGCAGTTTGGATCGGATTTTGATGCTAACCTGAACACATCTGCGCAGGTGTGCTTTAAGCAATCATTTTGAGGGTGATGACAGGAAGACTATCTCTCTTTTCTCCATTCTACCTTTCCTACCCTCATCCTCCATATCTTTTTTCTTTTCTGTAATTTTTTTGGCTTGTTTCAATGTTTTTTTCCCGCCAAGTTAAAGTGGGCCCAAACTCCAGCACAGCACTCAATAAAAAGTTCTTAGTCCTCAAAAAAGTTGCTGAAAAAAATCCACTGCACTGAACTGCATGTTTTTTTGTTTATATAGCCAGATCAATCTGTCCTTTCTTTATTTTCTTGCTACTGAGAACACTTAGGCAGGGCGCCCGACCGCACATATGATAAAAGTAAATGGGCTGCTTACAATTCGGAGTTTGTTTTTCCATTCATTCGTGTTTCCTCCACATTAAAATGATTTTCTGCTTTTTTTCACATACCACAAGTATTTTGCTGCAATTACAAAATCACACAGAAAAACTAGAAATTATGTATGAAAAATGCAAACAAAATCACATTGCAACTCTAAAACAAAAACCGGCTGCAACATGGCACAGTCAATTGTGGTATCAACCAGCCTAGCGTTATGGACGAATTTTTTTTTTAAAACACACAGCTAGCACTTTGCTAGCTGCGTGTTTTATTCTATCTCGGCCGCCGATCCGCCGCTACGCGCCGCGAAAGAGGGCCCCCCCAGACCCATAGCGCAGCCTGGCTACGCTATGGGGTGGATCGGGACTCCCCCTGACGTCATGACATCGATGACGTCATTCGGATTGTCGTCATGGTGACGAGGGAGGCCCTAACAGGAAATCCCGTTCAGAGCGGGATTTCCTGTTCGGTATGATCGCCGGCGGCGATCGGAGGGGTGTGGGGGTGAAAGCGCAGGGATGGGGGAATAATGTAGCTAGCACTAGGCTAGCTACATGATAAAAAAAAATAGGTGAAAAAACCCACCCGTGGCCGAGCGCTGCAAAAAATCAAAACGCCAGGGTGGTTAAAATAATTATTAGGCTCAAACTACATTACAAGGACTGCAGCAATAAAAGATAAGTAGATAGAAGGCAGTGTAGGAGTGTGTTTTCACCACTAGTGGGCAGTTTAGGACAGGAGAGACGCTAGAGGACTGTAAGTCATGTGATAGAACAATCTTGGTATCGCATGGAATTCAAAGTATACTCATTGTTGGCACTTCTGTACTGTGTTATCTCATACAAGATAACTCGTGTAGTGTCTAAAAGGTTAAACACCTCCCCTATTCCTTCTTTGTCTCACTTGGTCCCTTAGGACCCTTCGGTTTGATATAGCTTGGGTAGATGTGCGTAGTCCTTTTAGCCCAATTGGGTTTGCCAGAACCAGGTTTAAGATGTGCCAGGGGACCAGAACTGCATCTGTTGTTTCATTTAAAAAGTAACATTAATTGTGGTAATGTACAGAACCAATATTAAAAAAAAAAAAGTTGTCTCTGTACAAATATTTATGAACGTAAATGTAAAGACGCTTTTTGAGCAGCTTGTCGAATTCAGTCCATTTCCTAAAAAAAATGCAAGCCAAAACCGCTGAGGAACAGTGAGATAAGGCTTCACATAAGGTTTTAGCGCTGGAAAGTTCAAAGGCTCATTACTTCTATTTGTTTTTGTATTTGTCCGATGCTATTTATAAAGAAGAAGCTTAAAATGAAGCCATTAAACTGAACATAAAAGTATGAAACTCAGTTCTGTGTTTAATTTACCTATAGTAAAACACATACAATTAATCATCGAATAAGTTTATTTTTCAGTCAGCTTCACTTTAATCTAAACAATTGATCTGCATAGGTTTTTCTGCCATTGACTTAAAGGGACACTTAAAGAGGAACTCCAGTGAAAATAATGTAATAAAAAAGTGCTTCATTTTTACAATAATTATGTATAAATGATTTGGTCAGTGTTTGCCCATTGTAAAATCTTTTAAATCCCTGATTTAAATTCTGACATTTATCACATAGTGACATTTTTACTGCTAGCAGGTGATGTAGCTGCTGCTTGCTGTTTTGGCAGTTGGAAACAGCTGTAAACAGCTATTTCCCACAATGCAACAAGGTTCACACACAGGAAACTGCCAGGACCATGGTCCTTAGAGTTTCTTGTGGGAGGGGTTTCACCACAATATCAGCCATACAGAGCCACCTGATGATCCGTTTGTGAAAAAAGAATAGATTTCTCATGTAAAAGGGGGTATCATCTACTGATTGGGATGAAGTTCAATTCTTGGTCACGATTTCTCTTTAAGCCAGGAATAAAAAATCAGTTTTACTCACCTGGGGCTTCTACCAGCCCCTTGCAACTTTCCTGTGCCCTCGCAGTCACTCACAGAGCCTCCGTCCATCCGGCCGCCTGCTAGTTTCGTTTTCGCTGACACACATATTTTCCTTTACGTTACCGTCCGCAATAGCATCCTGCGCCTGTGCAGGACGCCATTGAGGATGGGAACATAAAGAAGGAATAAACGCTGCCAGGCCTGCGCAGGCGCCGAAAGCCCGCCGACTCTCTGTCAGGGCCTGTCAGCGAAAACGAAACTAGCTGGGAGCGGGGGACCGGAGGCTATGTGAGTGACTGCGAGGGCACGGGATGGCTGGTAGAAGCCTCAGGCAAGTAAAACTGATTTTTTATTCCTGGCTTAAGTGTCCCTTTAAGTGTGGATTAACAGCACAAAAGGAATAGCCAGTATTTAAAAAAATACTAATGATGGCAGCCTCCACACTCCTCTCACTACAGGCCCACTTCAACTAAATGCCTGTTTACCAGCATTGTTTTTCTGCACTGTTATGGGATGTGAGTTATATGTATAATAAAATGGAATTGCTGCTACACAGAGGGTGTAATATTGTCGCCATATCCACCAGCTCAGTGTCGTTGAGCCTTGCTAGTGTTTGCTGAATGGCACAAAGCATTTTACCACCAACAGTAACTTGTTCCCTGTGTTATCTGCGCTGTCCTTCCCAATAAATTTTATTGCAGCCGGGGACAAAAAGGGCAACATATGGCATTGTGTTTCCTGGTTCTATCTCCTCACTGCTGGCGGTCCTTTAAAAGCATTGTCTGAGACTTTACAAGCCGCTGATGTTATCCCTAAATCCTAAATTAGTCTCTGTCATAACAGTTTTTAGTAAGTCACAGCCTTGATGGTTAGCCCGTTAAAAGTGTTCTGAATGCGCTACAAAAAAAAAAAAAGACACTCCAAGGAGTGGAAAATTACCTAAGAACTAGCAAGACACTGAGGAGAAAATGAGACTTCTTTGTGCTCAGTGGTTAATTCAGTGCAAGCCCTAATGGTCTTCAGATAATTACTGAAGTAAACTGAATTATCCTGCTCTGATCTATGGAATATAAATTAAAGAGCAAGTATTAATCACAAGATCAAGGGTTTATGATGACACCATTAGCCGCAAGATTTAAACGGCTTTTGGTTCTGGGATTTGTAAATGGCAATAAAAGTCACATCATTTAATAAATGGAATATATTATGATGGCACTAAAAAGAAATGATTTCTTATGGCTGAGGAGCCGTACTCTCCGATTCACTGTCGCCCATGCTAGCGGCTTCCTTTTATACAATGAGGAGGCAAGTGGCGGGGGTTACCTACTTATGTAACACTGTCTGTGAGTAACAATACTGCCATTGTTAAAGTGTAACTGTCGGGCATAAAATCAAAAATCAATTATTTATTTTTATCTGGTAAACAAGTAATAAGGATGCTAACCAGGTAATCCAAAAGTTAAAAATCACTCTTATTTTTCTTCTCCATAAAACATCATTCCCCAGTTTCCCTGGCTCTTATTTGGTACATCTGCCACACAAAGGAAGTTGCAAGGCATGCTGGGTTTTCATTTTTTCTTCTTTACTTTTCCCTCAGACTTGACTAATGCAGCCTTTTTTGCCTGAAGCCTCTTTCCCTCCTGTTTTCCCCTCCCACACCTCTGTCCCTTTCTGATTGGCCAATATTTCTCAAAGCACTTTCTACAGCAGAGCTGGGTGGGAGTGTCTGAAGACTGGGAGTGATACACAGACAGAGTAAGGGAGGAAATGACGTCAGGATTGGCTTTAAGATAGATACAGACAAAATGGAAAATCCTAAGAAAGATTTTCCCTCTTTTTACTATAGAAAAATCACTAAAATCAAAATGTAAACAGTGCAATACATATGCTATGTAAGTAGAGCAAGTATTTATCTATTTATATATGCGGGGGGGGGGGGGGGGGAGAAATGGGGGGGGGGATCTGAGATAGTATGGCTGACAGCTCCACTTTAAAGAGGAACTGCAGTGAAAATAACGTAATGAAAAAAATGCTTAATTTTTACAATAATAATTTATAAATGATTTAGCCCATTGTAAAATCTTTCCTCTTACTGATTTACATTCTGAAATGTATCACATGGCGACATCTTTACTGCTGGCAGTCGATGTCTGTGGAAGGAGATGCTGCTTTTTTGGCAGTTGGAAACAGCTGTTATTTCCCACAATGCAACAATACTCCCACAGTGTGATGTCAGTACCTAGGTGGTGACATCACACTATGGGAGGCGATTCGCCACAATATCAGCCATACAGAACCCATGATGATCTGTCTGAGAAAAGGTAAAGATTTCTCATGGATAAGGGGTATCAGCTACTGATTGGGATGACGTTCAATCATTGGTTACAGTTTCACTTTAATACAAGTATTATTTTTATTGATCCATATTACCTACTGCTTTAAATTCTTCTATCCTTTACTGCAATCCCCCTAATAGGTAAGGCAGTTTCAGAATCTATATTTTCAACAATGTGTTTTCCTACTGTGTACTCGTACTGAACTCTCTCACCCTCAATTTTGAAGGGTTTCATAGCTACAAGATTTTTTTCCCTAGTGAAAATCAGGTTGCTCTTAAATGGCAACAAACCGAGCGGCTCCTGTGCTGAAGTTTTAGTAACAATGCTGGAACTGTGATTCAGTGAAATGCACCGTTAAACTTATGATGCTATAACAAAAGAGGGAAGATGTGATTCACAGAAGCACACAATCCAGGTAAATCATTGAAGTAGCACGGAATTTAAATGGTAGAATGTAATACTGGTCCCCATCGAAAAGGGCGCCCGATTCACATCAATGCAAATCTTTTCTCTATTACTGCCAAGTGTATAAAAAGGGTGCCGCGTAAAATAATGTGGGGGGCACAGCAACCATGCAGAAACTATGGAAAGATGCATATCATTTTAAAGCTCTCTTTCTCCTCTTTCCAATGATATATAAACCACCGCCCTAAGCCTTTTAGTTTTCGTTATTTTCGCGATTGAAATTGCAGCGGCCACAATTTCGATCACGAAAATAGAGAAAACTAAAAGGCGACTTTTTCCTAAAGTCAGCAGCTCCATTCTGTTGAATGCAGCTGCTGACACTGGGGAAAGTGTCGTCCTGTGTAATACAAGTAACTATGGAAAGATGGATATCATTTTAAAGCTCTCTTTCTCCTCTTTCTGGCGACACCTAAATCGTCGCCCTACGCCTTTTAGTTTTCTCTATTTTCGCGATTGAAATCGTGGCCCCTGCAATTTCAATTGCGAAAACTAAAAGGCGTAGGGCGGCAATTTATATATCATTGGAAAGAGGAGAAAGAGAGCTTGAAAATGATATGCATCTTTCCATAGTTTCTGCACTGCTCGGAATCCCTTTAACAATTATATTACACATCCTCCTCTATCTAGCCGTACACTACAGAAGAGGTCAATATAATTAATTGCTAACACTATTCCAAAAGCTGAAAGATGTCCAGCAAATAGATGTGGTTACACCACTGTTTGGAGTATTAACTAAATTCATGTGTGCTGTCAATATAGGATACAAATCTAATAATCCAATAAAATTGGCATTGTGTGTAGATGACCTCTTTTTGCCTGAATAGAAGATCTAATGATATATTTGTACATACATAAATGTGAGTCATCGTAGGTCTTCAACACCTGCAACACCCTCAGGTTCATTATTAGGTATGTTTATAGCCACACATGATTGATTTTAAAGTGTACCTGAGATGACATGTGACATAATGAGACAGACATGTGTATGTACAGTACCAAGCATGCAAATAAATAGGCTGTGTTCCTTATCTTCTTCTTCTGCCTGAAAGAGTTAACAATTTAGATATGGTAGTGACAGTTTCTCTCCATTTTAGACTTAGTCAGTCTATAGCGTAACTAAGTCAGACATTTTGATCGCCGCCGCCCCCTGCTCCACCGCTGTGCCAGATAATTTAGATATTAAAGAGGAGCTTTAGCAAAAGTGGCAAAAATAAATCAATACATTTCAAGTTAAACTATAGAAGATAGATCAAGAAATAATCGATATTCGCCATGTAATTTGTTCATATTGTTTGATCCATAATTAGCCTGCACATCATCATCTTTACTACTGGCAGACATGAAAAAAACAGACAGCACCAACTGCCATTATTTATACCACACCCCCTAACAATGCGATAGGCAAAAAGGTTTTTTGTTTTTTTTATAGATATATATATGCAAAGAGGAAGATACTGATTGCTTGGCAGTTGGAAACAGCCATTGTTTCCCACAATGCACCAAGGCTCACTGAAAGGACAGCTTCTGAAATCACACTGTGGGAGGGATTTCACCACAACATTAGCATACAGGTCCTCCCTACCCCCCCTCCCCACCCAAGGAGCACATTAAGGCTTGATGCTGGGTTGAAACAACAGCATGTGAACTGGCGCTGATGCCGCCTCACCTCTTTGCTCTAGTGCGAGGAGGTAGAGACCCAGCTGGATCCTCTAACAGTAGCATTCTTTCAATCACCCACATTCATCACCCCTCCCCCACCCATGGGAAAAAAGTATGTGCTGGAAGGGACGTGGGTGATGGAGAAAATGGATTGAAAAGGGTTAACTCTTTATACAGTTATTTAGGGAAGTGCAGGGGGCCTTGTTTTGGAAAGACCAATGAAAAGTAATGAAATGTGTATTGTTTTAAAACTTAATTTATATAATTTAGGTCAAGAAATACTTAATGCATTATCTCATGCACTTTCCTCCCTGTCTTTTTTTCTCAATTTAGGCCTGATTTTATTACAGTTATCGCTACCATTAAAGGCTAGTGACAGTCTAACATAAGTAAATATATATTCAAATCATTCAAAGACGAAAAAATATTGTATGAAAATGTGCAGGCAAAATAAACTTCCCTGTTTGAAATTAATGTCTTTTTTTAGTATTGCAACAGTCTTTTCTCTTGAGATACTCTGGGCAGCATGGTAGCTTAGTGGGTAGCGCTCTTGTCTTGCAGCACTGGGTCCCCGGTTCAAATCCCAACATCTCCAAGGAGTTTGTATGTTCTCCCCGTGTCTGTGTGGGTTTCCTCCGGGCACTCTGGTTTCCTTCCACATCCCAAAAACTTACAGATAAGTTAATTGGCTTCCCCCCCAAAATTTGCCCTAGACTATGATACATGCACTACACGATACATACATAGACATATGACTATGGTAGGGATTAGACTGTGAGCCTATCTGAGGGACAGTGAAGTGACAAGACAATATACTCTGTACAGAGCTTCGTAATATGTCAGCACTATACAAATACTTAAATAATTAAAAATAAATAAGAAATTCAACATTTTTTGATGAAGCAAGTTTTTAAACACCGGTAAGTTGTCAGAGATTGTCTAAAGTTTGTCATTTTTTCTTGCCAAGTGCTTACAATACTGTATTGGTCTTTCTTAACCTTTTCACTGTGGAGGAACCCTTCAAATAATGTTGTGGATCTCAGGGAACCCCTGCATTAGCAGAAACATTAGCATTTATTTTGCAGGTGTCACGGTGTTTAACCTGTTCCCGATGGGCATCATCTCGCTCCCCAGCCTTGTCACTTAACTGTCCCACACAACGGCTTACAACCTGATCCCATACATAGGCTGATGCCTATGTATGGGTAGTGTAGTGTATGGATCCCTGTCTATGGCAAATTTAGGGGAGTAGGGTTAATTAAAAAAATAGGGTTTTTTCTTTTAAAAAAATAATGAATTTTAAGTAATTTAAAAAAAAATTCATAATGACAGCTGAAGTCTTAGGAACACTCAGCTGGAGGATGGTTACTATACAGCACATATGATATGCTATGAACCAAGACGCCAGTCGAGGAGTTGATTCACAAAGGGGGAAGATCTGTATCATCCCAGTAGTGAAGGCACGTCCCTCTGGAGTTCAGCACGTGGTGTCAATCATATATTGTATAGACAGTGCTGGGCACTATGTGTGCCCTCTTTCTGTTTTTATTATAGGGTGTCATATCTCCATGGGAGAGTGAACTGTGTATGCGCAACAAGTGATTTCTGTATATGCTGATATTTGAGTGGGTGACTCTATACAAGTTGCGATCCCCTATTTTTGTTTTTAATTTATCTGTGGAGCGCAGTAACTTTGTACTGTATTGGATAAATAACAAAAAGAGAAGTAGTAAGAACTAGTTAGAATTTCACAAAGATTTTGTGCATCAGGGCCTATGCATGACAAACAGTCACTAATTGCTTGTGTGGGTGGGACAAAATGTTACTGCATACTACGGGAGACATTGGCCTCAATTCACTAAGCTTATCTCCTGTCTTTAATAACTCTTCTAGAGTTGTTACCATGGTGATAAGGCATGTAGTATTCAGGAAACATTTTACCTCAGGCAAACCTAAAGTTAACTCTTCTGTCTTTAAGTTAACTCTTGAATCCTTAACCACTTGAGGACCTAGGGCTTTCTACCCCTTAAAGGGACACTTAAGTCAAATAAAAAAAATGAGTTTAACTCACCTAGGGCTTCCAATAGCCCCCTGCAGCTGTCCAGTGCCCTCGCCGTCTCCCTCCGAGTGATTCTTCGCGTTCCCAGACACATTAGCACCCTCTATGCTGCTATATGGTATATAATATATGCTATAGCAGCATAGATGGCGCTATTGTGGCCAGGAACACGAATAATCACTCGCGTCCCCAGCCTGTCAGCTCCTGTCACCGAAACAGGAAGTGGCTGCCGGCGGGGCCAGGAGGATCGGAGGGAGATGGCGAGGGCACCGGACAGCTGCAGCGGGCTATTGGAAGCCCCAGGTGAGTAAAACTCGTTTTTTTTGTTTGACTTAAGTGTCCCTTTAAGGACCGGCCACTTTTTTTCCATTCAGACCACTGCAGCTTTCACGGTTTATTGCTCGCTCATACAACCTACCACCTAAATGAATTTTGGCTCCTTTTCTTGTCACTAATAAAGCTTTCTTTTGGTGCCATTTGATTGCTCCTGCGATTTTTACTTTTTATTATATTCAGCAAAAAAGACATGAATTTTGGCAAAAAAATGATTTTTTTAAGTTTCTGTGCTGACAGTTTTCAAATAAAGTAAAATTTCTGTATACATGCAGCGCGAAAAATGTGGACAAACATGTTTTTGATAAAAAAAAACCCATTCAGCGTATATTTATTGGTTTGGGTAAAAGTTATAGCGTTTACAAACTATGGTGCAAAAAGTGAATTTTCCCATTTTCAAGCATCTCTGACTTTTCTGACCCCCTGGGAGAAATAACTCTGTAAATGGACAATTGTGTGTAAAAAAATCAAAAGATTGTCATTTACAGAGGTATTTCTCCCACCCAGCATGGGTATGTGTAAAAATACACCCCAAAACACATTGTACTACTTCTCCCGAGTATGGCAATACCACATGTGTGGCACTTTTTTGCACCCTAACTGCGCTAAAGGGCCCAAAGTCCAATGAGTACCTTTAGGATTTCACAGGTCATTTTGCGGAATTTGATTTCCAGACTATGCCTCACGGTTTAGGGCCCCTAAAATGCCAGGGCAGTATAGGAACCCCACAAATGACCCCATTTTAGAAAGAAGACACCCCAAGGTATTCCGTTAGGAGTATGGTGAGTTCATAGAAGATTTTATTTTTTGTCACAAGTTAGTGGAAAATGACACTTTGTGAAAAAAACAATAAAAATCAATTTTCCTCTAACTTTTGACAAAAAATAAAATCTTCTATGAACTTACCATACTCCTAACAAAATACCTTGGGGTGTCTTCTTTCTAAAATGGGGTCATTTGTGGGGTTCCTATACTGCCCTGGCATTTTAGGGGCCCTAAACCGTGAGGCGTAGTCTGGAAATCAAATTCCGCAAAATGACCTGTGAAATCCTAAAGGTACTCATTGGACTTTGGGCCCTTTAGCGCAGTTAGGGTGCAAAAAAGTGCCACACATGTGGTATTGCCGTACTCGGGAGAAGTAGTACAATGTGTTTTGGGGTGTATTTTTACACATACCCATGCTGGGTGGGAGAAATACCTCTGTAAATGACAATCTTTTGATTTTTTTACACACAATTGTCCATTTACAGAGTTATTTCTCCCACCCAGCATGGGTATGTGTAAAAATACACCCCAAAACACATTGTACTACTTCTCCCGAGTACGGCGATACCACATGTGTGGCACTTTTTTGCACCCTAACTGCGCTAAAGGGCCCAAAGTCCAATGAGTACCTTTAGGATTTCACAGGTCATTTTGCGGAATTTGATTTCCAGACTACTCCTCACGGTTTAGGGCCCCTAAAATGCCAGGGCAGTATAGGAACCCCACAAATGACCCCATTTTAGAAAGAAGACACCCCAAGGTATGCCATTAGGAGTATGGTGAGTTCATAGAAGATTTTATTTTTTGTCAAAAGTTAGCGGAAAATTGATTTTTATTGTTTTTTTCACAAAGTGTCATTTTCCGCTAACTTGTGACAAAAAATAAAATCTTCTATGAACTCACCATACTCCTAATGGCATACCTTGGGGTGTCTTCTTTCTAAAATGGGG
Organism: Hyperolius riggenbachi; assembly: GCF_040937935.1. Taxonomy (NCBI): domain Eukaryota; kingdom Metazoa; phylum Chordata; class Amphibia; order Anura; family Hyperoliidae; genus Hyperolius; species Hyperolius riggenbachi. The sequence goes on along the minus strand of NC_090649.1, from coordinate 423,434,319 downwards.
TCATTTGTGGGGTTCCTATACTGCCCTGGCATTTTAGGGGCCCTAAACCGTGAGGAGTAGTCTGGAAATCAAATTCCGCAAAATGACCTGTGAAATCCTAAAGGTACTCATTGGACTTTGGGCCCTTTAGCGCAGTTAGGGTGCAAAAAAGTGCCACACATGTGGTATCGCCGTACTCGGGAGAAGTAGTACAATGTGTTTTGGGGTGTATTTTTACACATACCCATGCTGGGTGGGAGAAATAACTCTGTAAATGGACAATTGTGTGTAAAAAAATCAAAAGATTGTCATTTACAGAGGTATTTCTCCCACCCAGCATGGGTATGTGTAAAAATACACCCCAAAACACATAATACTACTTCTCCCGAGTACGGCGATACCACATGTGTGGCACTTTTTTGCACCCTAACTGCGCTAAGGGGCCCAGAGTCCAATGAGTACCTTTAGGCTTTACAGGGGTGCTCACAATTTAGCACCCCGCCCACTTGCCAGGACAGTTAACAAACCCCACAAATGACCCCATTTTGGAAAGAATACACAACAAGGTATTCCATGAGGGTAATGGTGAGGTCATTGAAAATTTTATTTTTTGTCACAAGTAAACGGAAAATGACACTTTGTTAAAAAAAAAATTAAAAAAAAATTCTGCTAACTTGTGACAAAAACTAAAATCTTTTATGAACTCACCGTGCACCTCACATAATACTTTAGGGTGTCCTCTTTCCAAAATGGGGTCATTTGTGGAGTCTGTCCTGGCATTTTAGGGTCTCTGCAATCATTACATGTATGGCCAGTATTAGGAGTTTCTGCTATACTCCTTATATTGGGTATACAAGTAATGCACTCTGGGCTGAAAGGAAAAATGAACGGCAAACATACCTTGCTCCACATCAATGGCAGATCTTCCTCCACATCAATGGCAGTGATAACCTCAGGAGAGAGACACCCCGTGCCACCCTGCACTCAGGGTGAGCCACCAACTTATGTGACTGGGCCTCAGAACTTTAGTATACAGCATTATGCCTGTAGGATACAGCAATATGCCTGCCAATAGAGATGACTCTGTGTGGCATTAAAGCATCATCATAGGCCCAAATCACATATAAACCGGGGGTGTCCACACTCAAGGGAAATTCAAACATGCCGTCTTATATCGCCAACCCAGGACAGATCAGCAATATCAAGCATGGAAACCGATCCTTCTTCCCACTTTTATGCTTACCCGTTTGGTCTTCAAGCTTACCTCTCCTCTCCCTGCGACAATGTGCGAAAGACCACTGAGTGTGTGCCTACTCCTGTGTCTGGAGTTCCCTAGGTTCTAATAGTGTACCTGCTCGTGGTACCTCTCAAAACACGGCCCTACGCATAGACCAGGCTGGTCAGGACAGCGGGGACAATAAAAACTGGTGTCATTCCTTCTTCCAGTCCTGCTGCAGACACGACAACGTTTTCTTCGGATGCGTTGACCTGGGGCACACGGAATCTGATAGGCGTAATGCCTACCATGCAGTCGGCTATTTGCATCTGGGGGGGGGGGGGCCTGGCACCTCCTGGATACAGGATGTCCAGAATGATCTGTTCCTGAAATTGGAGGAAAGATCCAGTTCTCCCAGCCTTACTGTAGAGAACAAAGCTGTTGTAAACTGCCAATTGAATCAGATAAAAAGACACTTTCTTATACCAGCGTCTTGTTTTCCGGGTCATTAAATAGGGCGCTAACCTCTGGTCATTGAAGTCCACCCCTCCCATGTTGACATTATATTCGTGGACGACAAGGGGCTTTTCAATGACCTTAGTTGCCCGTTGAATTTGGACTGTCGTGTCTGTGTGAATGGTGGACAGAAAGTAAACGTCCCTCTTGTCCCTCCATTTCACCGCGAGCAGGTCTTCAGTACGCAAGGCGGCCCTCTGCCCCCGTTGAAGTCTGGTGGTAACGAGCCGTTGGGGGAAGCCCTGGCGACTAGGCCGCGCAGTGCCACAGCATCGGATTCCTTCTAACTTTAAGTGCTGAAAGAGGGCCACACTTGTGTAATAATTGTCCACAAAAAGATGGTACCCCTTCTGGAACAAGGGTGACACCAAGTCCCACACAACCTTTCCACTGCTCCCCAGGTAGTCAGGGCATCCGACCGGCTCCAATTTTGAGTCTTTTCCCTCATAGACCCTAAAACGACATGTATAGCCTGTGGCCCTTTCACAGAGCTTATACAGTTTCACCCCATACCGGGCGCGCTTGCTTGGGATGTACTGTTTGATGCCAAGGCGCCCGGTAAAGCGTAAGAGGGACTCGTCTACGCAGATGTTCTGTTCAGGGATATAAGCATCTGCAAATGTTGAGGACAGGTGGTCTATGAGGGGCCGAATTTTGTGGAGCCGGTCATAAGCAGGGTGGCCCTTTTCATGACAGGTTTTGTCGTCGTTGAAGTGCAGGAAGCGCAGGATGGACTCAAATCGTGTCCTGGACATGGCAGCAGGGTACAAGGGAACATGATGTACTGGGTTCATAGACCAATACGACCGCAATACATTCTGTTTCATTAGTCCCAAGTGAAGGATAAGGGCCAAAAAGATTTTAATGTCGGAAACTTGGACTGGTTTCCACCCGAAAGGCTGGGCATACATGCTCTCCGGGTGCTCGGTGATGAATTGTGTGGCTTTACGGTTGGTCTCAACCACAATTAAGTCCAAGAGAACCTGGGTGATGAACAGCTGCAAAAATTCTAGGGCCGTTCCTAGATGAGCTGTCGCCACCTGGACTCCAGACTGGGCGGTGAAAGGGGGCACTACGGGTGCGGCGGAATCAGGGGATTGCCAATCTGGTTGTGCCAGCACCTCTGGGAGTCTATGGGTACTACGGGCCCGTCTTCTTCTTGGTGGCTGCGACGGGGGTACTACTGCACTTGCCACCGTACCAGTTTCAACTTCCATGCTGACGCTCACCACTTCGCCAGGGTCTACGGAAGCACTGGCACTAAGTCCAGGAGATGCTGCGCTGCTGGTGCCTGCCTCACCAAGAAAACTATCAACAGCGCTAGCACCACCCTGCTGCCCTTGAGGCGGATCCTGCGCCACCTGCGGTCTAACGACTTGGGGTCTGGTACGCCTGGCTCTAGCCGGGACCATAGCCTCGTCATCACTATCGGTCAGGGAACCACTGCTTTCTACAGGTTCAAATTCGGACCCGGAAGATTCGACGGAAGATTCTTCCCAAAAGAACTCATCCGACTGGTCCATGTACCTGTATACCTCGTCATCGGAAAGCCCCCTTCTTGCCATTTTGGATTGCTAAATTTATGGGGTTTTCCTCCGAGACTACCCAGAAAAAAAGAGCACCTACCTAGCAAAAAGGGAGTATTTGAGAGGTATTGGGGTTGGTGGGAAGTGGGGTCTCAGAGGCAATCAAGCAATCACAGGACAATCAAATACAATTACAGCACAATCGACTCCAATCACAGCACAATCAAATCTGATGCACTCGGAAGGTGATGGGGGGAGGGTGGGATTGGGTGTGGCGGGAAGTGGGGTCTCAGGCAATCAAACAATCACGGTGCAATCGAAGCCGATCACGGGACAATCAAATACAATTACAGCACAATCGACTCCAATCACAGCACAATCAAATCTGATGCACTCGGAAGGTGATGGGGGGAGGGTGGGATTGGGTGTGGCGGGAAGTGGGGTCTCAGGCAATCAAACAATCACAGGGCAAGCGAAGCCGATCACGGGACAATCAAATACAATTACAGCACAATCGAATCCAATCACAGCCCAATCAAATCTGATGCACTCGGAAGGTGATGGGGGGAGGGTGGGATTGAGTGTGGCGGGAAGTGGGGTCTCAGGCAATCAAACAATCACGGGGCAATCAAAGCAGATCACGGGACAATCAAATACAATTACAGCACAATCGACTCCAATCACAGCACAATCAAATCTGATGCACTCGGAAGGTGATGGGGGGAGGGTGGGATTGGGTGTGGCGGGAAGTGGGGTCTCAGGCAATCAAACAATCACGGGGCAATCGAAGCAGATCACGGGACAATCAAATACAATTACAGCTCAATCGACTCCAATCACAGCACAAGCAAATCTGATGCACTCGGAAGGTGGTGGTTGGAGGTGGGGGGGGGGGGGGGGGGGGGAGGGGGGGGTTGGGTGTGGTGGGGGGGGAGGGGGGGGTTGGGTGTGGTGGGAAGTGGGGTCTCAGCCAATCAAACAATCACGGGACAATCGAAGCAGATCACGGGACAATCAAATACAATCGCAGCACAATCAAATACAAGCGCAGCACAATCGAATACAAGCGCAGCACAGTCAAATACAATGCACTTGGACGGTGATTAGGGGGGGGGCCTGAGGGCGATTTGAGGGGGTGGGGGGTTGATCAGGAGCCTGCACGGGGCAGACTGAGTCCTGATCTGATGAGAGGCAGACACAGGGGGTTACTGATCAAAGATCAGTTAGTGATTGCTGGGGAGGACAGATGTAAACAAAGAGCAGGGGATGTAATCAGAAGGGGGGTATGAGGGCAATCGAGGGCCTGGGCAGGTGATCGGTTACCCCCGCGGGGCAGTTAGGGTCTGCTCTGATGGGTGGGGGTGCTAGGGGGTGATGGACAGGTGATAGACAGGTGATCAGAGGGGGATCAGAGGGGGATCAGAGGGTAAGGTAGCTGTATACAGATGTATACAGTATACAGGGGGGTAGTCTGGGATGGGGTCTGGGGGTGATCTAAAGGTAGGGGGGGGGGGATCAGGGGTGACTAGGAGGCAGTTAGGGACCTAAACTAAGGGGCAGCGTCGCTAGCTAGTGGCAGGTGGGGGGGGTGGGGGTTTTGTAGGGGTGCAAGGGTGCTAGGCAGGGGTCTGCTGGGGTGATCAGGGGGGGTATGAGGCCTGGGGTGGGTGATCAGGGAGGCTGAGGTCAAAAAAAGCTGTTTGCTGGATACACTTACGAGTGGTTCCTCCTCGCTGGTGGTCTCTGCAACAATGAGACCACGAGGCGAGGAGGAAGCACGTATAAGGCACTTTGTTTACCTAACAAAGTGCCTTATACTTTCCGATTGGCTGAATTTTCGGATTCCTCCGCTCGCCGGCTCTGCTAAGTGGCCGGCGAGCAGAGGCAAAATGCCAGGCTTCCGACTCCCGGCGGAGGATCGCGTCACTGATGACGCGATCGCTCCGCCCATGCCCCTACAAGGACCGCCGCCATTTGTCTATACGGCGGTCCTTGCGGGGTGCGCTTCCCGGCCGCCATTTGTATATACGGCGGTCGGGAAGTGGTTAAAATAACTCCAGAGTTAAAGACAGGCTGTTAATTAGATCATGCTAGAGATAATAAGGCAAGAGAAAACTTACCTCCACACGTGAGAGAGTTATCTTACCTCTTCATTCCTTAAGTTACCTCTCATGTAGTTAATTTACCTCCTCTGTAGTTAATTTACCGCCTCTGTAGTTAATTTACCTCCTCTGTAGTTATTTTCACATGCAGCTAATTAAAAGCCTGTCTTTAACTCTGGAGTTATTTTTAGGATTGGAGAGTTAATTTAAAGACAGAAGAGTTAACTTTAGGCTTGCCTGAGGTAAAATGTTTCCTGAATACTACATGCCTTATCACCATGGTAACAACTCTAGAAGAGTTATTAAAGACAGGAGAAAAGCTTAGTGAATTGAGGCCATTGTATCTGAACTTGTAATGAGCAGCACTATAAATGGTGAAGATGTACTACTGACAAAGCTTGTTAGGGGGGGGGGGGGGGGGTGAAAGTATAAGGGGAAGACACGGTGGTAGAAATTCATACAAGGAAGCATTATAATCACACTTGCATTGGTAGGAATGTGGGGGAGAGGCAAAGGAGGAGGGTATTTAAGTGAGAAAGCATAATGGTTGTATCTGTTAGGGGCATTTTTTAAGCATTTCCTATGGGGACATAATGAACGTACTTGTAGTATAGCGGAAACATGATGGAAGTAGAAGTAACTTACAAGGGTCCAATGGAGAGGTTTACTAAATAGGGGCATCAGCAGGGGTTCAAAGCATGACTACACAAAATAATATACAGGGGCATACAGGGCACCATATATAGCTTATTTAGGCTTCCCGTATGATCAGAAATTCCTCTACAGGCAAATCACTGTGGTTATGAAAAAAGTTTGAATAGGTTTCTTTTAAACTACTATTGCTAATACATTACAAAAAATGAAACATAACTTTTAAAGTTATGACACCTCTTTAACCATTTCCGGACCGCAGTGATAGAGATCTACGCCCTGTTTTGATGGGCTCCTGGCTGGCAGGGCGTAGATCTCTATCACCGGCGCCGCCGCTCCCCGCCGCGATCGCGCGCACCGAACCGGCTGCACTTAGCTGTCTTATGACAGCTAAGGCTTCCGGGTATCGACAGGAGCCGTCACTGATTGGCTCCCTGCCGTGTGATCGCTGTGAGCCAATCACAGCGATCACCCTCTGAAAGGCAACATAGTTGCCGTTCCGCCTCCCTCTCCGCCTCCCTCTCCCTGTCACTGTGGATCTTGTGTGACAGGGAGAGACGCACAGCCTGCAGCCGTGACAGGCTGTGCGATTTTAGTGTAAAAATAAACTTTTTTCCAGCTCTCCCCCCCCATGTATCCCTTGATCCCCTCCCAACCACCTATATATAGATCTATATATATATAGATCTATATATATATAGATCTATATATATATATATATATAGATCTATATATATATATATATAGATCTATATATATATATATATATATATATATATATATATATATAGATCTATATATATATATATATATATATATATATAGAGAGAGAGATCTATATATATAGATCTATATATATAGATCTATATATATATAGATCTATATATATATATATATATATATATATATAGAGAGAGAGAGAGAGAGAGAGATCTATATATATATATATATATATATATATATATATATATATATATATATATATACATATATATATATATTTTACTGGATTGTGATTTTAACCACTTGCCGACCGCCCCTACCTAGGGGCGGCGGCAAAGTGGAGCCCGCAACAACCGCAATACGCCGATCGTCGGCGGCTCGTTGCGGACTAGCTGGCCGGGGATTGCACGCTGGATGTGCCCACCCGCGACGTCAACCCGCCAGCCAATTAGCGGCGGCGGGTTGTTAACCCCCGATCTGCCGCATGTAAAGCGGATAATACGCTTTGTAATGTATACAAAGCGTATTATACAGGCTGCCTCCTGCCCTGGTGGTCCCAGTGATTGAGGGACCACCAGGGCAGGTTGCAGCCCTCCTAGTAAGTACCCAACCACACTGATCCTGCCCTCTGATCGCCCACTGCACCCATCAGACCCCCCCTGCCCACCCCTCAGACACCTGTTTGCACCCAATCACCCCCCTAATCACCCATTAATCACTCCCTGTCACTATCTCAACGCTATTTTTTAGATTAGGTCCTAAACTGCCCCCTGGGGGCTCCTGAACACCCCCCCCCACACCCTCAGATCCTCCCTAGACCCTCCCCCCTGTGTACTGTATACATCTATTCTTCCCTATAATCACCCACTGATCACCTGTCAATCACCCATCAATCACCCCCTGTCACCACCTGTCACTGCCACCCATCAGATCAGACCCTAACCTGCCTTTTGTGGGCACCTGATCACCCACCCACACCCTCAGATTGCGTGCAGACCCACCCTCAGATCACCTCTGAAAGTGCATTGTTTACATCTGTTCTCCCCTCTAATCATCCACTGATCACCCATCAATCACCCCGTCACCACCTGTCACTGCTACCCATCAGATCAGACACTAATCTGCCCCTTGCGGGCACCCAATCACCCACCCACACCCTAAATTAGCCCCCCAGACCCCCTCTGATCAACTCGCCAGTGCATTGCTTGCATATATTCTCCTCTGTAATCACCTACTGATCACCTATCAACCACCCCGTCACCCCCTGTCACCACCTGTCACTGCTACCCATCAGATCAGGCCCTAATATGCCCCCTGCGGGCTTCTGATCACCCGGCCAAACCCTCACCCGCCCCACCGCAGTGACAGAAATTTTTTTTCTGATCACTGCTGGTACGACTTAATTGCCATGTCCAGGTCACGATTTGAGAACATTCCTGCACTTCAGTGCCAATACAACCTGTCATCTAAGAAGCCACCCTGCTTATAACCGGTTCCACAAACTTCGGCCCCTCATAGACCACCTGTTATCAAAATTTGTAGATGCTTATACCCCTGAACAGTCATTTTGAGGCATTTGGTTTCCAGACTACTCCTCGTGGTTTTGGGCCCCTAAAATGCCAGGGCAGTATAGGAACCCCACAAGTGCCCCATTTTAGAAAGAAGACACCCCAAGGTATTCCGTTAGGTGTATGACGAGTTCATAGAAGATTTTATTTTTTGTCAAAAGTTAGCGGAAATTGATTTGTATTGTTTTTTTTCACAAAGTGTCATTTTCCACTAACTTGTGACAAAAAATAAAATCTTCTATGAACTCACCATACACCTAACGGAATACCTTGGGATGTCTTCTTTCTAAAATGGGGTCACTTGTGGGGTTTCTATACTGCCCTGGCATTTTAGGGGCCCTAAACCGTGAGGAGTAGTCTAGAAACCAAATGCATCAAAATGACCTGTGAATAGGACGTTGGGCCCCATAGCGCACCTAGGCTGCAAAAAAGTGTCACACATGTGATATCGCCGTACTCAGGAGAAGTATTATAATGTGTTTTGGGGTGTATTTTTACACATACCCATGCTGGGTGGGAGAAATCTCTCTGTAAAGGGACAATTGTGTGTAAAAAAATCAAAACATTTTAATTTACAGAGATATTTCTCCCACCCAGCATGGGTATGTGTAAAAATACACCCCAAAACACATTTTACTACTTCTCCTGAGTATGGTGATGCCACATGTGTGACACTTTTTTGCAACCTAGGTGCGCTAAGAGGCCCAACGTCCTATGAGTACCTTTAGAATTTCACAGGTCATTTTGAGGCATTTGGTTTCTAGACTACTCCTCACGGTTTAGGGCCCCTAAAATGCCAGGGCATTATAAGAACCCCACAAGTGACCCCATTTTAGAAAGAAGACACCCCAAGGTATTCAATTAGGTGTATGGGGAATTCATAGAAGATTTTATTTTTTGTCACAAGTTAGTGGAAAATGACACTTTGTGAAAAAAACAATAAAAATCAATTTCCGCTAACTTGTGAAAAAAAAATGAAATCTTCTATGAACTCCCCATTCTACTAACGGAATACCTTGGGGTGTCTTCTTTCTAAAATGGGGTCACTTGTAGGGTTCCTATACTGTCCTGGCATTTTAGGGGCCCTAAACCGTGAGGAGTAGTCTAGAAAATAAATGCCTCAAAATGACCTGTGAAATCCTAAAGGTACTCATAGGACTTTGGGCCCCTTAGCGCAGTTAGGGTGCAAAAAAGTGTCACACATGTGGTATCGCCGTACTCAGGAGAAGTAGTATAATGTGTTTTGGGGTGTATTTTTACACATACCCATGCTGGGTGGGAGAAATATCTCTGTAAATGGACAATTGTGTGTAAAAAAATCAAAAGAAATCTCATTTACAGAGATATTTCTCCCACCCATCATGGGTATGTGTAAAAATACACCCCAAAACACATTATACTATTTCTCCTGAGTAAGGCGATACCACATGTGTGACATTTCTTTTGCAGCCTAGGTGCGCTAAGGGGCCCAAAGTCCTATGAGCACCTTTAGGCTTTACAGGGGTGCTTACAATTTAGCACCCCCCAAAATGCCAGGACAGTAAACACACCCCACAAATGACCCCATTTTGGAAACTAGACACTTCAAGGTATTCAGAGAGGGGCATGGTGAGTCCGTGGCAGATTTCATTTTTTTTTGTCACCAGTTAGCAGAAATGGAAACTTTTTTTTATTTATTTTTTTTGTCACAAAGTGTCATTTTCCGCTAACTTGTGACAAAAGATAAAATCTTCGTTGAACTCACCATGCCTCTTAGTGAATACTTTGGGGTGTCTTCTTTCCAAAATGGGGTCATTTGGGGGGTATTTATACTATCCTGGAATTCTAGCACCTCATGAAACCTGACAGGTGCTCAGAAATGAGAGAGATGCTTCAAAATGGGAAAATTCAATTTTTGCACCATAGTTTGTAAACGCTATAACTTTTACCCAAACCAATAAATATACACTGAATGGGTTTTTTTTTTATCAAAAACATGTTTGTCCACATTTTTCGCGCTGCATGTATACAGAAATTTTACTTTATTTGAAAAATGTCAGCACAGAAAGTTAAAAAAATCATTTTTTTGCCAAAATTCATGTCTTCTTTGATGAATAGAATAAAAAGTAAAAATCGCAGCAGCAATCAAATAGCACCAAAAGAAAGCTGTATTAGTGACAAGAAAAGGAGGTAAAATTCATTTAGATGGTAGCTTGTATGACTGAGCAATAAACCATTTAAGCTGCAGTGATCTGAATGGAAAAAAGACTCTGGTCCTTAAGGGGTGAAAAGACTGCGGTCCTTAAGTGGTTAAAGAGGAACTCCAGTGAAAATAATGTAATAAAAAAAGTGCTTTATTTTTACAATAATTATGTATAAATTATTTAGTCAGTGTTTGCCCATTGTAAAACTTTCCTCTCCCTGATTTACATTCTGACATTTATCACATGGTGACATTTTTACTGCTGGCAGGTGATGCCAGTGACAGGAGATGCTGCTTGTTTTTTGGCAGTTGGAAACAGCTGTAAACAGTAAAACAGCTGTTGTTTCCCACAATGCAATGAGGTTCACAGACAGGAAACTGCCAGGACCATGGTCCTCACAGTTTCTTGTGGGAGGGGTTTCACCACACTATCAGCCATACAGAGCCCCCTGATGATCCAATTGTGAAAAGGAATAGATTTCTCACGGAAAAGGGGGTATCAGCCCCTGATTGGGATGAAGTTCAATTCTTGGTCACGGTTTCTCTTTAAGTAATACATTGAATTTTGTATATTATTTCTTACCTTTATTTTTTATTTTTTAACCACTTTACCCCCGGCGGTACGAATTTCTCCGTCCCTTTTTTCCCTCCTAAAAAACCAGGGACGGAGAAATCTGTACCTTCCGCGCTCCCGCCGCTGTCCGCGCTACCGCCGCTCGTGCGCGCGCACCCGCCGCTCGTGCACGCCGCCGCCCGCTTGCCCGGAGATCAATGAACGGGAAAATCCATTCCCGTTCGTTGATCTAAGCCCCCGCAATGATCTGCTGCTTCTTTCAGAAACAGCGTGATCATTGTGATTCTCCCAGCCTCCTACTGCTTCCTGTAAGCGTCCTTCCGGTCGCTTACAGGTCGCATGTAAACATACTCTCTGTGGCCATCTTGTGTCCAAATAGTAAACTACACCCTAATGCATTTTACACATACAAATAAATAGTTTTACATAATAAATTAACTCATTCCCTCCCACACTCCCCAATTTTTTTTTTTTTTGTAATTTAAAAAAAAATATATATACAATAAAAAAAAAAACATAAATAGTTACCTTAGGGACTGAACTTTTTAAATATTTATGTCAAGAGGGTATAACACTGTTACTTTATAATCTGCGGGATTGTAATTAGGGATGGACGCAAAACTGAAAAAAATGCACCTTTATTTCCAAATAAAATATTGAGGCCAAACATTGTGATAGGGACATAATTTAAACGGTTTTATAATCGGGAATAATGGGCAAATAAATTTCATGGGTTTTAATTACAGTAGCATGCATTATTTAAAAACTATAATGGCCGAAAACTGAAAATAATAATTTTTTCCCACATTTTTCCCTATTTTCCCCATTAAAACACATTTAGAATAAAATAATTCTTGGCATAATGTCCCACCTAAAGAAAGCCTAATTGGTGGCGGAAAAAACAAGATATAGTTCATTTCATTGCGATAAGTAATAATAAAGTTATAGACGAATGAATGGACGGAGCGCTGAAAGGTGAAAATTGCTCTGGTGGTCAGGGGGTAAAACCCCTCAGTGGTGAAGTGGTTAAAGACAGATATATTTCTCTAGACCTTCAACCACCTTTAGCTTTTGGGATATTCTGCAGAGCAAGATTGTTTTGTCAAAGCCAAGTCTTTGTGTAGCTTAGAAGTAGGCCTAAAGAAAAAAAAGCCATGACATCATTAATGTTTTTTGGGAAATTTTTAGCAAAGGTCAAAGACTGTAATCTGAACATCACTGCACATTAGTCTATGTGGAAATGCTATTTTAGAATAAATGTCCTAAACAGCCCTAGTGCTAAGATTACAGGAGGCAAAAATCTCTCCACTACGAGCTGCACATAAATGGTCTCTTATGAAGAGATGCAGAACGAAAAGATGTCCAAAAGCTGAGGCGGGGAGTATTAAGGTCCATCATTCTAAACACCAGAAGAGAACACAGCAACTTGGGAGGTAACAAATAGCAGACATTTTCAAGATAACATAATGCAATCAAAATGACTCTAATCAAAGAGAGGGACATTACAGAACTACCCCGTATAAAATAATGTTCTGAATCCTCTTGTATGATGGCTGATAGAAAACGGGATTCTAAGAGATTTCATATGGAATACTCATGTTAAAATGTGTCAGACAGATGATAGGAATGGCTTGACTGTTTGTATCACCTATGTCTTAATAGGTCATGCCTTGACAGACATAATATATATGTCTTGCCATGAGAGTATTAAAAAGAAACATATATGTGTGGTCCATTTATTTTATTTTTAGAAGCATTTTAAATATTTTTTTTTTGGGGGGGGGGGGGGGGGTATATTTCCTTTGTTTTTGTATTTATTGTCAGTATAAGCAGTACATTTAGAGCAGTTTTGGAGATGGACAACTGTAAATGGTTCTATTCTGTAAATACAGGGTAATTATCAATAATATTCTTGTGTTATATTTAATATGTATTTGATAAAATAAAGTAATCAAATATTTCATTTCTAGTACTGTACATTAAAAATGAATGCGGTATGTAGAAAAAAAAAATCATGTTTACTCTACATTAAAAAATAAATGCAGTACTGTATAGAACATATACTACATGTTTCTTTGAAATATTAGTCATACTTTTATTTTTTTATAAAATTATACTGAAGACAATACTGTCATGTACTATTTTATTGATTTTCTATCTCTATTTTGTTATTCTGCAGCAGCGGTCCATGCATATACTCAGGGGTGAGCCTGGGGTGCCTGGCACCTGGGTGCAAGATTTTCTCTGGCGCCTATGGGAGTGGTTAAATTAACCGCGCCCAACCACATAACCACACCCATGTCCTGCCTAATCACACCCATGTCCCCCGTTTAGGTAGTGAGTGACAAAGACCCCCGTTTAGGTAGTGAGTGACCGGGTCCCCCGTTTAGGCAGTGAGTGACAGGGACCCCCGTTTAGGCAGTGAGAGACAGGGACCCCCATTTAGGTAGTGAGTGATGGACCCCCTTTAGGTAGTGAGTGACAGGGACCCCCTTTAGGTAGTGAGTGACAGGGACCCCCTTTAGGTAGTGAGTGACAGGGACCCCCGTTTAGGTAGTGAGTGACAGGGATCCCCTTTAGGTAGTGAGTGACAGGGACCCCGTTTAGGTAGTGAGTGACAGGGACCCCCTTTAGGCAGTAAGTGACAGGAGCCACCCCTCTAGCCGCCGCCGCTCCCCCCTCACCTTGCAGTGTCAGACCTCAGGATCAGCGGGCGACCAGACCAGCCATTTGTAATAAGAAAATGGCAAGGGACTGTATGGTTGCCCCTCACAAGCCTTCCCCTTCATTTACCCGACAAAGAATACAAATAAACTCAAGAAAGAATGAATTGTATTTGTAGCACCAATAGTACATTCAACTTTCTTGGTGTCTCATGGTCTTATTTTCACTTTTAGGAATTAAATCTGATCTCTGAAGCGGCACAGCAGCCATGTCAGCAATCTGGTTTATTCAGTTCCCAACATAAAAAAAATAATTAACTTTCAGCTTTTCAGCACTCTGGTGTTATCAAGATTGTTTGCTCTGCTGGACTATTCAGGAGAGCCATGGTTGTATTTCACTGCAGCTGAACTGCTTTATTTGAATACATAAAGCACTGCTCTCACAATGCAACAAATAAAAAAATGAATGCAGGCAAGTTCTAAATTGTACTGAAGATGCTCTGTCTCTACTAAGAGATCTGATAGATTTCAGGACTCTGCTAAGGGCATTCAGACTCTATCCTAAGGTGAAGACTGCCTAATTGTTTACATTTTTATAGGAGGGCTTCTCTAAGGATCATTTACTTGCACTATGAGCTGAGGACTGAGAAAAGTCCAAAGTCCTTTGCCTCTACTACCGAGGTGAGGACTGCAAAATTTGTAGTAAATCTTCTGGCTAATTATTAATGCGCACGGCAATTTAACGCTAGCGGTTTTGAGTGCGGAGTGCAGATATTTGGCGCAATGCACACCGAGCAGATTTGGATGCGATCCGCCGGCCGCATCCGCCTGTCAATCCGCGTGGCTAATGTAATTGAATGGGCTGGTGCACGCCGTCGGTTTGAGTTCTTTAGCAAACCGCAAAATTGCTGCAGCAGGATAAAGCACACTAAAATAAGGGTTACTGTAAAAGTACTAAATTTGAGATCAGAATAATGAGTACATTAATAAATTAATAAAAGCACTGGGATAAGGAGACAGTATAAAGAGTGGCAGTATAATAGGGGGTAGTGAAATAAACACCCATACCTACTTTTAAAGTCCATGCCTCCTGCAAAATAAATGCAGGGGTTTCTTGCAGGTCCAACAAATATTTGCAGGGTTCCTTCAGGTTAAAAAGGCTGAGAAAGGCTGTATTAGAGGAAGAGGATTAGTACAATGGCCCAGTACTTAGCATTTTCCTAAAAAGGAATAAAGATGGCAAACTCCCTGTGGCTTTCACTACAAGTTTCCTTTAATTGACATTCGTATTATGGCATAACCCCGTATTATGGCATAGCATTCGTATTATGGCATAACAAGGTTCACAGCAAATTATAGACACCATTTTATTTATGTGCTAACACAGTGCTCCTCTGAAGCCAAACCACTTCAAGACTGAGACTCCATTACTCCCCAACAATGTCAGTGAATTATAGTATACGGTACTTCAAGTATGTTATATTATGGGCTGGACAGAGAACAGCTTTATTGTATTTATTAGTTTTGATCATAATGGGCAATTTCGCTTTTGTAAACTTTCACATACTTTTTTGCAATTCTGATTCTGTTCATAATTTGCATTTGGTGTGTAATCTTGATTTTGCTTAATTTTTTGCAAGTTGCACAAAAATGTATCCACTATCATTTGGGCATGAGAAAACAAAATTTCCCACAAATGCATTCAGGTCTTGGAAGGCCTAATCAGATTTGGAGCACCTAATCAGACATGTAATAAGCACTCCAAGTCGGTGCATGCAGCTGTTTAAGACGCTGTACTTATAGACCTGAAGAAGCGGGTAGGTTCCATGAAACGTGTCATCCTTTTGGTGCCCCATAAATTGAATGTTCTTAACCTCCATCCCAATTTGAATATAGGATTTTGTATTTGTGGATTTTAACATTTTTCTTCAAAGTATTTTCTTGAAATCAAAATGGGATGGTGGTATTTACAGGTGCTGTCCAGTCCTATCATGCTTCTACTGATCCCTTTTTATCTGACTTTGTACAACATCTCACCTGTATCTAATAACATCACATTTTTGTTTCCCTCAGGGACAGCTGCTTCTGCATCCTTTTTTTTAGTGTGTGACCTGCCCCTTGTGTTTATTCTGATCATTTTGTGCTATACAAGCCCTGATTCTTAATCGGGTGGAAGCTACAATTTATCTGATGTGTTTTGGAACTCTTGTTTGATTTCTGACAGGAAATACTACGTTTTATTTGTGCATTTTTTACAGAAATGTCATTTACTGCCTATTACATGAACAGGCTCAATGCTGAAGTCATGGTTACTGTGCTGTCCTTATCAGCAACTCATTTTGCCATTTGTACTGATTCCTGCAAAGTGTGAAGTGTCAGGTTTCATTGTGTCTGTCCATTTTGTGCTTACCTTTACAACAGCATCCATCCTGTGCTTTATTTCCTGCAATCACGCTTACAGGACATTTAGTTATTATTGTGTTTTGCTGTGTACTTACTTTTAATCATTACAAATAATGTTTTGATCTAGACTTTTGTTTTATTAGAATATGAAAAATAGTACAGTACTTTTTCAGAATCCTCTATAATAATCTCAGTGTCCCTGCGTGTGCTGTCTCTGTGTAGTGTTGTGCATGCTGAACTGCTGTGCGCATGTGCGCAGCACGGACCCAGCCTCACAGAGACAGGAGGACGGGATGAGGGAGCCAAGTGGGCGGCATGTGAGGGGGCAGCCTGGTGTGCGGCGGATCAGCGGGTGGCGCGGTGTGCAGCGTGTATACGGGCGTCCGGATGTCCTGTGTGTGCGTGCGCGAGTGATGCGTGCAGCGGCGGTTGAGTGGGCGATTGGGTGTGCTGACCCGCAGCGGCCGGCCGGGTGTGCGGCGGGCGGCCGGGTGTGCGCGCGGGTGGCGTGCACGCGCGCCGAGAAACACAGACCTAGAGCCCGTTTTTAAACGGGCTTAGGTCTACTAGTATCAATATAAAGTATCCATACACCAGAGAACTGTATAGGCGTTGGATGAGGCCATTAGACACCATGAAACTTTACAAGGGAGGAAGGTGGCCAGTAGGCATTGAGGTTGGCCCATGACTAGGTCTCAGTGTACAATTTCGGCCCACTTTGTATTTGAGTTTGACACTCTTGCTCTACCGCATTTGTTACATCACATAGGCGCCTCGGGACTCAGGAGTGAAGAGACAGGAAGGAAATCGACATTTGCTGGTTAGATGTCGGCAAAAATACTGTCAAATTTATCCTATTTTCTTGCTGGCTGGTGGCTTAAAAGACATTTTATTGATACGGTGTGAAAATATGACCTAGGCCTAACATATTTTTGGTATACCTGTCATATTTATTAACTTTTTACCAATGCCAATTTCCTGGCAGCTCTCCTGATCTCTTTGGCTGCAGTAGTGTTTGAATCACACACCAAAAACAAGTATGTGGCAAATATTGCCAGACACATCCAATTTTGATTGCCCAATGATTGGCCAATTTTACCACTTAGTAGTATGAGGGCCAACAGATTTTGAATACTGTGAACAGATTGTGTAGGTAAGCTCTCAGGCCGGTTTGACACTGTAAACTGGCGGCAGCAATGCGGTGTGTCGCTTTCGCAGCACCGCATCACACTGCCAGAAACAGGCCTTCGGGGAATACTGTGTTAGTACGCTGTATTCCCCATCTGGCATTGGGCCAAGCAGTAAGTGAAGCGAGCTTGCGGTCACTTCCTGCTTCGGGGTATGTGGAAGTGCACAGAAGCGTATTGTAAAATTATCGCCATAGAGGAACATGACTCCTGAGCCGACGCAGATCGCCACAGCGGGAATGCGGTGAAAAGGTAACTTCCGTCGCATTGTGCCATACTGTGGAACTATGAAAGTCTCCATAGGCTTTCATTGCCCGGCGGTGGGGTGCTGTAAAAATATCCCACCGCCCCGGTGTGAAAGGGCCCTGATACTACATGGAAGTGGTAAAATTGACCAATCAAAATTGGATGTATGTTCAGGATTAGCAAGATAGCCAGGAAATTGGCAAGGTTTAAAAGAAAAAAAAAAGCCAGCCATCATATTCCTTTCACCTTCTTTTAGACCCATTCACACTTAGAAGCGCAAAACTCTGGCGATGTTTGACGGCGTTTTGTGGGAGTGATTTTTCCGCGATTTCACATGGAAAAATCACTGGACATTGCAGTGATTTCTCCGCAATCGCGTTTAGTGCTTCTATATCACTGAAACGCGATTGTCGGGAAATCGCCTGAAAATGGTGCAGGCTACGCAATTCGCTTTTTGCGTTTTTGGGCGATTTGCGGCGATTACCGCAAATGGCCCAAGGGTTTTATTACACTAGTGCTTTCAAAAGCGCTAGTGTTTGAGCTTTTCTGATTGCCAGCGCTATCCAGTGTCCTATGGACCATTTCACACCAGACAGAATTGCTTTTGGCTTCCTTCACACTGATGCGCTTTGCTGATCATCAGCGATCAGCAAAGTGCTGCTGCATGAGTAATCTTATGGGAGTACTATCACTGCAGCGATTGCAATTTCTAACAATCCGCAATTGCTTCAAAAATCGCCTAGTGATTGATTATGATCGTGATTTGTGATTCCTGTGAGTGTGACTGAGGCCTTTATTAACCACTTTACCTCCCGCGGTACGGATTTCTCCGTCCCTTTTTCCACCCTTATAAAACCAAGGGACGGAGAAATCTGTACCTCCTGCGCTGCCGCCGCTGTCCGCGCTCCCGCCGCTCGTGCATGCCACCGCCCGCTTGCCCGGAGATCAATGAACGGGAAAATCCATTCCCGTTTGTTGATTTAAGCCCCCGCAATGATCTGCTGCTTCTATGAGAAACAGCGCGATCATTGTGATTTTCCCAGCCTCATAGTGCTTCCTGTAAGCGTCCTTTCGGACGCTTACAGGTCGCATGAACACAAACTCACTGTGGCCATCTTGTGGCCAAATAGTAAAACTACACCCTAAAGCATTTTACATATACAAATACATTAGTTTTACACAATAAATTAACTCATTACCTCCCACACTCCCCAATTTATTTATTTTTGTAATTAAAAAAATAAATACAATAAAAAAAAACACATAAATAGTTACCTTAAGGACTGAACTTTTTAAATATTTATGTCAAGAGGGTATAACACTGTTACTTTATAAACTACAGGCTTGTAATTAGGGATGGATGCAAAACTGAAAAAAATGCCACTTTTTTTCCAAATAAAATATTGGCGCCAAACATTGTGATAGGGACATAATTTAAGCGGTTTTATAACCGGGACAAATGGGCAAATACATTTCATGGGTTTTAATTACAGTAGCATGCATTATTTAAAAACTATAATGGCCGAAAACTGAAAAATAATAATTTTTTCCCACATTTTTTCCTATTTTCCCATTAAAACACATTTAGAATAAAATAATTCTTGACATAATGTCCCACCTAAAGAAAGCCTAATTGGTGGCGAAAAAAACAAGATATAGTTCATTTCATTGCGATAAGTAATGATAAAGTTATAGACGAATGAATGGAAGGAGCGCTGAAAGGTGAAAATTGCTCTGGTGCTCAAGGGGTAAAACCCCTCAGTGGTGAAGTGGTTAAAATCGCAAAATTGCTGCATGCAGCTTCAAAATCCCTTTATAATTGATTGCAAAAAATCGCTTTAAAATCGCCAGAACTTAATGGTGTAAAACAGTCCTTAATTGACTGTTTGTTCTACACTGGTTTTCAGCAGGAGCCATTTGAAGTTGGCTTGTGTTGAAGTCTGGGTGCACACATAATAGAGCGTGAAAGGTTGCATTTTCTGTCATGTGCGTGTTTTTTTTTTATTTGCTTTTTTTCCCGCATATGCGTTTTTTTGGTAGCAGGAAAAAAGGGCGCCAGCTGAGGGTGGACGAAAAGGGCGCCGCCATAGACTTTAATGCAATTATCGTTAATACAGCGAAAAAAGCAGAAAAATGGGCGCCACGAAAAATTTCGTTAATAACATTACAACATTATAGTTTTTGAGGTAGTTATCGTTTTAGAAGTTTACAACGGTATAGTTTTTGTCATATTATTTTGTTAATAACTACAAATTTTACATTTTCAAAGGTATTATCGTTAATATATGTAAAAGGGTGTTTCTGCAGAGGGAGTGGTTAGGGTTAGGCACCGCCAGGGGGAGTGGTTAGGGTTAGGCACCGCCTAGGCGGCAGTTCGTTTTAGGCAACACCAGGGGGGGGTGGTTAGGGTTAGGCACCACCAGGGGGTGGTTAGGGTTAGGCACCACCGGGGGTTAGGCACCACCAAGGGGTGGTGGTTAGGGTTAGGTGCCACTAGAGGAGTGGTTAGTTTTAGGTACCACCAGGGGAGGGTTCTGTGTGAGGGTAGGGTTGGGTTAAGCAGTATTGCCGAAAAACGTAACGACATTTAACGTTAATATTTATTCGTAATTACTTCTCGTATGTTTTTGCAACAGTAATTATCATTCATAAAGCTTGACAACAATGGTTCTCGTTAGCAAATTTTGTTAATACCTGGCGCCAAATTCGTTAATAAGTCGGGCCCTTTTTTCACGGCGCCCTTCTTCAGGCACGTGTTTTTTTCTAGTGCTTTGCATGCGTTTTTTTCACATTTGCGGTTCGCATATATAAAACCCCATTGACTTTCTTTATGTGCATTTTTGATGCTTTTTGTAATATTATGCAACAAAACCAGCATTTTTAAAAACGCACGGATACCAAACGCATATGTGTTTTTTATATGCGTTTTTTCATGCGGCCCATAGACTTCCATTAGCTGCAAAAACACAGCGTTTTCCACAACGTTTGTGTTTCTGCTAAGTGTGCACCTAGCTAGAGGAGGATGTATGCAGTGTCTCGCCCCTGAGATAATTGGGCAGGATTTCAGCTCTGTGAAACAAAATCCCCATAATCAGGATTTCATTACATGAACCCCTGGTTCTAGGCAAAGGCCTCTATTAGAATTCTATATTTAAAGCAAAACATGCTATATACCTACAAACTGTGCAGGGATAACACACACGGATTAAGAGATTGCAGCCTATAAAAGACAAGGTAACTGGACCCAGAGTGCAGCTTTTGTGCTATTCTGTGTAGATGGGTGTTTTGTACACCATATAGGCCCAATTTACTCAGGTAATTGAAGCTGAGGTACAGGCGAGTTTCCACAACAGCTGCTCTTTCCCCACACCTGCTTCCTCTGTATCACTGAATATAGGCATCACACCTGTACCATAATCCAAGACCAGGTGCCCATCGGCTGGATAACATCTACATCCTTGAAAGCAGAGTTCAAAATGTCTGTGTGACCCAGTAAACATTGTACACAATGTACACAAAGGAGAGCAGATTGATTCTTGTCAGATTTGGAAATTCTTAGCTCGCTGCAGATTGAAAGGGAAAATTATTTTCAACAGCACTAAACTGCAGAAGCACTTGTGTAGCGTTACACCAACACTAGCACAGCACTCTGACTTGTAGCTGAGAGCTGTACTTCGGAAAAAAATATGTGGAGGGCAAGGGCGTAACTACAAATCAAGAGGCCCACCAGCGAAACTTTGATGGGGCCACCTAAAATTCCTAACCCTTGCCCACCACCCCTTGAGGCCCTCACAGCCTGGGGGCCCATCTTGAAGGGGTCTTGAAACAAGTGTGGACATCATGATCTTCACAAGTGTAGCCACAAAAACGCCTGATCTGAAGCATGGACCCCTTTATCAGATGGAGTGTAGTATTTTCGGCCCCCCTTGCAGCTCTGGGCCCCCCTGTTGTTGCAGGGGCTGCTTTTCTCTAGCTACGCCCCTCTTGGAAGGCTCTCTACTGTCCATTTTTTTGAAAGGCACAATCCTTCTTTTGTGTCTTTCATACCTGATTTCGGGGTAATACCTAGGATGTGGGTATGTTGGGCAGCAAAGATTACCTTTTTCTTTTGCTATAACTTTCCATGCTGCAGTCTCGATGCATCAGGCACACTGTGAGTATGTTTAATTAGGCCCACAGATTGCACATTGTGATTCTTTGCCTTAATATGACGTGAACAATATAACTGGGCAATCACATTGTGACCAGCCAGCGATGGTGCATTTAGGCCTGGAACCCACTAGCAGTGCTTTTCTGAGCGCTTTGCAATTTGAAAGCTCTTGCTAATGTATTGCTATGAGTGCACATTTGTAATACCAGTCCAACCGTGCATACCTGTTCATGTTCACTGCACCTGCGTGACAGCACGCAGTGTTATATAATACCAGTCACAGCATAACTGTTCACAGCATCTGTGTGTGTGACAACTGCACATTGTATTGTGTAATACCAGTCCGTGCATACCTGTAACTGCACCCGTGACTGACCGCACATTGGGCCTGATTCACAAAGCGGTGCAAACTGTTAGCACGCTGGTGAAATGTCCCTTATCACGCCTAAACTCAGTTTAGGCATGATAAGTTTAGGCATGATAAGTTTAGGCGTGATAAGTTTAGGCGTGATAAGTTTAGGCATGATAAGTTTAGGCATGATAACTATAGCACCAACTGGGTTAGCACCACAGTACACAGCTGATCAAAAGTTTTGCGCTAGCAAAGTCTGGTGCGCGAAACGTTGCATAGAGTTTAATGGCGCTGCTTTGCGTGCTGGACTTTGCAATCTAAACGTATCTAAACTTATCACGCCTAAACGTATCACGCCTAAACTTCTCATGCCTAAACTTATCATGCCTAAATTTATCATGCCTAAACAGAGTTTAGGCATGATAAAATGGTTATCACGCCTAAAGTCTTTAACTGGGTTATCACCGCTTTGTGAATCGAGCCCATTGTATTATATATTATATATTCAGCAGTCAGTGCATTCATTTTCACTGGACCTGTGTGTGTGACAGCTGCACATTGTATTGCGTAATACCAGTCAGTCCATACCTGTAACTGCACCTGTATTATATACCAGCAGTCACTGCATACCTTTTATTGCACCTGTGTGACTGCACATTGTTGTACCAGCAGTCCCCTTTTCACTGCACCTGTGTAACCGCACATTGTATTAGTCAAGTCAGTGCATACCTTTCACTTCAGCCTCCCCAATATGGACAAAACAAGATGCAGAGCCAGAGGCAGGCCACCCGGCAGGTCTGTTCAAGGTCGAGGTGACGTGATTTCGTGCGGCCCTGGACCAAAGTACAGTGTTCAGAAGGCATGTGCCATCAACTCCCAAGATTGCCAGGACGTACTTGACTATTTAACACAGAACACCTCATCTTCCTCAGCTTCTGCACGGAAATGTGACATATCTTCCTCCGCAGCCACCACTGCTACTACTAGCACCACATTCGGTCCATTTGACACTTCACAGGAGTTATTTGGTGGGGAATGAACTGATTCACAGCCATTCTTGTTACAAGATGATAGCGCTAAGCATGTTACACCACCACCTCATATGTCTGAGTTAGGCGCCAGTATGGACCTAAAGTGTGATGATGATGAAGTACCTGTTGTTGGTGCAGTTTTGGAGGTGTCTGATACAAGCGAAGCTTTGGAGGATGATCATGATGATGATACTGCCATGGATGCCACGTGGGATCCTAATAGACAAGATGACCAGGGGGACAGTTCAGAGGGGGAGTCAGAGAGGAGTAGGATGAGACGAGTTACTGAAAGAAGCAGGGGGAACTCATCGTCAGAAACAGCTGGTGGCAGTGTCCGGTGGCATGTACCGCCACCTATGGACAGCCAGCCAACATGCTCTTCAAGGTCAGCTGCTGACACCGCCACCAAAGTGCTATCATTCCAGGGCTCAGTGGTGTGGAGTTTTGTTTTGTCAGATGAGAGCAATGCCTTCTGTACTATCTGCGATCAAAGATTGAGTCGTGGAAAGACCAAAACCCACATAGGGACAACTGCCTTACGAAGGCACATGGTGAAAAAGCACAAACGGCAATGCTGTGGTTTCTCAAATTTTTTTTAAATCCTCCTAACATTATACATGTTTTATATCGAGTGTGGTGAACTACTCAAATGGGAATTCTTTACTATTGAATTAGCATGACCTTCTCCCAACTATTATATACATAGACATCTTTAGGCTTGTCAGGGGATCTCTGCATAATGTTGCTTACTGAAAATTCCAAAGCCAGTATAAAATGTACCCGGTCTCCCAGAATGCCAAACATTACTGGGAGGGTGGGGCTACATTCAATATGCAACAATACAGGATCTTCTCAAAAAATTAACATATTGTGATAAAGTTCATTATTTTCTGTAATGTACTGATAAACATTACACTTTCATATATTTTAGATTCAAATACACACAACTGAAGTAGTTCAAGCCTTTTATTGTTTTAATATTGATGATTTTGGCATACAGCTCATGAAAACCCCAAATTCCTATCTCAGAAAATTAGCATATTTCATCCGACCAATAAAAGAAAAGTGTTTTTAAAACAAAAAAAGTCAACCTTCAAATAATTATGTTCAGTTATGCACTCAATACTTGGTCGGGAATCCTTTTGCAGAAATGACTGCTTCAATGCGGCGTGGCATTGAGGCAATCAGCCTGTGGCACTGCTCAGGTGTTATGGAGGCCCAGGATGCTTCGATAGCGGCCTTAAGCTCATCCAGAATATTGGGTCTTGTGTCTCTCAACTTTCTCTTCACAATATCCCACAGATTCTCTATGGGGTTCAGGTCAGGAGAGTTGGCAGGCCAATTAAACACAGTAATACCATGGTCAGTAAACCATTTACCAGTGGTTTTGGCACTGTGAGCAGGTGCCAGGTTGTGCTGAAAAATGAAATCTTCATCTCCATAAAGCTTTTCAGCAGATGGAAGCATGAACCCACTTTTGAACCATAAACAGCGGCAGAAGCGCCTGACCTGGGCTACAGAGAAGCAGCACTGGACTGTTGCTCGGTGGTCCAAAGTACTTTTTTCGGATGAAAGCAACTTTTATATGTCATTCAGAAATCAAGGTGCCAGAGTCTGGAGGAAGACTGGGGAGAGGGAAATGCCAAAATGCCTGAAGTCCAGTGTCAAGTACCCACCGTCAGTGATGGTCTGAGGTGCCATGTCAGCTGCTGGTGTTGGTCCACTGTGTTTTATCAAGGGCAGGGTCAATGCAGCTAGCTATCAGGAGATTTTGGAGCACTTCATGCTTCCATCTGCTGAAAAGCTTTATGGAGATGAAGATTTCATTTTTCAGCACGACCTGGCACCTGCTCACAGTGCCAAAACCACTGGTAAATGGTTTACTGACCATGGTATTACTGTGCTCAATTGGCCTGCCAACTCTCCTGACCTGAACCCCATAGAGAATCTGTGGGATATTGTGAAGAGAAAGTTGAGAGACGCAAGACCCAACACCCTGGATGAGCTTGAGGCCGCTATCGAAGCATCCTGGGCCTCCATAACACCTGAGCAGTGTCTCAGGCTGATTGCCTCAATGCCACGCCGCATTGAAGCAGTCATTTATGCAAAAGGATTCCCGACCAAGTATTGAGTGCATAACTGAGCATAATTATTTGAAGGTTGACTTTTTTTGTTTTAAAAACACTTTTCTTTTATTGGTCGGATGAAATATGCTAATTTTTTGAGATAGGAATTTGGGGTTTTCATGAGCTGTATGCCAAAATCACCAATATTAAAACAATAAAAGGCTTGAACTACTTCAGTTGTGTGTATTTGAATCTAAAATATATGAAAGTCTAATGTTTATCAGTACATTACAAAAAATAATGAACTTTATCACAATATGCAAATTTTTTTTTAGAAGATCCTGTATATAGCTATAGGAAGTGTTTATGAGGCTGAAAACAGGAAATTTACTGTAAGAGTGGGTATCCTGAATAATTTACTGCATTCTATTATATGTAACTACAGTGCCTCTGTAAAGGGGAACTATCAAAGAAACTGTCTTTCTGTAAACCCCACACATCTATAGAGCTTTTAGACAGCAGCAATAGAAGGCTTTTCAGCATCCTCTGATGACAGCCTGTGTGAAAAATAAAGCTTTTGTAACAGTGTGTGTTGGCATCAGGGCTAGAGCTGTAGCATGTAGATAGGTTCCACTTCTCTGTCGCTATTCACAGAGGAATGATTTACTGTTTGTTTCTGCCCTGCTTACAGCAACACTGCTTTTTCACAGATAATATGAGAACAGCTGAGGGATTTTTTAGATACAGAGAAGGATCTGAAGAGAAGGACCTGTACTTTTTCCTTACTTGGATGCTTCCCCACCCCCATCCAGAATGAGCTCTTCCTGGCTGTAAACGCTGTCTACACACAGAGCTGCAGCTGATGAGCTATGTATACACTATTTGAAACTATATTTCTGCTTTCTATCATTATAAACACATTTTACTCACAGTATTAAAGCCTGTGAAGATTGTTTCTGTATGCTGAATGTTCTTGACACAGTCCTCCATAGTAATTCCCACAGTGAAAACTGTTCTCTGTAGCCTAGCAAGAAAATTTTGTATTTGTAGTTTTCCAAAATTAGTAGCTGGCATTATTCCTTGTATTAAGTCAATTATTCTGGACCGATAAGAGGCAAATTGAATAAATGTAATGATCCGCTCGGCTGTCTGCACAGACAGACAGCTGTTTGACCATTCCTTAAGTCTGAGGGCTGCAGGTCTCTGGAAAAGAGACCTGTCTTTGCTTTGCAAGTTTCAGACCTGCTCTGCTGCTGAGGAATTTGCATATATTTGTTATGCAGATTGCCTAGCTGCCTCCTTTGAAGGCTGGCAGTATAAATACCATGTTCTCCCAGAATCCTTTGCTGGTCATCTTAATGGTTTGTTACTGCTAAACACTCCTAGAGTGTCAGCCTTGCCTGTTTGTTAAAGGTTATCTTAGAGTAATTCTTGGGACTGTACTAGGCATTCCCTCTAGTGTAGTCGGATTGTATTATCTGTTTTGCCTGTACAGTCTTTGTGTCTCGATTGCCTTGTCGCCAGCGGCGGTTGACAGGGAATCGCTCTGTCTGTCTGGGGGTGCTAACCAGAGCAGCGGTTGCTACTGGTAGCCCCTTCTTTTTATCTGTCTGGATCGCACTCGCCCTAGTGGTAGTGGCAGTGCCTCCTTCTGTATTCTGCCTCAGGGGTGCTAACTAGAGCAGCGGTTGCTACTGGTAGCCCCATCTGTTTGTCTGTCTGGATCGCACTCGCTCTAGCGGTAGCAGCGGTGGTTCCTTCTGAACTCTGTCTGGGAGTGTAGGCCAGAGCTGCGGTTGCTGCTGGCCGCTCCTCCTCTCTGTCCTGTCTTGTACGGACGCTTGCTGTAGGCTCGGTGAGGTAACCGTTAGCAAGCGTTTGCGTTCTTTACCTTGTGTTTGTGTGTCATTGGTTAGTTAGGGTGGCACGCTTATCACTGGGCGCCTAACGCGTGGTGATCGTGTAGAAACACGTTCGCTGTTGCGAATGAGTGCGGGGTTCGCATTTAGCTAGCGTTTGTTATTTTCTTTACCTTCTGATAAGTTGTTTGCTGTGCCTTTGCTATTCTCGTACTCTGCTCTGTTCTGCATTCTGTCACTTCTGGCAATCGCATCTCTTGCGATTGCGTTCCCACTTTGTTTCCGCTGTTGTGTGTTCACCATCGCTGGGTGGCGACTAGATTGGTGGACACACATTTATTCTGTCCCTGTGATCTTTCTCTATTAGGGCTATCCAGCCCTACTTTGCCTTTATCTGTACAATTCCCATCTAGCATCTGTGGCCGTGCAGAGGCTGTGCTCGTCGGCACTCCACAGCTCCATCTGCTGGTGGGAATTGCCCTCTACTGGTGCATTGCATCCAAGCTGGGTACTATCTAATTATATGCTTGTGGAGGATTTCCGCTGTGTCAGCGCGCATCTTTTGCGCTGACCACGGAAATAGAAACCCGCAAACGTTACAATAAATTAGAAGAAACATTTATAGAGAAAACCAGGGCCGGTTTAAGGGGACCTGTGCTCCTGGGGCAAACTACAGTGTTGGGGGCCCCCAAGTTCAAGACGCCCCCCCCTCGCTATTACCCCTCTGCTCCCCGGGGCCCTGCAGGCAGCCATAATTACCTATTAGTCCCGGGGGGTGAGAGGACGGGCAGTGGCTACACTCTGAGACACGCTGTCTCTCTCCCACTCTATGACCCAGCACGTTATTTGTAGCCGCTGCTTGTCCGCTCACCCATCGGGACTAATAGGTAATTACGGCTGCTTGCGGGGCCCCGGGGAGCAGGCAAAATGTAGCAGGGTCGGTGCTGCGGGGGCCTCAGCAGAGGTCGGGGCCCTGGGGCAAATGCCCCCTTTGCTTCTATGGTAGCGCCAGCCCTGCCGAGAACCTGCTATCCTGGTTGTATGACCATCTGGGGTCAATAGGGTACGAATACAGTACAATATGGTATTGTGATAAGTGGGAAAAGGAGCTTGGAGAAAAATTAGATGAACTTGCATGGGGTAAGATTATCTGGTTCTGGTTACCCAGAAACAGTAGTACTCAGCTATTACAATTTAAGATCATTACCAGATGGTACTTCACTCCTGAGAAATTATATCAGAGCAAGTTAAGAGAAAATAATCATTGTTAGAAATGTGATGCTGAGGTGTGGAATCTGTCACATATGTTATGGTACTGCCCAATAATACAATCTTTTTGGTCAGAAATAGAGCTATTTATTAAAAAATATATTGCTCCAGATGGTGATATAATAAATGCCATGGTGGCAATTTTTGGCCTCAGCCAAAAAGGAGAAAATAAGATGGTGGAACTTTTGCTATACATTCTCTCACTAGCAGCAAAAACCATCATAGTGAGGGACTGGAAATCCACAAACAAACCCTCAAAAAAAGAATGGATGAAACTATCATCACACTTGCTATTGATGGAATCGGGGGAGGAGGGAGAACCAGAAGGTGGCCCATGTAAAAACTTTCGGATGGTTAGAGAGCTGTAGGAAAAGGCAAGGGAAAAACACGATGGGAGGGAAGAGAGGATGGAAAATATGGGATATTAGGTATGAATAAGTGAGGTGTAGATATACAGTATATGGTTAGATGAATAGATGGATGATGTGGTACAAGAACCATTTTGTTTGGTTGGCGATTGGGAGACAGAATGTGT
Organism: Hyperolius riggenbachi; assembly: GCF_040937935.1. Taxonomy (NCBI): domain Eukaryota; kingdom Metazoa; phylum Chordata; class Amphibia; order Anura; family Hyperoliidae; genus Hyperolius; species Hyperolius riggenbachi. Next base: position 423,405,521 of record NC_090649.1, on the reverse strand, counting down.
TGAAAGTAAGGTAACGGATTTAAGTAATGAATGGGTAGTGTTCAAGTATGGGAGACTGAATGAAACTTGGCGTACATAAATTGACATGTATACTATGAATCCAGAGACTGGGGTCATTTCGACCCTTTTCTCTCTTATTTTGTCATCTTATAATCAAAAAATCAATAAATTATCAAACGATGATGCAAAATGAACTCAACACAAGCGGGCTTCAGTGAAGCACATTTGTTCTAGTTGGGTACACTACAAATATGTACGCTGAGTTGAAAAGAAAAAAGAAAAAAAGAAAACTGTTCTCTGTAAATCAATATGTCAGTTTTTTTACATAAAAAATGAAAAGACGAAAAAAAAAACCCCGCTGTATTGCTATTTGCTTGTAATTACTGGAAATATATGTGGCATTTAGAATTTTAGTTACCTTTGATAGTTGTCCTTTAACCACTTTGTCCTCCTTGACGTATAAAAACGTCAAGGAGGACAGGCGCGCTCCCGCGGCCGATCGCGCGCGTGCACGCGCACTCCCGGCCGCGGAGTCGGTAGCCACGGAATCAATGTATCGGGCTGGGGAGCCCGATCATTGATTCCTCTCCCCCGCTGAAAAAGCGACAGCTTCTCTCGGAAGCTTCGCTCTTTCTGAAACTGTGTCCCTCTAAGCGTACATTGTACGCTTAGAGTGACGTCATGTAAAAAAAAATCGAGATTGCCATCTTGTGGCCAAAAAGTAAAACTACATGTAAATGCCCAAAAACATTACAATACACCAATATTTCCCCAAATAAAACACTTTTAAAACCCACCCTCCCAAAAATGCCCACATAAAATGTTTAATAAAAAAAAACCAAAAAAAACATTACTATAAAAAAAACAAAAACACATAAATATTTACCTAAGGGTCTAAACTTTTTAAATATCTATGTAAAGATGAAATATTTCTCTCTATTTTTTTTTATAAGCTTGTAAATAGTGATGTATGCAAAACGGAAAAAATGCTCTTTTATTTCCAAATAAAATATTGTCGCGATACATTGTGATAGGGACATAATTTAAATGGTGAAATAACCGTGACAAATGGGCAATAACAATACGTATTTTTTTTCTTATTCTTCCTGTTAAAATGCATTTACAGTAAAGTGGCTCTTAGCAAAATGTACCCCCCAAAGAAAGCCTAATTGGTGGCGGAAAAAACAAGATATAGATCAGTTCATTGTGATAAGTAGTGATAAAGTTATAGGCTAATGAATGGGAGGTGAACATTGCTCGGATGCATAAGCTGAAAACGACTGAGATGTTAAGTGGTTAAGCTAAGCACTTGGCAACCAAACAATTAGTGATGCAATAGTGGAACCATGTTTGGTAACCCTTGGTACATACCTGGTCTGGCACACTTTGTATTCTGCAGCTGATTTCCAGTCCAGTGCTCATGCTTTTCTGAGAGATCTGTTTCATTATATGTTTAATTTGCACTAACTACTGAAGATGCAGAATGGAAAAAGCAGCTCCAGGTCTGGAAACATAGAAAACCTCATTAAACACGTCTCCTGTACAAGTAAGCCTGGAACAATTCAGATTAATTGCATTTAGCTAATCAGAATTAATTTATCCTATTATACTAAGGGGAAATATTTATTGCAATGCAGATTATAATGCTGCAGAGGGATTTGCATTTCATAAAGTAGCAGAATGCAAAAAAACTGTGTTTAATGTGTTTTTAATTGAAAAATCTTTCCCTAAGCAGCAATCACGTTCCCGATGAGGGGCTGTTGTTTAACTGTACGTGGAAAGTAGAACCGGGCTGCATTGTAGATCCTCTTTCAGAGTAACATGAACACATTTACAGAGGACATCTATCGGCAAATGTTATATCTATATAAATGTTATATCTGCAAATGTTATTACAGCAATGATATATTAAATACACTGTAATATCGGGGAGGCTGTACTCTATCAGGAATCCCAACTACACAGACACACAGAGATGCATCCTGTTGTAAAGGGTGTCTGACTGTGGGCGTCTATCATTTGCAGCTACAGTTCGCATAGTGGGCAGCCCTGGCTTTCACTATTTTAGCAGGTGCACTTTTCAACAGGACATTGGCGGGTGTGGTAGTTTAAATATGGGAAGAAGAGGGTAAGGTTAGGCACCCACCGGGGAGGTTAGGCTTAGATGCCCATCCAGAGGGGAAGGGGGGGTTAAGGTTAGGTGCCCACTGTGGCAAATGGGGTTAGGCACCACCAGGGAGGAGGTTAAGGTTAGGCACCCTCTAGAAGAGTTAAAGTTAAACATCACTCGGGGTTAAGGTTAGGCACCACTGGGAGGGTGGTTAAGGTTAGGTGCCCACCACGGGGAGATTATGGTAAGGCCTCCTCCAGGAGGGTTGAAGTTGGACATCACTCGGGGTTAAGGTTAGGCACCACTGGAGGGGTGTGTGTGTTAAGGTTGGGTGTCCACGGGGAAGGGGGGGGGGGCAGGCGGCTTATGAGGTAGGAGAGGTAAATCACCCATCCAGGCTCCAGCGACATGATACTCATTCCACCACTAGCATCTCTGTCTTCATGGCACTGGTTGACTGGATAGAGATAGCACCATGGAGGCAGCAGGATGGGTAGGCAATGAATTTTAGCAGCTACTCTGCATGCGAAGGAGAGCATATCTGGCTATTTAATTATATACAGCGGCCCCTCTGGCTATCTAGCACTCTATTGGGAGCCTCTTTGGTTTCCTAATACTCTATGGGGGTTACATCTGGCTACCTAATACTCTATGGGGGCACTTTGGCTACGTAATATTCTGGGGCACACTTGCTATCTAATACTCTATGAGGTGGCACATCTGCAAAATGGCGGCTAAATCATTGCTTTACCTGGGGCTCTGTATAGTCATAATCTGTCTTTGACCTATGTTGGTGGTCGGTCATAGGTCATAGCAATCCACACAGAAATCCAGTCTGGACTTGACCATTGGCAAGAGATGCTTCTCCAAACTTAAATTATATTCTTTAAAGGTGATACAGCATAAGGAAAGTACAACGTTTCGGGCTACGTGCCCTTTGTCAACGCACTTGACGAAGGGCATGTAGCCCACAACGTTGTGCTCTCATTATGCTGTATCACCACTAACAAGAATTTAAGTTTTGGAGAAGCATCACTTGGCAAGGGTCAAGCCTAGACTGGTTTTCTGTTTGGATTGCTATGACGTTTAGAGGTTTGATGGTCTTCTCACCAGACCTGTGACTCTCCTACGGATAACTTCCACACACTGAAGCCTGTGGATTCACTTTTGTTTGTGTTGGTCAGTGGTCAAACACACAATGATAGATTTTGAGCAATAAAAAGCTCCACCCACGTTTAGGATATTTAGTCATTTACAGAGACCATGTTTTGGTCCAGAGTAGATGTACTTTTTCACAGAAACAAAGATTCTGTTAGAGGATGCAAGTTGCAGTGAGGACAGGTAGCCACACATGCTGAAGCACGCTCCACAACACACTCTGCATACGGATGGTCCCCAAACATGTCACCAGCGGTATGTCGCCCATGCATAGCTCCCCTTCCCCCCCTTACTTTACATTTAAAGTTTGTGTGTCAAAAAGTTAGCCTACCCGTGGTGATATACGGTATACCTTTTCAAGACATACTACAGGCCCACAATGGGGGAGGAGGGTGGTATTGTGTGAGAAAACTGTTTTTAAGAATTTTATTGAGTGCTAATATATCACTTTGCCGGTTGCAGAGAGACAGGTATGCTAGTGAAATCGGATTCTTATTCAAGTAATATTTTCCTGTGTCCTTTTATATGTTCTGTGTCTGTAGATGGTCAATATTCTTAGAGTTCAGCAGAGTGAGGGTCGGCATGAACCACAGACAAAACTTATACTTATGAATCTGAGGCTACACATGTTTGCACATGTAATATAATGTTTATGAAGGGACTGGCTAGGACATAACAAGAAGTTTGGGCGTTAGAGCAGCAGTCTAGCTGCAGCACTGCGACACTACCATAGCCTGTTTTCCTGTCTTGTATTAATCCTCAGACCTTAATGCTGAACAACATTTGTGTCATTGTCTACACAAATTTAATTTGTTTATGCACCAGTTCAGTTAATCCTACAATCTGCTTTTCTCAAATGAGGCCGGATAATGGAGACATGGTTCCTCACAGGTCTTCAGGCTTTTAAATTCTGATAAAATCAGGATTCTTCACTGGGTCTTGCCACTGCTCTGAATTAAGCCACTTTAAATGTAATTACCAGAGCTGGCTGTACATCAGGAACATCCATTAAAAAAATTGATTGACTATGCTGTTATGGGGAGGCATTTTACGAACAAACGATCCTGATGGGTCCTGAGTTGTAAATTATGAAAGCAAAAAAAAGGTGAAAGGAAAAAAAAATCAAGTAAATACTTTATCAGCCGTTAATGAGAGATTCACTGGATAACTCAGTATTTTCTTCTTTGGAAAACAGCTACTTCACTGAAGCGTGGTGCATGGCCATCTATCACGATCGCTTTATTGATTTCCAGCAAGAGGTGCATGAAATCCTAGCAGCCAAGAAGGTAAGAAAATCACTTCCATCTTTTCTTTACAAGGCCTGCCTTTGCCCTAGAAGATAGCAGCTTGTTATGACTGTTCACTTTGTTGTGCATTCTGACAGCCTTCAGAAAGAAAAAAGGTATTCGAGTACGCCTTACATAATTCTACATGGCTATTACTGTGGGATTCAGAGAACTGAAGATAAAGTGTTATGAACATAATATTTGATGGTAACAAAAAACCTATAGGAATCACATTTTATCCTGGCAAGAAGCCACATTCTACTGTCCATGGTAATGAAGAGACAGAAAGCTGGTAATCAGCGGTGACTGGTAGGGTTCAATAGATGGATGCTGGAACACAGTGTGCTCACAACCCAAGAGCACGTAATATAGCAGTTGTAGAGAACAGTGCTGGGCATCAGTGTGACTTGCTCCAAAACTTTAATCCATCTGGTACAGTACTGTTACAGCATAAACGGCCCAACAGCCATTTCATGGGTCTCCCCGCTTCGTCAGAGGCACAAGGCCTCTGACGAAGCAGGGGGATCCGTAAAAATGTCTGTTAGGCTTTCCTTACATTTCTTTATGCTGCACTGTACCCAGTGGATTAAAGTGTTGAAGCAAGTCACACTGGTGCCCAGCTCTGTTGTCTACAACTGCCACATTCCACTGTCCATGGCCTATATCTGTCCCACGCTGCTGTTTTTTTTTTCTATCCCTTCCCATTTCAACAGGTGTCAGGATACATTGCATTGCTTGACTATTCGTGATTTGGCAAAATACCTACCTAGCTGGGACACTATCAGTAGAACACATGCCATTGAGCAGTAATGTGCACTTCACACTAGTGTTGGTGTTTCGAATCCAGCACCACATTGTTCAGAAACTTGAACATACACATTTAGCACTGCTTCAGTGCAGAGCACCAGGGCGGTATGCGTTTTATGGAAGGAGAAAGTATGCAACGCCCCCCGCCCTGCTGTTTCATGCTGAATTGATGCTGAGTGTGGGTGTTTGTGTTCTGAACTACGTGGTGCTGAATTCATAGTTAAATAGTTATTTGGGTTTATAAAAAGACATACGTCCATCGAGTTCAACCAGAAAACAAATTACAACACCAGCCTGCTCCCTCACATATCCCTGTTGATCCAGAGGAAGGCGAAAAACCCTTACAAGGCATTGTCCAATTAGCCCCAAAAGGAAAAAAATTCCTTCCCGACTCCAGATGGCAATCAGATAAAATCCCTGGATCAACATCATTAGGCATTACCTAGTAATTATAGCCATGAATGCAAGGAAAGCATCTAAGCCCCCTTTAAATGCAGATATAGAATTTGCCATAACTACTTCCTGTGGCAACTCATTCCACATCTTAATCACTCTTACTGTAAAAAACTCTTTCCTAAATAAATGGCTAAAACATTTTTCCTCCATGAGCAGATCATGTCCCCCTAGTCTATTGTAAAAGCCTAGGGACAAAAAGCTCATCCGCTAAGCTTTTATATTGCCCTCTGATGTGTTTATACATGTTAATTAGATCCCCTCTAAGGCGTCTATACACACTTGCAGGGCTGGTTTAAGCAGCCCCGGGGCAAAAATAACCTGGGGACCTCCTACCCTAGGGCAAAGTCAGTCACCCCCCCCCCCTCCCCAAACACCCTGGCAGCCAGCTCCCACTATAGGTAGGGTGTTGAACCCAGTATAGGTAGAGTGCTGCACCCAGTATAGGCAGAGTGCTGCCCTAGTATAGGTAGAGTGCTGCCCCTAGTATAGGCGGAGTGCTGCCCTGGTATAGGTAGAGTACTGCCCCCAGTATAGGTAGAGTGCTGCCCCCAGTATAGGTAGAATGGTGATCCCCAGTGTAGGTAGATTTCTGCCCCAGTATAGGTAGAGTCCTGCCCCCAGGATAAGTAGAGTGGTGCCCTTAGACTAGGTAGTAAGGTGTCCCACTCAATTTGTCTCAGACCTGCAAATCAGTACGGCGACCATCAGACCCCAGAGCAGCACGGCGAATGACAGACTTGCAGATCAGCACAGGACTCGATTCAGAGCAGCCACAGCAACCACGTGCACCACTTCAAATGCAGGAAGTGATGAGTAACGTCACTTCCACATTTGAAGTCTGCGGCACTGTGTGCTGCTCTCTCTCTGGTCTGTCATTTGCTGCACTGCTCCAGGGTCTTATAGCCGCCCCACTGATCAGCAGGTCTGAACGGGGGCCATGGAAAAGCAAGGGCAGTAGTAGGCCATTTTTAAAGAGACAAAGGGGGACGCTTGGGGGCCCCTACAGACCCTGGGCCAATTGCCCCCTTTGCCTCTATTGTAGCACCGGCCCTGCATACTTGTGAAATGTGTTGTTTAGGTTCCCATCAGCTCCTGGAGGCAGCCCAGTCTCTCTTAATAACCTCTTGGAGGTGACATAGTGTTTTTCACTGCGTATTGGAGGGAAGCATGGCTGTTCTAGCATAAAGTATAAGGAGTGGTGAAAGGGACATGTATTCAGTGAGGGAAGCATGACATTTTGAGGGCAAGTGGTTGACCCTGGGACGCAGTGCAGGGGGTTGTGGAAGGGAGGCAACACAGATGACAGGAGTGCTTCAGGCTCCATGTGTGTCTGACAAATAGTGAGGTTAAGTGACCCCAAACATGAAGACCCTCAAAGATGAGTATGGGGGTTGTTGAGGCATTGGGGGTGTATGGTTAGATTAGTAAAGGGGTGAGGGAATGGATAAGTAACAAATAAAAACATTCTCAGAATTGAAATTTAAATAGTACAGAAATGAACTACTACGGGCAGGGGGGGGGGGGGTGACTTCAGCCGATTAGGCTGCATTAGTTAAGTCTGAGGGGAAATAGAGAAGCAAAAAAGGACAACCCAGGTTGCCCTGCAACTTCCTTTTTGTGTACCAAATTGTGTGTGTACCAGATAAGAGTCAGGTAAACTGGAGAATGATCATTTATCAACAAGAAAAGTAATAGTGTTTTTAACTTTTGGATTGCCTGGTTAGCATACTACTTGTTTACCAGATAAAAATAAAGAAATGATTTTTTATTTTATGCCCGACACTTACACTTTAAAGTTTAATGAAGAACAAAGCATTGAATAAAACTATTCCCCAAGTTATATCAATGATTGCAGTGCATTTACAAGTTTCAGTTGCTGCTGATGATCTGCTTTGAAGGATCATGCTTTATCTGCCTCTGAAAACGTAAGCCTTGTACACACGTTGGATAAAAGTAATTTGAAACGTCCAATGACTGACAGCTATCGCCATATCGGACTACAATCAGTATAAAAAATGTAGCCAAACAATGTTAAACGACCACGACAAGCAATCAATATCACATATTCTGGCTGATCCAACCGGCAGATCAATGCAGATGACTATTGTAACGATATTGTGTAGTGAATGTGTACAATGTTGTTTAACCAAGAAGGCATGCATGCATACGTCGTGTGAAATGACACATCCACTTCCGTGCGCAGCATTCAAAAATAATTGTTTGGAATATTGGTGTCCATGCACAAGATCATTTAAACTACTTTATCTTGCATGTGTCCATTCATGTGTCTTGCTCTCAGTTTGAATGACCTGCCAGTAGTCCTTCCATACCTCTTGCTGTGCTAACAAAGATAAGCACGTTCTCCCAGGCCTTGTATATCCTTCATCAAGCTAATTTGATTGTCTCTGGAAATGTCCATCAAGATACGTGCCTCTAATTATCTTTCAGACTAATTTACAGGCATTAGTTTGAATTTTGACTAAAGACAGAGTCTAACCGTACATGGGTCAAAATAATGCTATTTCTTCCAGTTTGAATATTAATAATCATCAGTAAACTTATGTCTAATAAATGTATAATTATACAGTAATGTTCAACTACTATACACAGTAAAACAGGGACACAAAAAAGTCAATTACTCCACAACTATCCAAGTTAGTCATGATGCACATTTTTTTTATTTATCTAAAGCAATGTACAATGATAAGTAACATGAAATGACCTGTAAATTGCCAGGACAATTAAGTATAACATCATACAAAAACATTTTTCCATACCATTTTGATTAAAATTGATCTGTTTTTAGTATGATGTGTGAGATCAACCAAAAACGTGAGGCTATAGAGAAGAGTCCATAATTATTCTTCTTAGCTACCTATATTTTTTTCAATACTCCCCACTCTGTTATATGTCTGTAAGCTTTACCTAGGTAGGTCAATGTGCATCAATAAGGTCAAATCTAGTTTTGAATTGTTCTGGTTTCAACAAATTAAATGCAATTATCCACTGGCCAGCAACTATTAACAAGAACTATAGTTTTTTGAACACCCATGAGACCTCACTGCTCTCTTTAAAGAGAGCCTGTGGGCCATTAAATATAATCTTCAGATTGGTGGACCACTCAAAAAGAGAGCAGACCTCTGCACGTGATTTGCAAATAATCCATCCAGTTACATTCACAATTAATCCTGATGTTCTTCCATCATCCAACAATCATCATTCTAACAATCATAGCAATGTTAGTACATTAGTTGATACATCTAAATAAAAGCCTTATAAAGGGGGAGTTTGAAGGTGAATGATGTCACTCTAGGGAAAACAAAAATGTATAAAATCAATAGTCTTTATTACAAAACAGGTTATAAAAAAACACTGCAGGCTAATACAGAACTGAACAGGACCTTTGGTATAATAATGAATAATACAAAATTGGCGACAGTGTTAATCTGGACACAATATATTTTCCTGGTCCACATAAAATATACACAAAAAGTAGTAAGTCCTTGGGCCATAATGAACACACATTTTATACCCTCAAATGAGTCCAATAGATATATAATTAAAGGAGTTATCAGGCTAATATGAACAAAATAAGTGCTACTTACCCAGGGCTTCCTCCAGCCCCAAGCTCCCAGCATGTCCCTTGCCGCAGCTCCCTCCTGGTCCCCGTCGATGACGTCATGCCGACCTGTACTGCGCCTGCGCGAGCGGCGCTGTCAATTACCGCCACGTGGACCGGAGTGGACTGCGCAGGCGTAGTAGTTCTGTGCCTGTGCAGTCCACTCCGGTCCACGTGGCAGTGATTGACAGCGCCGCTCGCGCAGGCGCAGTACAGGGCAACCTGAAGGTCGGCCTGACGTCATCACCGGGGACCGGGAGGGAGCTGCGGCGAACGGCTGCGTGCAGAACTGCGGCGAGCGATATGCTGGAAGCTTGGGGCTGGAGGAAGCCCCGGGTAAGTAGCGCTTATTCTGTTCATATTAGCCTGATAACTCCTTTAAGGAAGTCTATAAAGTGTAACTGTTAGAAAACTGAAAACATTTCATGAACACTTACATTTCAGCTCCACCTCCTTTCGACAGTATTGCTTTCTCTCCTGTGACTGGATCCTGAGAAAGGGAACTTTGTTCACAATACATGTTATGTGTTCTAACAGTTAGATGTTGCCTGCTGGGTGTGTGATATCCCTGCAAATGCACTGTGTACATAACCGTTGCAGATACACATTACCATGTATTATGAGCAAGCATGTCCTCGGAGAGAGTTCAGCAGAACTGAATTCCTCAATGTAATGTGGAGGCAGCTACACATTAAGCACACGCATGTATGATGGTCCATGTGTTACCAGCCAACCAACCATTTCTTGGATCAATTTTTATGAAAATGTAATGGTGTAGGGTAGTTTGTCAACTACTTGATTTATAAACCCAAGCATTTTTTCTGAGTTTTCAATCTTTTTTTTCCATAATTGGGGAAACATTGAACATATGTGTGTGGTACATTGGTCAGATTTTTGAAATGTTACAATCAGACATAAAGAATGATTGAAATTCTTGAATTGAAAAGATATTTAAAAAATTGTATGGCGTGTGGCCACCTTTAGGCTTCTTTCCTGCATGGTAACAAGCAGGTAACAACATAAAAAATTAGTAAGACAAAAAATAAAAATTTGAGCACTCCAGATAGTGTAATACTGTTATTTGTATATAATGGAACAATGAATGAGTGAAAATGTACTCACAAAAATGGGTTGCCACCACAGGCAACCACTATATGTGCAGATGGGGAGAGATTATCCTGTCCCCACTGAGGCTAAGAAGTCGCTCTCTGTAGAAAGGAAGAAGAAGGGCAGGAACGCCCATCCACTAGGTGGATAGTCAATACTTTGTGTATACAGAGGCAGCTGAAAGTATAAAATGTATTAAGAACAGTTTAAAATGGGGGGTACTAGAGGCGCTAAGAAAGTATAAAATGTATTAAAGGGGTTCTGTGGTAGTAAAAAAGTAAAACAAGCTGACACTTACCTGGGGCTTCTATCAGCCCCCTACAGTGGTGATGTCCCACGCCGTCCTCCTCTGATCACCCGTTCCCTGCCGCCGGCACCAGGCATTATTCGTCTGCATAGCCGAATAATGCGCGCTCCCGTTCCCATCATCGGGAGCTTACTGCACAGGCGCAGTACAAAGTTTTCTTGTACTGCGCCTGCTTAGTAAGCTCTGATGCGTGCGGGAGCGAGAGCTCGGCCGCACAGCCACAGTGTAATCACTCACGTGATTACACGGGGACCGGCATCGGGGAACGGCGCATCGGGAGAGGACGGAACGGGACATTACCGCTTCAGGGGGCTGATAGAAGCCCCAGGTAAGTGTCAGCTTGTTTTACTTTTTGACTAACACAAAACTCCTTTAAAAACTGTTTAAAATGGGGGGTACCCCCACCAGTACCCCTCATTTTAAACTGTTCTTAATACATTTTATACTTTCTTGGTACCTCTGTATACACTAAATAAAAAATTAGAGCTGCTGGCTAGAAAATTGTGCAAAATATGAATATAAACACATGGAAATGCCTCTGTACAATTCTATGGTGGCGTTCTCTATGTGGCTTCTGTCATTTATACATCTCCAAATGCAGCTTATCACTACAAATGACAACCTAAAATATTATACCTAAAAACATTTTGGTAGGTGAACAGAGGCGCCAGAAGGATAAAAGTACATAAAATTTTTAAAAAATTGCTGGGAGGAAGTGGTGGACTCGCCTCCGTTAAAGCAGACACCAAGGACTGTAAATATATAGATATAAACATTTATTGAAAATACCCCAAAGATGCAACGCGTTTCGCGGGCACAGCCCACTTCTTCAGGCAATAAGCAGGGGATAAACAACAGCAATTCAGTTATAGCAAGACAGAGGTGCTCTGTTTGCTATAACTGAATTGCTGTTGTTTATCCCCTGCTTATTGCCTGAAGAAGTGGGCTGTGCCCGCGAAACGCGTTGCATCTTTGGGGTATTTTCAATAAATGTTTATATCTATATATTTACAGTCCTTGGTGTCTGCTTTAACGGAGGCGAGTCCACCACTTCCTCCCAGCAATTTTTAAAAAAATGTTATGTACTTTTATCCTTCTGGCGCCTCTGCCCACCTACCAATATATTTGAGTCCACCCCAGGTGGAGGGGTGATCTACCCCCTTTCTTCCTATCTACAGAGAGTGACTTCTTAATCCTGAGTGAGGACAGGTCTAATCTCCTCACCTGCCTAATGAGTGGTTACCTAGGTGGTAACCCGTGTTTGTGAGTATTACCATCTCACTGTTTCATTTATCCAATCAATTTTGACATACTACACCATATTGGGCTCTTGATTTCTCTTCAACTTTATACCTAAAAACATGTCCCTTGTGTACTGCAAAGTGGAGGACTATGGGGATCTTCCACAAAAGTGTCTGAACATGGCACTTAACTGCTGCAGAAATCATCTGTGTAAACTGAGCGTAAAAGAAAAATTGCTACAATTATTATTGACCCTATCCCAAAACAATTTTAATTCCGTATCACTGCCTGCCCAAATAAAGATCACATGGTCTATGAACCAACGCCATAGAATAAGGCTTGCGGCAGTGTTACATTAAGTCCAGATTTTATATATTAGTATAATAAATGTACCTGTATTTTGTTTTCCCTATTATTACTTTTGATGTGTGGAAGGGGATTTTGTTTTTGATTAGTATGGGCAGCTGCAGCAGGGTGTATCGGAACTCATAATAGTAATAATAATAATAATAATAATAACATTTCTACAGCGCTTTTCTCCCATAGGACTCAAAGTGCTTAGGCTCTCTCAGATTAGTAATTGGTAGTATGATAAAGTATTAACACAACAAAATTATAATTCTGCAATTGCCTGACTGAACAGGTGGGTTTTCAGTCTGGATTTAAACACATCCAGGGATGGAGCTGTCCTGATCTGCTAAGTTAAGGAGCTCCATAGTGTAAGAGCAGCATGACAGAAGGCTCTGGGACCAAAAGTTTTTAGGTGGACTCTAGGTATGACTAGATTATTAGAACCTGTATATCTGAGATTGCAGGGATTGCTACACAGCTGCAACATTTCTTTCATGTATCCAGGGCCCAGATTATGTAGTGATGTAGAGAGCATTACAATAGTCCAGTTGAGATATAATGAAGGCATGAAAACTATGGTTGGCAGATCTTCTAGGGCAGGGGTCGGCAACCCGCGGCTCCGGAGCCGCAAGCGGCTCTTTTTCCCCTTTGCCGCGGCTCAGTCCCGGCTCCGGTGCTGCAGGGCTGCCCATTCTGACACTACACCGGTAGTGGGTGTCAGTGGTTGCTGCGCGCGTGTGACGTTTGCGCGTGTGACGTCACGTGTGCTGCCGCTGGCCGGCAGCCTATCAGAGAGGTCGCCGGACCAGTGCAGGGCTTCGGGCGGCCATTTTCCCGTAGCCCTGCAGTGTAGTGCAGGCAGGACGTGACGTCGGGAAGGAAGAGGAGCCGAGGGAGTTGCGCGCCACAAGGAGGTCGGGACCGGAGGTCGGGACAGGAGGAGATCGTGACAGGAGGTCTTCTTACTAGGTGAGTAAATGGGGTTTTCTTTTCAGATCTGCTGAAAAATTTGTGCATATTGGGGTCATTTCTGCTGAAGGATTTGTGCATATTGGGGTCATTTCTGCTGAAGGATTTGTGCATATTGGGGTCATTTCTGCTGAAGGATTTGTGCATATTGGGGTCATATTTGCTAATGATTTGTGCTGCATATTGGGGTCATATCTGCTAACGATTTGTGCATATTGGGGTCATATCTGCTAACGATTTGTGCATATTGGGGACATATCTGCTAACGATTTGTGCATATTGGGGGTCATTTCTGCATATTGGGGACATATCTGGTAACGATTTGTGCATATTGGGGGTCATATCTGCATATTGGGGTCATATCTGCTAACGATTTGTGCATATTGGGGACATATCTGCTAACGATTTGTGCATATTGGGGGTCATTTCTGCATATTGGGGACATATCTGGTAACGATTTGTGCATATTGGGGGTCATATCTGCATATTGGGGACATATCTGCTAACGATTTGTGCTTATTGGGGTTATATCTGTATATTGGGGACATATCTGCTAACGATTTGTGCATATTGGGGTCATATCTGCATATTGGGGACATATCTGCTAACGATTTGTGCATATTGGGGGTCATATCTGCATATTGGGGTCATATCTGCTAACGATTTGTGCATATTGGGGACATATCTGCTAACGATTTGTGCTTATTGGGGTTATATCTGTATATTGGGGACATATCTGCTAACGATTTGTGCATATTGGGGTCATATCTGCATATTGGGCTCATATCTGCTAACGATTTGTGCATATTGGGGTCATATCTGCATATTGGGCTCATATCTGCTAACGATTTGTGCATATTGGGGACATATCTGCTAACGATTTGTGCATATTGGGGACATATCTGCTAACGATTTGTGCTTATTGGGGTTATATCTGCATATTGGGGACATATCTGCTAACGATTTGTGCATATTGGGGTCATATCTGCTAACGATTTGTGCATATTGGGGACATATCTGCTAACGATTTGTGCATATTGGGGACATATCTGCTAACGATTTGTGCATATTGGGGACATATCTGTTTTATAATGGTTTTGCGGCTCCCAGTTTTTTTTCTCTTTTCGGAAACGGGTCCAAGTGGCTCTTTCATTCTTAAAGGTTGCAGACCCCTGTTCTAGGGGATGAGGTGCTTGATTTTTGTGATGTTCTTAAGGTGAAAATAGGATGATTTCACCACAGCAGAGATGTGAGTTCTGAAGTTTAAATCCCCATCAATTAGAACTCCCAGGCTATGCACATACTCAGAGCTGTTTAGATTGGTGCCTCCTATTCCCAGTGGTGAAGACTGCAAGTTAAGTTGTATGGTTGTCATGCGCTGCCCTCCGATCAGAAACACTTCAGTTTTATCTGCATTCAGCCTCAGTCAGTTGTCACTCATCCATTAGTTTGCCTAAGCAGGCGTTTATAGTTGGAGTTGGGTCTGTCACACCAGGCCTGAAGGAAAGATGGGTGTCATCAGCACAGCAGTGGTATGTCAGCCCGTGTTTTTGGATTAGTTTTCCAAGCGGTAACATGTAAATTGTGAATAGCAGAGGAGAAAGGATTGAACCCTGGGGGACCCCTTACTTAAGTGGGACAGAGGTGGACAGGAAGGGCCCCATAGACACTTTTTGGTTTCTGCCACTCAAGAAGGATTGGAACCACTGGAGAACTATGCCATCAATGCTGCATTATTCCTGTAGATGTCATGGTCAACTGTATCAAAGGTTGCAGAAAGGTTTAGCATTATCGGGATGAAGCACTCTCCTCTGTCTCTTGCCATGAGCAGGTGGTTGCATATTTGTATGAGGGCCGTTTCAGTGCTGTGATATTTCCTGAAGCCAGACTGGCATGGGTCATAAATGTTGTTTTGTAAGATTTTGGCTTCTAGCTGGTGGTATACAACTTTTTCTAAATTATCTTCCCCATAAAGGGAAGGTTAGACAGGTCTGTAGCTGGTCATTGCATCTCGGTCCAGGCAAGGTTTTTTGAGGAGAGGCCTGATGATTGCCTTCTTCTGTAATATAGTAAATATACCCGAATGTAAGGAACAGTTTACAATTTTGAGGAATACTGGTATGAACAGATATCAACATGAATTGTGTTGGGCCAGGATCCAGGTCACAGGTAGTTTAGCGGAGGGGAAGGAGGATGCTTGACACCACTTCTTCATCAATTTCCTTTGACCAAGTCTGAACAAGGTGTTACGTTGTCACTGCTAAGGGTCTTTGGCGCTATATTAGGCTGAGGTGCTGTTAGTTGGATGGTGGACCGGATAGCAGAGACTTTGAGAAGAAATGGGCAAATTGTTCACAGAGGTCCTTTGAAGACTGGATATTACATTTTTGGCATGCCGGGGTGAAGAGTTTTTCCACTGTGCGCAATAGTAATTTGCAACCTCATGTGTGTGTTATGTGTGACTTTTGCCTAGGAATTGCCTAGGCAAAAACTTCTCATAAATGACTTATTTTTATCCCAATTGATAAAAATAATCTTTCAGCACATTTACAAGCAAAAAAAAAATCACTCAAAGCAAGTTGTTCCTTATTAACTTCATTTTAATATTACTTGTCTTACCTTAGTGATGTTGTTTTTTTGCTCTTTGGGAGCTTCAAAATGTAACATAGATAAGGTGAAAACAGATGAAAACTGGTGAAAAAGCTTTGCCAATTCATGCCAATTGACAGGGACTTTTCATTTCATTATTGCTCCACATCTTATCAACCTTATCTTGCAAGAAACTGCATGCTGATTTGTGGCATGCCATTCTGTGGCACACCATATTTGGAGACAGAAAATTGGGATTCTCACTAACGTTGGAAGTTTGGGCACTGCCATAGGCGCCGATTTAATTTATTTACAATGGAAATGATAATAATAATGATGATAAATGATAATAGTAAAATATCTGTGTTAAATACTAATATTTCACTAAAGCAAAAACAACGCAACGTGGGCAGCCCCAGCGCCTGATACGGCACCCGAATTCCTCCTCAATGCTGATATTTCAATGGGTTGCAGTGCCATTTGCATTTTTCCAGCGATTGGTGGCAGGTGGGTGGTTAAGGTTAGCCATGGGGTGTGGTGTGGTGTTTATACTTATCCGTAGGGGGTAGGAGGGTTAGCCGTGAGGGGGGTGGTTACGTTTACCCGTGGGGGGAGTGGTTAAGGTTAGGCATGGATAGCGGGAGGGTCCAGTTTGAATATAGCGTTATGTGTAGCCTCAGCAGTGGCGTTGCTATAAACCTCTGGGCCCCGATGCGGAATCTGGATGTGCCCCCCCCCCGGCAACAACAGTCCCCCTCCCCGTCAACACCCGACGCACACACATATCCGAATCCCTATTCCAGCTATAGGTCCCCCCAGTATAGGTAGCCAGGCATAGGTAAGCCAGTATAGTTGCCCCCGGTATAGGTTAGCCAGGTAGGTGCCTCCAGCATAGGTAGCCAGTATAATTGCCCCCAGTATAGGTTAGATAGGCAGGCGCCGCCGGTATAAGTTAGATAAGTTAGATAGATAGGTGCCCCCAGTACAGGTTAGCTAGGTGGGTGCCTCTAATATAGGTAGCCAGAATAGTTGCCCCCAGCATAGGTTAGATAGGTAGGAACCCCCAGTATAGGTTAGTTAGGTAGGTGCCACCAATATAGGTAGCCAGTATAGTTGCCACCTGTATAGGCTAGCTAGGTGCCCCGAATACAGGTTAGAAAAGTAAGTGCCCCCAGTATAGGTTAGATAGGTAGGTGCCCCCCAGTATAGGTTAGATTAGGTAGCTGCCCCCCAGTATAGGTTAGATGAGGTAGGTGCCCCCCAGTATAGGTTAGATTAGGTAGCTGCCCCCCAGGATAGATTAGGTAGCTTTCCCCCAGGATAGGTTAGATTAGGTAGCTGCCCCCCAGGATAGATTAGATAGCTGCCCCCCAGGATAGATTAGGTTGCCCCCCATGATAGATTAGGTAGCTGCCCCCCAGGATAGGTTAGAGTAGGTAGCTGCCCCCCAGGATAGGTTAGAGTGGGTAGCTGCCCCCCAGGATAGATTAGGTAGCTGCCCCCCCAGGATAGATTAGGTAGCTGCCCCCCAGGATAGATTAGGTTGCCCCCCATGATAGATTAGGTAGCTGCCCCCCAGGATAGGTTAGAGTAGGTAGCTGCCCCCCAGGATAGGTTAGAGTGGGTAGCTGCCCCCCAGGATAGATTAGGTAGCTGCCCCCCCAGGATAGATTAGGTAGCTGCCCCCCAGGATAGATTAGGTTGCCCCCCATGATAGATTAGGTAGCTGCCCCCCAGGATAGGTTCGATTAGGTATCTGCCCCCTAGGATAGGTTAGATTAGGTAGCTGCCCCCCCAGGATAGGTTAGGTAGGTAGCTGCCCCCCAGGATAGATTAGGTAGGTAGCTGCCCCCCCAGGATAGATTAGGTAGCTGCCCCCCCAGGATAGGTTAGGTAGGTAGCTGCCCCCCCAGGATAGGTTAGGTAGGTAGCTGCCCCCCCAGGATAGATTAGGTAGCTGCCCCCCCAGGATAGGTTAGGTAGGTAGCTGCCACCCCAGGATAGGTTAGGTAGGTAGCTGCCCCCCCAGGATAGATTAGGTAGCTGCCCCCCCAGGATAGATTAGGTAGGTAGCTGCCCCCCCCAGGATAGGTTAGTTAGGTAGCTGCCCTCCAGGATAGGGAAGGAAGGTAGGTAGGTAGGTGCCCCCCGCCGATAATGAAGGGGGAGCCGCAGCTGCGGGGAGGGCAGCCCGACCTCTCCCTCCCTTCCTCTCCCCGGGCCCCCCCCCCCCCCCTCAGATGCAGAGTGAGCGGCGCACGGAAGCGCTGTAGGCAGAACTCACCTCCGTCCCTGCGTTCCAATCGCCGCTGATCTCCTCCCGCTATATAGATGCTGATACACACTGCTTCCGGATAAACAGGAAGCAGTGTGTATCAGCATCTATACAGCGGGAGGAGATCAGTGGCGATTGGAACACAGGGACGGAGGTGAGTTCTGCCTACAGTGCTTCCGTGCGCCGCTCACTCTGCATCTGAGGAGGGGGGGCCCGGGGAGAGGAAGTAATGGGGAGGGTTTCCATGAATATGAAGAACCATACAGGCTGGTATAAAATAAATGCTCATAAACACACCTGTGCTACTTGCCCTAACAATTGGTCAGCCCAGGCAGCTGCCGTAAATGAAACTAACCTGAGCTTAGGTGTCTTCCTGCCCTCCCCGCGGGTGCAGCTCCCCCCTCCCAATAGCGCGCACGGATCTCCAAACGGACATGCCCCCCCCGGGCCCCTCCCCCGCCTCTTCAGGAGCCGGGCCCGGTCGGCGTGGCGACCGTTGCGACCACGGGCCCTACGCCCAGGGCCGGATTTGTACTTCTTACCGCCCAAGGCCGACTATTACCAGCCGCCCCAACCGAAACCGTATCCTACCACCTCTCTCCACACACACCCAAACTTTTTGGGCCGATGGTGTCCACTATTGCGGCTAGTGCCGAGGTCTCCATGGCAACGTGCAGTGAATCAATCACGTCACACGGGGGAACTGGTCAATCAAGCGATCTACAGGTGATGGGCATGGTGGGAGCGTTCCACCACACACACATAGTCAAAAGTGGCTCACAATTGGACATTGGGTGGGGTCAGCAACACGTAAAAGTGAGTCCTGTACCCACTGCTGTCTCCAGGGTAACAGCGCTGGCCAATCAATAATTAAAAAATGGGTACTGTGAGACGCTGCCTTCTGTATTCTGTACTATTTGCTGGTGCTGCCCCTGGTCCTTTCATCCCCCACACCAAGTGCATGAGAACCGGCCTTCTGTAACTGCCTGCAGCTGCTGCTATGTCATTGGACAAGGTCTGGCTTTTTGCTAGTACCACACTGTTCACAAATGTTTGGTTAACGGACTGCAGCTGCCTGTAACACAGCACAGGCAGATGCCAGCTGGTACTAATAGTGCAGTTATCCTGACCACTTTCATTTGTTTGGATACTTGCAAATAATGCCCACTGTCTGCAGGCCGCCCCTTGTTTATCAGGTGCCCTAGGCCATGGCCTATGTGGCCTTGCCAGAAATCCGGCCATGCCTACGCCAGTGCCAGTGAGCCTCAGTAAAATATCGGTATTTAATTTGGATATTTTACTATCGTCATTTCCACTGTAATAGTACAAAATCCGTAAATTTACTGATATTCAACAATTTGATTGCCTGGGCGCTGAAATTTCCCCGATCCCCTTTGTGCATGTATTCATTCAGGAATCTTTTGAGAGATAAATAGATTTATAGATAACCTTTATGTGACTTTTATCTCATATACAGTACTGGTAAGGCTATTATTGGTCCAGCTTTAATATTCTGATATAATAAATATACTGTGATGCTAGTTTGATTTATTCTTATATAATAAATATACTGTAATGCTAGTTTGATTGCACACTTCATCTTTGTTTTCTATCCTCTTATTTTGATCTTTTGTGAAAGAGGATTTTGATCGAGGTGCAGCGTATAGACTATAGTTTTTTCGAAGTGCCATTTGCCTGCTTTATGGAATGCAAATATCATTTTAAATAACAATTTATCAAAGAATCATTATATCATTCCATGCCACTGTTGCTGCTAATCACCATCTTCCCTCACCATCCTCAATCCAAATTCAGAATCATAGAGAGAACAGTAAGAGCAGCTATCTGGCCTCTAATCCTTTATATCAGATGTATAACGACATCGCAATGAAGCAATTCTTGAGCTGTTCATCATAATAAAACGGAGGGTCATTAGTGTTGGGTTGTGTGTACATAAATCCTAAATAGCAGACATCATTAAATCGCAAGTAAATGGAGAGCATCATGGCTTTTAACGGTGATTAAAGTGGGAAAACATAAAAACGTAATTGGAGTCAGTTGACAGCAGTGTTGAAGCATTTAAAACCTTTTTGAGGATTTATGCTCTTAGCTGGTCTTGTGTTACCTGTTGTCCAGAGAAATAGGTCATAGAGGCCATCTTACAGTCTATCTCCACTTTCCCTACAAATAAATACAAATAAATCCTTATCAAGTCATCTCTGTACCTTTCAGGTTTCTTTAATTGACCATGTAATAGGTCACTGTGTACCACTAGGCACTCTAGACGGCCTTACTACCTCACCGACTGCTTTTATAAAGACTCTACTGAGTCCTAGTGAGTCCATATAGTCATATGAGAATCCATTCATGGACTTTGCTACCAACCCTTACTCCCTCACCTCCTGGCAGCTGTATGGCAACCCTTACTCCCTCACCTCCTGGCAGCTGCCTGGCAACCCTTACTCCCTCACCTCCTGGCAGCTGTATGGCAACAGTTACTCCCTCACCTCCTGGCAGCTGCCTGGCAACCCTTACTCCCTCACCTCCTGGCAGCTGTCTGGCTTTGGTAATGGTGCTAGGGCAAGGCAATGACATCACTATGAGCCAGGGAGGGGTGTGTGGCTGGCACAACAGGGATGTGGCATTAGTGGCAGTGGAACATGCTGGGCTTCCAATCCAGAAAGTCCAGGTAAGCACAGGAAGACACCTAAGCTCAGGTTAGTTTCATTTACGGCAGCTGCCTGGGCTGACCAATTGTTAGGG
Source organism: Hyperolius riggenbachi (assembly GCF_040937935.1). Taxonomy (NCBI): domain Eukaryota; kingdom Metazoa; phylum Chordata; class Amphibia; order Anura; family Hyperoliidae; genus Hyperolius; species Hyperolius riggenbachi. The sequence continues at coordinate 423,384,482 of NC_090649.1, read as the reverse complement.
CAAGTAGCACAGGTGTGTTTATGAGCATTTATTTTATACCAGCCTGTATGGTTCTTCATATTCATGGAAACCCTCCCCATTACCTTGCAAAGCACCCATGTCTGATTTTAATGGGATTACCCTTATGAGTATGTGGGGGATGATAATACAGGGTGGATGATTGGATGAATGTTGGAATCCTGTAGTCCCGTTTAATAAGATAACTGCCACTTTCCAGGAAAATGAGCAGGGAAACAATGCTACAGAACATGGGCGTAGCAGTTAGCTCATTGCAGCACTAGGTCCCTGGTTCATATCCCAGCCAGGGCACTATCTGCATGGAGTTTGTATGTTCTCCCCATGTCTGTGTGGGTTTCCCATGGGCACTTCGGTTTCCTCCCACATCCCAAAAAGAAAACATACAGATAAGTTAATTGCTGTCACCCTAAAAATTGTCCCTAGACTATGATACATACACTACAGGATACATACATAGACATATGATTATGGTAGGGATTAGACGGTGAGCCCCTCTGAGGGACAGTTAAGTGACAAGACAATGTAGAGACTATATAAATACTGGATAACAATAATAAAATGTTACCCCTTGTCCATGTGCTTGATAGGTAAATACTGTATAAATAAACACACAGACAACTTGAAAACTGATTCAATAAATGAAATCACCCCCTCACCAAAACAAAAGACAGCGTTTCTCTTATCTTCTGTAAATGGAAGGCCTCCCAATTCCCATTTGCAACACCCAGATGCTATAGTAATAAACTGATGGACGTCCCAATAGAAGCCTCCATTGGCCTATATGATTACACTAATGTTCCCCAACCTTGTCCTCAAGGCCCACCAACAGTGCATATTTTGTGGAAATTCACAGAGGTAGTTAATCAGCTCTAGAGAGATGCTAATTACCTCACCTGCGAATGTTTGTGGTTTCCTGCAAAACATGTACTGTTGGTGGGCCTTCAGGATAGGGTTGGGGAACTCTGCACTAATAGGAAGCCCCTACAGGAGAATTACAGATGATTGTGCCAAGGCTTCAATCAGTGTATTAATGCTGCTTGGATTCAATGGCACAGAGGTGTCATTTGTCCTTAAAATTCAACATGGGTGCTTTGCAAGCTTTTCACCTCCTTTTGAAAAATACTTCCCAGTGTCAAGAACCATGGAGGATTAAATTAGAAGAGCCTCACGCTTGTGGGTTCAGCCATCCTTGAAGGACCACTATCGCGAAAAAAGTAGGCAGGCAGGTTTTGGGCCAGTCCAAATCCTCATAGGGGAGTCTCAGGGTTTTCTTTGTTTTCAACAGCATTTCCTGAACAGCAGTTGCAAAATAGTGTGCAAGTGAGTAAGGAGGCTGGCTGGTATCTTACTATTTTGGCTGTTAAACTGCTGTTCAGGAAATGTTGTTTAAAACAAAGAAAACCCTAAGGGCCCGTTTCCACTACTAAATGATGCGAATGCAGCTACCTAGCCGCATCGCATCACTTCCGCCGCCGGCCGCATCACTTCCGCATCTCCCGATGCGGAAGTGTATTGGAGGAGATGGGACGCGGCTGCGGGCAGATGCGGCCGTGCGAGATTCTGCAGCATGCTGCATATTCTCGGATCGCTCTGCTCCGCACCGCTCCACACAAATTAGCCGCATCGCACCGCTCCTAGTGGAAACGGGCCTAAGCGGTGCGATGCGGCTACATAGCCGCATCACACTGCGGATGTCCTGAAACACATGCACAGCAATGGAAGAGTTTCCACTGCGTGCATGTTGTGCGGAGCGGTGCGGAGCGATCTGAGAATCTGCAGCATGCTGCAGATTCTCGCACAGCCGCATCCGCCTCCCATCTCCTCCAATACACTTCCGCATCGGGAGATGCGAAAGTGATGCGATGCTAGGTAGCCGCATTCGTATCACTTTGTAGTGGAAACCGGCCCTAAGAATAAGAAGATGTACTGGCCCAAAACCTCTCGGTTCTGTCAGATTTTAACTGCCTACTTTTTCCCAATAGTGGTCCTTTAACAATATTGGTCTATATACAGATGTAATTGAAAAAGCAATCTCTGATAAAGGTTTTTCTTGAGATGTTGATTGTGTAACAAAAGTTCTATGTTCAGAAAAAAAAATTGGATTTATTGTGTCTTTACAAAAATAGGTAAGGGTAACAATAATAAAATGAGGTATACAAAAACGTCAAAAAATAGAATAAGCAGTTATGTGGCTGTTTCTCTTGAGTTTCAATATGTTATGTGTATTTCAGTATGTGTATGAACTTAGGTATTTTTCTCCTACTTCTTTTAAGCTGTGGGAAAAATAGAGCACCCAGACTGAGGAGAGTGTTGTTGGAATCATGTTTTGTATCATTTATATAATAGATAGTGGAGGGTCTCATAGAAAGGAGCAGCACTAGAAAACCATCATAGAGGTGGATAAGTTGGGCAGCAGAGTTCATGTTGGACTGGAGTGGAGTTTACAGGCTAAACACATGTTGTTATACTACATTTTATTTATACAAACACACACACAGTGTAGCCATATCTTCAGTAAAGAACAAATGCTTGCAAATGTTTTCCGTGGATATTACAGGAGATGGTAAGTGTGCTAATGTAAGGTTTGAATGAGAGTGCTGAATCAAATGTCACATCTAAAAAGCTAGCCTGAGTGTAAGAAGATATTAATGTGTTATTAATATTAAGTGTTATATTGGGCAGAAGAGCTTAATCTCATGGTGAAAAAATGACTATTAAGTTTAAGAAAGCAAGAGGATGTGAAGGAGGAAATAATGTTAATATAGTTGGGGGCATGATAAATTATTGCTGTCAGATCAGCAGCATAGATATACATTTGGATACTGTCAGCATACAGATGATACTGGGAACCAAACAGATTGATTGGCTGCCCAGGACCAAAGGTTAAGAGAAGGGGTCTGAGGACTAATCCTTGTGGTACTCCAACAGAGAGGGCATATAGGAAGGATGTGATGTTGTAATGTGTAATGTTTTAAACCTACTGTTGAGATAGAAGGAAAGCCAAGAGAGGGCAAGACCCTGAATGCCCTGAATATAGAGGATCTAGATAAGTAGGTAGCTAGGTGGTGTCCCAAGTATGAATGAAAGAGACTTTCAAGTAACTTGGAAAATAAGGACACGCTGGTACATGGCATTTATTGTATCCCTTCTATTTTCCTGACGAAGCACAGTTTCATTTGTGAATTCAAGATGGCAATGAGTGACTGGAACCAGAGTATCTAGCAGCAGTCAGATCATTCTTGATACAAGCATGCTCTTCTACATGTCCAAGCTCTACATTGAGACAAGGCTTATAATGAAACCTGCAGTCCTGTTTCTAAACACTGTGTAAAATAAAATAATTCCAAGATTTGCAAATCATTTAAATCGTATACTTAATTGAAAACAGTATAAAGACATATATTAAATGTTAAAACTAAGAAATTGAATTGTTTTAGAAAAACTGAAAGCTCATTTTAATCTCCAGTTGCATATTTTAAATAAGGTGAAATAAAGCAACAAACGACTAAAAAGTTGTACAATCCTTAAAAAATACAAAAAAAAAAAACAAAAAAACTGTGAGCTGATGACATTGGTATTTTTGAAAATAAGCATTTTGCTAAATACACTTTCTCATGCCCAGTTCTTTAAAGCAGTATTGTCACCATAAAAATCAAATTTCAACAGCAACTGGTCTGAGTGTATTAAGTGATAAAGATGCTAATCCGGCATTCAAAACTTTTTCTGCTGTTATCGTTTGGAGTTATCACATACTTTAGGAGCTCTGGCCCTAGTGCCAAAAAGTTGAATGCTGGGAGTTCTTTTTATCTATAGTATATTCCTCCTCTTCCCTTTATTTCCCTGCCTAGCTGATCACTTGTGTTTACAAGCAAGGCTGAGGTGACTCAGTGATTGGATGTGTAAATAAAAAAAAAAAGACTCTGGGAGGAGGGCAGCTAATGAATACACAATGAGCAAGAGAAGGGAGGGGGGAAAACAAGAGTCAGGAAGGATATGATGTCAGCATTAGCTTGGCAAGATGGCCACTGCCTAGAGTAGGATTTTCTGCTTTTCCTTTGTTAAATTCACAGGAATCATTACGTGGATAGCACAATACATCTGTTATGTAAGTAGAAGTAGTATTTATCTACTTATATATGTGTTTTTTTATTTCTAGGTTAGCATGGGTGTCGCTTGTTCTTCAAAATGCATTTTGTGAAAAATGTAAGAGGCTATTTGGTGAAAATATTTTCATGAAAATACTAGTGAGAGAAAAATAGCCATATTTGTTGGGTTAAAGGGAACAGGCCAGTAGCATGGTTGGGTATGAAAAAAAAAAAAAAAAGAATAAAAAGCATTCCAGAGAGGTCCTCAGAAGTAAAAAAGGGGAGGGGTACTCCACTTTGTGAAACATTCTTCAATGTAAAATTTCAAAGAATGTAGGGATTCATCATCTATGACACCATCATTAAGAGATTCTTAGGTTCTGGTAACTATCTTTACACAAAGCGCAAAGCTTAAAGCCAGTATGTTGTACTGGTTACAACACGGTGGCGTAGTGGTTAGCACTCTCGCCTTATAGCACTGGGTCCCAGGTTTGAACCCCAGCCAGGGCACTATTTGCAAGGAGTTTGTACATTCTCACCATGTCTGTGTGGGTTTCCTCCGGGCACACCAGTTTCCTCCCACATCCCATAAACATACAGATATGTTAATTGGCTTCCCCCTAAATTGGCCCTAGACTATAATACACTATACGATATAGACATATGACTATGGTAAGCATTTGTTTGTGAGCCTCTCTGAGGGACAGTTAAGTAACAAGACAATAGACCCTGCACAGCTCTGTGGAATATGTCGAATCTATAGAAATACTGAATAATAATAATTTGTCTCCTGCCTACAGACTAGTTTCCTACATGCTGTCCAATCTCCAGCCTGTGTGCTACTACAGGCACCTATCACCAGTCCTGAACTGCTTCTCTAGTCTCACATCTTTTTAGTCCTCCACCAGTAGGGTGTGCTGGTAGTGGGGCACAACTTGACAGTCCTCATCAACAAAGAGTTTCCTGCCACTGAGGGGTATCAGCGTTTCATACCTTGCATGGTGCTGAGATTAAAACCAGGGTGTGTCTTAGACGCTGTGCCCTGGGTGAATCCATGTGTCCTGTAAGTGGTGCTGTAACATCAGGAGATTGGCCACAATTCACTAAGCTCCTCTCCTGTTTTTAATAATGATTCTGTGCTGTTTTTACTATTATCACCATGGTGTTAGCATTTAGTATTCACTAGGCAATTTTTTTAAGGCAAACCTTAAAATAAAGATTCTATCCTCAAGTTAAGGCAATCCTTAAAATACCAACAGGATTTTAAAGTTAAAGACAGGATGTTAATTGACAGAGAGGAATGCAAATGATAACTACATGTTAATAAAGCAAACTGTAGTGAATTAACATTTAAAATACTGATTGATGTGGTGATACATTTTCACATACCTTATTCTGACTAGTATGATCTCAGTGAATTGTGACCAATATCTATATCATATCTGCATTCATCTTCATTCATGCCATTGTGGCATTCATCCTCAGTATAAATCACTTCACTGACTACTAAGAAAGCACAATACCTCAAAACATTTTACTTTTTGTAAGTGGCCTAAACAGCAACCTACATCTCTGAAACAAAATATTTTTTGCAATGCAGCTTCAAGTATGATAATTGTTATTTCATGATGTGCTCTGTCTCTACCGACCAGGTTTATCCCACATTTACAAAAACATTTTGAACTCAAGTCTCTCATTCAAACCACATTATCAAACTATCCTCCTCTTTTCGCCTCCACCTTAAAAAACATCTCCAACATCAGCCCTTTTCTTACGCAAGGCTGCCAGTTACACAAAGGATACAATTTAAAATTCTTACTATCACTTGGCCCTTTCACACCAGAGGACTTTATCGGCGTTTTAACGCCACAGCCGAAGTTGGCGTTTTTCTAAGGTAAAATGAAAGTCCATAGACTTTCATTTTACCTTTCACATCTAACTCGGCGTTTTGGAGCGTTGCGTTTCAACGCTCCCAGGAGCTTTTTCAGGGCTGTTTACAGCCGAAGTTGGCTGTTGACGTTTCAATGATAGTCAATGGAAAACGCCATCTTCAGCGTTTTCAAAGCGTTTTACAGCTGACTTGTTCACTTATTTTTATAGAAAAAAAAGACGTTTTCATATGAGCTGTAAAACGCTTTGAAAACGCTATGTATTGGCGTTAAGCAAAAGGCTGACTTTCAGCCTTTTCTACCGCAGCCTCTAGTGTGAAAGAGCCCTTTTCAAAGCGTTTTCAAAGCGTTTTACAGCTCATATCAAAACGTGCTTTTTTTTTTTTATATAAAAATAAGTGAACAAGTCAGCTGTAAAACGCTTTGAAAACGCTGAAGTTGGCGTTTTCCATTGACTATCATTGAAACGCCAACAGCCAACTTCGGCTGTAAACAGCCCTGAAAAAGCTCCTGGGAGCGTTCGCTCCAAAACGCCGAGTTAGATGTGAAAGGTAAAATGAAAGTCTATGGACTTTCATTTTACCTTAGAAAACGCCAACTTCGGCTGTGGCGTTAAAACGCCGAAAAAGTCCTCTGGTGTGAAAGGGCCCTTTATTTCCAGATACTATCTTACACGCAATCTCCGCTCTACTAACGATATCCTTCTGTCTTCTTCCCTGATGACTGTTGTATTGTATACTTTGTATTGTTATACCCTGTATGCTATTGTACAGCGCCATGGAAGATGCTGGCGCTATAGAAATCGATAATAATAATATTTTCAGTGCTTTTTCTATGCCATGAGCTCACTGTATAGCTAGGCGAGCCGTTATATTAGGATGCTTTCTGTATTGCATGCACTATCACCAATGAAATACCTACCCTAACAGTAAAAGCAATGTATCTGAGGGTTATGAACGATACACGCTACAGAAAATTGTGTACACAAATGTCTGTGATTTGCAGTTACTTCCTGCATGTCAGAGCAAGCTTCATAAATGGCCCCCCTGCTGTGTTTTTAAAGCAAAATGAACACAATCACTCCATCAATTCTCTGTCGCAGTGTCCACCCCGATATATCACAATTCATTGCTTCTGACTAATAATTTAAGAAGACTTAAGCCTAATTAATTCTGACAAGCCATAACAAATATATCTCAGCCTGTTGTTGAGGGGAGGACTGAAAGGTGCCTTGCTTGTGTAAGGAGGGGGGCAGGAATGCTGCTTTTACCACTCGGTCATATGAGAGGAGAGGTGCCCATGTGCAGACACAAGAGCGTCAGCTAATCCTCTCAGATAGCCATAGCCACCAAACACATTTATCTCCCGCTGTGAGGCTGGTGGGCCAGCTGCCTCCACGTCTGATGCCAGCTAGGAGCATTCTCTGGGTAGGACATGCTGATGTTCAGCTTGCCGCCTCCCCAGAGACACAGTCATTTTTACAGAGCAGCCAAGCATCCTTTATTAGACGGACCGTGATCCTAAATCTCTACATTTGTAATGCAGCGCTGCGCACTGGCTATCCCAGGAACAAAGATGAATTACACATGTCCCCCGCTCCCTCAGAAATGACTGCATCATCCCATTTATTTATTTTTTCAACGGAAAATGATGTACTTTACAATGAGCCAGCGCCCTGCTTATGCTTAGGATGCTAATCCAGTGACTTTTAATAGCCAGCGTTTTTAAGTCAGGCCAGAGCACTGACTTCAGTACGTGGTAATGCTTGTCTCTCTCCACGGTTTTATGCCATTCATTTACCACTGTCTGCTGATTTAATTAGATTGAGCTGATTTTATTGTGCATCAAGAGCAGTAACATTTCTAAGTAATTCAGGTGAAATATCTGTGGAAATTCCATGGGTTGTATTGGCTCCAATTCTATCCACATAGTTATAAATTCTGTGTTTTTTCCCCTTTGGATGTTAGTGTAAGAAGAACAAAACTCACAGAATGATTTAATATAAAGCACAGCTCTGATGTTATATATCTCATTCCTCTGTGTGGTGATTGCATTACTCATTAAACTACCAATCAAGCCAAAAGAAGAGGTTTCCTGTATAAAAGATGTTGAAGAGACTCTGTAACAAAATTTTCATCCTTATTTCTTCTATCCTATAAGTTCCTATACCTGTTCTAATGTGCTCTGTCTAACTGCAGCCTTTTCTAGTTACACAGTGGCTGTATTATCTCTGTTATATGATCTAATCTTCTCTCCTCTGTTGGCTCTGTCGGGCTGAGGCAGTCAGGCTGGAATGTGCTGTGCTGCTTGTGATTGGATAGAAGCTATACACAACCTCTCCAGGCCCCCTGCATACTCTGTATGACTCACACACTGAGCTACTCTCAGTGTATCACTTGCTATGTCTTTTGTTTGTAAACACTGCATAAAACTGGCAATTATAAGCCAGGATTGCAACAGGGAGAGGCAGAAACAGCACAGAGGGGCCCAAGAGAACATAATGAATAGAATGGTATGCTTTTTATTGTAAGAATTTTAGAGTACAGATTCTCTTTAATGAAAAAGGCACAGTAGTGACATATAGAAGAATTATCCAGGATGCCCACTTTATGGTCATTTTCCTGGTTTTAGAAACACTTCCTATATCTGTATATTATCAATTTAAAAGTTTCCAGCTGCGCTCACCATCAACCAGTATTCCTATAACAAACAGAAAACACTTTGCATAGCGTAACTCTGAACAAAACTATATGACCTGCAGGAGGAATTGCCACCGTGAAGGGTACAGAAGTCCCATATAAAACACTTCACAAGTGCATTCAGACAGGGGACCCCCCCACCAACAGTGAAGGGGCTCACCAGAATGTTGCCACCTCACAGACCAGGTGGATCTAACGCATATATCTATATATCGCAGCAATCTTCCAGCTAAATTAAGATCAAATCATTCATATCATAAAAGTATGTTTTAATCCAGAAACATGTAAAAAAGACATAAGAACAATCCCATTGCATAATGCTGTCACAAAAGAGCTTCTTGCGCAAATAGAAAGAGATACACTAAGGCCTCTTTCACACCAAAACATTGCGTTTTAGGGGACATTAAGGTCGCATAGCGTGCCCCTAATGCAATGCATGGTGGTGTTGAAGTTGGACGTCAGATTGAGCCGCGTTATGAGGCTCTTGGTGCGCTGTTTTCGTTCTATCTATACTGATAGAACAGCCTCTCCAGGATAGTGATGGGAAGTCCGGATCTTTACAAGGATTCGGATGATTTGAATCGGATCACTGAAAAGATCCGGATCTTTGAACCGAATCATTTGAATCATTTTACTAGGGAAGCAGACTGGGGGTGAAATGACTAGCAGGACAGACTTTCCCTGCACTGTACATTCTGTATGTTCTTGTTTCTTCCAGACAGACATCCACTGTGAACCGAATCATTCATTGTGATGATCCAGGTGATTTGACTCACAAAGAAGAACCGGATCAAATGAACGATTCAATCATGATCCGGACAACACTACGAGTCCAGGTTACGTCACCACAGTGCAGTGAATATTAATTAGCCATGTGGCTAGTCACTGAGCATGTGCAAGCAGTCTAACGCAGCTAAAGCCCAGTATAACGCACAGCATGCTGCACTTTCATTCAATGTGTAGCGTTACAATTATTATTATTATTATTATTATTATTGATTTATAAAGCGCCAACATATTCCGTGGCGCTGTACAAAGTAAGAAACAAACATGGGATACATAATAATACAGACAATGGTGTACACCAATATACAAGATACATAATTAGTGACAAAATACAAAGAATGATACAAAATATAATTTATCGAATTGGTAATGACAGTGATAAAATTAACATGATGAATAAAATGTATAATAGTTACCAAGACACAAAAGGGGAGAGAGCCCTGCCCTTGCGAGCTTAAAATCTAAAGGGAATGGGGGGGGGACAGGAGGAGGGGTAGTATGCAGCAAATATATAGAGGCTTTGTGTTTTAGGATACCTAGTAGGAGTGCAATTTGGTCTTAGTACAAAGGGAAGTGGCCTAAGGTAGAGCATATGCTTGTCGGAACAAGTGTGTTTTTAGAGAGCGTTTAAAGGTAACAAAGGTTGGCGAGTGACTGATGTGTTGTGGGAGGGCATTCCAGAGGAGGGGTGAAGCGCGTGCGAAGTCTTGTAAACGTGAATGTGAGGAGTAGATTCTAGAGGAGGACAACAGAAGATCATGTGCCGATCTGAGATTGCGATTGGGTTTGTATCTGGAGATTAGTGAGGATATGTACCGGGGAGAGAGATAGTGGAGAGCTTTGTAGGTTAGGGGCACTGTGAACAGCACATTGATTTTTCATTACTGTGAGTTGGGCTGCGTTACAGGCTGCTCTAACGTGCGCCTGTAACGTCCCGCTGTGAAGGCAGCCTTACACCTCCGGGTGTTAGTTCGCACATATAAGGACCAATGAGCCTTTCAACCGTGCACTGCTGGGGGTCTCAGACACGCGGCGTCCCGCACCAGTTTGCTTCCCTGCTCCCTCCTGCTTTCTCACAGTTTCCCTTAGTAGTGCAGTTTGGAACTATATATATATATATATCTGTATAATGCTGTATAATGATATGTAGCCCCGCCCTCCCAGTGATGCTTAGCCTAGGCTCTTTAGCAATCCAGAATTCTCCTCCCAGAGCATTGTCGGTGCCCCTAATACTTTTGGCCATAGCCCCTGAACAATAGAGATGGGAAGTTCGGATCTTTACAATGATTCGGATGATTTGAATCGGATCATTGAAAAGATCCGGATCTTTGATCCGAATCTCGGATCATTTTACTAGGGAAGCATTCGGGGGTGACTAGCAGGACAGGACTTTCCCTGCGGTGGACAGAGAAGGGGAGGGGGGGTGGACACACAGAGAAGGGGAGATGGTGGACAGAGACGGGCAGGAAGTGGACAGAGAAGGGAGGAGGGACGAGCAGAGAGCAGAAATGTTTGTTTGCACACAATACCCACATGCTGCAATCATATGCTTTACATATATTTCACCTAGATGTTCATCTGTATAATTTGAATGCAGACGTCGCACAGTGAAAGAAAGCATTCCCCAAAGCATTCCCAGAAGTGAAGTGCAGCTGTTTAGAGCAGTGCAGGAGGATCATATTGCCCTGCAATCACAGTGCCTGCCCTGTCATTCTAGCCCAGCACGCTGTCTACAAAGTTACTGAGCTGTGCTTCTGAGCCAAAACTTTCCCATTTGTTCACTGTGCACAACTAGGAACAGACAGCCTAAAATCAGCAGCACATTATAGCCAGTATGTGTGTTCTACACATATCTGGCAGTGGCACCCATGTCCCCTCTCTCATCTACCTGTGGCTGTGCAAGGCTGGCTCCCCTGGAACTAAGCGATCCATCTCTGCTCTGCTTCCAGGACCCCGCTGCCCGCTGAGAGGGGGTGTGTCGCTCCTGGCCCCACCCCCTTTGTGATCCAAATCACTCATTTTGATGATTCGGATGATTCGACTCACAAAAGAGATTCGGATCGAAGATCCGAATTGTTCATGATCCGGACAACACCACTGAACAAGCATGCAGCAGATCAGGTGTTTCTGACATTTTTGTCAGATCTGACAAGATTAGCTGCATGCTTGTTTCTGGTGTTATTATGACACTACTGCAGCCAAATAGACCCACAGGGCTGCCAGGCAACTGGTATTGTTTAACAGGAAATAAATATATCAGCCTTCATACCCCTATCACTTCAGTTGTCCTTTAACCCTGTGCTTATGTTCAATACCTCTATATGTAAATGTAAAGGTGATCTTTATTAAACCTTAACTTATGAAAAGATTCCAGGAAAAAAATAATATTTGGGATAGTATGGAAAAGAAAAAGGTTAGAACTGCTTTTAAATTATTATTTGTGTCCTATGTTCCCATCTGTGAGAATTCCCATCACTCGCTGTCCAGACATAAGAGGGGAAATCAGTTCAAGAGCCACAGAGACAACAACTACAGCGTGTTTGTTGAATGGGCAATCCCTGAAAAGTATTACTGTTGTTCCTCATTTCCTGTGCTGCCTGGGTCTCCTAGTTTACAAAGCTCAATGGAGGTTCCAGGGAGAGGAAGTGAGAAAAAAACTTTCCAAGGATGACACAGACAGCAATATAATCCTTCATATGTTCTAACTAAGGATGGCCCTGCCTATGAGAAGCATGTGCTCAGTTTGATCAGCTGATAGCTTTGTAAGGCTCTGATTTGTTGGTCATGATCATGTGTTAAACCAGGAAGTCATCACAGCAAATCAGAGCTTTAAAAATCTATCAGCTGATCAAAGTGATCACATGCTTCTCTGTGAGTTCTCCTAGGCAGGTCCATCCCAAGTTCTAACCCCTTTTCAGGGCTAGATTTAGCATAAGGCGGCTCCCTCCCTCCTTCCCTTTGCAGAGTCCTGATAAAAGTGCAACTGAGTGGTTACTCACCCAGCTCTCGGCATTCCAATGATGAGATCTCCCTCAGGGGCACCTCTAGCTACTTAATTCTGAGGTTCCTCTAGCTTGGGGCATCTCTAGTTACTTGATATTGAGGGTACTTCTGGCTACTTAATACTAAGGGACTGTCATGATCGCTGCTGCAGCAGGCATTGCTGGAAGTAGTAGTGCTGCAGCTCAGGTAGTTCTGATCTCTTTCCATGCAAGCTGCATAGCTTTGTCTGCCTTTCCCTGCTGTCAGCTTGTGACTGATTATCATTCACCTGTGTGGGAATCTGCATGTCTGCTCCCATTGGATGACCTCAGTATAAAGATCTGCTTCCTGCAGGACTCCTCGGGTTTTCATAGCTTCAGTTTAAGCCTGTCTTGCTGTCGCTTCAGCCCCCGATCGTGTTTCTTGTTCTAAAGATACTTTGCTGGTTTTGCATCATATATTGGTTCATTGCCCATATATATGCATACCAGCACGTTTATTATTTTCCTTGTATTCGTGTTACGTTGATACATCAGTGACGCTGATATATACGTACACGAACTGTTTATATCCTGTGTTAAGTTAGTCAGTTCTAGCACGTTGATCACCCGTGCTGAGCTAGTTATCCTGTTCCTGGTCCTGTTTGTGGATTGCGTTCATCTCTGCGAGGAGATAACGAATCCTTCTGAATCCTGTCCTGTTACCGTTTGTGGATTGCGTTCATCTCTGCGAAGAGATAACGAATCCTTCTGAATCCTGTCCTGTTACCGTTTGTGGATTGCGTTCATCTCTGCGAAGAGATAGCGAATCCTTCTGAGTCCTGTTCCCTGTATTACTCCAGTCCTAGTCAGCGTTCCTGCTTATGTTATATATCGGTTCATTGCCGATATATACATATGTTAGTCAGACGTTACAAATAGTTTCATTGATAGCTGTAATTGTAAAACGCTAGGAAAACATACTTATTGTATATTTGTCTGTGTTACGTTCATCTATCTTGATCCTGCTATTTCCTGACTATCCTGTCCTGTCTTTGTAAGGCACGCCATCGCTGCAACGCATTGGCTGCCTCATTCCAGTCTGTCTTGTTGTGGACGCTTGCTGTCACTAAGTAGCGGCTAGCTAGCAAGCGTTCATTCTGTCTACCTGTCCTGATCTCCTCAGTTCTGGTTTATGCGCTCAGCGCTACTTTGCGCTGAGACGTTATAGCGAAAGCATTGTTTGTGGCTGTCGGATCTGCACCGGCTCTGTGCGCCACAATCTCCTTTTGGAGTCAGTCCTCCCCTCCACTATACTGGGGATAGCCTGTTTCCTTGTGCTAGTGTGTGTACCTCCTCCACGTCAGCTCATGCGTTGCATGCTGACTGTGGAGAATACACCACCAAGCCTCACAGGGACATTGGTAGTTACGTATGATGACTAAGGGAAAAGTGACAGCTGGGCAAGTCAGCACGCTTGATGAGGGTTGGCCTGGTTTGTAGGTTCATGAAGAGCGAAGTCTAAGGTGGCAGGACATCTGTGCCTATAGGCTCCTGTGATGTAAATCCGGGCCTGCCCTTTTTCATGCTTTTCAAAATTAACCACTTAACATCTCAGTCGTTTTCAGCTAATGCATCCGAGCAATGTTCACCTCCCATTCATTAGCCTATAACTTTATCACTACTTATCACAATGAACTGATCTATATCTTGTTTTTTCCGCCACCAATTAGGCTTTCTTTGGGGGGTACATTTTGCTAAGAGCCACTTTACTGTAAATGCATTTTAACAGGAAGAATAAGAAAAAAAATGAAAAAAATCATTATTTGTCAGTTTTCGGCCATTATAGTTTTAAAATAATACATGCCTCCATAATTAAAACCCACGTATTGTTATTGCCCATTTGTCACGGTTATTTCACCATTTAAATTATGTCCCTATCACAATGTATCGCGACAATATTTTATTTGGAAATAAAAGAGCATTTTTTCCGTTTTGCATACATCACTATTTACAAGCTTAAAAAAAAAAATAGAGAGAAATATTTCATCTTTACATAGATATTTAAAAAGTTTAGACCCTTAGGTAAATATTTATGTGTTTTTGTTTTTTTTATAGTAATGTTTTTTTTGTTTTTTTTTATTAAACATTTTATGTGGGCATTTTTGGGAGGGTGGGTTTTAAAAGTGTTTTATTTGGGGAAATATTGGTGTATTGTAATGTTTTTGGGCATTTACATGTAGTTTTACATTTTGGCCACAAGATGGCAATCTCGATTTTTTTTACATGACGTCACTCTAAGCGTACAATGTACGCTTAGAGGGACACAGCTTCAGAAAGAGCGAAGCTTCCGAGAGAAACTGTCGCTTTTTCAGCGGGGGAGAGGAATCAATGATCGGGCTCCCCAGCCCGATACATTGATTCCGTGGCTACCGACTCCGCGGCCGGGAGTGCGCGTGCACGCGCGCGATCGGCCGCGGGAGCGCGCCTGTCCTCCTTGACGTTTTTATACGTCAAGGAGGATAAAGTGGTTAAAATACTTTTTTTCCTTCTGGAATTGAACTTTTTAAGGACTCTATGTCAGAGTAAAGTCTGAACTCAACCAAAACATTTATTTTAGTTATGAAAAAACTGAGAAAGAGCTGAAACCTCTTTCAGACTCCATCCCACTCTGTGCGGTGCAGGGAGGTGCACAACACTACACGCATTGCTGGAAACTGGGAATATCACACATTGGACAGAAAGCAATGCCTGGCATTCCCACTCGTCCAGTTCGCTGTACTGCAATGCATTATGCCACTACTGCATGTATTTTTGTGCATTGCCTTATTCAGAGTAATGAATGGTATCAGCATGATAATAGATGGCACCGCAGGTGGCTTTGTGTTGTGGTACAACGTGCGGCCACCTGCTTCCCCTAGTGTGAATGAGTCCATTTTACTATGTCTGTGTTGTGAGGAATTTTCCACACTTCTCGGCTTTACAGAAGTGTAGTAAATCTTTTCAACATAGACAAGCATTGCTCTGAAAAGCATTTTTAGTAGACCGAGGAAGTGATAGAATCTTTGCCAGGTTTTTAGCATCGTCTATGACAACCTTGGCCCACATAAGGGGCACATTTGAGCCCATGGTGTGACAGAAAATCAAACCACTTTTGGCTAGAGCTGGTTAGAAGTCAAACTTCCTTAGGTATGGAGGTGAATTTGCTCATTACAATTGACTTCCTGCTTAGCAGGTTTACTTGAAGCCCAAATAAACCTAAAATTAAACAATACATTCTTAGGGCAGTTGTGTTGATTATAAGTATAGTACCTTAGGACTGATCTTTTTTAGATTGAAACCCCCATTATATACAGTAGTTCAGCCTTCTAGCAGCTGTGCACCAATCCATACAGGCTTTTGACCCACACAGTTATTTCCCTTTAGCAGGCTTGAAATATTACAAATGCTCACACTTACTACCTGTAAAATACAATGTGGAACCACATCATCAAGACACATAGGTAGGGGCGTAACTACAGGGTAGCAGCCCCTTCAATTGCGGGCGGGGGGGGGGGGAGAGTTGGGGGGCTGAGGTGTGGGGGGCTCAACTACTAACCTACCCTCCCTTCGATACTCCAGATCAGATTTTCATGGCTACACTTGTTATGGGTGTGAAGATCCTGATGACCACACTTATTCTATGACCTTTGTAAGATGGGCCCCTAGGCTGTGAGATCGTGGTTGGGGTGTCTTGGCACCCTATGGGAAAAAAAAGATACAGGAGACAAAAAAGGGAGCCTGATAGTGCAGTATGTCAATAGTATGTGTGTAGAGAAATCAATTGATTGAAAGGGCTACTCACAAAGGAGGGTTGCAAGGGGCAACCGACCACAGGAAGCAGGTGGAGACCATAAACCCGACTCCACTCGGGGTGGTCCTGGACGGACCTGGTTGCGGTCGCTCTCTTAGATGAAAAAGGATGGACAAAACATTAACCGTGGTAAAACAACGGGTGTTCTGTCACCACCCCTCGGACAAACATGTACGGGGGTATAACTATGCACAATAAGGGAAAGAGGCGCCCTGATTTGAATAAAAGCTTTTAAAACCAGTTTAAAAACGAAAAAGAAAAATGAGGTATCTTACCTCAATGACGAAATCTCTGTAAACTTACAAAAGATTTTTATTTGAGCACAGGCAACGCGTTTCGCGGGTCTGAGCCCGCTTCCTCAGGCCAATACAGTGCCAAATGACAGAAATCATGTAGCATAGGGAGCCTCCCTAGCTACTATGCTACATGATTTCTGTCATTTGGCACTGTATTGGCCTGAGGAAGCGGGCTCAGACCCGCGAAACGCGTTGCCTGTGCTCAAATAAAAATCTTTTGTAAGTTTACAGAGATTTCGTCATTGAGGTAAGATACCTCATTTTTCTTTTTCGTTTTTAAACTGGTTTTAAAAGCTTTTATTCAAATCAGGGCGCCTCTTTCCCTTATTGTGCCTTGGCTGCGAGGGTCACCAAGGGGAGGCAAGGGAAGTGTTGTGAACATGAAAAAGGTCTGAAACTCCGAGATAACATTCAAAAAAATATGTTTTCCATACAGTTATTGTATTTGCTTTTGTGCACAAGTAATATTGTCTGTCCCCAAAGTACAGTTTACCTGCTCTGAAAGCTGCCATTGCATTTTAATCAAGCTGCTTTTCATTATTTATATATTAAAATCTTCTAGTGATCTCTTCTGAACTGTGTGTGTGCTTGAAGCACAGAGAGTTCCTTTTCAGTTGTTACACACAATGGCCTCAATTCACTAAGATCATGCTGGTGATAAGGCAAGAGAAAACTTACCACCACACATTGGGCTTGATTCACTAAACTGTGATAACTCATAGCACGGCCACACTAGCGTTTTTGCGCGCAATCGCGAATTTCCGTGTGCAATCGCAAACTTTTGCACGCAAAAATTTGCGACTGCGAGCACAAATTTGCGATTGCGCATGAAAACGCTAGCGCGGCCGTGCTATGAGTTGTCACGGTTTAGTGAATCAATCCCATTGATCGGTATGTTCAGTGTTAATTCACTAAAGAAGCTTGCCTTAATAAGGTGTAGAGATTTTCACAGTAAGAGAGTTATCTTATCACTTCAGTTTTTAAGTTACCTCCTCTGTTGTTATTTTTACATGAAGTTAATTAACCACTTCGCCATATCTGGACGCATATATCCGTCCAGATAGGCAGTGGTGCTGCAGCCGTGTGGTGCTCGCGATCGGGCGCGCGCCCCTGCGCGCGCCCCCGCTGCCTCCCGCTGCCCCCCCGATCAGTGAATGGGAATATAATTCCCATTCACCGATCCAAGTCCCCGGCAGAAATACCGACGCTTTCTCATCAGAGAGCGTGGTATTTCTGCCCCCAGGAAACAACTTCTCTTCATTTTAGTTCCTAGATGCGACATCGTTCGCATGTAGGAATTTTTTGAATGTGGCCATCTTGTGGCCAAATAGTAAACTGCACCCACATACCTGTATTGAATAAAAAATACATTATATTACATCTAAAATTGGCTATTTACCCCCCAAACTAAAATTACCCAAATACATTTTTGTATTAAAAAAATAATTAAAAAAATTACAATTAAAAAAAAAAAAAACTACATAAATAGTTACCTAAGGGTCTGAACTTTTTAAATATACATGTCAAGAGAGTATCTTATTACATTTTTTAAAATTATAAGCTTGTAAATAGTGATGGACGCAAATTGAAAAAATGCACCTTTATTTCTAAATAAAATATCGGCGCCATAAATTGTGATAGGGACGTAATTTAAATGGTGTAATAAGCAGGACAAATGGGCACATAAAATGCATGGGTTTTAATTACTGTAGCATGTATTAATTTTAAACTATAATGGCCAAAAACTGAGAAATAATGATTTTTTTTCCATTTCTATCTTAATCTTCCTGTTAAAATGTATTTACAGTAAAGTGGCTCTTAGCAAAATGTACTACCTAAAGAAAGCCTAATTAGTGGCGGAAAAAACGAGATATAGATCAATTAATTTTGATAAGTAGCGATAAAGTTATTAGCGAATGAATGGGAGGTGAACATTGCTCGGATGCATAAGATTTTCGAAGCTGTAGGCTGAAGTGGTTAACAGTCTGTCTTTAACTTTAGAATTCTGTAGTTATTTTAAGGATTGAAAAGTTAACTTTAGAGATCTCACATTAACTTACAGACAAAAGAGTTAACTTTAGGTTTGCCTGAGGTAAAATGTTTCCTGAACACTACATGCCTTATCACCATGGTGATAACTCTAGAAACAGCTCAGAAACGTTATTAAAGACAGGAGATAAGCTCAGTGAATTGAGGCCAATGTAACAACTGAGGAATGTAAACAAAAGATACTGTAATCTCCACTTCGGATTGGATCCTAAGCTGAAGGGGCTTTCCATGGCAAGACAAAGTGCTGTGGTTAACTTTTTGAATGCTGTTCTGCTACAATTCTTGTTTATGCTAGTAGGTTTAAGGCTGTAAGGAAAATTTTAGAGCAAAGAAGAAATGCTGAGTTTTAGATCACTTTAAGGGGACCCCATCAAAGTTTTGCGGGGGGGGGGGGGCATGATTTGTAGTTATGCCCCTGCACATGGGGGTTGATTCACAAAGCAGCGTTTTTAACCTATTGATTTACACTGATTATATTACAGCACCATGCTTATCCTCCCGACCGCTGTTAGAATCTGCCTTGACAGTTTTGGGGTTAGTTTGTATTACATAAGCCGCTTGTAATAGGATATGGCTCATCCTGTAAAACACTGTATACACTTAGCTAAAAATACCCATTCATGGCATTACTATTAATGTTTAAAGTGAACCCGAGTTGAAAATAAACTGATGAGATAAACAGTTGTATTTATCCTCCTACCCCTAAAAATGACTTTTTTAGACATCCTAGGATTTTTATTTTATATTTAAACATTTAGAAAGTAGATTGAATGTTTTGTTGTCTCTGCTCAGTTGCTGTCTATTAAGTGTCCCTAAATGAAAAAACCATGAACTATATTGACCCTTTTCTCTCTCCCTCTGCTCTCAGAAATATGTAGAAAAATGTAATTTGTAGAAAATATGTAGAAAAATGAAATATGTAGAAAAAATTGCTTATCAGTGATGTTTACTATGTATATTCCTGATACGCTCCTGACAAGACAGAAACGGTCACTTCCATGGCTAGAAATTAACTCTTTCAGGCAGCAAAATAAAATGAGTAAAACAGCCTGGTTATTAATATGTTTAGTAAACATGTCTATCTCATCATGTCACATGTCGCCTTGGGTACACTTTAAGAATTGGCTTTATAGATGAAGCAGCTTGGGTGCTGAATTTAGAAGATTTGTAATACCCAGTTTAGCATAAAATCCCAGTATGCGTACAGTAGTTGGATACCGTTCATTATACATATTCCAGTGTTCAGCATTCAGTTCCGGGGAGACACTTCTCATGTAATGGTTTTCTGAATCCTGCGTAAAGACATAATGCATGTGGACATTAGCGCTGTCCCTATCCCTGCATCCCTCTTCTTCTCTAAACTGCTTGGATTAAGACTTTTTTCCTTTATGTTTCATTACTGATATGTTAAACATAGCCTGGGGGCTGCACACAGAGCCCTGATCTCCACCCTGACTTCAATTAAGAGCACATCCTGCTGGACTATCTTTATCACTGAAATGCATGGCTGTCTCTATGTGTTTTCAGTCTGCATTTATGCTAACAAAGCAGAATGCCCTTGTTTATTAGAATATAAAAGTATATTTTACTTATGCATGCTATAAAGCTAATTATGGAAAGATTGTGTGGGCAGTCCTGGTGCCCCTGATAATACCCAGCCTACGCCATCAGGCCTGACAATAGGCTGGTAGGGGGTCCTAGTTAAAGGCATTTAGCCTGAAGTAGGAAATACAACCCTTCTGACCAAGACATTCAGTGAGAAAGACGTCTTCAGACACGTGTATGAAATGTCTTATAACACTTCATCAGCTAGATCTGGTACTAAGGAATTGTGATGCTGGATTTAAGTCTGTCATGGTCAGGGCTGTTTTTGGGCACAGGCAGCCCAGGCAAAGGCATGTTCTAAGTGTACAGAGCACAATACTGCATTAGTATTGGCTAGATAGTGTAATAGTTAAGGGCTCTGACACGGGTGACCTAGGTTCAAATTCTGACTCTTCCTGTTCAGTAAGCCAGTACCTATTCAGCAAGGTGTCCTTGGGCAAGACTCCCTAATGCTGCTCTTGTCCTAGTGGCTGCAGCTCAAGCACATTGGGTCCGCCAGGAGAAAAGCATAATATAAATGTTGGCCAGGGGAGGGGGAAGAAAAAAAGAAAAAACGTTGGCACTGCAGCTATGACAGCTGACGCTGGAAGGGTCTAGGCAGGGTGACACACACTCTTCACCTGCTCTGGTGCAGGCTGCATGCTCTGATCAATAATAAAGAGCAGATATACAAAATAAAGAGAAGGAAGGCCGATCGGCACTGCAGGTGCTTTATTCCATTTGCAGGCACAGTGACAGTACAAAAAATGTAAAGATAAAACTATTCACATATCATGTTAAGGAGAGTGGTGTGGAGGTGCGGTGGGTGCCAGGGGATGATGCCTGACGGCCGTTTCGCGCTATCAATGCGCTTCAACGAAGGCATCCACCGCACCTCCACACCACTCTCCTTAACATGGTATGTGAATAGTTTTATCTTTACATTTTTTGTACTGTCACTGTGCCTGCAAATGGAATAAAGCACCTGCAGTGCCGATCGGCCTTCCTTCTCTATAATATAAATGTTATTTCTCTTGTATTCATGTTTCAGGCAGTCACACTACAGTATATTCCAACTTTTGCAGTGCCCCTATGATGTCTTTTAAATTTGCAGTGTACTGGTATTGTGATCTTTGGCTGCTGCTACTTCACCCATCCGCTCCCCCTTTCTTTCCAAAGAGTGTGCATGTGTATGAGAATAAGGGTAAGGTCACAGGTTGTAGTGTCTGGGGTGCCAAATAGGTCAGAAATGGTTACGGGCACAGAGCACCATTAATTTAACTTCAGTGCTGGAGAACCTGCCCTGATCCTCCCCCCCCCCCCCCCCCACACACACACATACATACAAAACACCAAAAGCAGGTACCAAGACTGCATATCAATTTCAACCCTGATCATTTTGCTGGTTTCAGCAGTCAAATTTCAGCACTGTACGTCTTCATCTAGTGATCCTTTTGGAGCCTTTTATCTTAGGGGTTGAAGGGGAGTCAGGAACTTGCAGATTGGGGATAATTAGTAAATTGAGGGGAATTGGCTTTACATTAGAGGGCTCACATGGGTGGTGGTGGAGAAGCAGAGGCAAAGGGCTTAATGTAGAGAGGAGATCGCTAGGGCATGAAGGGTTAATAACTCATAATTATCAATAGGTATAGGACTTCTGGCATAAAACACTTACAATGAATTACAAAGTCAGTGATTAGCACAACAGAAATTTTCTCTCTCTTGGGTCGTTCATTAAGAGCTCCTCATGGATATGGAATGGGGTTCAGTAAAAAAAAAAAATAGTGCACATGTGCAAAATGTATACACCATAAAGTGCTAATTTCATAGACACAAACAACATAAGTAAAGTGCTACATCCTGTGCTGGATGGTGCGCAGTACTGATGTGCATAGTGTATAGAGCTGGCTTTGTTAACCAGGGTTCCTTGAGAACTTTGCAGAGGTTTCCTGGCATTTTCCCTTTCTGTGACAGTGGTGGGCAGGGAGAATTCCAAAAGTATCTCTGTGTCCTCTTCACTCGTATGATTTCCCCAAATATTTGGTGTCGGTGTGGGGGAAGTATAATGCAACACACTAATAGGGGATACTTTATAAAGAAGCACTGAATTAGGGGTAAGAATAATAAGGAGCACATTAATAAAACTAAGCACTAGAATAGGGAGACAGCATAATGAAGGGCACTATAATTAGAGGGTAGTATAATAAAAAAGTACCATTATAGGGGAGCAATATAATTGCAGGAGCTATAATAAGAAACACTAATGTGTGGTACTGTAATAGGGGACATTGGCCCTTGTTCAATTCTTTTTTTCTCCCAGGTGATATTTTCATACCTTGTCACCAGCAAATGCCACCAGCAAGCCTGAATACATTTAGAATAATTTTGACAGCACTTGACAGTATTTTTTCACATACTTTTAGATACTTTTTCAGTTGCAAAGTCCTAAAAAGTTATCTTAAAGCGGAATGAAACCCAGCATTTCTACTTTGCTGTAATACATTATTTACAGCATATTATATACAACCAGCATTTTTTTTTTACTAGAACTGCATTCAAAGGGTTAACACAGGCTTTAGAAGCTTCCCTTCCAGCAGAGCTGGCCTCTTCCGAACTTTACATAATGTTATCTTGTGTTTAATTGTATAAAGTAAGAAATGTAAACAAAGCCTTGTCTCACACTGCTGGGTCCCCTGAACAAAGTCAGCCAAGCATAAATGCTTTCTGATGCTTTCTGATTAAGTTAGAGGATGAATGAAGCAGTTATAAATAAAATGCAAAGTCAGCTCTCAGAGTAAAATAAATCTACTTTAGGAACGTATAATTTCTAAATGAATAATAATACTTATGCACAAAAGCAAATATGCTAACCGTATGGCATATAAAAAGTAGGAAAACATGTTTTTTTTTAATATTATGTCAGGGTTTTATACCGCTTTAAACAGAAGATGAAAAATTATCTCCTAGGCAAAAACTTAGGAGAAAAAGTTAATTGAATAAAGGTGACTGTAAGGAAGAAACATAGAATGGGTGATAAACAACAAGACTGTTACAATAAACAGACACACCCATTTTTTAAGATCATGCCTCCTGCAAAATAAAGAACCACCCCTGCCGTATATACAGGGTACCTTGAGATCCAAAAATTATGTGAAGGGTTCCTCCAGGGTAAAGAGGTTGAGAGAGACTGGTAGAGGGTATAGATACATCACACAATGGGGACTGGGAGAGCCAGAACATCTATTAGCCGCTTTTGCAACAGACAGGTACACTGGTAGTGCAGCGTCAGGTCGCCAATAGCGAACACTTCCAGTTTCATGTCACGCACTGACAACTCGTGCATTTAAGCCCTCCTTCCAGTTGCGGCGCATCAGGTTTCTGTAGCTTTCTGTGACAGACGCAATATCAGTGGATCTGTCTATATATTTACAAAGGGTTGCAGCATACAACTCAAAAAGGAGTAGTAGGAGCTCTTGTTCATGCTTTACAGCATTGGTAAATGCATTCAAGTTTGCCGGCTATGCCACAGTGGCACCCATCTGGTGAATCCTACTGTAACCGTGCTCTTTATTTTTCTAGGGAAAGTGCCAATAGCCTAAGAATCAAACAAAAGGGATAAAACAAAATCTTTTTTTCTTTTTTATCTTATTTCTTTTTCGTGCATTTTTGCATGGTTGTTAAGCTTGAACGCATTTACTAATGCTGTAAAGTGCAGCTAGCCCTATATTTTATATGGAAATTAGGCACTCCTTTGCGTCATGCATACACTGCCTATAGCTACTTGGTTTGTGCTGCTTTGCCTCCCTTGATATACAGTATATCATACAGTAAAGTCTCGGCTATCCAGAACTCAGGCATCCGACAGTCTCAACCAACCGCCATGCTGCCTGTGGGGGAGAATGGGGGCACTCCTTTCCTGTGCTGCAAAGCAGTGCACAGCAGAAACAACATACAAATCCTCCGGGCGCCAAGTCACTCCTGTAGCTGCTAGTTGCGTCCATGTTGCCTCCTGGCATGTCACCTGACCCGCAGTGAGTCACATGCATGCTTCAGCAGCCATACAGAGAGGATGTAGCAAAGCAGTTGGGAGCTGCAGGGGTGAAGAGGACCAGCATACTGAGGAATTGTAAGGTGTTCATGCAGCGCAACGCTCTGCAATTCATATATGGAGGAGAATAGTGTTATTTTGTGCCCGGTTGGTTGAATTCTCAAGCAACCGATATGCACACATATCCAGCATCAAGCAATCTCGTCCCTCCGGATATTAGGGACTTTACCGTACATATATACAGTATATGTATATGGACTCTGCTCAGGGCCGGTTCTAGACTGTTTGCTGCCTGATGCAAACTTGTAATGAACGCACAGCACCCAACAATTTTTTACTACTCGTTATAGCTACTGTGAGCCCCCCCCCCCCCAAAAAAAACGCCCTCAGTATAGGTGTCCCCAGTGTTGGTAGCTAGGTACAGTTGCCCAAAGTATAGAATAGCCAGGTACAGTTGCCCCCAGTATAAGTTGGCCAGGCATTCTCTTCACTTCCTGTTTCTGCCTGTTGCTGCCCCCAGACTTGGGGAAGTCGCCTCACTTGGCATCATGAGCAGACCAGGCCTGATTCTGCTAACGGCAGCAGGAGTTTTAGTAGGCAAATCTATTGTTTTTACATGTATCTCTCTTGCACTTTTAATTAGGGCTTTAATAACCCAATTAATTTTGTAATACAGGTGTTGAAAATTAATAGCAAGGTCTCCCGCCCTGTGCAGCTCATTACTCCTGCAGCAAGAAAGGAGTCTCATTCTGGACAGTCTCAGGGAAATAGCAGTCCTAGTAAAGTACACACCGTACTGTTGTTAAGACTACAAAGAACAGCAGTTTGAGGTTACTGTCTGTTTTTAGACTGGCTGCAGACTGAAATGCAAAGATGCTGCCCCTTTGGCCTTGGAATGCCCTTCCAAATACTCGTTACCTGTTCTCACTTCTTCCATATCTGCAGGCACTGGGGGCTGAGTCATCTGAAAAGCCAATACTGTATTTTAGTTTGTTTACAGACATCCCTCCAGCCACTAGGTGACCCTAATGAATAGAAAGCAGATGGCCTCTCAATGAATTACAATGGACAATGGGTCTACTTTCTACTGAAAATTATGGTTAAAGTGAACCAGAGGCGAAGCACCCTCATGTATTTTACCATATACAGTATATCAGTGGGAACATTAGAGAAAACACCTACCCTGCTCTCCGTTTCATCCTCAGTGTTAATAGTGTCTGTTGTCAGCTGTGATAAGAATCCCTGACTGAGAATTCAGTCTGGCTTTGCCGGGAATGATTTTAGCTGAGTCATTCTAACAGAGCCACAAGGGGGCAGGCTTGGGCTTGAAAAGACTAAGTCAGATTAAACAGAGAACAATGAAACAAAGAGCAGATTAGGTGTTTACTGTCATGTTCCCACTGATTTATAAGGTAAAATACAAGAGGGTGCTTCGTCTCTGGTTCTCTTTAAGCTGCCAGGTTAGTGCTAGATGTATGAAAATGAAGTCCTGGCTCTGTAGATCACTCTGCCCCCTGTGCCTGTGAATTTGGACCAGCAGGGAACCAGTAGTGAAAATCTGGAGGATCTTTCAGAAAGCCAAAGGGGGGATTGTTATTGTTCGTGCCATTATTCTTTAGCTTTTAACCACCCTGGCGTTCTGATTAAATCGCCAGGGTGGCTGCGGGAGGGTTTTTTTTAAATAAAAAAAAAACTATTTCATGCAGCCAACTGAAAGTTGGCTGCATGAAAGCCCACTAGAGGGCGCTCCGGAGGCGATCTTCCGATCGCCTCGCCCAGAATAAACAAGGAAGGCCGCAATGAGCGGCCTTCCTTGTTTTGCTTATATCGTCGCCATAGCGACGAGCGGAGTGACGTCATCGACGTCAGCCGACGTCCTGACGTCAGCCGCCTCCGATCCAGCCCTTAGCGCTGGCCGGAACTTTTTGTTCCGGCTGCGCAGGGCTCAGGCGGCTAGGGGGGCCCTCTTTCGCCGCTGCTCGCGGCGAATCGCCGCAGAGCGGCGGCGATCAGGCAGCACACGCGGCTGGCAAAGTGCCGGCTGCGTGTGCTGCACTTTATTTGATAAAAATCGGCCCAGCAGGGCCTGAGCGGCAGCCTCCGGCGGTGGTGGACGAGCTGAGCTCGTCCAGACCGCTCAGGAGGTTAAACAAGACTTGTACAAATATACTGTACATTGAAGTGAACCCGAGGTGAAAATAAACTGATGAGATAAACAATTGTATTTATCCTTTTACTCCTAAAAATTACCTTTTTTAGATATCCAATAGTTTTATTTTATATTTAAACATTTACACAGTAGAATAAATGTTTTGTTGTCTCAGCTCAGTGGCAGCCTATGTATTAAGTGTCCCTAAATGAAAATACATGAACTATTGACTTATTTTTTCTATCTCTCCCTGCTCTCAGAAGTTGAATTCTGCCAGTAAATCTTTTATGGCTGTAATTTGCGCATCAGTGATGTTTACTATATTCCCAAACAAGACAGAAGCTGTCAATTCCATGCCTAAAAATTAACTCTTTCAGGCAGCAAAATAAAACAAGTAAAACAGCCTGGTTATTAGTATGTTTTGCACTGAACATACACGTTTATCTCAGGTCACATGTTGCCTCGGGGTACACTATAATGGCAAACAAAAATGGAATTTCTCCTTATGTGCCATGCCTATATCCCTGCACAGCTGTCACTATTCACCAAGGCTTGATCACGATAAATGACATCACTCCTTTGCTTGTCACGTTAGCGCGCTCTTCACAGTTTATGATTTTAAGATTACAGATCTGACCCTGCGGTTGCAAAGGGCTGAGATGTCAGGCCACACAGAACAATCGCAAATTAATCCTGGATTTCTGGCCAATCTATTCCACCCTGTAATGGGTTTAAGCTGTAATCTGTTTTCTGCACTTTAATGAATATCTACTTCATTTTCCAGGTCTACGAGCATCCATCTATGAAAGAGCTGGCCCTGAAAGTCACCGAAGATGAACTGAATCTTGCAGAAACCCCGCAGAAATATCTTAAGCGCATCCTTCAGCAAAACGGCTACCAAACAGACATCGAGAAACAAGTCCTGAATTACCTCAATTACAACAGCAACCACTTGTCTATGTTTGCAAGGCCAGGGATGGTTTAATGTTGACCTTTTCAGCAAACATGATTTCTTTTAACTAAATCCACAACACCTTTTATCCACGATGTATTATTGTTACTGTACCATATACACTGCATTATACAGGGTGTCCTGTAGGGGGCAGTGCTGCCTATTTAGCTTTGCCCAAAGAAACAGCACAAAATCAAGTGAATAAACACAGAAGAGCAGTTGTTTTTCTTCATGCCTGTTAATATGCAGAATTATGAGGACATGTGTGAATGCTTCCAGTATCTGTCTTCTCAGAATTACAGAGGAAATTAAATACATTAAACAAGGGTTCTTACGCTGGATTTAATGTATGTGATTAAACAACAGGTGCATGTGCTAATTTGCAGTCACAAGAGCTTTTCCAATTGTTTATTTATCATTACACGGAAATACAGATTGTTTTCGACACATCTATGTTTCTTCTAAACTCGAGGGCCAATTGATAAACAGAGGGTAGATAAGGGGGAAAGTAGGCAAGGCTGGATCCTCCTCTGCAACTATTCACAGCTATATACAAGTGATTCTAGGGTACAGTAGTATATCGTAGTGCCAGAATCTGCCAAGAAAGGCAATCAGGGGGTTGGTGCTCAATGTTGGCTTTGAACGTTTTCAGAAAGGTTTCTACAGGGGAGCATAGTTACGGTAACTATGTTAATTAACATAGTAGCGGCCGCTATTGAATTATTGTGGTCCCGATACTTTACAGGACGACCCGCATTGAAAGTTACGCGCGTTTCTATGTAAGTAATGTGCGTAACTAAGGAAGGCTAGCACTGCTATGTTAGGCGTGCATAGTGGGCGCTTTTCTGTTTAACGACCGCCCCCTCACATTGAGCTGCGCTGCTAATGAATCAAGGCCCTGGACATTTACACCGCAAATGCCTCAACAGATGACAAAACGACCACTTTATAGAATGGTTGGAGTTATAAGTGGATGTTATTTAAAGCCGACATGTGCACAGATGTGATACTGATGGTAAGGTTGCATGTTAACCATCCTTACTACCCTGTACACCATGCTGCCTTGTTAAATTGCAGCTCTATACAGCCTCAAGGGATCCCCAAAATTGCCTCGACTTCTGTGTACAAGACAAAGAAGATGCTTATCCATCCTGCAGGACTATCAGGGAGGTGTCTGATCAGTCCCAGCATCATTCTGCAGCATGGCAATGACCCCAAACACGCATCCCAAACCATAAAACACTATCTCCAATGAAAAGAAGAACAAGGAACTGTGCAACAGATGGCATGGTCCCCGCAGAGCCCTGATCTGTACATCACTGAGCTGGTTGTCTGGATTACTTGCAGAAGCAGATAAGACACACAGCGTCTGCAGGCCAAGCTCTCCTGGATTCTCAGAACAGGCCAACACATGACACATGCTAACGGCAAGGAGGAGTCAGACCAAATCATTCGTTTTTCTTAAGTTTCTTATTTTTTTATTTTTAAAGTATTCTTTCCAACTTTTTGATAAATGGGAAAGGTTTTTGTTTAAAAACTTTTTAGCAATAGCATGGCCCAACAAAACCACCAGGTATAATAATTCATATGTGTGCACCTCTAACACACACTGCAATGGTCACAGAAGAATGCATTGGTTCAGACTCGCAAGCTCCGCTCAGCGCAGGAAGCAGATCCTAATGTTAAAAATTCAGATCCACTTACACTAGCTAAAACAAAACGGATCACAGAGTCCTAACTTGCTGAATTTTTTCAGTATGAGCAGATGTGATGCCCATAGCCATGGTGTAACACAGCCAACCCTGGGTCGGACGCAAACGGCGGTAAAAAGGAGTGGAGTAGATCCAGAATTGTCCGCTCCTCTCTGTGCCAAATGGATCCAACACAAAAGGGAACTGAGTGTTAGTATAAACACTTGCAGTAGTTAATACATTAATCTCATGTTATTTCTTAATTCATATAGACCTATGCATAAGACCTGAAAGAGAGACAGCTGAGGATCAAAGATGGATAGAGGAGATGGTTAAAGAATAGGGACTGGTCACACAACAGGGACAGTTGTGACATATGTATTTTCATACCACTAATTCTTTATGATCAGTTACTGTATGACTTGTCAGATAGTGAAGGACGAAACTGTTCACTGGTGAACAATCAGTGCTAATCGTTTGCATTTAACGTGACCTTTACGCAATGCTCGTATTTACCCTATACTTTTCCATGGTCACAATACAATAGAGAGGTATACAAGAGGTGAGCTCTACTATATAATATATATTTTTGTATTTCCTGAGGACAGTGTGTTAGGAATAGAAAGGGTCAATGTACAAAAAAAGGCAAAAATATTCCTTAAACAGCAGCACTCCAATAATCAGGGATTACCTGAAAACAACCTAACATCCATCCATGTAAGGTTTCAAAATACATATAACTTTATTAATGTTACGCCAAAAACACAGATATATAAACTTTAAAAACAAATAAAAATACAGGGACCAAGAGGTCCACACTACAGATATAGCAGGTATAAAGCAAGAACAGTATATCTGTAGGCAGAGCTAGCATCCCCCAAGAAGGGCTAAGAAAGCCCTCAATAGGGTATGACCCTCAGGGATAAGTCAGTTACAGACTCAGTACAGTGATGAAACATGACAAAGCAATTGAGGAAAACATTAAAAATAATAACACAAACTATCTTTTTTGTCATGCTGATTTTTGGCTTCAGTAGTATTTGAGTTACACCTGAAACAAACATGCAGCCAGTGCAGTCAAAATAGATTTGGAACACCTGATCTGCGTTCTCTATTGGGGTCAGTGGATTCAGCGAGAATTAGAGGAAGACTGTCACTAGCCACGCAAGTGACACATCTTAAAAGGAAATAAAATGGCTACCTCTATATCTCTCTCCCTACAGGCTCCCTTTCATTGTAACCTTCCATATTAAGTATCCTCTCTACAGTGTGTCTTGTCTTTAACAGTCAAGTCTTCAATCTTTCCTTATAGTTCTATTTTCTTACATTGTTCCAAGCAGTCGACTTCTGCTCCAGAGGACGTCTCTACTTAGGAGGAGAAGAAAAAAAAACATAATTGCGAAGATAGGTGAGGAGGATGAAATTGCGGTCACTGTGGAAAAGCATCCGCGTGTAATAAACAGAAGTTACTAGAGAAAAGAATCGATAAGCAGAGGCTCTGACAAGTCTCCCCATTCACAGGACATCATTGTACAGCTGTGGAGCACTGCTGACTGCATTCATCTCCTAGGAACTGTAGGACACTGCCGAGAGCCAGATCTGCTAGGGAGCACTGACTGCCGGTGAAGCAGGAATACAATGCAAACTTATCCGGGTTTATTTGACTTAACTAACGACATTTCTTGGTAAACTAGCAAAAGAGGATATGCATGTCATCACAACTGTGTTTGTAACCATTATATACTTGTTAAGGAGCTCATACATCCACCCACTTGGCGGAAGATCAACCATTCGGTAATAATTGTTACCGATTATTCAGTATTAATTATCGGCTGATAATTATTACCCAATCAGATGAAAGTGGGTGCTGGGAAATGTATGCCGGATCGATGATGCGATCAATTTTAGGCCGAGCATGTCGATCGGACATGCTGCAAGATGTTGGGTAGTTGTGGTCGATCGGGTGCGTGGCTGTAATGGTGATAAGAAACGAACGCGATGGAACCCCTGATGCTATCCCCCTAATGTCCAATGTGCACCCCAATCACGTGTACGTTGGCAACCAGGAAGTGGGGCATGTATGGACGGAGGACGGAGCCAGTGGCGGACATGGACAGGTAATGTATAGCACACTGGGCACCAGGGGACACACTGAACCACGGAAGCAGAGTCACAAAGCCCATTCCAGATTGATTTCAGCCTGAAATTGATCATGAATCGGCCTGCGGTGTGTGGGCAGACGACAGATCTCTCTCGAATCAGATTCAATTAGAGAGATTTACCTCTTAGTCAAATCTGCCCATCATTGCCTGATGTATGGCTACCTTTACAGCCCAAGGGGATTTTTAGGCTACATTCCTTGTTCTCACAGGCAGCAATCCTGGGCCTACAACGCTTACTGAGGAAGCCTATGAAATTTTGTAGTCCAGTCTGTAACTGGGAAGCAAACAGAAGCGGTTTTGAAGATTGGTGCACATCATTCAATATTTGGATGGTTGGCAACACTTGTCCAAATATGTTTACTATATACCTATACTTGTAAAAGCAAGTATAGGTATATAAGGGGGGGGAGGGGCTGGGTGAGCGTCACTAGTTACTTACGGAGTACTGCTGATCCCCCGTCCATATGGGAACCACCATCTTCTCCACAGAGAGGCCGCATCTGCCACAATTCCAAGCCACCAGCTAAGTGTTGCACATAGGAATGGGGGCCAGATGATCAGCACCCCGTAGGTAAGTAGTGACACTCACACAAACCTCCCTTACGTGGGAGGTTCATTTAAAAAAAAGTATTTGATTATTTGCAGGTGCTCAGTTCCTTTTAACTAATTCTTTTCAAAGGTGTACCAAATGAATGTGGGTTAACATTTAAAAAGGCACATCAACAACATAACATAAAGTGTAATTCAATATTAAATAGTAAAGTTCCTCTTTAATCCTTGAAAGTGAAGTTAACCCTCTGCACGTCATCATGTTTTAGCTGACGATTATCACAAAGTAAAAACGGGGACTAGAAAAACATGGATGTCTACTCTTCTTTGCTCAAAAACAGGGACTATATCTACGGTACGTAGTATAATATACGTAGTATAAGCTGAAGAGGTTGTTTGGACAGTGTTTTGCTATTAAAGAAAATATGAGGGTTGCTGAAAAGGTCTAGATTGGATGTAGAATGGAAAACCCCAGAGCTATGAGATTCATTCAGTATTCCACATACTTTCCAAACATCACTTCTTCACAGTTATTTCTATCTTATATTCATGATTTCCTTTGGAATTTTCTTCAGCAAGAACAGGAATTCACCCTGGACCATAATTCAGAACTTGAAAATTCTTCACTGTTGAATGAAACGGTACTGTGGATAGCCTGCACCACAACCCTGCAAAGTGACACGTTATTCTCAGCTACAGTGACGAAATTGCACTCAGACTTTGGAATAAGGGTCTGGCTGAAAACTTTGCAGCACACCTCTGTGAACTTAGCTAGGGATGTCTTTTTTTATTAGTTTTATACATAGTACAACAACACAGGAAAAACCTATGATTTAGACAAGGAATACAAACACATCATTCCTAACAAGGAAGGTAAAAATAAAATAAAAAACACATACTGAAGGTGCACTGGGTGTATCTGTCATGGAGTGTGTGTGTGTGTGTGTGTGTGTGTGTGTGTAAGGGGGGGGGGGGGAGAAAAGCATCCCACTATGTAGTCCATACAGGGGCAATAAGGGCATACTACCAAAGCAAGTCAACTGACACGCTAGTACAAGAATATACCATGCAGGTCCATCCACTTGGACCAAACTTTATCAAACTTTTTCAGGATCTTTCTAAAATCATAAACTTGTCTTAAGGGTCAGTAATTACTGGGCAGTATAGGCTTCCCAATTTCTCACCATTTGGGGGGGGGGGGGGGGTCACCCTGGTTCCACCTCAGGATAATAGTCTTAACAGCATAGTGGGCAAGATTCCTAAATAATAGGCTCTTGGGTTCGACCTTAACATTAATGATGCCCATCAGATAATTCCACGGACCTGTTGGAAGGGTATGATTTGGGAACAGCCTCTGCATCTCCGCTTGCACCTGCAACCAGAAGGGCAACAACTAAGGCACCGCCACAAAATATTGAATAAGTCTGCACCCAACAGGCCCCATCTATTACACACGGGGGAGAAGTCTTTTTTGAACTTGGTAATGAAGCGAATACCGAGGTACTTAATTTCCAGAGTGCAAATAAACTTGCTCCCTGGCCTCTCCAGGGGGGTTATTGGGTCTAAGGTTAATATCACCAATTTACCCCAGTTGATTTTAAGGCGGAGAGTAACACCCAAATCATTCAATTAAATCAAGGGACATCACCAGAGAGGGACCTGGATCCTCGAGATACAGGAGGAGGTCTGCGTATAAGGAGTTTACCTCAGTTACATCCCTATACATTAACATTGCTTCGCATCTCAATTGCCAAAGGCTCTATGGCCAACGCGAAAAGAGATGGGAATAAAGGACAACGCTGACTAATACCCCAGTGTCCTAACCCTTGTGGTAGGACAATATTACAAAGCCTGGACCTATGCTTTTAAACCAAGGGCCAAATCCAAAACACCCGAGGACCTCTCCACTCCACAGAATAAAAGGCCTTTTCCACATCAAGAGGTGCCACAACCCTAGTTGTCATGCATAGTTGAGAGATTCGTCATAAGGTGGCAGATATTCAGATCAGTACTCTTACCAGGTATAAATCCTAACTGATCAGGATGGATCAACTTGGGCAGGACTCTGTTGATACACATTGATAGAATTTTGGCCAGCAATTTATAGTCCTGATTCAGGAAAGAAATGGGACAATAGGAGGGGCACTCAACAAGGTCCTTGCCCGGTTTAGGTATAACCTCAATTATGCTCACTTCTGCCATGGATCTAGGTAGACTCTCCCCAGAATGTGCCTTGTGGAAGATCTGAAGGAGCCTTTGGTGCAATGTTTTGCTGTGCATTTTATAAAAATGCACTGGCAAACAGTCGGTGCCCGAGGATTTATTCAGCGGGGTAGCCTTATGTGCAGCATCTAGTTCCTCCCTGGTGATGTCCGATTCTACAATCTTCACATCCTCCGGTACGGAAGAACAGGGAAAGGTAATAGTGTCTAAATAGACACGGAGCTGAGCCACAGTATAATCTACTTTGGATGCATAAAGTTGAGAATAATAACGTTTAAATACCGTGTTAATTTCAGTGGTAGTATGATCCAGGTTTCCAGTATGATCTCTAGCTAGAGATGTCTTTAAGTAAGATGCACTTACCTAAAGTACGTCGCCAAAGTAACTTAGATATTTGAACTTGCTAACAAAAAAAACAAACAAACAAAAAATATATATTATATATAGCCTCCAAAACTGTATACCCTTCCCCTGCAGATGAGCCCTGTCCCCACCGTTAGTGGACAGCGACACATGCCTTCCCAGTATTAGCGCTGTGGAGCTAAGTGACTATATTTACCTGATCCTGCTGCCTGACATCTCCTCTTCCTCCTAGCAGCCACTCGCTCTGTGCAGCATGCATACAGGCTCTCGATGTCACATGATCGGAAACCGTGTATGCAACACAGAGCGAGTGGCTACTGGGAGGAGGAAGAGGAGGAGTAAGAGAGCTGGATCAGGTAATACAGTCACATAGCTGCATTGAACAAATGCTCTGCAGGTTAGGTGGAAAGGAAGTGCTGGCCCTCATAGCTCCCCTGCCATCTTGGTGGCTATTGTTACACTCCTGCCTGGGTGTATTTGAATGACTGTGGTACAGTTGTCCAGCTGTGTCAGTAGCAGTATGTTGTTCTAAACGTTGCAATCTAAACTGCCAGTAAGTCTAACAGAAATGATAAATAAGAAAAGCATGTGAAGAAACCTTGAAAACCCTTTATGTGTTTGAAGACTGATGTTCATCGTACCTTGTACTTTCACGTTTTTAGAAAGACTGCTATTCACATACTCAAATCCATCACAGTCTCCAGCCCACCACAAAGGGTGCTAGTTATATGGGAATGTACTAGTGGTCAAGGCTTTTATTTTATTAAGAATCTGAGATATTTTGTAAAGCTATTGAAATGATAACAGTTTTGGTGCTAGTCTACTTTAGGGGACCCACCGCAAATCCCCATAGACACTTTCAGCTGGGCTGCAAAACGGAACAAATGTCTTCCGTTTGGTTGTTTAAACCCCCACAAACCTTATATCCCCGGGTAGCTCAGCATGCCCTGTAACAAATTTTGCTGGTTTCGGTAAAAGAAAAGTTTGAACTGACTGTATAGGAGCCGCGGAACGGCCGCAATTTTGGGTCCGTCAGCCATCTTGGTACTGCTCTGCAGGTCGTTTCTTCCTCCTCATTGGAGGGATTGTTAGGTGGGGGCGTGCCAGCTTCTGTTGGCAGCTAACAAACCCTCCAATGAGGAGGAAGAAAAGACCTGCACAGCACAATTAAGATGGACGACGGAACCGAGATTTAGGCCGTTCGGTGGCTCCTACACGGCCAATTTCAACTTTTTGTTACCGAAAACCTCCAAATTCGTTAGAGGACATACTTACCTATCCATGGGTATATGGCTTGTGTGGGTTTAAACAAGCAAACGGAAGACATTTGTTCCGTTTTGCAACCCAGCTGAAAGTGTCTATGGGGATTTGCGGTGGGTCCCCTAAAATAGACTAGCGCCACAGTTTTTACCTGAAAATTAATTTCTGTTTCTACTTCCTGATTCATGGAAGCAGACATATTGTTACCAGTCTGTGCTTTCAAATGAGCTTATCTGCCATGGCAGCCATGTGACACAGGGGAGAGATCAAATTACAACTTCTCCCTGTTTTCCTTGTGTCTTGTGCAAGAGTTCAGGTCCACTTTAAACTCAGATAAAATATCTCTATATTCCTTCGTAGTCACTCACTTCACAAAAAGCTGCTAGTCAACTTACCTCCTCTGTCAAGCTGGAAATAAAATAAGGGTCGTTTCATGGATCTGATAATGACGTTTGACCGACTTTGGAGGGCACTGTTTCTTCTCTCTGTCAGAAGCTGCTCCGACTTGTTTAGTGAAATGCAGACAAAAACAGTCAAAGGCAGTTATATATATATATATATATATATATATATATATATATATATACAGTGGTTTGCAAAAGTACTTAAAGAGACTCCGTAACAAAAATTGCATCCTGTTTTTTTTTAACCTACAAGTTCCAAAAGCTATTCTAATGTGTTCTGGCTTACTGCAGCACTTTATACTATCACAGTGTCTGTAATAAATCAATGTATCTTTCCCCTGTCAGACTTGTCGGCCTGTGTCTGGAAGGCTGCCAAGTTCTTCAGTGTTGTGGTTCTGCTATGAACTCCCCTCTCTGCACACTGCCTGTGTGTTATTTAGATTAGAGCAGCTTCTCTCTTCTCTCTTATCTTTTACAAGCTGGATAAATCATCCTCTGAGCTGGCTGGGCTTTCACATACTGAGGAATTACAAACAAGGGCAAAGCTGCTTGCAGGAAGAAAAGAGCAGCCGGAAACTTCAGTGCATGAGAACAGGGGGAAAGAAACACACAAATGATCTCTTGAGATTCAAAAGGAAAGCTGTATACAGCCTGCTTGTGTATGGATGTATTTTTCTATGTGTGGACATACTGTACATCAACCTACTTCCTGTTTTGGTGGCCATTTTGTTTGTTTACAAACACACTTTTTAAAACAGTTTTTAACCACTTTTAATGCGGCGAGGAGCCGCAAAATTGTGACAGAGGGTAATAGGAGATGTCCCCTAACGCACTGGTATGTTTACTTTTGAGCGATTTTAAAGAGAACCCGAGGTGTGTTTAAAGAATGTTATCTGCATAGAGGCTGGATCTGCCTATACAGCCCAGCTTCTGTTGCTATCCCAAACCCCACTAAGGTCCCCCTGCACTCTGAAATCCCTCATAAATCACAGCCATGCTGTGAGGCTGTGTTTACATCTGTAGTGTCAGTCTCAGCTGCTCCCCCGCCTCCTGCATAGCTCCGGTCCCTGCCCCCGTCCCTTCCCTCCAATCAGCAGGGAGGGAAGGGATGCAGGCGGGGACTGGAGTTCTGCAGGAGGCGGGGAGAGCAGCAGACTGACACTATAGAGATAAACACAGCCAGCTCTGACAAGCTGTTTGTCAGCAGCGTGGCTGTGATTTATGAGGGATTGCAGAGTGCAGGGGGACCTTAGGGGGGTTTGGGATAGCAACAGAGGCTGGGCTGTATAGGCAGATCCAGCCTCTGTATGCAGATAATATTCTTCAAACCCACCTCGGATTCTCTTTAACAATACAGATTCTCTTTAAAGCTTTCCACATTTTGTCATATTACTGCCACAAACATGAATCAATTTTATTGGAATTCCATGTGAAAGACCAGTACAAAGTGGTGTACACATGAGAAGTGGAAAGAAAATCATACATGATTCCAAACATAAAAAAAAAAAGAAACTGCAAAGTGGGGTGTGCGTAATTATTCAGCCCCCTGAGTCAATACTTTGTAGAACCACCTTTTGCTGCAATTACAGCTGCCAATCTTTTTAAGGTATGTCTCTACCAGCTTTGCATATCTAGAGACTGAAATCCTTGCCCATTCTTTGTAAAACAGCTCCAGCTCAGTCAGATTAGATGGACAGCGTTTGTGAACAGTTTGTCAGTTTTCAGATCTTGCCACAGATTCTCTATTGGATTTAGATCTGGACCTTGACTGGGCCAGTCTAACACATGGATACGTCTTGTTTTAAACCATTACATTGTTGCCCTGGCTTTATGTTTAGGGTCGTTGTACTGCTGGAATGTGAACCTCCACCCAAGTCTTTTGCAGACTCCAAGAGGTTTTCTTCTTCTAAGATTGCCCTGTGTTTGGCTCCATCCATCTTCCCATCAACTCTGACCAGCTTTCCTGTCCCTGCTGAAGAGAAGCACCCCCAGAGCATGATGCTGCCACCACCATATTTGACAGTGGGGATGGTGTGTTCAGAGTGATGTGCAGTGTTAGTTTTCCGTCAAACATAGCAGTTTGCATTTTGGCTAAAAAGTTCCATGTTGGTCTTATCGGACCAGAGCATCTTCTTCCACATGGTTGCTGTGTCCCCTACATGGCTTGTGGCAAACTGCAAACGGGACTTCTTATGCTTTTCTGTTAACAATGGCTTTCTTCTTGCCACTCTTCCATAAAGGCCAACTTTGTGCGGTGCACGACTAATAGCTGTCCTATGGACAGATTCCAATACCTGAGCTGTAGATCTCTGCAGCTCATTCAGAGTCACCATGGGCCTCTTGACTGCATTTCTGAACAGCGCTCTACTTGTTCGGCCTGTGAGTTTAGGTGGACGGCCTTGTCTTGGTAGGTTTACAGTTGTGCCATACTCCTTTCATTTCTGAATGATCGCTTGAACAGTGCTCTGTGGGATGTTCAAGGCTTTGGAAATCTTTTTGTAGCCTAAGCCTGCTTTAAATAATAATCCCTGACCTGTCTGGTGTGTTCTTTGGACTTAATGGTGTTGTTGCTCCCAATATTCTCTTAGACAACCTCTGAGGCAGTCACAGAGCAGCTGTATTTGTACTGACATTAGATTACACACAAGTGCACTCTATTTAGTCATTAGCACTCACCAGGCAATGTCTATGGGCAACACTCAGACCAAAGGGTGCTGAATAATTACGCACACCCCACTTTGCAGTTATTTATTTGTAAAAAATGTTTGGAATCATGTATGATTTCCGTTCCACTTCTCATGTATACACCACGTTGCATTGGTCTTTCACGTGGCATTCCAATAAAATTGATTCATGTTTGTGGCAGTAATGACAAAATGTGGAAACCTCAAGGGGACCGAATACTTTTGCAAACCACTGTACATATACCTAAATCTCGGTGACCGCATGACGCCTTTTTTACCTGACTTGAGAAAAGGTGTGTCTGCTGAAGGTAGAGGCTGTGGGAGGACATCGCTGATCGGAGGTGGAATATCCAGAACACAGTTAATAAGCCTGACGCTCCTTATAGGTAAGATGAAGAACTGCAGGCAAGTACAACCTGGTGCCAACCTTCTGCTGGAAAGGGAAGGTTCAGCAATTCAGCAAATAGTGCCACCACCGGTTAAGGTCAAGTATTTCACAGTTCCTAGCAGTATGCCACAAAAGTCAACTGGAATGTGACTGAGATTTAACTCACCTACCCCCCATCCCACCAGACTTAGCCTTTCCAAAAGTGCAGAGGCTAGTATATAATGTGGAGGGGGAAATGTCTGGATTTTCACATCTAGATGTTTACGCAAATCTGAGGACTCACTGCGACTCTGTTTTATTGTTTTAGAAAACATTGACCCAGAATGGGCTTGCTTATCAGGTGCTCTGACTCTGCAATATAGATAGATAGATAGATAGATAGATAGATAGATAGATAGACAGTAGATGGTGGCTGGATAGTGTACTGGTTAAGGGCTCTGCCTCTGACACAGAATCTCGTCTCTTTCTGTTCAGTAAGCCAGCACCTATTCAGTAGGAGTCCTTGGGCAAGACTCCCAAACACTGCTACTGCCTATAGAGCATGTCCTAGTGGCTGCAGCTTTGGAGCTTTCAGCCCACCAGGAGAAAAGCGCAATATACATTTTCTGTGTCTCGTGTCTTTCTCTGACTCCACTGGCTGCATGCTTGTTGCAGATCTGCAACTTAACTACCTGTATATACATGTGTGTATCTGTGTGTGTGTGTGTGTGTGTGTATCTGTGTGTGTATACATGTCAGTGTATATATATGTATGTGTGTGAACATGTGGTTGTGTGTGTATCTGTGTGTGTGTATATACGTGTGTGTATACGTGTGTTTGTGTGTGTATATGCGTGTATACGTGTGTGTGTGCATACATCTATGTGTGTGTGTGTAACTGTGTGTGTGTGTGTGTGTGTATATATGTGTATACGTGTGTGTGCATACATGTATGTGTGTGTGTAAGTAAGTGTGTGTGTATACGTGTGTGCATACATGTATGTGTGTGTGTAACTGTGTGTGTATACGTGTATGTGTGTATAGTATACGTGTGTGTGCATACATGTATGTGTGTGTGTAACTGTGTATACGTGTGTGTGTGTATGTATGTGTGTATAGGTGTATGTATGTGTAACTGTGTGTGTATACGTGTGTGTGTGTATACATGTATGTGTGTGTGTAGCTTTGTGTGTATATGTGTGTGTGTATATACGTGTATATGTGTGTATACGTGTGTGTGCATACATGTATGTGTGTGTATTTGTGTGTGTAACACACACACACAAATGAATAAAGAAGCTGAAATCATTTCTGAAATGTTGCAATGTATGGAGCTGAGCAGAAGGGGTGGCTTTTTCTTAGCAAAAGTAGAATTTCACTTTATATTACTGAAAAATGAGAGTTTTGTTAAGCTCTGATTGGCTGCTGACTGCATCACTATGTTTGCTAGCATGACCCGTGCCGCTGCTGTATTATAATATCTATGCCTGGATTTCAGCCTGTCCAGGTGCTGCTTCACCTCTGTCTAATGCTATTCTGCAAAATATAGGATCAATTAAACAGACTATGGAGTGAAATGCAATGCTAAGGAAATAACCAGGACACAGAGGCACCTGCCCATTCTATCTGGCGTTTCAGCGTGTGTTGGGTTTGTGTAAGCTTGCACATAACATGAACACATAGCTGGCCACTCAGGCAGGGAGACTCTTCACAGCCAAGCTTTGTGTGTCTCTTGGAGGGAAAGGCAGCGGAGGAGCCCTCTGTAAGTAGATGCTGATCCTCCTTCTGGCTGCCTGCAGCACAAGTGATGATGAAGCGGCATAAAGTATACATGGCTTAAGGGAGTGTGTATAGTATGGAGGTGGTGGGGGTGTGGAGGGCTAACCTGCAGCTGTATGCTAATAGGGTGAAAAATCCACTGCCTCCCAACATTAAACAAGCAGCGCTAGGCGCACACATCATTGAGCAAACATAGAGTGCCAAGGATGAACAAAAATGAAATAACATCAATGTACAAACAGCTAGGAGAGGTATGAAGAGTGAAGAGAGGAGGAGGCACCAGCAGCCCTGTGTCCTGGCCATGCTTGTCCTTGTATTTCCACAGCCTGCCAGAAAATGATCTAAACTGTGCAACACCCTTCCTATCCTCAAGCAGATCATCATGTCCAAACCACATATGCCCCAATACACCACACATTGTGAAGACTTGGTCCATTCCTTTACATTACTCTAAGTAACCAACTCCATCTCTGATCAGGCAAAGACTTTCCCTGGGATGGTGTATTATTAACTAACACAGTACATAAAGGAATAACTACAGTTCCAATATAAATAAATGGAAGAATGTCTTACTATTCGCCTGTATCGAATTCTGTGCTCATTATCTATATAGGTTTGTCTTTTGCACCTTATTTATTGTACAACGCTACTAAATAGGATGGGTCTTGATAAATAAAAGTAATACCAAAAATGAATAATATAATTATTATTCTTTTATATTATTATTTGCATATAACGAGTTTTTAAAAAAAAAATATTGGTTAAATTCATTGGACATTATTATTATTTATAAAGAGTATCGTCTTGTCACTACCTCAGAGGGGTTCACAATCTAGTCCCTACCAAAGTCATATGTCTATGTATGTATTGTGTAGTGTATGTATCGTAGTCTAGGGGCCAATGTAGTGGGAAGCCAATTAACTTATCTGTATGTTTTTGGGATGTAGGAGGAAACTCTGCCACCGTGCTGCCCATGGACGTATATATATATATATATATATATATATATATATATATATATATATATATATATATATATATATTTTCCTTCAGCAAAGTTCAATGTGCTATTTTGGTGTCGGTGTAGTTGTGGGGAATGCAGGAAAATATAAGTTATTTAACACCCTTGGATTGTAAGTGGAGAAAAACCTGCGTAC
The DNA here is from genome assembly GCF_040937935.1 of Hyperolius riggenbachi. Taxonomy (NCBI): domain Eukaryota; kingdom Metazoa; phylum Chordata; class Amphibia; order Anura; family Hyperoliidae; genus Hyperolius; species Hyperolius riggenbachi. Next base: position 423,342,475 of record NC_090649.1, on the reverse strand, counting down.
CCACATAACATTAAAGGACAACCGAGGCGACCTTTAAAGTGTAACTGTCGGGCATAAAATAAAAAATAAATTCTTTATTTTTATCTGGTAAACGAGTAATAAGGATTCTAATCAGGCAATTCAAAAGTTAAAATCTCTACTACATTTCTTGTTTATAAATGATCATTCCCCAGTTTACCTGCCTCTTATTTGGTAAGTTGCCACACAAAGGAAGTTGCAGGGCATGCTGGGTTGTCCTTTTTTTGCTTCTGTATTAGGGCTGGTTCAGACGGACGTTTGGAGGCGTTGCGTTTGCTGGCGTCGCGTTCAGCAGCGTTCGTGTGCGTTTGGATGCGGTCGCGTTTTTTCTTCCCCTAGGGGGACATTAGCCGTCGCGGTTAACCTCCCCTGGAAGCTACATGTAGCTTCCAGGGGCTCCTTGAACGCCAGGGAAAATCGGGACCCAAACGGCGCGTTTGTGTAAACGCGCTTGAAAGCTTGGTACAAACGCTCCCATTCACTTGAATGGGAGCGTTTAACACCAAGCCCTGAACGCTGGCTGTAAACGCTCTGCAAACGTCCGTCTGAACCAGCCCTTAGTTAAGTCTGAGGGGAAATAAAGAAGCAAAAAAAAAAAGACAACCCAGCATGCCCTGCAACTTCCTTTGTGCGGCAACGTACCAAATAAGAGTGAGGTGAACTGGGGAATGATAATTTATAAACAAGAAAAGTAAAAGAGATTTTAAATTTTGGATTGCCTGGTTAGGATCTGTATTACTTGTTTACCAGATACAAATAAAGAATTGATTTTTGATTTTATGCCTGACAGTTACACTTTAAAGGTCTTTCAAAAACGATCCATCACCAATAATTATATAAATAATCATTACAGAATAGTTTGCAAAAGACCTCCAAAGATAGCGACCAGAAATATTTGTCTCTTTCATTTCCCTCCCAGCAGCTGTGTTCTGCCCTTGATCGTTGGTTAAACAAGGTGTGTATGAGATCGCTAGTTATTTCCTAGCCCTGGTATGCACAGCTCAAGTGCGAAAAAGAAGGAAGTAAATGGACTACAAACGCATTTCTTGGGTCTTTTGCATGAACTGATTGTTTGCATGTGTAAATCATTGTCAGAACGATCCGTCATTAAAACCTTCCTGACAAATCTATGCGGCAGATTGATTCCTCCGTAGCAAAGATTTTTATCTGACACGTGTGTACCCTCTCAGCAATCCACTCTATTATTAGAACTCTATTATTACTATTTAGTATATATATTATATATTTAATATATATTTATAGCATGGACATCTTCTGCACACTTTACAGAGTATGTATGTATATATGTATGTATATATCACTAACTGTTCCTCAGAGGAGCTCAAAACCTAATCCCTACCATAGTCATATGTCCATCATAATCTAGGGCCAGAGGGAGCCAATTAACTTATCTGTAGGTTTTTAGGGATGTGGGAGGAAACTGGAAAGCCCGGGGGACAGATAGTGCCCTGCTAACCACCATGCCGCTGTACTGCCCATTTCTACATTCTGATATGACCCGTAGGATGGCTGTAAACGTTTGCCAGACAATAGTTGTGAAATGCAGTGTGAGAGGTGCCAGTGTTCTCGCCACTGATCAGTGTCACTACCGTCTGCGCTGGCATGGGCACACACTGCGCTTACATGCCTCGCTGAGCTCCTCTCAGATCATTTCCTATCACACAGCAAGCGTGACACGTGGAATAAAAACCAAATTGCAGGTCTGATCCTGCGCTATCTAAAGTGTGTGCCGTAATGAGCCGTGTTCAGCCACACAATTACCCTCCACTAACGCTTCTCCTCCGACCAGTGCGTTTTAACTATTTGATGGCCTGGAGAAGTTAACAAAAGGCGGGCCCCGCACTTTGCTGCAAGGTCTGAATAGAGGCAACAGATTGCAATGTGTATTGTTCAGTAAATTCCTAATGCATCTCTCCCCCCCTTTTCAGTTTGGACTCATTGCTTTTTTATTCATTCATTCCCTATTTTACTGTCTCTGCCTATTAATTTCCCTTTCTCCCCTTCCCCTGTTCATTCTATACTATTATGAATGTAATTATTTAAACGGGAGATCTATTGCAGCTTTATGCTAATGAGCTGAACAAAAGCGAGGGGTCTGGGGAGGAGGGTAAGGTGAACGGCTAAAGAAATGGAAGCTGGAGCACCAGAGGAGGGGGGGGGGGGAGGGGGGGTGATGGGCACCAGCGGAGGGGGTATGTGTGTGTGTGTGTGTGTATGATTATGTGAGCAAATTGTGAAGCGGCTGCAGGATCATAAATTATGCCTCCAAACACGTTTGCAAGTTCATCAGACAAAGTTTTTTGCTTTACCTGTTTTTTGCACAAATCTGTATTTGTTTGTGAATTTTTTTGCTGCAATACATCGAGGTACTGCATGAAATGACATCCATCTTGTCATCTTTCTGATCTCAGCAGTATCAATAGCATCCACTTTATATATTACTGAGGAGTCCCCAGACTCCTGTAGTGTATAATAACAGTGTTAAAAGATTTTAACAAAGGTTCAAAACCGTCATGCCGGGGTTGGTAAAGGGGCAGGACAGATTCCGAGCTGCTTGGGATGAATTTAGCATTTTCCTAAACACAAACAAAGGCTACCACTATTTTTGCGACAACCAGCGTGTTTTTGACTGACAAGCGATCATTTCCCCAATCTCGCGACGTGGATACAGGCACACGATTACGCAAATGATGCTTAGAGTTGCGTGGCGTTAATGGCCATCAGATCGGATCTTTAAGATCCCTGACGACTCTTGCGCTAAGTACCTCGATCGCTTGAACTGTCGCTCAAGCCTGTCGTGTGCCTCATGTACTGTATACCGGCCACCAGAAAGCAGGATTGGGGAGTACTCATTGTCGTGGGACGTCGCTGGGATCCATCTTCCAGGGTCATGAGGTGAGCATTCAGCTTTAAAGAGAAACTCCGACCAAGAATTGAACTTTATCCCAATCAGTAGCGGATACCCCCTTTTACAAGAGAAATCTATTCCTTTTCACAAACAGACCATCAGGGGGCGCTGTATGACTGATATTGTGGTGAAACCCCTCCCACAAGAGACTGATGACCGTGGTACTCCTGGCAGTTTCCTGTCGGTGAACCTTGTTGCATTGTGGGAAATAGCTGTTTACAGCTGTTTCCAACTGCCAAAAAAGCATGCAGCAGCTACATCACCTGCCAACAGTAAAAATGTCACCATGTAATAAATGTCAGAATGTAAATCAGGGATTTAAAAGATTTTACAATGCGCAAACACTGACTAAATCATTTATACATAATTATTGTAAAAATGAAGCACTTTTTTTATTACATTATTTTCACTGGAGTTCCTCTTTAAGCGAGGTTCACACTATAGAAACTGTGAAATAGAAGTTACAAAAGGGGGGACCCCGATATATGTGCATATGGGGATGAGAACAGGGTAACATTAGTGCCCCTTAGCCATTCCCACACGCAATTAAATGTATAAAACACTCCAAGCATACATGTGTTAACATTTCTTAAAAGATATGTAATAAAACAATACACCAGTTATGCTGTTATTACACAATGTAGAAAAGTGATATATTCTGAAAGGTGTGGCTTTTATTGTAACTGCATTGAAATGTTGGAAAACCAATAAAGAATTTTGTCAAAAACAAAAAACACACGACACGCTCTGCCGCTATACTGATCTTATGGTGCCCATACATGGTACCATTTTTTTAACATTTTTTTCATATTAGATCATTTTGTTTGATTATTCCATATCGAATATACAGATTTTTCCAACATGTCCGAAAGGATTTTTTATTGAAAAGAACGGGATAATCATTCGTTTTTCTTGATAAAAAAAAGAAAGGATTCCTTTCAATTCAATCATTTTGGTCGAAAAAAGGGGAAAGTCGAACGTTTTTATTGTACCATGTATGGGCACCTTGGCTCAGATCATTGAATCTCTTACTGGTGATCGCTACTGGTCAAATAATCAGATTTGTTTGTCCTTACTGAGGGAAGTGTCTTTTTTATATATATATATTTATTTATTTATTTTTTTACATTGACACTTTTTTTTAGTTCTTTGAGAGTTCTGCGAGAATAGCTAAGGAGTACTAATTTACCCCATTTTCATTCAGCCCATGGTGGATCTGTTATCTGTGGGACCCCTTTATTAAGTGGACGGTTTCCACAATGCCACCCCCCAGGGATCGATGCAACCTCATTTTCATATGGAGGTGAGGACGAGCTCCTTATAATGTATATACAGTATAATAATGCTAACATTTATATAGTGTTTTTCTCCTGTCGCACTCAAAGGGCTTGAGAGCTGCAGCCACTAAGGCCTCGCTCAGTTGGCAGTAGCAGTGTTAGGGAGCCTTGCCTTGCCCAAGGACAGAATAGATACTGGCTTCAGCCAGGATTCAAACCCTGGTCTACAGTTCTCTATCCAGCCTCTTGCCTAAGGGCTCGTTTCCACTATCGCGAATCTGCATGCGTCCAACGCATGCAGATCCGCACATGTAATACAAGTGGATGTGCCTGTTTCCACTGTAGCGTTGTTGAGGTGCGTTTTTTTCAGCGTGAAAAAAACGCACAAAAGAGCCAACGATTTCGCCTGCGTCGGGAATCCGTGCGAATCGCCGCTAATGTATTTAATAGTAAAAACGCATGCGTTTGTTACATGCGTTTTTACCCGCGATTTCGCGTGCGATTTCGCATCTTTTTCAATTTTATTTAGCCCTGGCAGTGTCATGGTTAATTTCGCATGGCACCCTGCCATGCGAAATCGCATGCGAAATCGCGGGTAAAAACGCATGTGGAAACGCATCCGCATGCGTTTTTACAAGCGTCGGAATGCGGCCGAAATCGCGTCGCAACAGTGGGAACGAGCCCTAAACATCGGAAAAAAATGCTTTAAAAAGCATAGGAGGATTTGCTGCTACCCTTTCCCTCAGGGTTCTAGGCCACGTGGGCTGGTATTGCTCATGGGGTGCCGCTCATGCACACAGGTTCTGAATTTCATCTGGAATGCCAGCTTGCATGGCAGGTAATGGGTTAGCAGTTTTTAGGAAGGAGACCTCATTCTGTTCTTTTAATGGAAAAAATGTGAAAAAAAATTGATTAAAGAAATGGTTCATTGTGAACTGGTCCACTAGAAATCACTGCTATATTCAAACAGTCCATTGTGGGCCTGTTGCCAGGCCCGTCCGAATGAAGTGCAGCAGACACAGTCTGAAGTAAGTCTAAGGCCATATACACACATCCTGCCGCATCTTGCAAAGATTTCTGTCTGATGGGGAGTTCAGCTCCATAGAATAGACTGTGTAGGTATGGCTCTCATACTACATAGAAGGGGGTGAAATTGGTCTGTGATCTTTCATTTTCAAAAGACTATGGTCTGATGTGTGTATGAGCCTTTAGAGTTGTTGAGGAGTTCAGGGTTGCGCCCAACAGTCTGAGGAAGCACAATCATCTGCCCCAAACAGCTGTCAATTAGCCATTAATGAAGGGATATTTTTTTTTAAATGTGTTTTGCCATGGGTAAATGCAGGACCATCTCTAGTTACTACACCAATCCTTTTCATCAATAAAAAAATAAACTGATTTGTCCATGCTGTTGAAAGCTGGACTCTGATTGGTGGTTGTGGGTTACCTCACAGCACCTTTCTTCACTGCATATAAATACCACAGGTTTTCTTATATTTGTAGACAGGAAAATACCTAATAAGGGTTATATTACTGAAAATACACTATTGTTCTTATTGTTTCGTAAATCGGAGGGTTTTCTAATTATGCCGAACCTAGAACAATATCTGCTTTGGCATTATTTCTATTATCTTCTTCAGATCTTTTCAGATCTTTCCAGCACTCTGTATTTCTTTAAGACACAGCATATATGCAAATCTGACATTGGTGACAATAATAAGGTCACTTTCACATATACTAGTGGCTGCCACTCAAGGGCCCAGTGCAGGGTAACATTAACGGCCAGTGTGAGACTGTTTCAAGCACCCTTGAAGAATGTCCTATTGATTGAACATGCCCAGTGCCACACACGTGTCCAAACACAGCTATTGTCACTGCTGGAAGCTTTGGTGCAGCAGGTGCACATTCTGTTGTATATTCGGTGGTTTTGGAATAGGAAATAGATATAAACATACAATACTGAATCCAGTGAATATTAATGATCACCATCAGGGGCAAATCCAGGAGTTTCAAGGGGGGGGGGGGGGGATTCCTGAAAGGTCTTCCTCAGCCACCCACAATACAGTATAATAATATGGAGGACATCATGCTGAGTACACATAATGCAATTTCCCATCTGACAAACCAACTGACAGGATCTGACAGTTAATCCTAAATGTCCGATCTGCTCCCGATCGACAAGGGAAAAGATCAGAAGCAGTTTGGATACAGATAATAATGATGACAGCCGACATTGCTAATGAAGGGGAAAGTGAAGCATTCACACAGCCGGGCAAAGGGCTGTGCTCATAGAGCTGCTCCATGCTCTGTATACACGCTGCTGCTCCATGCTCTGTACTCACACTACTGCCCCATGCTCTGTACACAAGCTGCTGCTCCATGCTCTGTATACACGCTGCTGCTCCATGCTCTGTACACATGCTGCTGTGCCATGCTTTGTACACACGCTGCTGCTCCATGCTCTGCACACACGCTGCTGCTCCATGCTCTGTACACACGCTGCTGCTCCATGATCTGTATACACACTGCTGCTCCATGCTCTGTACACACGCTGCTGCTCCATGCTTTGTACACACGCTGCTGCTCCATGCTCTGTACACACGCTGCTGCTCCATGCTCTGTACACACGCTGCTGCTCCATGCTCTGTACACAAGCTGCTGCTCCATGCTCTGTACACAAGCTGCTGCTCCATGCTCTGTACACATGCTGCTGCTCCATGCTCTGTACACACGCTGCTGCTCCATGCTCTGTACACACGCTGCTGCTCCATGCTCTGTACACACGCTGCTGCTCCATGCTCTGTACACACGCTGCTGCTCCATGCTCTGTACACACGCTGCTGCTCCATGCTCTGTACACACGCTGCTGCTCCATGCTCTGTACACACGCTGCTGCTCCATTCAAAGTCAACTGTAGCAGGGAAAGAAAGGGGCAGTGCTGTGAGCTGCAGAATACCTGCAGACATTCTGGTGTCTCAACTCGTGCCTGTCCCCAAACACTGTACCGGCCCTGGTCTGAGGGGTTATTCTGGGCAGCTGTTATCTCCCCTGCGTTTGCCTATGAACATCAGTTTGACACGTGCCTTATAAAAGTCAGCAGCACAGAAATACAATACAATAACATTTGTAAAGCACTTTTCTACCCTATGACTTAATAGGCATAGATATGTCTCAGATCAATACATGGTTGCAGGCTGGACTGTGTTACAAAGGAACTAGTCAGGTGTTCATAAATGCCAAACTAAACAGGTGGCTTTTCACTTACATCTCAAGCTCACTCCAACCTGAATTATCGCAAATTCTTTCTGTTTTAAGAAAGCAAACTTTTGTTTTCCATAGCATTTTAGTAAGGGGGCTTTTAGGACCATTGTAGTCCCTTCTGGTTCACCATGAGCTTGCTGGTTAGTCTGTACCTCTCGGTGTTACAAGCCTTACTCCATAGAGCCAAATTAATCCATGCCATGCACTGATGAGGATCAAACAATCCGAAACAGTCTGTAGGCATGTTGGATTATTCTGGCTCTGTACAAATTAACAAGCTGAAACATCATTGCATTCCAGCAGTTCTGGAGGTGTGTTTAGCTTCTAAAGGTAACAATGGTTAATTTGCATATATTCAGCAGTGTTGCACTGGGAGACATCTCAAGCTCACTCCAACCTGAATTATCGCAAATTCTTTCTGTTTTAAGAAAGCAAACTTTTGTTTCAGTTTCTTCCAGGGAGCATTAATTAATTTGGACTGGCACCTCTAATATAAGTTTGGGAACTATTTTGCATTTTACAGAAAATATGAACTTCACTTCAAGAAAGTCAAGTATGACCTATTTTTCACGCCTCGTGATTGGAGGCAGGAGTGGAAGTAGAAACAATGGCCGTTACTTAGAAAAGGACCTGCACACAGCAAGATCTGCCAACCTTAGTCCATGCCTTCATCACATCCCGACTGGACTACTGCAATGCTCTCTACACTGGCCTTCCAAAAAAGGTCTTGCACCGCCTACAGCTGATACAGAATACTGCGGCCAGACTGCTAACCAACCAACCCCGTCACTGCCACATAACACCATCCTACACTCCCTTCACTGGCTACCTATAGAATGGAGGGTCCTATTCAAGATCGGCCTACTGACATTTAAATCCCTGAATAATCTGGGCCCTGGATATATGAAAGATATGTTGCAGCTACGTAGCGATCCCTGCATTCTCAGATCCACAGGTTCTAATAATCTAGTCATACCCAGAGTCCACTTGGAAACTTTTGGTCCCAGAGCCTTCTGTCATGCTGCCCCTACGTTTTGGAACTCCTTACCTCAACAGATCAGGACAGCTCCATCCCTGGACGTGTTTAAATCCGGACTGAAAGCCCACCTGTTCAGTTTGGCATTTGCAGAAATATAACTTTTGTTGTGTGAATACTTCATCCTACAACCAATTACTGAATCTGAGAGAGCCTAAGCACTTTGAGTCCTATGGAAGAAAAGTGCTATAGAAATGTTATTGTATTGTATTAAGAGTGGCTGCAGTTTCATGGCCATGAGAAGTGTGTATATGACCCAACTTCTCATAGAAAGTTAAGTTTGACCTACTACCTTTCATGCCTTATGACTACCACCTGAAGCAAGGGCGTAACTACAAATCATGGGGTCCCCCAGCAAAACCTTTATAGGGCCCCCTAATAATCACCACACCCGTTCCCTTGCCTACCCATGGTGACCCTCACAGCCCGGGGCCCCTCTTGCAAGGGTCCTAAAACAAGTTTGGACATCATTATCTTCACACTCATAACAAGTGTGGTCATAAAAACCCCTGATCTGAAGGATGGACACCTTTATCAGATGGATTGAAGAAGTAGGCGGGGCTCCCCTGTAGTTATGCCCATGCCATGAGGCAACCTGTAGACCAACAGAGGGGACCGAATGCAGGAGTGGAACAGGAAATACTGGGCTTTACTCAGACAATTTAAAGTAAGACTCTGCATACAGCAATTGTGGCTGCGTTATCTTGGTCATGAGTAGTGGGGATATTCCCACCAAGCAGGAAAAATAGTTTATTAACGCATGTAAGTCACTGGGAGAGACTTCACAGGTACTGATGTAGCTCACAGTCAGGGAAATAATACATATAATCTAGGTTTGCTGTGATTTTACTTCAGCTAATCTGATGCAGAATTTTCCATATGTTCTTTTATGCCGCGGTCACTTGTGTGGCTGTCAGCCTAGTTTGTGCTGAAGATGACGGATCACTACCATTAATGCCGATGAGATTCTGTCACCCAAAGCAGGCAGAACAAATTCAATTAAGGAAACAGTAAAAATTAACACCGGGGTCAGCTACAAGGTGAGTGTATCCCCCGATTTACCTTCAAACATAAGGGAGAATATTTAGTCAGGAAAACTGCTTTATAAGCCATGGAAAAAAAATGATATGACAACTTCCAATCACAGACAGATGCTTGTGTGTATATAGCATACTGTCCTATACTATACTGTACTATCTTCTTTATCCTGAGCATGTTACATTCTGTCAGATTTCCCTCATGCCCTTTGGGCTTCTTATGAGTCCTATTGAGGTGCAGGCTCAGTGTTATATTGTTTATATGCTTTTATCTACAATATTCATAGATTAATTTAACTTTTTATGGGGCTTTAAGACCTCATTTTAGCTTAAAGAATCTGTACTGTAAAATTATTACAATAAAAAGCATACCATTCTATTCATTATGTTCTCCTGGGCCCCTCTGTGCTGTTTCTGCCTCTCCCTGCTGCAATCCTGGATTGTAATTGCCAGTTTTATGCAGTGTTTACAAACAAAAGAAATAGCAAGTGATAGGCTGAGAGTAGCTCAGTGTGTGAGTCATACAGATTGTGCAGGGGGCCTGGAGAGGGTGTGTATAGCTTCTATCCAATCACAAGCAGCACAGCACTGCCTGAGCCCGACAGAGGAGAGAAGATTAGATCATATAACAGAGATAACACAGCCACTGCAAATAGGAAAGGCTGCAGTAGGACAGAGCACATTAAAACAGCTATAGGAACTTATAGGATAGAAGAAATAAGGCTCAACATTTTGTTACAGAGTCTCTTTAATTTTAAAGCACTATTAAAATTTGTTTAGGGGGAAAAATGTTCAATGCTGCTGCCACAGAGGAGAATTACTATCACTTCCTCTTCTGGTGACATCAAAGGCTCAAATATAAGTCCAGAGTGCCACAATGGAAAGAACTTAAGGAATAACAATAATGATCCCAAAAGCAGTATTACCTTTTAGCCACACATTTTTTCACAATTTCCAGAGGCAATATGGCACTTTTGCCTCTCAGCGCTATGTGCCAGGTCTAATTTCTACTCTCTACACTGCTTCCATGTGTTGTATGCTCTCCCTTTGTTTACATGAGTCTCCTTCAGATTTCTTCCCACTTTCTAAAACATTAACAGGATAAAGAGGCTATACAGCCTAAAATTACAGTTTCATTTATGATGCGATCTTCTTGTCTCATAAAAATAATATTTACATGCTGACAAAACGCCATTCTGTTTTCTATACTCGAGATTGAAAACAGAATGGCGTTTTTTCAAAAGGGGGTGGGGCTATGCAACGGAACCCGACGGGCAGGTGGCTTTGGGAGGTTTTGGAGAGGAATGGAGGCGGCAGGTAAATATAACTGTTACATGACATGAAGATCGCAGCATAAAATGAAGCTGTGATTTGGCGCTGTACACCCTCTTTAAAAAGCTTCCCCTTATTGATCGCAGTATATGACAAGGGAAGCAAATTATGACTGGAACACACACATGCAAAACCAGGGTAATTTACTGAGCATTCTCTTAGGTGGCTACTCCTCTCCTTATTTGCTAGTACAAGAGCAAGGCACTGCACAAATGTTGGTTTATTCGTCCATCTTTGTCTGGCCATCATTAGGGATTGCAAAGGAATTGGCAGCACTCCTATTCAGTCTGCAACTGAAATAAAACCAACAGAGGTGTACAACGCCCCCCTGAGACTTAGATACAGGATTATTAGTATGTTAGCTTCCAATAAACAGTTTGCCCGCAGATTGTTCAGTACTAGACTCTTCCACCTCGTTGAGGGATCCTCACAGAAGAGACCTAACCTGTAACTAGTGATTAAACATAGTGTAAACCTGGGGACACTAGCCACAAAATGGCCTACACATTTTCTAAAGAACAGCGAAGGAATTGGCAGTGCTCCTATTCAGGCTGCAACTGAACAATCTGCACGCAAACTGCTTATTGGAAGCAAACATCCTCCATTCGCTGCATCTGTTTTGAATGCAAGTTGTGTAATCTGCCCATGTTTTGGGCTCTGCACATCTATGCAGCTGGCCAACTCAGGTGCAGCCTGCATTTGGAAGTGCTGCGATCTCTTCATGTTGTACATCATTAGGGATTAGCACATGGATGTCTTGCAATTCCGACTTTCGCATTGGAAATTCACAAATTTGAGTTGGACTGGATTCCGACGAGTAAATTCTGAATGTTACACAAAATTATGTTCATGCGATGCCCAAAGTTTTTCATATAAATAGCAAGAATGTCTACTGAGCATCTCAAGGTACATGAATGCGGAAAATTCGATGCAAAAAAAGCCAAAATTCTGCGAAGGTCGGACTCTTCTCTTGTACTCACATCCCCAATCTACTTCCTATACTCTCCAGTAGGAATGCTCATTCGGGCTCCACGGAATTCAAACTTTCGCATTTCTGAACAAAAATCTGCATTTCCAATTGGACTTAGTGGAACTCTTTAATTTTATCCCAATCACATAACCCAGAAGCATTGGACCAAACAGAGAATGCAGATTTTTCTCTGCCAAAATCAGATTACCGTGGTTATTTTAGACCAATCACATGATTCCGTTTTTCCGATTTCCGATTTTTTTCAAATAATTTTTTGCATTCTCTGACGATTTATTTGCATGACAAATAAAATGGAAATTGGCGGAAATCGGAATTTCTGCAGAATCGGAAATGGGCCTTTCCGACATTCCCTACTCTCCAGCAGCGTAGCATAGCAGGCCACATTCTCTCCTGCAACTAGAGGATTGGAGCGTCAGATGGTTTAACCTCCTTGGCAGTAATCCCGAGCTGAGCTCGGGGTATGCCGCCGCGGTGGATTTCTCAGGCTCTGGTGGGGCGATTTGGCTAATTTTTTTTCTAAACACGCAGCTAGTCTTACCTGATCGCCGCCGCTCGCCGCCGACGTGCCGCCATGTGGTCGCAAATCAATTGACCGCCAGGGAGGTTAAACCTCCCTTCCATATGGCCTTACATCATTGGCTGTTAATGTTGTAAACAACTTGTGGTGAAAATTAAAAGTAAGGTATTTTCAGGCTTTGAAAAAAAGGAGGGTTGAGTTCCTTATGGGAATTGTGTGGATTGATTTGAAAAAAAGGATGCATGGAAGGAAGGAAGGGAGGAAGGAAGAAAGGAACAAAAGCACTGTTAGCGCTGCAATATTTGAGTATGGAGGGAAGTAAGGGGCAGCTTTATGAGCGCTAGTAGCACTGAGAAAAGTTCAGCGGGTGGTGGGTGGGATGGGACAATTTTAAGCTCCACTTTAAATCTATATTCGCAGGTGGCTACGTCTCCCTCAACAAGCACAAGTTCCTCCAGACTCAATGCCCACACTTCCAACGGCACCGGGGTCAAACACTACACAAACAGCCAATTCCCCTTGTTCAGCCTGACAATGGAGCAGAGGCGCCTCACAATGCAGCACACTCCTACTGACAGCATCAGGAATAAAACAAAGGCACAGAAGGAGAATCAGCCTCAGCCTACTATTGATTAGAGAGCTGCAAAATAAATACATCATCAGACAAAAAAAAGCGGGACAGATGTCAGACCGATGCGCCATAACATGACAGCATTCAGAAAAATGCATTTGAGAGATGTATTACACATAACCAGGTCAAATTGCCGAGCGGAGACTTCTCCAGCCCTCATTTCACCAACACTAACTTACATAATAATATGTAATAGCTGGGAATTTAGATGATCACAGAAGCTGCAGGACACAGAGAGGTGCTGAGCGCTAAGTGGGAAAAAAGCTGCAGAATGAGCCATTGCTCAGTCCTGTTATCAGGAATCACACTCATTATCTAAAATCCCTTTTCTGGCCTTGTTTATCTGAGGCTGCTGTAATATTCAGCAGAGTTTGGGGAGGGCTGGGAGGTAGGTTGTGTTTCAGTAAAAATACACTGACTGCACACTGGAAATAATGTCACTCCAGCCCACAGTTTAATGGTTCTAATGCTTGAACTGTATATTGAGTATTGTTATGGGATGTGAATGCATGTGATTTTTAGAGGCAAATCTAAAAACACAAGAATTATTTTGTAAAAGCCTAAATTCAAGGGAAAAAATACTGTAAAAATAAATATTTTGGAAAAAAATATGCGTTTAGACAGAAGAAAAACTAAATGTGTCTTTTCTTCTGATCTGTGTTCCTCTGGATTCTATTGGCTTACATATGGATCTTGATATTCTCAGTGATAGGAAATAAGAGAAATACAAACTTTACATATTTGTTACAGCTATGTTCTGGCAGCAAAATAAAAAAAGCAAAACAGCCTGGTTATTAATATGTTTTGCACTGTACATGTACAGGTTTATCTCATCATGCCACATGTTGCCTCGGGTACACTTTAAAGGGAACCTTAACTGGTGAGCAAAAAAAAATTCACTTACCTGGGGGCTTTCCCAAGCCTCCCGCAGCCGTCCGGTGCCCGCGCCGGTCCTTCGGTGCCCTCCGGTCTCCCTCCGCCGCTAAGTTTCGTTTTCGGACGACTGCCAGTCGTCCTCGGGCCACTTCCGCATTCCTCGTCGTAAACTGCAGTAAAGCGCGCCGCATGACGCGTTTGGCGTCATGCACATGACGCGTTCGGCGTCATGCGGACGCGCTTTACTGCAGTTTACGACGAGGAGTGCGGAAGAGGCCCGAGGACGACTGGCAGTCGTCCGAAAACGAAACTTAGCGGCGGAGGGAGACCGGAGGGCACCGAAGGACCGGCGCAGGCACCGGACGGCTGCGGGAGGCTTGGGAAAGCCCCCAGGTAAGTGAATTTTTTTTTGCTCGCCAGTTAAGGTTCCCTTTAAGCACACTTAAAGGACAACTATCAAAGTTAGTTAAAATTCTAAATGCCACATATATTTCCAGTAATTACTAACAAATAGCAATACAAAGGCTTTTTTTTCATCTTTTCATTTGTGTGAAGAAAAAACAGAACAGAGTCACTGTGGGCATTACTATGGAGAACTGTGCCCAGCACATCCAGCATGCAGAGACAGACCTCACTAGCAGTAAAACTGTGAGGAAAAAGTGTTCAGAATGATATAAAGCAGAAATATAGCTTCAAATAGTGTGTAAATAATCCTCACCTGCAGCTCTATGTGTCCCTGTCTGTGTGTCTCTCTGCCTCACAGTGTAAAGTAAACAGTTTACAGCCAGGAAGAAGTGTAACCTAGCTACATATTACAGCTCTGCCTCCCACTCCTTCTCCCACTGCTGACTCAACAAATTTGTTACATTCAGCTGGTATAAACAAAGCTATTTTTTTCACACATGCTGTGATGAGACACCTCTGAAAAACTTTCTAGTGTTTCTGGCTAAAAGCTCTAAAGGAATGTGGGGTTTACAGAAAAACTGTTTCTTTGATTGCTGTTCTTTAACTACCTTACGGCCGCTCCATGCCAATAGACGTGACCATGGTGGCAGCCCCAGGACCGCCTAACGGCAATTGGCGTCAAGTCCTGGGGCCAGCTACTGCAGGAGATCGCGCGCATGCTGCGTGCGCATCTCCTGCTTGGGGGCGGAGCTCTGCCCCGCCTTCAGTCTCTGAGCGGCGATCGTCGCTCGGGAGACTGTTAGACGGCTAAACCGCCGTCTTTCTACTAAGTACAGCACTGCGATCTGCAGCAGCGCTGTACTGGGGACAGCCGTGTGACACGGCTGTCCCCATGAGGCAGAAGAGAGCGATCGGCTCTCATAGGGTGAAGCCTATGAGAACTGATTGCCATGATTGGCTGGCTGGGTGGAGGGAGAGCTTTAAAATAAATAAATAAATAGTTAAAAATATATTTAAAAAATGACAAATATTTGCCCCCCCCCCCAAAAAAAAATGAACACGGGGAGGGGGGGCGATCAGGCCCCACCAACAGAGAGCTCGGTTGGTGGGGGGAAAAGGGGGAGGAATCACTAGTGTGCTGTGTTGTGCGGCCCTGCAGCTTGGCCTTAAAGCGGCAGTGGCCAATTAAACAAAAAATAGCCTGGTAGGGGGGTTTAGCACTGTGGTCCTGAAGTGGTTAAGTATAGGTGCATTAACACTCTAAAGCTTATTATGCAAAATATAAAAACTGGTTGATGGTGAGAAAAGGGGATACCCACCTTCCTAGGCGGGCTCCAACAAGTGTTCTGTCCTTCTTCTCCCCTTTCTGAGCCATTGCCCCGTCTCCAGTAGTGAGCGAGTGTCTCCATGCAGTGATGGCCTTCCAGCCACACTCCATCCTTGAGAACAAATGAGAATCATCGGTGAGAGATTTGAATAAGCTCCTTGTAAGAAATTCAAATCATCCCCACTAGGGTGTATTTGAGTTTCCTGATGAGCATCCCTATCCCCATATTACTATCCCCAATTCTTCCTGGGCACTGTAAGTGAAGATGAACCTCTTGCCCTTAAAATCAGGATAAGGGTGCTTTGCAAAGAGGGGAGAATGTGTCACCACCTTTTGCAGAGTACGCCCTGATGTTATGGACCTTGGGGGTTGGTATTACACAGGGAGCGGGACCCCATGCTTCTAGGCTCTGAAATTACTGGGGAATAGCAGCCTGCATGTGGTACAAGGGGTTAACAAAGCTTGGAATTTATTTGATGACTTGTATGAGTAGCCTACTCAATTAAAAACTGCAATGACTGCCAATGATGATGACCAGGGAAACATGCACACGTGTAGATAGTTTCTATGTCCATTTCAATGGAACTGCACGTTGTAATCCCTTTTAAAGAGAACCTGTACTGAGTAAAAATATTTAAAATAAACACATGAGGTAACTTCAAATGAACATTACATAGTTACCTTGCCATCAGTTCCTCTCAGAAGCTCACCATTTTCTTCTGACAATAATCCCTTCCAGTTCTGACAATATTTTGTCAGATCTGAAATATATCAGTTGCTGTCAGTAAAATATCAGTTGCTGTCAGTCAAAGCTGAGAGGAAAACTGATGTACCAGGTAATGTCCATGTTTCCCTATGGCTCAAGTGGGCGATGTTACAGTTTAACTGTGTGCTGACCAGAAAGCTGTTATGGGTAATGGCCATTTTCAAAATGGAGGACGGAAAATTCCCCTGATCACAGTGAACAAACAGGACGCGGGAAAGGGGAAAGACACTGAGGAGTAGACTACATGGAAGGTAAGTATGACTTGTGTATGCTTATTTTGACTTTTAATTTTCAGTTCAGGTTTTCTTTAAGCTACATACTCACCTCATGATGTGGTAAGATGGATAAAGCGACGTTTCCCTGATGATAAGCACTTCTCTCCGATCCATCTTCCGGCCGACGGGTATGAGCAACGTCGCGCGACATTACACGACAGGCGCGAATGAGACTTCAAGCAACAGTGGTACTTTGTGCGGGAGTCGTCGGGGATCTTAAAGATCTGATCCACCGTGCCGGTCATTATCCCCATACAACACTAAGCAACGCTCGCGTGATTGAGGACCTGTACCAACATCACAAGATTGCAGAAAAAAAATCGCCTGTCATCGGGAACATTGTCAGAAAATCCTGAGGTGGCCTTTAGAAAATCAGGACCCCAATCTTTCCAACTGTTCTAAACAAAAAAAAGTAAATTTAGGAAATTTGTCTGGATGGGCAATAAAAACCCTATGAAAATCCTACGCTCATTTCCACAATATCTAAACAATTTTTTCTATTTTTTAAAATCACCCACAAAATGCTTGTGCAATGATTCCCTATGAGAGAGTTGAGACCATGAGATCGTTCACATCTGAGCGGTTCGTTTCCGATCCGCTCAGCAAAGCGGTGCCTGTACCCTTTTTGAGGTGTTTTTGCTATAATGGAAGGTATAGAAAAAACGCAAAATGCTCACAAAATCGCTTTGTGCAGTGATTGTGATTGCGTTTTCACATGCGTTTTCGCGATCAAGCCCATTGTATTTATTATTTTCCGGGTCAAAGAGTTCACTTGAGTCAGGGAGTGAATTACAAAACCGCTCTGAAAAAGCACTTAGAAAAGCGCTTTTTACAAAAACGCAGCACACAGTGGAGTGCCAGGAGGGGGGGGGGGGGAACAGTGCAAAAAACGCAGAAACCGCTTGCGTTGTTTTTTAGATGTGAATGGGGCCTAACTCTGCAGCATCTGCCAAAAATAAAATGTCGCCTTCTAAAAAAAAGTGTGCATAAGCGTCAAATCATGAACTCTGTTTGCGGGAATACTGCCTGCTTTACAATTTACAATGCATGTGCAATGTCTCTGCTTCTGCTATGCAGTTACAATTCACTGTCATCAACAGCAGTGCACAAAAAAGGCAGTCAAAACACCATTAAAACAGCAAAAAGCCTAGCAAAAGCGATTTTGGAAGCAAGTTTAAGTGGTTCTATGAGATCCCATATAAAAGGCAAACCGTGCTTTTAAAGACCAATTCCTGGCATAGTTCTAAACATACTTGTCTTAGAGAATACTCAAAATGCCAAGTTATGTGGTACATCCAAAGAAAAATAAGACAAATTCAGAAGCATTCCATATCTACTACCTGCTGAAAAATCCTTAGTTGTCTTTTTTTTTTTCACTGCATGTCATAGAAACTAGTCTAAACAAGAAAAGGAGCCCAATAACAGTAATTCAATTGTATAAAAAAAATGCTGATATCGTCTCAATGTAACAACCAATATTTTATTAGGGACTTATCCATACATCACAACAATAAGTTAAAAACAATAATTAAAACCCCTGTCTTAATCCAAGAGTCATTGGAAATCAGTGTAGCAGCAGATATAAAGCGGAGCAGTGCTTTTCAGCGCTGCTAGATTTGGGCGCAGCCGGCGCCTCCATAGACTACAATAGGAATCATTCCTATTGCAGCGCTCAGTGAGTAACGTCGGCTCCGTCAGGAGACGGAGCCGAGGTTGCTTAAAAAACACAATAATTCGGCCTCCAGCAATCGCTGGAAGCCGAATTATTTCATTCCCCCACTATCCATGTCGGCCTGGAGGGAGAATAGTGATTAAAACGGCCTGGACTTGTGCAGAAGCAGGATCAGCCATATACCGGCTGTATCCTGCACCCAAGTCTACCAGCGCCGATTTCAAATGTACTCATATAAAGTGACTAGTGCTGTGTAATTATTGTGCAAAAATGGGACTGGCTTTGTCCTGAGGTTGTGTATACAAGGTGCAATACACCAATTTAAACTCACTTGTGTGCAGAATAATAAATATAAATACAATGAAATTATATTATATAAAAAATACAAAAAAATTGCAAGAAAAAGAGGATGCGAAAAATAGGTACTAGAACTAAAACTATATACTAATGAACTGTGCAAAATAGGTGCAGAAAAATGCTGTGTGATACCAGATGGTCACATGAAAAGCCAGTAAGCCATAATAATAATGATAATATCCCAACACACTAATGATATATCAAAATACAAAAGTGCAAAGTGCTTACCATGAGTGATGAAACTGCTGCATGCAGATAGACTGGGGGACTGCGCCTTGTGCGTTCGCAGCGAGCGGCTGCTTCTATGGAGGCCACGCTATGCAATGCCGGGAGCCCTGTTATACTCACTGCCCTCTCGCGATATGATAATACCATTAAACAATGCATTACCCCTCGAGCAAGCATTACAGCACGAAGATCACTGACTTTAAAAACAATATTGAGTAAAAGTCATTTTTCAAAAAATGGAGGATATGGTAATTTTCTTGCCATTTTTTTGTATTTTTTATATATTATAATTTCATCGTATTTATATATTTATTATTCTGCACACAAGTGAGTTTCAATTGGTGTATTGCACCTTGTATACACGACCTCAGGACAACGCCAGTCCCATTTTTGCACATTAATTACACAGCACTAGTCACTTTATATCTGCTGCTACGCTGATTTCCAATGACTCTTGGATTAAGACGGGTTTTAATTATTGTTTTTAACTTATTGTTGTGATGTATGGATAAGTCCCTAATAAAAAATTGGTTGTTACATTGAGACGATATCAGCATTTTTTTTATACAATTGAATTACTGTTATTGGGCTCCTTTTCTTGTTTAGACTAGTAGCGTTGTTTAGCCCAATTGGACATCAGTGTCCATATTCATTGATAAATAGCTCTACATTTGTTTGTGTTGCATGCATGTCATAGAAAGGGAAAGAAATGCTAAAAAGCTTTTCTAGTTGAAATCACATTGCAAAACTTTTTGTGATAACAGAAACAGATGCAGTATATCACCGACGGCCACCTTTTCCCTACTTGACACACTGCTCTAGTTTCTCTCAAAAACATGTGCATACTTTTTTATTGATATATTTGGTAATTCATGACATCTTTGTGAAACCTTTTTGGACTTATAAAGTCCACAGCATTCACTATAGGTACTATAGTTGCTGATTGGGAGACTACCGTACTTTTCTCAGCTCTGTGTAGCTTACTACCTACCGTACCTTTGCATAGTTTTTTTTGCATAGTTTTGTAAACATGTATGCATTTTCATATGATCAATTATGATAGAACTCTACTCAGTCCTAAACAAACCTGGACCGCATGTTTTTAGTTGTTCTGTCTATGTGATAAATAAATAAAATATTTAATTATTTTCATGACCAACTGTGTCTTTTACTTCAAATACATCTCTTTAAGGAAATAACTTTATCTTTGGTTTGCTATAGTCATTAATCAAAGAGGAACTGTAGTGAAACTGACATAATGAATACAATTTCTTCTTTTTTACAATATTCATTTATAGATTATTTAGTCGAAGTTTGCCCAATGTAAAATCTTTCCTCTCCCTGATTTACATGCTGAAATTTATCACTGGTGTCAAAATATTTAGTTCTGCTAGGTGAACTGTACAGATTGTTTGATTACTGAAGCTAAATGCACACGAGCTACATTTGTAGCTGTCGCTAGCACACGGGAGCGTGCGCGCGACAGCTCGGCGACAGCTCGTCGCCAAGTCCCTCTGCATCCACACGGCAGCAGAGGGATTAGCGATGCGGCGGAAGCTGTCGCCGAGGTTGCACCCCCCCCCCCCCGCCGGAAGCTCTATGTGCTGTGTGTGGGTTGCTGTCGCTAGCCCGCGTACACATGCGGGACTAGCGACAGTTCCGGCGAAGTTGCGGCGACAGCTGTAGCCGGCGATTGAACATGTCAATCGCCGGGTGACAGCTCTGACGGGCGACGGTTCGGGGCGCGCATCATACACACGGGCGACCTGTCGCCGCAACACGCGCGTGCCACGTGGTTGCGGCGACGGCCGTACCCCGTTTGTATGAGCCTTGAGAGTTCTATGCACGGAGGGAGCTATTGCTTGCTTTGCAGTTGGAAAAAGACGATATTTCCCACAATGCAATGAGGTTCACAGACACCCCTGATGATTTATTTGAGAAAAGGTATCGTGGGAAAGGGAGCATTAGCTACTGATTGGGATGACGTTTAATCTGGCTTACAGTTCCTCTTTAAAGAGGAACTGAACTTAACATTATTAATAAATCTGCTTTTTTATTTATTTTTTACAATAATCATTTAAAAATAATTTAGTCAGTGCTTGCCCACTGTAAAATCTTTACTCCCCCTGATTTACATTCAGCAATGTATCACAAACGGCAAAACCTGTTGTCACCTCTAGTCTTGTGAAATTGATTATAGGAATAGTGGGCATTGGTCTTCAATCACTATAAAAGTTACCGTACCATATGAACTGACATTGCCTAGCAAAATTCAATACAATCTGAATGGCATGGCCAATGTGGGCAGTGAACTGGAGTGTACACTCACACAATAGATGTAACATGAATGTGGGCAGAGAACTGGAGTGTACACTCACACAATAGATGTAACATGAATGTGGGCAGAGAACTGGAGTGTACACTCACACAATAGAAAGAACATGAATATGGGCAGAGAACTGGAGTGTACACTCACACAATAAAAATAACATTAATATGGGCAAAGAACTGGAGTGTACACTCACACAATAGATAGAACATGAATATGGGCAGAGAACTGGAGTGTACACTCACACAATAGATGGAGCATGAATATGGGCAGAGAACTAAGGTGTATACCCATATAACAGATAGAACATGAATATGGGCAGAGAACTGGAGTGTACACTCACACAATAGATGGAACATGAATATGGGCAGAGAACTGGAGTGTACACTCACACAATAGATGGAACATGAATATGGGCAGAGAACTGGAGTGTACACTCACACAATAGATGTAACATGAATATAGGCAGAGAACTGGAGTGTACACTTACACAATAGATGGAACATTAATATGTGCAGAGAACTGAGGTGTATACCCATAGAATAGATAGACCATGAATATGGGCAGAGAACTGGAGTGTACACTCACACAATAAATGTAACATGAATATGGGCAGAGAACTGGGGTGTAAACTCACACAATAGATGGAACATGAATATGGGCAGAGAACTGGAGTGTACACTCACACAATAAATGTAACATGAATATAGGCAGAGAACTAGAGTGTACACTCACACAATAGATGGAACATGAATATGGGCAGAGAACTGGAGTGTACACTCACACAATAGATGTAACATGAATATGGGCAGAGAACTGGAGTGTACACTCACACAATAGATGTAACATGAATATGGGCAGAGAACTGGAGTGTACACTCACACAATAGATGTAACATGAATATGGGCAGAGAACTGTAGTGTACACTCACACAATAGATGTAACATGAATATGGGCAGAGAACTGGAGTGTACACTCACACAATAGATGTAACATGAATATGGGCAGAGAACTGGAGTGTACTCTCACAAAGTAGATATAACATGAATATGGGCAGAGAACTGGAGTGTACACTCACACAATAGATAGAACATGAATATGGGCAGAGAACTGGAGTGTACACTCACACAATAGATGCAACATGAATATGGGCAGAGAACTGGAGTGTACACTCACACAATAGATAGAACATGCATATGGGCAGAGAACTGGAGTGTACACTCACACAATAGATAGAACATGAATATGGGCAGAGAACTGGAGTGTACACTCACACAATAGATAGAACATGAATATGGGCAGAGAACTGGAGTGTACACTCACACAATAGATGTAACATGAATATGGGCAGAGAACTGGAGTGTACACTCACACAATAGATGTAACATGAATATGGGCAGAGAACTGGAGTGTACACTCACACAATAGATGTAACATGAACATGGGCAGAGAACTGGAGTGACACTCACACAGTAGATATAACATGAATAATGGCAGAGAACTGGAGTGTACACTCACACAGTAAATAGAACGTGAATATGGGCAGAGAACTGGAGTGTACACTCACACAATAGATGTAACATGAATATGGGCAGAGAACTGGAGTGTACACTCACACAATAGATGTAACATGAACATGGGCAGAGGACTGGAGTGTACACTCACACAATAGATAGAACATGAATATGGGCAGAGAACTGGAGAGTACACTCACACAATAGATAGAACATGAATATGGGCAGAGAACTGGAGTGTACACTCACACAATAGATAGAACATGAATATGGGCAGAGAACTGGAGTGTACACTCACACAATAGATGTAACATGAATATGGGCAGAGAACTGGAGTGTACACTAACACAATAGATGTAACATGAACATGGGCAGAGAACTGGAGTGTACACTCACACAATAGACGCAACATGAATATGGGCAGAGAACTGGAGTGTACTCTCACAAAGTAGATATAACATGAATATGGGCAGAGAACTGGAGTGTACGCTCACATGTAACATGAATATGTGCAGAGAACTGGAGTGTACACTCACACAATAGATAGAACATGAATATGGGCAGATAACTGGAGTGTACACTCACACAATAGATGTAACATGAACATGGGCAG
Organism: Hyperolius riggenbachi; assembly: GCF_040937935.1. Classification (NCBI taxonomy): domain Eukaryota; kingdom Metazoa; phylum Chordata; class Amphibia; order Anura; family Hyperoliidae; genus Hyperolius; species Hyperolius riggenbachi. The sequence continues at coordinate 423,319,087 of NC_090649.1, read as the reverse complement.
AAAACTGGAGTGTACACTCACACAATAGATAGAACATTAATATGAGCAGAGAACTGGAGTGTACACTCACACAATAGATAGAACATGAATATGGGCAGAGAACTGGAGTGTACACTCACACAATAGATGTAACATGAACATGGGCAGAGAACTGGAGTGTACACTCACACAATAGATAGAACATGGATATGGGCAGAGAACTGGAGTGTACACTCACACAATAGATGTAACATGAATATGGGCAGAGAACTGGAGTGTACGCTCACACAATAGATAGAACATGAATATGGGCAGAGAACTGGAGTGTACACTCACACAATAGATGTAACATGAATATGGGCAGAGAACTGGAGTGTACACTCACACAACAGATGTAACATGAACATGGGCAGAGAACTGGAGTGTACACTCACACAGTAAATAGAACATGAATATGGGCAGAAAACTGGAGTGTACACTCACACAATAGATGGAGCATGAATATGGGTAGAGAACTAAGGTTTACACTCACGCAATAGATGTAACATGAATATAGGCAGAGAACTGGAGTGTACACTCACACAATAGATAGAACATGAATATGGGCAGAGAACTGGGGTGTACATTCACACAATAGATGTAACATGAATATGGGCAGAGAACTGGGGTGTACACTCACACAGTAGATCTAACATGAATATGGGCAAAGAACTGGAGTGTACACTCACACAATAGATGTAACATTAATATGTGCAGAGAACTGGAGTGTACACTCACACAATAGATGTAACATGAACATGGGCAGAGAACTGGGGTGTACACTCACACAATAGATAGAACATGAATATGGGCAGAGAACTGGAGTGTACACACACACAATAGATGTAACATGAATATGGGCAGAGAACTGGAGTGTACTCTCACAAAGTAGATATAACATGAACATGGGCAGAGAACTGGAGTGTACACTCACACAATAGATGTAACATGAACATGGGCAGAGAACTGGAGTGTACACTCACACAGTAAATAGAACATGAATATGGGCAGAGAACTATTGCTCCAGTTTGAAGCATGTTACAGATGTAAAGTAAACCCAATGTGAGGGTGATATGGAGGCTGCCATACACCATTTCCTTTTAAACAATATCAGTTGCCTGGCAAACCTCCTTAGAAAGCCCAATCCAAGTTTGTCAGACTTGTCGTTGGCTTAGGCAGGGTTATTTTTTAGATATAAAGTTAAAAACAAAAACACATACAAAGCAGAATAAGGGTGTAAGAGGCGCCCTGGTGTAATAAAAGCATCTAAAAGCAGTTTAAAAACGGGAAATAAATTTGAGGTAGCTTACCTCAGTGACGAAAAAAATCTTTGTATTTAACAAAGGTTTTTATTAGTAGCACAGGCAATGCGTTTCGCGGGTCAGAGCCCGCTTCCTCAGGCCAATAACAGTGCCAAACTAAATGACAGATTCAGCAAAGGGAGCTAGGGACTAGATTGTGAGCCCCTCTGAGGGACAGTTAGTGACAAGACTCTGTACTCTGTACAGTGCTGCGTAATATGTCGGCGCTATATAAATACTTTAATAAATAAATGAAATTGTTCTGCACAATTTCACGACTACTGCTCCAGGTTTTGCGCTGACCTGCATACATCAGCACTGATAACAACTGGATCATAGTTACCATACTCTGAAAAGCACAATTGTATTACTGTTGTTGCTATTGTTTCTATTATTCTTATAATTATTACAGTATTATTATTCAACTCCCTAAAAACTGGGACACATATGTTCAGAAAGTAGCTGATTAGAGAAATTCCGCTAAATAGAAATATTTTAATGATAACGTAAACGTGTGCAGGTGTTTGACTCTCAACTTTTAATAGAACCACAAATTTGTACCTTATTAGACACAATTTGCTTCTTTCTCCGTCACTGAATACTAGTGGTGGAACAAATCCCAAATTTCCTCAACTCCGAATTCAAAAAGATTATCTATTTTGTCAAGTCTTCCAATCTGAAAATCTAACAAATTTTATACAAAAGAATTGTGGGATTCTAAGTCTAGCTACTAGATTTACACCGATCACACAATTCTTATGTACAGGATTCTCTAAGCTTGAGATTGGAAGGATTCGAGGATCTTTTTGGATTTGAGGAAATTTGAGATTCATCCCATCTCCAGAGAATACTATTACAGTAGTTTCCTAATGTGATAAAGGGCTGTATGTATAGAAAAAAAATGATAAAAAATTAAAGATTTATAAAAAAAAATGTCCCTATTCATCACAACCATTCTCTGAATACAAACAATGTAAATAAAAATGGTGGAATGCACTATATATAGAAGAGGCTGGAGGTATAATCGGCATTAGCAGAATTTAAGCATAAAGAAGTTTGTTTACAGTGGTGTAAGTGATAACAGCTGCCTGTGTTTCCAGAGGCTGAACCCAGGACTGCTCTTAGTATAGAGATGTAGCTAATCTTTCCATGTTCTGCACCTGCCCTGCAGAGCCTTGCTGTTCCCTCTTGTGTTTACTGTCAGCTGCCCAAGCCCTCCAGCTACTGTATAGTACTTTACCTCTCTCTATGCTGCATCATCTGCTTCAGCAGTACTCCAAACAGAACAATGCACACCCCAGCAGGGAGGGGTCCCATGGAGCCAGGTCACCCTCCGACCGGCACAAGGATCTCTATCTTCTCAAAAGACCTTACAAGTTAAAAGAAACAAAAACCAAAACCAAAGAAAAAAAAAATTCAGATTTGCTATTTTCTCCATAATGCAATCACACACGGGACTAAATTTTGGCCTCATACATTTTACTTGTGATTGTTCGATAGCACTTCAGATCTGATAAAAAAGGTCAAATTAATTCTAATCAAACTGCAAAAAGTGACTTACTATTTGCAATAGTTGTAGATCAAAAGTGATCATTTAACTGAATAGAAGAGTTGTAAAATATAGATTTGATCAAATTGTACAGATCATTTTAAAACATTCAATTATTTTAAATTATTTTTGTGATTGTTTTAAAAGGGACAATTTAAGAAAATTGCACATCCTATTCATCAAAACACTTACTTGTTACAGGCTACCATAAGTGGTATGGTCCAACAAGTAGCTGTAGCCTTAACCACAAAGTCTGTAACAGTGAAATTGAAAGATTGTGTCAAAGGAAACAGTGCCAAGTACTCCATTTACAAACAATTTGAGGTAGTCAAAATCATAACGGAAATTATCCAACTCAACATTTGAATTACTATAAATTTAAAATATCTCTTTGAAAGGTTATTTTAGTTATTTTTAGCGTACAAACATATAGCCAATTTTGATTGGCTGATTGATCAATTTTATCACAGGCATGTACAATGAGAGCCAACAGATTTTGAATACTATGAACAGATTGTGCAGGTAGGCTCAAGTACTACATAACAGTAATAAAATTGGCCAATCATATTTGGTTGTTTGTACGCACCCTTAAGGTGCGAAATAATGGTACAATTTTTTCATCAGATGCGATATTTCAACGCACATTTTACAATCGAAAGTAATCTGAAGGTAATTCTCGATTGTTCCCATAAACGAGTTAATTAGGGCATATATGTCCATCACTCTCTCGGCTCATTTCATAAAGAATGGAAGATTTGGGATATTATAACCATTTGCTGCGCCATATAGGAACTGCTTTGGATTTCGCTGGGTTGGACATAAATTAACTAGCAGCTTAGTGTGCGGCAAAAAGAAAAGAAAATAGTTTGGTGTATGAGAGCATTTGCAAGGTTCTGTTTGAATTTACAGAAGTTCCAAAGAGAAAATCTGTAGTTTTAAAACCTCTGCAGTATTTGTGAACTTTGCCCAGCAGTATACAGTAATTGCCTAAAACACACGTTCACATATATGGTAGTTATTGTTGTAAATCATTATTTATATAATACCGAATGGCACAACCTATTGTTATCTTATTACCAAAAGATGGTAATAACATGGGATTAGTTTGGTGATAGAAATGAGCACATAGTAGTGAGAGGCAAGAATAGAGAAACACTCTAATGATTGGTATGTGCATCAAACAGTTTTATTAGCACTAAAACTAAAGGGAGCCAGGAACAATAGTGTGTCCATCAGTCTTTTTGTGTGAGATAGATGGATTTCTGATGAGCAGATTCTGGGTGGCTATTGTGAGATAGGAGAGGAATATCCCCCTGTGAGTTGGTGTCCAGTAGCTGCTAGAGATGCTTTTTGTTTGTGAAAAGAGGAGAAACATTTGGTCAGAGCCCAGGGCCCACCCCTGTCACCCCCCTCGCTTGCCAGGCACGTGTCTCCAGATCTAGCAGATTGCCTACAATCCCCTCTTGAATGGCAAGAGGTTAATTTCCTAGCCAGAGGTGAAAGGGCCAGGGGTCTGCAGACACACGCTTATATACACCCTTTATTCTGTCTACTCTGACCCCCCAGCAATGCCGGCAATGAAAAGCAGTTATTGCTCCACAAACAAATTCCACCTTATGGCTTCAGTAAAAGCATTTTGCATTAGCCGAAGCATTACAGTAACCAGTGAGAAAGAAGGCAGCACAAACCCTGGAAAGTGTAAGATATGTGTACAAGTGACTAAAGACACAAGGAGACAGATGCCACCTTGTTGTCCTCATTCAAAGAGGACAAGAACCTCATGCCCAAGGTTTCTCAGAAGACTCCACTGGCAAAGTGAGGAAAGGAAATTAATGATCAGGTACATTAGAAAACTTAATGTGGGACACTTCAGTACATCAGTGCTCAGCTATGAGGTTTGGCTATTACTGTATATTGGCAAAGAGCCTTTTTTGAGCACTTGACTGTGATATGCATTACAAAGTCTGCAATTTATCTAGGTGGAGTCACAAATCTTTCTTTGATCAATGGACCTATTTCAGCCATTGGCATGCAGCTATTATGGAGAAAGAACGGACTGTGGAGATACCCAACATGGATTAGGGCACATTTAGGAGAATTTTTTTTATAATGAACAGGGTACAGGGCTTTTATGAGTTGGGGAGAAGCTAAGCAATATCCATTAGGAAGGTGGTACTTGTTGAGGAGGGAGGAGGTATAGATTAAGAAAGAAGAACATTTAGGGGATAGTTTAGGTGTCAAGAAGAGGTCAGTGTTAAAGGAAACCGGAGGTTAAAATAACTGATGATATAAACTATCTTCTATCCTCCTAAAAATGATTTTCTTTTTATTTATTTTTTTTTAGAACCCCAAGTTTTATTTTATGTTTCAAAGGATTTTTAATATAGTCTCAACTGAATGGCACAGTCTTTCACAGTCTTTTGGTGTCCCAAAGCTAAAATAGGATGACGTAGTGGTGTGCACAAGGAAGTTGCCCGCCAGTCGACCAAGTTGATCCACTGGGTGGATCGCTTGCGGAAGTGTCAGCTGTACAAACGCCTATCAGCTGAGGCAGTCAATATCAGGCACCTCAGCCGACTTCAGTCAGGCGTGTACAAGGTTTAAGGGTTCCTTCAGACTAATTACGTTGCAGTGCACATTTTGGCAGTGTGTGTAGTGTGCGACACGTAAGTATGGTAGAAGTGCATGGACATCCCTTCTACCGTTCCCATCATATGCGCTGCGCAGCAGTACGATGCGCTATCGCACTGCTGCATGCATTTTTCGAGAATCGCAGCGCTGACCCATTCACTGTAGTGAATGGGATCCGCAGATGGCATGCGTTCATACAAGTTACATTACGATCGCACGGCCATCTCCACTAAATGATGTGAACGAGGCCTGAGTGTGGACACCTGCAACCCCCTCCTCTATCTAATGGTCAAAGTATCAATTTGTTTCCTTTGATTCGTTACTTTTTATTATTGTGAACTATCCTGGCCAGGATCTTGTTTGATTTTTTAAATACTTGCTTCCTAATAGATCTTTCTTATTCATCGCTGGTGGCATAAATGTTGGAACCAAGGACCAGATAAAGATGGACAGATGATATATAGATTGCAGGGCAAGGAGTACAGGCATAACATTACCACAGCGGATACAACACAGAAACCTAAACGTTCTAAGACTACAACTAGCCATACACAAATTAATTTAGGTTCAAGTCGATTTTCTGTTTCATGACTTGGCGAGTATAAACCCAAATCAAAAATGAATTGTCCTCTATACCTTACTCAGAAATAACTGTAAGCTCAATTCTGTAGTGATGTCCAATGAGACAGGAGAAATGTACAATGCATACAAGCCTGTGTCTGTATGCTTCAAAATTCCATCGGAAAGGAATTAAACAAGATATTTAAACAACTGACACAAGTTTTCCAACCTCACCAGCTGCAATCCTATACTCCTTCAGGCCCATACACACGTCTGATCTCCTGTAGATTTGATCACTCTAGTTGAATCAGATGGTAGTAAATTCTTGATCGAACAAATTTTGATCTAAAGTATGGATCGGGCAAAATGGAAAATCTAGATCGATTGGGTGAAAGGGAAGGAGCATTGGGAGATCGACAGCTCATATAGTAACACTGCATCTAGCACTGCAATGCTGTGGTTCAAACGATTTTCAGTCGATTTCATGATCTGTGTGGTAGGAATCGACTAGTTCCGTTCTAAAAGCAAATATGTTGCAGCATGGGGTAGAAAGCAATACATGTATGGCCAGCTTTATCACTCACAAATCAGAAATGAAAATTGATTTTCATAACGGATCCGAATCGGTTATACATGACAAGTTTCGGCCAGTGATGGGCTCACCAGTAGATAAGTAGCAGAATTCGTGATTCTAATAAGGCTTAATTGCCTCAGGTGTGAGCATGGGAGACAGGGGGTTAATTACCCAGATGTCCGAGGCTTCTATGCGGATCACACGCGTCCAATGGGACGCGTTCCCCGACTCAATACCGCGCATTTCCTCCTTCCAGCCAAAGCGTGCAGTATTGAGTCCTGGATCGCGTCCCATTGGACGCGTGCGAACTTGTGATGCGCGTAGAAGCGCCGGACATCTGGGTAATTAACCCCCTGTCTCCCATGCACACACCTGAGACAATTAAGCTTCATTAGAATCACGAATTCGGCTACTTATGTACTTGTGAGCCCATCACTGGACTTTCGACCTCTGTATGGTTTGCTTTTGCCTATGAAAATTATGCAAAAATACTACAAAAACCATGCCAGATAACATCACTACTACAAGATATGTTATTTAGAAGTAGACTTTAGCAAACTACAGGAAGGACTATTCAGAGCTGGGTCCAAAAAAACCCCAAAACCTGGCAGCTTTTTCTCTGCAGCGATGTAGAATGTAGTGAAGAAGGCAGCAGACATGAGGAGGTGTCACACAAGCTACATGTCCTCGGATTACACAGCTCACAGCTAGCGGGGATTGTGTGCAGCCAGCCGGGCGGGGAGGGGCTCCGCTACGGGGTCAGCGCTGACTCTTCCTTTGTGCTGCAGCGGGCGGAGGGTCAGGCCGGACACCCCCGGGACGGAGGCACGTGCGTCGCTCTATTGAGGGGCAGCCAGGCGTGAGGGTGGGCGGGGCCGGGCGTGTGGCTGCAGCCGGAGGGGCGGGGTTCCAGGTACATCTGCCGCTTGGCTGACAGCCCCGCCCCCAGCAGCACTCCAGCCGCCGGGCCGGGCTGGGATTGGCTGCCGGGCTGACAGCTCGGCTCGCGCTGAGGATGCTGCTGGTTTATAAAGGCGGCGGCGGGGCTGGCGGGGAGATCAGCGCTGCAGCACCTCGGACAGAGCACAGCGCCGCCCGCACCGCAAACATGCCCAAAGGCTTCCTAGTAAAGAGGAGCAAGAAGTCCCCTCCGGTGTCCTACCGCGTGCGGGATGAGGAGGAGGACCGAGCAGCGTGGATGATGCTGTACGCGATGCCCACCCAGAGGCCAGTGTCCCCCGCTGCCCCGGCTCCCCCCTTCAGCCCCCGGCCGCCCCCTGCCGGACAGTTCGGGAACCCGGATTCCGTGCAGCAGGCGCTGTCCAGCCCGACCCGGCCGGTGAGCAGAGACTATCTGGACCGCAGCTTCAGTCTGGGCTCCCCGGTGTCTGCCGAGTCCTTCCCGCTGCTGGCGCCCTCTATGGAGCTGAAGATGGGCTCCTCCGGCAGCCTTCCCGCCTCCTCCTCCTCCATCAGCGGGGCGCCCCCCCTGAAGAGGCCGCCTGAGGCGCAAGCCAAGCCCGCAGGCCAGCCCAAGCCGCCCGCCGCCAAGAAGACCAAAGCCATCCGCAAGCTGACCTTCGAGGACGAGGTGACCACCTCCCCGGTGCTGGGGCTGCGTATCAAGGAGGGCCCGGTGGAGCCCCGGCCCCGGGCCGCCAGCTCCGGCCACAACAAGCCGCTGGGGGAGTTCATCTGCCAGCTGTGTAAGGAGGAGTACAGCGACCCCTTCTCCCTGGCTCAGCACCGCTGTTCCCGCATCGTGCGGGTGGAGTACCGCTGCCCGGAGTGTGACAAGGTCTTCAGCTGCCCGGCCAACCTGGCCTCTCACCGCCGCTGGCACAAGCCCCGCCCCCCTGCAGTCCCCCAGGCCAAGGAAGAGCCCCTGAGCGACCGGGACACCCCCAGCCCCGGGGCCTCCGAGTCCGGCTCCGAGGACGGCATGTACGAGTGCCCGCAGTGCGCCAAGAAGTTCCGCCGCCAGGCTTACCTGCGGAAACACCTGCTGTGCCACGCCCCCGAGGAGCTGCTCTACCTGGAGGAGCGCAGAGCCAAGAGCCCCGCCCCCGTCAACCTGAGCAGCAGCAACGCCGGCTCCGAGTGCCACCTGTGCCCGGTGTGCGGGGAGAGCTTCCCCGGCAAGAACAGTCAGGAGCGCCACATCCGCCTCCTGCACTCCTCCCAGCTCTACCCCTGCAAGTACTGCCCGGCCACCTTCTACAGCTCGCCCGGCCTCACCCGGCACATCAACAAGTGCCACCCCTCCGAGAACAGGCAGGTCATCCTGCTGCAGGTGCCGGTGCGTCCTGCCTGCTGATGGGACTCTTCCATGGAGGGTGGGGGAGTCACTGCCAGGCTAAGTGAGGTGCCCGTTGCCCGAGTCCTGTGCAGGACACAAGAAAGAAAGAGACTCCAGGGCAGTGAGGGGACTTTTCCAGCTGGGACATTAATGGTCACAGGGTGCTGCACACATATTACCCCTTCCAAAGGGACTTCTTGTGACTGAGTGAGTTATGACTCCTATTGCCCCCCTCCCCCCAGGGCTGTGCCCACTTGCCTCAGTGCCCACTTAGATATGGATTGTGCATTGTGGTCTGTCACCACCTCTGCCTGATAACTATGGACTGCTGCCAAACATTGTCCCCTTCCATTGAGGGGACAAGGACACCTGCCTGAAGTGAACTGTGCCTTTTTGATGCAACCAATGCCATCTTCTAGAGACTGGAGGTCTGCCTTCTTTCAGATCTGCTGTTCTCTCCTGCCAAATCAAGACACATTCCTAGCAGCCATAGATTGAAGTGCATTAAATGTGGTTATTGTGCTTTAAAGCAAGACAGCATTACATAGAATTTACAAAGGGGAGAGAGCACTACTGGGTTCAGTTTTTGTATGTTTTTAAGTACCAATCGCTGTGCCCACTTGTAAAGGGAAGTAGCACTCTAAAGAAGAAAAATATCATAATAGGAACTGTCAAGTATGTTGTGTACTTAGGGCTACTAGCAGCACCAAAGCAATAATGTTCACTTCAGACCAATTCACTACATTCCAGAGCTTCTGTAAAGTCTGTATGGAGGCAAGTTTCTAATCATGAATATTTGCACTGCCGATTGGCTGGGCCTTGCCCGTGTAGCCTTAAGGGGTAACATTATTGCTTTCTGCAATTATAAAACAAAAATAATACTACTTTTATCTGTGCTGTTTCCCCCCTGGAAATAACTAGTGATGCAAACATATAATAGTGTTGTCTCTGTGTCTTAAATGCTCTTGTACTGACATGCCAGTGGGCATGATCACGGGATCTGAGGATACTGTTAAATTGTCTTTTTGTTGTCATAATCTGAAGATTTAAAAAAAAAAACTGTATTCTTAGATGGCAGGTGAGTTTTACATGTATTTGGTGTGCTTATCTGAGACACTTACAACACAAACTGCAGTTACCTGTAAAATGGGCAGTGTCATGCCCCCTTTTTACTGTACTTGCAAACTTTGCCCCCTCTTCTAGAAGTAGACAAAGGGTTAAAGTCTTAAACAGCTTTCTGTGTTTCTGTAATTTCTGTCTCTCTCTCTCTCTTGCTCTTGTCTTTTTAATGTGTTTTGTAGCCTACGGGTTAATGTTTTCAGTCAATATTGAGAAATAACTGCCTTTTCGACTTCACAGCCTTTACATTGAATGACTGACATGATTAGCTTTATAACGGGCCTGTGAGGTGCTGGATTATAGTCATTATATTTTGTGAACAGATTTGTTTAGAATCGGGAGGGGGGAGACATCTCTTTAGTCTTTAGCCACTATTGCCTTGTACTTAACTTTGTAGAGAGAAACATTAAAAGAAACTGCCTTTTTCTCCATTCACCAATGTTAGGGGCCAGCCAGAATTCTCACCACCAAATGGCAAACTTTTTCATTCAAACAGTCTTATGTATTTTTTTTTTTCTTAACCTTTTCCAAATAATCTTGGGTGGAACCACAGCCTGGCTTTATTATCCAAATGTATATGTTGATTTTAATATTAATTATGTTTATTTATTCTTTTATTTATTAATGTGAATGACAGATATATTATTTGATCACTGTTTTATTGGACTATGTTTTTTGTTGTTGTTGTTATGACATTCCACTCAAAATGGCAACCATTTTATTTTTTATTTATTTGTATTTCTTTTTTTTATTATTATAATGCTAAAAGGAAAATGGTAAAGGTTGCGTCTTGAAATACATTCCTTGACAAATGGCTTTTTTGCATTTACTGTGCTTTAAGGGGCAGACGGCTCTTGTAAACGGATAGCTCTTATATGTCTAGAAGCAATCTCTTTTTCTACACACATTATTTTCTTAACCGCTAGCTATTTATAGAGAGCTTCAATAGAACTGTTTCGACTGTGTAACAATTTGCTATTCAAATAAAAAAAAAATATTTTCAAATTCAAATCCAAACCTGTTGGCTTGTGTTTTCTGTGTGTACAGTTATGCTTTGTGTGTGTGTACAGTTATGGTGTGTGTGTGTGTGTACAGTTATGGTGTGTGTGTGTGTGTGTGTGTGTGTGTGTGTGTGTATGTGTGTGTGTACAGTTATGCTTTGTGTGTGTGTGTGTGTGTGTGTGTGTGTGTGTACAGTTATGCTTTGTGTGTGTGTGTGTGTACAGTTATGCTGTGTGTGTGTGTGTGTGTGTGTGTGTGTGTGTGTGTACAGTTATGCTTTGTGTTTATGTTTGTGTTTTTTCCCTTTAGTCATGTTCTGAATGCATTGTAATCATTTAACAATACAGACAGTCTCCTACTTACAAACTACTTAAGTTATAACATTTCATGTACTAAATATAGAATGCTGTCTTTTTCTATTACAAGTTTTTTATTGTTAAATGTTACAGTATTGTATAAACTGTTATAAGGAGTTTTAAACACTTTTTAAAAACAACCAAAAAACTAGTTTATACTATATGTCCAAATCCAGATTTGTCTGAAAGGAAATCATTTATCTATGCTTCACCATGTTCAACACAGAGTTCAACTTGCAAACAATCTCCCGGGGCAGAATCTGTTTGTGAGTATGGGACCAGCTGGCCTGTACTGGTTATGAGTGTTAGGTACCCCATGCATGCAATGTGCATATACTAACCCATAGGAATTACACTGCTACATCCTTTTTTAGTAGTGAACAGAAATAGCTCTCTCTGGACAATTAAACTTTGCATCGGTCACCTTAATGTCATGTCTAAAAAGTGTCTTTTTTGTTGTTTCTGTTTCCATTTATTTTGGGGAGGCTTTAACTACAGCGCATACATTGACATATTGCTTTGATAATAGAAAATGCTTATTGTTTGTTTTTTTCTTGGTGTTCTTGAAAGTTCTACCTTTCCTTAAGCTCTATGAGATTAATAATGCTATGTAATATTGTTTGTTTTATTTTATAACCATAGCATAGAGGCAGAAAAAGTTCCACAGCAAAGTAGCTGCTGCTCGTTACTGCACAATTGCACAGATGCTTATTAGTACGCTTGCAAGCTCTTTAATAGAACTGTGCACTTTTTTCCCCCTAAAAAACAAAACAAAATAAAAAGGAGTAGGAAACAGCACTCTTACATTTTTTACAGCCTAAATGTGCCAAAAATATTTTTTCATCAGATGTGATCTTTCAAAGCGATTATTATGATTAAATTGTACAGGTAAATCGATGTAAAATGATTCTATGGTCGAATCGGAAGAGAGGAAATGCCCCAAATCAACCTGTTCATGGGGACAATTGCAAATTACCTTCTGATTACTGTTGATCCTAAAAATCACGTCAAACAATTGCATCTGATGAAAAAAAAATTGTACAGTTAATGGGCATCTTAAGTATAGTTTATAGTGCAGTTATATTATGCAGTGCTTTACAGAGTGCTCAGAACTACTCTATCTATCCTCGTCCTCAAAGGTGCTTAAGCTGTGTACGCACATGGGATTAAAATCTTTGGAAAACGAACTATAAATATTCAGATGATTGTTAAAAATAGTTTGTAAAAGACCTCTCCAAAGATAGCAACAAAAGATATTTGTCTTGGTCTTTCAAGTCCATCCTGGCAGATATGTTCCTCCGACAATTGTCTTTTCCACAAGGTGAGTATGAGATCGTCAGATAATTTTAACCCTTGGGTGCACAGTGATAGCATGAAGAAGGATGTAAATGGACTTCAGAAGCATTTTCTCTTCTTTTTCATGAGTACAACATCGTTAGATTGATCCATCCTTCAAACAAAATATGCAGCAGATTGATTCCTCGTTTCCCAAAGACATTAATCTCACATGCGTGCACAGCTTAACAGTCTAATGTTCTTAAGCATGGTAGGATTGGCCAATTAGTGACCAATATTACCATCTCCATGTAGTATGAGGGTCTATAGGTATTAAATACTATGAGCAGATTTTGTATGTAAACCCTCATACTGCACGGAAGTGGTAATACTGGTCAGTGATTGGCCAATCTTAATTTAAATTGTGTACCAGGCTGTAGTGCAGTTACAAAAATGTCTGCCAATTTGGTCGGTCACAGATTATTTCAGTTAAGCCAGGAACACAGATCCAATCTGGTTGGCAAATTCTACCATTTCCGTGTAGTATGAGACCTTACCTACACAATCTTTGGTATTCAAAGTCTATTGGCCCTCACACTACATGAAGGAGGTAAAATTGGTTAATGATTGGCCAAAATTGGATGTGTGTGTGTAGGTGCCTCTAGTGTTTAGGCATGTGGGAAGACGCCCAAGAAGACAGGAGGACATGCAAGAAACCCAGCTCCTTATTGGGTGTCTTCAGGGTTGTTTTTTTTTACTTTGATTACATTTCTCCATAATAACATGTTGCGTTTGAGTAACATAGCAGTTACTTCTCATCACATCCTTGTGATTTATATAGCGCTTTGAGTTCTCAGGGAGAAAAGTGCTATATAAATATTATTGTTATTATTGGTAAGAAAATCTGATACTAAAGAGGTACGGTCGTGAAAATTTTAAAGTTTAAAACACATACAAATACAAATAGGAAGTACATTTCCTCCAGAGTAAAATGAGCCATAAATTACTTTTCTCCTATGTTGCTGTCACTTACAGTAGGTAGTAGAAATCTGACGGAATTGACAGGTTTTGGGCTAGTCCATCTCTCCATAAGGGATTCTCAGCATGGCCTTTATTCTTTATAAAGACATTCCCTGAAAAATCTTTATACAAAGATGCTGGCCAGCCTCCATGCTCACAGCACACTATTTTGGCAGTTGGATGGAGCAACTGCCATTCACTAAGTGCTTTTAAAAATAAAGAAAAGCCTGAGAAACACCCCCCCCCCCCATGAGAAGATGGGTTAGTCCAAAGTCTGTCAGTAATGTTAGATTTCTACTACCTACTGTAAGTGACAGCAACATAGGAGAAAAGTAATTTATGGCTCATTTTACTCAGGAAGAAATGTACTTCTTATTTGTATGTGTTTTACATTTTAAGATTTTCACTACAGTTCCTCTTAAACATGTTTTGGAATTCATTAGCTAGTAGAAAATGCAGGGATTTGTAGTGCAACAGCAGCTGAAATGAGGGTGAATTGTAATTTAATCAAGAATGAGTATGCAGCTAAACACTAGCACATTTGTTACTTTTAGAAATGTCATAATACTGGGTGTCGTACGGCATCCTGGTGGACATTGCAAATAAGTATCTGCTCAGAATGATAAGAAAGGTAGTTGGATAGATGGTATTGTTTTGTTACAGAATTCCAGTGTTTCATCTACATGCCACTGACATGTGTTAGGTCAGGATCACACTGGCAATGATAAACACAAGAGATCACACTCTTATTTTCTCCCACATCAATTATTATTATTGATTTATAAAAAAAACACAAACCTATTCTGTGTCGCTGTCCAAAGTAAGATACAAACTTCTTTTTCCCCCAAAAAGTTTTATTAGCAAAACAGAAAAAAAAAATATGATAACATACAGTTGTTCAATTTCAAAACAGCTAAAGCTAAATACTAAACCCAGTACAGAACATCACTAACAGCAATGCAGTCACAGTGAAAAAAAGATAAAACATATGAATGGCCAGATTAAAGCGGACCCAAACCAAACATTTTTTAATTAAAAATATGTAGTTGCACCACTCTGACACATACAAAGATAAATAAACACTCCTTCAAACCTATGATCATTTCAGTGCATGCTTTTCACCCTTCTCTTTTCATAACTAGGGTTATACTGGGGGCAGCCATTAGGAATTCCTCCATTGTCAGACACCCTCTACTCCACCAGTTTCCTGGAAAAATCCCGGCAATTTTAAAGGAAGGGAGGGGTTCCTCCAATAAATGTAAAATATTTTATATTTGTCGTCATGCAGCTGAAAAAAGGCTGCTATTTATTATTATAATTTAGAAAATAGATTTTATTTCTGAAATCTTGTATTTTTAATTTGGGTCTACTTTAAGAAATCTGCCAAAGCAATAGTCAATGATAAATTAACATATTGTGCAAGTCAAGCTACTAATATGATACAACAGTGTAGCTCCTACAAACAGTAAGAAACAAACATGGGGTACATAATAATACAGACAATGGTATATACCAAAAAAATGTACAAAATACAGAATTGGTTATTACAGAGACAAAAGTAATCTAATAAAATGTATAACAAATTCAAAGACACGAAAGTGTGAGAGAACCCTGTCCTTGCAAGCTTGCAACCCAAAGTAGGGGGGGGGGGGGGGGGGCAATGAAGCAAATTACACATTTTTGATAAAATTACACCTTTCTTTTAATTCACTACTTAATTCAAAACACATCACTTAGCTGTTTCCCAGATACAAGGGGTTAAATTGACCTCACTAGTCTTAATAAGTATGTCGATAGCCTCGACTCCATCAATCCAGCATACTGGATTGCTCTTGTCTGATCTCTTTTCCACTTGCAGGAAGTTCCTCTGAAGCTCCTACAGTGAGGTGTCCCTTGCCTGTCCTCATCTCTACTGGGTCGAATACACTGCTCAGCCAGGAGCAAAGCAGAATATCTGTACAAAAATGTGTCACCCGATCTGCATCTTACACACATCCAATTTTGATTGGCCGGTGATTAGCCAATTTGACCTCTTCCTCTTGAAAGCTTACCTACACAATCTGTTCATAGTATTCATCTGTTGGTTCTCATACTACATTGAGGTTGTAAAATTGCCCAATCGTTGGTCAATAAAACTTGGATTTGTGTATTGGCCTTAAAGATTAAAAGAGCCAAAAGGCTCTGGTAAAAGTAAAGGTGCAGTGGGAAGGGGGGCATAATCAAGTACTTACTGCACCTCCTGTTCTCCTCTGTCACTCACCATTCCTCTCCTCTCAGTCCTGTTCTCCTCTGCGACACCAAACCCGGACATACTGCGCCAAAATGCACAATATGTCCGTTCTGCTACCCTGTGGCTACGCAAAGTGATGTCACAGGACAGAAGCACGCTCGCTCCCCCAACCAGCCTACACCCCGGGACGCAAGAAGGAGTGCGCTCCTGTCCTGTGATGTCACTGTGTAGCCACAGGGGAGCAGAAAAGACATAGTACACATGCGTGGCACAGTATGTCCCGGTAACGGGTTTGGGTTCGCCCAAGTCACCGAAGAGAATGGTTCTGAGCGGAGAGGAACAGTGAGTGATGGAGGCAAATGGGAGGCGCTGTAAATATTTGATTATGCTCCCCTATCCACTTCACCTTCACTTTGTATCAGACCCTTTTGGCTCTGGTATCCTTTAACAATAGTTTTAGAATACAGTAGTTTAAAGTCTGTAAATGGTTTAACAATTGAGAGGAAAAAGGCTCATTTTGAGCTTTAATTTAAAGTCCATGAATGGACACCAAAATTAAGTTTTGATCATCCATCTATGTATAGTGGCATGGATACTTTCACACCTCGTGGGCATCTGCTATACACTGATTTTATAGGACAAGGTGGTCAAGCAGGAGTTAAAGAGACTCTGTAACACATTTTTCAGCCTTAGTTCTTCTATCCTATAAGTTCCTATGCCTGTTCTAATGTGCTCTGGCTTTCTGGCTTACTGCAGCCTTTCCTAATTGCACAGTCACTGCAATAAATCTTATCTCCTTTCCTCTGTGGTGTCTGTCAGGCTAAGACTTGAATGTGTGGAATGTGCAGGGCTGCTTGTGATTGGATAGAAGCGATACACATCGTCTGCAGGCCCCCTGCACACTCTGTATGACTCACACACTCTGTTTATGTGAGCCTATCACAAGCTGGTTAGTTTGTAAACACTGCCTAAAACTGTTAATTACAAGCCAGGATTGCAGCAGAGAGTGGCAGAAACAGCACAGAGGGGCACAGGAGAAAATAAGAAATAGAATGGTATGCTTTTTAGTGTAAGAATATTAGAGTACAGATTCTCTTTAAAGAGACTCCGTAACAAAAATTGCATCCTGTTTTTTATCATCCTACAAGTTCCAAAAGCTATTCTAATGTGTTCTGGCTTACTGCAGCACTTTGTACTATCACAGTCTCTGTAATAAATCAATGTATCTTTCCCTTGTCAGACTTGTCAGCCTGTGTCTGGAAGGCTGCCAAGTTCTTCAGTGTTGTGGTTCTGCTATGCACTCCCCCCTCAGGGGGGAAAGAAACACACAAATGATCTCTTGAGATTCAAAAGGAAGTCTGTATACAGCCTGCTTGTGTATGGATGTATTTTCTATGTGTGGACATACTGTACATCAACCTACTTCCTGTTTTGGTGGCCATTTTGTTTGTTTATAAACAAACTTTTTAAAACTGTTTTTAACCACTTTTAATGCGGCGGGGAGCGGCGAAATTGTGACAGAGGGTAATAGGAGATGTCCCCTAACGCACTGGTATGTTTACTTTTGTGCGATTTTAATAATACAGATTCTCTTTAAGTCTTTTGATCTCAAACATAGCCTTAAAGGAAACCAGAGACGACGCATACTTACCGCTTTATACATAACTGGGGCTTCTTCCAGCCCCATGGGCATGGATCGCTCCCATACCACCGTCCTCCGCTGCCTGAGGCTCAGGTACCAGGTCCGGTCACTTCCTTCAGTCGCGGGCAGTCTGCGCAAGTGAAGTGCGCTCTCTATGTAACTCTCAAGCGGGCTCTGGAGAGATACATAAAGAGCGCACTTCCTCTTGTGCAGACTTGCCGCAACTGGGCGAACTAACGGGACTCAGTACCGGAGCCTCAGGCAGTGGAGGATGGAGGTGTCGAAGCGATCCGTGTCCATGGGGCTGGAGGAAGCCCCAGCTATGTATAAAACGGTAAGTACGCGTCGTCTCTGGTACACTTTAAGCTGTGGATGCAACGTTAGTGTTTTTGTAACATTCTTGGGACATATGGATATTTAAACTGAAGTGAGAAGAACATGGAGGCTGCCATATTTATTTCCTTTTAAACAATACCAGTTGCCTGGCAGCCCTGTGGGACTATTTGATTGCAGTAGTGTCTGAATAACACCAGAAACAAGCATGCAACTAATCTTGATAGAAACGCCTGATCTGCCACATGCTTGTTCAGGGTCTATGGCTAAAAGTATGTTAGAGGCAGAGGATAAGCAGGACTGCCAGGCAACTGGTATTGCTCAGGGGCGTAGCAATAGGGGGTGCAGAGGTAGCGACTGCATCGGGGCACTTGGGCCAGAGGGGCCCCGAAGGGCCCTCCCTCAACTGCAGTATTACCTCTCTATTGGTCCTGTGTTCATAATAATCACTTCTATAGATACTTTGAATAGTGGTAATTATTAACTAGCTGTTCCCCATCCCCTTCTTGCACCTCTGACACTGTGGTTGCCATTGCCAGTTTTTGGTGCGACGTATCAATTGTTATGTATAGAGTGCTTGGGGGGCCCCATTGTAAAACTTGCATCGGGGCCCACAGCTCCTTAGCTACGCCACTGGTATTGCTTAAAAGTAAATAAATATGGCATCCTCCATATCCCTTTCATTACAGTTGTCCTTGAATCTCCTAATATTGTTAAAGAACAAGCGACACCCATGCTAACCTAGAAATAAAAAACACATAGTAGATAAATACTAGTTCTACTTATATAACAGATGCATTGTGCTATCCAAGTAATTTTATAAAGGAAAAGCAGAAAATCCTATTCTAGGCAGTGGCCATTTTGCCAAGCTAATGCTGACATCATATCCTCCCTGACTCTTGTTTCCCCCCCCCCCCTTCTCTTGCTCATTGTGTATTCATTAGCTGCCCTCCTCCCAGAGTCTTCAGATACTCCCACTGAGGTGTATACTAACAACTGCACTGTCTTATCCTCCAATCACTGAGTCACCTCAGCCTTGCTTGTAAACACAAGTTAGCAGAGGTGTTTCAGATAAGCAGCTAGATAGGGAAATAAATGGAAGAGGAGGAATATATTATAGATAAAAAGAACCCCCAGCATTCAAATGTTTGGCACGACTACTAAAGGGCCAGTGCTCCTAAAGTATGTGATAACTCCAAACCAGAACAGCAGAAAAAGTTTTGCAAGTTTTGAATGCAGGATTATCATCTTTATCACTTAATACACTCAGACCAGTTGCTGTTGAAATTTAATTTTTATGGTGACCATACCGCTTTAAATTTGTGATTAAAGTATTAAACAATTATAGCTGAAGAAAAGACTTTGCAAAATTGTCTGCTAAATATTATTCTCCAAAAATACAATTTGTGGTAAGGAAGAAGTCAGGACACCTTTACTTATTCTTGTTCCTTGCTTCTAAAGACCATGACTTCTGGAATAATGTTCTTTGGACAGAGGCGTAAACAATTGAACCACTTGGACACCAAATTAGAGAATGACCAGTTAGCATTTCACCTCGCTGGGGTCATGTTAGTCTTTAGTGCTACAAGGTTTTAGGTGTAAAGAGGGAGCAGATGTGTTACATTTTGATATTCTTCACAGAGGAACGTACTCACTTTTGTTACCAGCGTTTAGATATTAATAGCTGTGGGTTCATTTATTTCTACATTGTATCAGTGTCTTTCTTTGTTGTCCCATTAAAAAAAGATGTGTCGTAAAATATTTACAAAAATGTAAGAGAAAATGTAATGGGAGGTGTACTAACTTTTGTGCGAGATACGGTGCATATGTATGTATGTATGTAGCAGCTAGTACCATAGTCACCAAGAAGACAATTGGTATCACTCTACACCTTGACATATAAAAATCTGGCAGAGCCTTCAAGGTCCCCATGCTCAAGACAGCACGTGTCTTGAGCACATGAAATGTACCCATGCACATTTCAATGATCCAGAGGAAAACTGGGTGAAAGCATTGTTGTCAGATGAGAACCAAAATTGAGGTCTTTGTCAGCAACTCATCTTGCCGTGTCTGGAGGAGGAGGAATGCTGGCATGATCCCAAGAACATGACCCCAAGAACATGATCCCTTCCATCAAACATGTATGTAGGTGGGCACTTTATGCTTTGGGGGCGATGTTCTGCTAAGGGGACAGGACACATTTAACGTGTTGAAGGGACAATGGTTGGGGCCATGTTCCAACAAATCTTGAGTAAGTACCTCCCTTCCCTCACTGTATACAGACCCCCCCCCCCCCCCCCATGTCTCCATGTGCAAGGAGCTGTTTTTTTTTAACCCCCTGAACTTCTCTGCTACCTGGGGAGGTCTCTAATCGGAGCTGAACTGCAGGATTACTGAGTGGACATTGTGGGGAAATTGTGTTAATAATAAGGTTGTGATCTGTTAGATGTGTGATGTGCATATGTTAGAAAACATGCTGTAGATAAAGATAAATCGGTGGCCTTTTTTGGGAAAGTAGTACAAGCGGAGGTAGTGACAGCAGCAGTCTAGAGCTGTACTGGGTCCTATAAAAGTCGACATTTGCATCATATTGCTGGTTTTAATGGCTTTCAAAAGGTGTTGTGAGAGCTTCAATTATGTCCTTGGTGTACTGACAGGGTCCTGGAAGAGGCACTCATAGGGGATTACGGATGGCTACCCTTCTCTTCTTGATGGGACTTGGACAAGGGCGGCGGTGACAACTCAGCAGAGGGACTGGCACTAGTTATTATACAACATGGAAAAAAGCCAGGGTCTTTCTAGTGGTGAAAGCCACCATGGTATACAGGCCTGCAGAGAGGCTCTTCCATAATGTCTTTATTTAACAGACTTGCTGTGGAGGACATTAGAAAGGAGAGATCATGAACCTGCCCAGTAAACACCATACCCTGAGTGTTAATTGTTAATTACATAATGGATACGTTTTGCAGTAACACACTGTATGCAGTGCGCAAGCTGCGCTCGAATGCACCGCAACTTCCTTAGAGGCAGAGGATCAGCAGGACAGCCACGCAATCTGCATTGTTTAGGGCCCGTTTCCACTATAGCGTTGCGGAATCGCCGGCAAATCACCGTAGGAAAATCGCATGCGGGTGCGATTCCGCATGCGTTTTTTGCCGCGATTTCGCATAGGTTAGGGTGATGTGATTTTAACCATGTCACTGCCTGTGTGAATTAACATGAGTACCTATGCGAAATCGTGGCAAAAAACGCATGGGGAAAACGCGTGCGATTCGCCTGCATTCCACACGCAGGCGAATTCTGAGGGCCCTACCCTGCAGATTTTTTCTGCACAGAAAAACGTGCAGGAAAACGCACAAGTGGAAACAGTCCCATCCACTTGTACTGGCTGTGCGAATCCGCATGCGGGCAACGCATGCGGATTCGCGATAGTGGAAACGGGCCCTTAAAAGAAAATAAATATATCCTCTTAGTTCAGATTTGCTTTGATTACCTCAATCTAAAGTAATATTCATCCAGCACATATTCATACTTGTGGTAAATCTATAATAAGTGTCAGATTTCCCTTTAAATTCAAGTACTCTTAAAGGACACATCCGAGGAAAAAAAAAAGTTCCACTAACCTGGGGCTTCCTCCAGACCTGGGCAGCCGACCTGTCCCTTGCCGAAGCTCCGGTGTCCCCCTCCATTGACTTTGCCAGGTCGGCATCTTCTGCACGAGTGCACAGACGCACCGTGTCACTGGAGCATTCTGCACTCCACGCTCACGTAAAAGATGCCGAGACGAGCTGGCAAGGTCAGCGGAGAGGGACCCCAGGACACCGGAGCTGTGGTGAGGGACAGGTCAGCTGCCAGGGGCTGGAGGAAGCCCCAGGTAAGTAGAACTTTTTCTCCCTCAGACCTGTCCTTTAAGCTAAATACTTACCACCCGACAGATGACGATAGATCTAACGATATCTCCCTGACAACAAGCGTTCCATGGTCCATCTTCTGGCCAGCGGGTACATGCAATGTCACACGATGGTCACGAACAGGAAGTGTTTGTGGTACTTTGCGTGGAGTTGTCAAGGATCTTCTAGTGGATCCTAGATAAACTTTTACTCATTGTATAATTGTGTTCCTTTCATATAGTTTATAGGGCATTCCTCAAGCCAAATACTTTTTTTTGTTTTGTTTTAATACTCTAATTCCCCATAAACTAAACAAGCCTCGCCCACAGGTCCTTTTGTGCCTTGGCACGGTAGCAAGGGCTTATGGGAGCTCAGTCTGGGTAGGAGGAGGAGGTTACTAGCCATTGATTTCAGAGGCAGAGGGGACGAGAGAGGAGGAGAGGGGACTAAATTTACACACAGCCAAGCTTATAGCATCTCCAGCCCTCAGCCTGTGACAATGTGACAAACAGAACATGGCTGCCCTCATTGTATCACAAAAATAAATAATCATAAACTTTTGAAGCTGTTTGCAGCTAGATATGCTGTGTAAACTATCTAGATATATAGATAAGTTACTTGTTATAGTTAGTTTTTCATCTCAAATCCGCTTTAAAGATACGCCCTGATGGTCGTTATCGCCGTGCGTTCACATGAGCCGCACATGTACCCACGACGTGAGATCGCAGAATCGATCGCGCGTCGTTCAAAAAACCGATGGCCATCAGAAAAATCGGCAGGAAAATCATGTGGTGTGTACGGGCCTTAACACTTTTAATATCGGCAGTGTAAAATAATACTTTTTTTTGTTATGTTTGTTTAAATTAGCTTGTACTCATTCATATGTTTGAAAAATAAAACCTAAAAAAGGATCTGATTGAAAGAATAATGAAAATCCCGCCATGCTTGGTACATATGCTGTTGCCATGCAGAGGACACATTCCAGCATGAGTGGAGGTGCTCAGAGTCGGGAGTTGCAGCTAACAGAACAAGCTGCTTACAAGTCCCATGTGAGAGTGACGCGTTCCTTCCTCACAGCTCTGCTCTCTGAGGACACAGCCCTGTGTATGACATGTCCTAGAAAGGGTTCCTAGATCATACCTGGAGAGGAGAGACCTGGAAGGCAGCAGCACTGAACAGCTACATGTTACTTTTCTACTTCTTCTCCAGATATTTCTATAATTAGAGGAAATACACTGCTACTAGGAAGTCATGATAAACAGGGAAATCTTTACTTTTTAAATATTTTTTTCTCATTAGTATACCAGTATGTAAAGAGCAGAAAACCATGGCAACCAAAATTTCATAGTGACATATTGGATAGCAATCAAATCTGGCCCTGTACACCATCTGCATAATCGCAAACGCTCATCGTTTTTGAAGTGATTTTTTAGGCAATTCTAGGCATGTGCCTAGCGATCTTCTAATCACGTTTACCAATTTTTGGAGCGTTTTGGTGTAGCATTTTTTATTTTTTGTTACAGTAGAGCTGGAACTGAACAGCTTCTGTAACAAAAACGCTTGGAAAATCGCTCTGATCTAGCACTTCTCTTCCACTTTCCTATACTTAACATTGAGGCTGAATCGCCTCAGAAAAGCGCAGAAATGCTGCAAGACCTGCGTTTGCGTTTGGGTGGAAATCACATCGCTCTGGTGTGATCCATCCCATTTAAATACATTAGCCAAGCGCTTTTCAAAGGCGCTAGCATTTTTAAAAAGCGCTCAGAAGCGCTCTTGGTGTGCAACAGCCCTAAGTGTTATTTATTTCACTGGCTTCAAGTGAGTTAAGTTGGAGTTGTGTTGTTTTTTGTGTGCAATGCATAAGCATAAACCATAGCAGCTTTTCTCCCTGAACTACTGGATTTTAGTAGAAGTGGTAAAAAAAAAAAAAAATAATGTCCAGAAGTAGCAATTTTTAACCACTTAAAGACAAGCAGGCATATTAAAACGACCTGCTGGAGCCTCTTAACGGCTCCAGGACGGCTTTATAATTTAATGCTGTGCGCATGCACGCTCCTGCGTGTGCACGTGCGTTCCCAGCGCACGTGCACATGAGATCAGTAAAAAAAAATAAAAAATACACCTTTATTTCCAAATAATATATTATCACCATACTTGTACTAGTGACATAATTCAAATCTTGTAATAACCAGGACAAATAGGCAGATAAAATGTGTGTGTTTGATGTACAGTAGCAGTGTTTATATTAAAACTATCATTTTTTCCCTTGTTTTTCCCTTTAAAATGCATAGAAAATAAAGTAATTACTGAAAACAAATATCAACCCCAAAAAGTCTAATTGGTGGTGAAAAAAACAAGATATAGATCATTTCATTGTGATTAGTAGATATTAAGCTATTGGCAAATGAAAGGGATGAGCACTGAAAGGTGAAAATCACTCTTGTCCGTTAGGGTAAAAACCCCTTTGGGGTGAAGTAGTTAATTGGTGATATATGGGGCACTTGACTACTGTTTTGCCCATTTCCCCCCAGCCTACTGTTTACTACTGAGGACTACTGTTTTGCCCATTTCCCCCCAGCCCTGGATGAGGCTGGTACTACCTTTGTGGCAGGTGAAGTAGCACACCATAGGGGCTTTCTGGTGGTGGCATATCTTGGACTTGCAATAATCTTATGTGGAAGTCCAGGATCTGTAGAAGCTGGCCAGTGTCATGTGACTGTATATACCAATTAACCTCCTTGGCGGTATGATATGTGCGGCCGCGGAAGGGTTTTTTTTCACTTTTTTTTTTAGCATGTAGCTAGCCCAGTGCTAGCTACATGCTTCCCCCCTCACTGCGGCGTCCCCCCGTACTCACCGATCGCCGCCGGCGCCGCTTGCCCATAAGGAAAGCCCATTCTGAACGGGATGACTTTGTCAGTCTCTCGACTTTGTTGTGGAGGAATTGTGACCCACCGTTCTTTGAAACATTGCTTCTCTTAAGTTCACTGGCATTCAATTTCCCCAGGATTTCTGTGCAAAAAGTGATCCAATTAATTTTCATAACCTTTTTTCCTGTAACTTGCCAAAATGTGTCAAGCAAGGTTCTAGTGCAGGAGAGTATTAACGTGTATGCATGTCAATACTGTTCACAGCATTTTTTGTATTGACGTGTATACCACGTCAATACCGCTGGGGATTAATTGAGTTTTGAGGAATTTGCTTATGCACAGCTCTTATGGTCCAACCACTTCAGGTTAGTCAGGTTGAGGTCTGGAATTTTACTGTGCCATTGTTCCCTTTTTTCTTCATTCTGTTGTAGATCTGCTTGTGTGCATTGTCCCGTTGACCTAATTTCAGGTCAAGCTTTAGCCATTACACAGATGGCCTCACATTTGAGTCTCCAATAATTTAGTATACAGATCAGCTCATGGTTGACTCAATGATTGCAAAAGTGCCAGGTCCTGAAACTGCAAAACAAGCCCTTCACCACTGCCTGACCGTTGGTATGAGGAGTATAAATACTCTTCCTCGTTTTTTCCCCCCACTTGTCACGCTATGCATTATAGACAAACCACTCCTTTTGTGTCTTCACTGGACATTGTTCCAGAAGTCTTGTGGTTTATTCAGGTGCAACATTGCAAATCTTTCTTAGAGAGAAGATGCTTTCTCCTAGCAACTCTTCCACTGAAGTCACTCTTATTCTAATTGTACTTTCATGAGCTTTTAAGTAGCTCTTGGTTGTTTTCTTTGTTTTAGTAGCTATGAGCACTGCACGGTCTGACCTTGGGGTGAATATGCTTAAATGTCCACATCTGGGAAGGGAAGCATCTGATGGAGTCTGCGTGGGCACAATACAGCTGCAGGGGGCTGCTGGAAGCCTCAGGTGAGTAAAACTAATTTTTTTCCACAGCCTTAAGTGTCCCTTTAAGGTAGTGGTGTCTTACAGCTGCAGAATACAGTGGGCTAGATTTATGAAAGAATTACTGACAGTTTTTTTTTCTTCTTAAACAGTTTTAGCCAGCAGGAAGAACTGTTCTGCGTGAAAATAAGAAACTTCTTGAATCCTACTTAATTGCGGTATTTTAGAGTGAATTTCTAGAACTGCACTACAGTTAAGAAAAGTGGAAATCCATTCCTAAACTGCTACAGATTAAGAAGTGCTTAGTAGCACTTTTACAGATAGTGCAGCAATGCAGGCAAGATAGGATTTGTGAAGTACTCATCCCCCTTGCTGAATTAATAACTCAGAGCCTGCCAGTATCAATACAGCAGATCGGTTACCTCAGCAACAGCAATTTCCCTCACACACTGCACTGTCCGAGAAACCATCCAAACTCCTCCTATTTTAGACTTAAAGCTTGGTGTTTCTTTAAAGAGACTGAAACGAGAATAAATCTTGCTTCAGAGCTCATAGTTAGCAGGGGCACGTGTGCCCCTGCTAAACCGCAGCTACAGCGCCGCTAAACGGGGGTCCCTTCACCCCCAAGCCCCCCACTGCAACACTTGGTCGCAGACTTGGTCGCTCCTGGAGGCAGGGCTAACGGCTGCAGCCCTGCCTCCAGTCGCGTCTATCAGCGGCGCATCGCCGCCTCTCCCCCGCCCCTCTCAGTGAAGGAAGACTGAGAGGGGCGGGGGAGAGGCGGAGATACGCGCTGACAGACGCGCGTGGGGCAGGGCTGCGGCGGTTAGCCCTGCCCCAACCAGGAAGCGCTCCCCCGCTGCACCGAGGGGATTTGGGGGTGAAGGGACCCCCGTTTAGCGGCGCAATAGCGGCGGTTTAGCAGGGGCACACATGCCCCTGCTAACTATGAGGTCTGAAGCGAGATGTATTCTCGCTTCAGACTCTCTAACAGTTTCACAGCATCAGAACTTTGTTTTTCTTTCCCAAGCCTCTTTTTTAGCTGCACAGAGGAAAACTGCCCGGGCATTTTTCCCCTGATGCTGTGCAAAGCATGAAGGGATTTCTGATGTTGTTGTTCTCGTTCTGCTGTTTTGGTGCAATTTTTTATTTTTATGTTGAATTTGAGATTTGAAGCCTAGCAGCTGGGAGAGGTGATCAGGACACAGGACAGTTGGAACTGTGTCTCATTTTTCCTCCTTTCAACCAAAAAGATGGCTTCCCCTATGAAATCACAAACATTTGCCTGTTCTTTTAAAATGGGGTGGGTAAAAGATTATATTACCTATCTATTTTAATTAACATTACTAATATAACTTAATGACAGTATGTTTGTTTAGGCTGAAGTTCCCCTTTAAGAAGTAAACTGCACCTATTGATTCCTTAAATAACTTTCGAGGCAAAGTAAAAAAAAAATAAATCTTTTTTTTACTCACCTGGGGCTTTTTCCAGCCCCGAGCAGCAGTCTTAGTCCCTCGCCGCAGTTAAGGTAGTCCTCAGTGTCCCCACTGGCCGCCCACAATGATGGCGGCGCGCCGGCTCTTCTGCGCCTGCCCATGCATCCACGTCATCTGTCGCGTACTGTGCTTATGCAGCAGTTGTGCGCAGACGCAGTACACGTCAAATGACGTGGACTCACAGGTGTAGACGAGCTGACCCCGCCGACAGGTTGCCATCATTGCGGGCTACCAGCGGGGACACCGAGGACCACCAGAGCTGCGACGAGGGACTGAGACAGCTGCTCGGGGCTGGAAGAAGCCCCAGGTGAGTAAAAACTAGATTTTTTACTTTGCTCCGGAAGTCCTTTAAGCTGTCTGAGACAGTTCTGCTTGGATTTCTAATAAATGTCCTCCAGTGAACCAGAATTATAAACAGTGGAGTAATATGTCTGTACATAATAAAAGACATACAGGTTTCAGTTCATATGCGGAGCCTTTGGATCTACTGTATTTGTAGATCTTCAGGAATAACAACCCTGCTGAATAACTGAACTTCAAATTGGTACTAGTGCACGGCAGCGACATTACAGGGGTAATACCATTAAGGGGACTGAATTGAATGGTACTATCGATCAATATTTTTTGGTAGGCCCGGTTAACATTAGCTTTCCAGGTCCGGCTTCCCCGGACCCGGAATGCTCCGTATACAGCGGATGGTGAACGGATACATTCTTAATGAATGTATCCATTCACACTGGTGCGCCGTCTGGATCCGGGAACGCAGCTCCGGGACGGTCCGGCTTTTTTTTCCAACATGCTCTATTTTTCAGTCCGTCCCGGTGCGGCTGCGGACCCGGGCCGGATCCTGACCCTTCGCATGCGGCCATGCTGTGTGTGCAATGGGAAACGGATGTTTCCCATCACACTGGCAATAGGACCGGATGCTTCCAGCACCAGTCCTATGCCACTTGGGGGGCCCGGACTACACGCCGGTATCCCCCATGCTTGCAGTGCCTTTCCGGCACTGCAATGTATCTAGTTCCGGCTACTTTATTGTAGCCGGAACTGATACATGCATCCGGCGCAACTTGTGGCCAGCGCAGAAACCCGTAGGGTCTCTTTGCGGCCCCCGGACCCTTGCGAGCTTGAACCGCAAGTGTGAATGGGGCCTTATGCACTTCAAAAAACAATTCAGTATTAAACAAGTACGCTAAAACTGGCACAGATGGTGGGATGTCTCACTGAAAACTATAGGCAGCTAAATTGTATCTCGTCACTTATACAGTCCAGTACTTCTTTCCATCTTCCTAATCCAAAACTCTTCCAGTGGTTTTGGGTAATAGTTATACCTCACTCCTGGCCACCATAAGTGATCCTCATGTGAACGGCATTGTTCTTAGCCACTATGTCACATAAACATCATCACCGCCCACTTTCTGCACAGCACGATATGCCAGGTAAAGTGGTCCTGAGAAAAATTATTTAAAACAAACACATGATGTACCTGCAAATAAATATTACGTACTTACCTCACCATCAGTTCTTTTCAGACGCTCCCCATTTTCTTCTAACATAGTGGTCCTCAAACTAAGGCCCGTGGGCCGAATGCGGCCCCCTGAGGCTTTTTCACTGGCCTTCCAAACACAAAATATTTAACTTATAGATGCAGCTCACTGCACCTTTAAATATCGGCTGCCTGCATATAGAATAGCAGTGTTGGCACCACCCATCCACATACTGTAGAAGGTAGTGAGTAGTCATTTGCTGGCTTCCAATTCAATTTTGCATCAGGTGACATTGCTGTCCAATTGGACGGCAGATTGTCACATGGGTATTCTTCACTGTCTGGTGCACAAGGACGATCTGCGGGCTGCTGAACGTCTTTGGCTGCTGCTGGGAATTCTCCTCCGGGCAAGACTGGAAGGGAATCAATACTTAGATTCAATGTAATGTTTTTCAACATCATTTTATGTATGTTCTGGCCCCCCAGCATCTGAAGTATGCTGACCTGGCCCTTGACCGAAAAAGTTTGGGGACCCCTCTAACGATTCCTTACAGTTCTGACTAGATCTTGTCAGACTTGTCACTAAGGAAGCTAAAAAACTTAGGGCTCTTTTTCACTATATTAGTTGCTTGCAGCAGTCCTGTAGCTTCTAGAGGCTTTGCAGCATCCTCTGTGCATGGAAGCCAGAGTATCAGCTGACCTGTATCGGGTCAGGTGACACTCCAGAAGCCGCGGACGGATGCCGAAAGCAGCTAGGAGCTACAGGAAGGGTGCAAGACGACGCTGGAGGCTCGGTGAGTATTTTACCATCTACAAATACCCCTGAAATGCCCTCAGGCATGCCGGTTAGTTGAGACTTCCAGTTGCTTGAGTTCCGGATAACAGGGCCTTTGTTGTACTAGGAAGTCCTGACTTTTGCATAAACGTTATATGGAGCCATCAGGTTTGGGGCAGCCGGTTTATGGTCACCTCCAGAGAGGAATAAGGAGGTCACCATGAGGTCGTGCCATATTCCATAAACATGCCTACAACTGGCTCCGTCTATTTGGCAGACTTACTAAACCCCTTGTTCTCCAACAAAGAAAAGGAAAACACAATGATTGATTTTTAAATACTTTTAATTAAATTCAACTGAGATTTGGAAAAACACAATTCATTTCAAGAAATTAAAAAAAATGATATGTCAGCAGTAAAGATGGGCATTTCAAGCATTTATTTTCTTTTACAAATATTACATTTAATGCACCAAAAGGGAGAATTTAAGGACCCGCGTTTCTTAAAGCACACCCTTAATTAGAAAGAACATGATTCGTAATGTACAGATATACTGCTATGTACATACCACGTCTAATAGAATTCAATAGGACATCCAAAACGGACTATTCTTCAGACTCGAGAACCTCCCCGACTACGAAGAAAGGCCTCTGACATGGAGGCTAAAACACGCAACATGGCCTCAAGCCTAGAATATCAAGTTCACAAATAATCCACAGGAATGAAGGGAACCCTGTTCAATCCCAGTCATTAAAGATAGAGTACAAACAATATATTAAGAAACAAAAAACTCATTCTTTCCATTATATATATATATTTTTCTTCATAATTCACTTTACATACAGGTAAGGACTGGGTGGTAAGGAATGAATAAGGATAAGACTGACAGATAATAAAACAGACCCTAACGGTGATAGGCAAGATGAGTATAATCTGTAATTGTACACTGACTCATATTTACTGGCATCACCTGTGTAATTCCAGAGGAACTGACAGCCAAATTGCTGAAATCCCGCTCCTTCACAGTCACCCTGAGTGGAAGTAATCCTTGCTGTGTAACTCTCACTCTGACTGAACCTGGTGTAACCCTTTCATTGCTCTGTATGCAGTGACAGAACTCAAACATATAGCCGCTTACACATCTTAATAATATATTAAAAAAATATATACACCTGATAAAGCAGTCCAGCTCCTCACTTTATCCAAGCTACATGAGATGTAGACACTAGACGCGTTAGTAGGTTTAAATCCTGGTGGATTTGTGAGCTTTCATCCAATGTACAAGAGACAGCCATTTTGAAATATGTGTAAAAATGCAGCCTTGTTTGTCGTGACATCAGTGAACTAAACTGCACAATGTGAATGTCAAATTAAATCTACAGCTAAGCACACATGGCATTCAGGTCACCTAAAACAATCTTTAGTGAGTACCTTGGGTAACAGTCTACCTGCTTTCAGTGTACATATGGGCTCATTCTGTCCTGTTGGGAGAGGGGGTGGAGGAAAAGCAGTGGATGTACCACAGCAGGAATTACAATAGTGGCTAGGTGAGAATTACCCAACTTGGTGGACCATTGATGAGAGGAGACATTGCGATACTTGCTAGATGATCACTAGATTATTTAGCACAATCATTTCGGGCGACAACAAAAAAAAGGCTTTATAGATGTAACCATAGAACTGTAGTTTTGACGGGGCACAGTCATCCACGGTAGTTCAGAACTACGTTATTTAGAGGTGGGGGTCTCATAAATAATGTAGTTAAAATGCATTATTGATATAGTGGCTCTCCCAGATTCTGTTGCAGACCCTTTCCACTGACAGCTGTGCCAGGCCACCTCCTCATCCACTTGCTCTAAGCCTGTCCTGCTGGGGTGGGTTTTGGTGCTAGACAATACTGTGCAGAAATGTAGCATATTACCCAGACTGCACAAAACAAGGACCCCGACACAGGATCAGAGTGTGACAGTAACTACACTGCCTTAACACAACATCTCCTCAGAGCATATCTTACATGCATTCTCATATTTGTTGTCCAACCGTCTTAGTTGTTTAACTTCCTGTTTCAGTGGATTGGAGGAACAAGGATGGCAGAGAGAATAAAACAACTGCACATAGTTTCATACTCCAATAGCAGCTTGAGTTGTACTATATAGGATTCTGTCGCAGTCTTGCTTAATAAATGCTCCCCTCGTCACAGAAAGGCATCACTAAGAGCCCTTTCCCACTACCAGTGTTTTTGATCTGATCCCAATCGCTAGCGAATTGCAAAATGTTAGGTACAGTAGAAAACTAATGGAAACCGCGGCAACCACTTCTATTAGTACGATCCACTTGTGGCATAACATTTCTCCTGAGTTAAATCTTTTTTTTCTCCAACATTTTCTGTGTGTTTTAGCTCCTATACTTTGTATGGGAGCGCAGGAAAATCGCATAGCAATCGCACACTATGTGATTTTCCCAGCAATTCTGTCATTTCCTGTTCGTTTTGTTTTATAGATGCAAATTGCACATGCAAAATGCACATCAGTCAAGCCATACATCCAACGGATTGCAGCCCGATTGCCATGGAGGAAATGGGAAAGAACCGCGATCACATCACAAGGCGGTTGGGATCATGTTTGTAAGTGGAAGAGAGCACTCAAATCGGAAGAGACCCTTGCCACAGCCTTCGTTTATTGGCAACACGACCTGAGGAGGAAGACAGACATCAGATGGATTTAAACCCATTTGCAGGTTTTTGACCTTTTCGGACAACATTTAAAAAGCCATGCACAAACACTCAACATTTCTTGCCTAAAACGATCTACGCAGGTGCTGTATAGAGATACTGCACCCGCTCCCAGCTGAGCAGTGCGTTTGGTTCTATGGGAGGTACAGCATGGGCGAATTGCACTCTGCTGTGTGAACTTCCTGTGTAGATCCTTCAGGTACAATGCCAATAGCAGTCAGGAACAGCAGTCTGTCTCGCTGAAGAAAAGGCCACCGACATGGAGAGATACCCTTCATATTTTTAGCTAAAACCATAATGAACAAATTTTCAACCAAGGGAAAACTAAAGTGTGTATGTAGCTTTATGCAATTCAACCACATTACTGATGCACCCCAAGTCTGGAACAATTAGAGCTGCTGTAGGTGCAGGAGTGTAGCACTCAAAATGCAGTATGAAGGCTTAAGGCCTAGGCCAGCTAGGCGGTCAGCCACTCCCTCCTTTCCCTCATGCAGGACTTGATTGTTTATGTGGCTGGAGCACTGATCGACATGGGGGCAATTTGTAGAAGATGATAGGATTTATTGATTCTAGATATGCATTGTTATATGGTTATGCCAGTGTCAGAACCATTGCTTCAGATTCATACTCATAGGTTTGCTTGAAGTGCAGACTGGTCTACAATCTCCAACATTCTTTTGCATGCAAAAGCTGTCCAAGAATGGCAGGGTTTGTCAAATTTCCACACACTAGTGGTGAAAGCCCACTGATGTCACGCTGCTATTAGCCTGAGTTTACGTGAGGAGAGGCCCATCTGACTCGCAGGGCAAAATGGCTGCCTGAGCTCAGGCTTGGTGAACCTAAGTTTTATTATCAACGCACCAAAACAAATGTTAAAATACAACAAAATCTGATGCAGCAAACAATGTAAGAAACCTTCCTATCAGCATTTGTTTCTTAATACATGATTTCTGACAGTAAAAAAAAAAAAAAATCATCCTTCATTATTACACAGAAGAGAAGCAAGAACAATTTCCTGCTTCAAGCAATTATTAAACCAATACAATCCTATCTGTGATATGCAAATGAAACAATTACTAATAGTTTGTGGGCAGGCTGCCACACAGGCAACGGAGACAGGCTCAGTCAGAATGGCCAGAGCAGTGGCAGACTCACCTCATAGCGATCGCCTGGAGACACACCCTGCTTAATGCTTTCCAGTATCTGACTGGAAGTCAAAAGGCAAAGGTTCAGCTCTTCACTTATATGTTCACTAAACAAAAGTACAAAAAAAATTCTCAGTATAATCAGTATACATTATATACATAAATCTAATCGGTACAACCCTGAAAAAAACAAAGGGAACCTGTCACCACATCCACTATGGGAAGCAATTTTACGGGACTCACAACTACTTCAGAGATTTCCCAGTGAACTGAAAAGCTATGGAAAACCAGATAACACACAAGAGGGCTGCCTTTAGCGCATGGGTGACAGGTGTTCTTTAAATAAGACAGCAAATTAGTGCAAGAAAAAAAAATACAACTTACACACATAAAGAACATAACAACGTACAAGTGCCCAAATGTGCATTTAGATGCATTTAAAGAAATCTCTACTTCATCTGCCCTACTGAAACATAAAACAACCCACACGGAAACGTTTACATAGCTAATTCTCCCCGAAACATATTCAAATATGAGGAAAGTCCCACAGGAAATAAGAAGCATCTACAACAAAGATATGGAGATATACAAGGCAACAACGAGGTCAAACATGAACAATAAAACACCGGCCTTCACTAGGTGTCACCCCAAAGTGGTAAATATAGGTCTGAAATAAAAGTGAAAATGGGTCTGTACAAAAAGGAACCTGGACCATGAAAACTTAAGTATTGATGATTATGGCCTATACAAGTTCAAGATATTTCAGAGCTATTCAAAGGGGCATATTGATGAAGGTGTAGATCCAGTGTATAAAGGTATCACCACACGGCATCTAGGGGTACATTGTGTATATGGGATTCCTGGCATGACTTCCCTGATGTTTGGGACCTGAAGGTATGTATGGAGCTAAATCTCTTCTCAAACAAAGCTGATCAGTGTTTCCAAATGTATAAGGCAAGGGCGTAACTACTGTAGAGCAGGCCCTGAAACTGCAGGGGGGCCCAAAGGTGTGGAGAGGCCCCCAACTACTAATCTCCCCCCCCCCCTCCGCTACTCCAGATCAGGTGTTTTTGTCTCTACATACTGTATGCTATTGGTGTGAAGATACTTGGCCACACTTGGTCTTTCACTCTTGTAAGGAGGGCCCCTAGACTTAAAGGGTCACAACGGGTAGGCAAGGGAAACAGTGTGAACAATAAGAGTCAGATCAAAGTTTTGCTGGGGGGGCCCACGACTTGTAGTTATGCCCCTGGTATAAGGGATTCGACTAGGGATGATCAATAGGATGCAAAAAATGTGTCCTTGCATTCAAATTTACTTGAAACAATAAAAATGTATAGGAAGTTATTGTGGTTGGTCCAATTTCAAGCTGTATTGAATTTACATACGATTTGCATGCAAGGAAAGATCTCACTGATTATCCCTCGATAAGCCATCCTTTTGCTTTGCCCCCGAATACCTCAGCTTACCCTGGGTCTACTACAGAATATTTACTTATACTTAAGTGTGCATAAATTAACTTAAAGAGAAACCGTGACCAAGAATTGGACTTTATCCGAATCAGTAGCTAATACCTCCTTTCCCACGAGAAATCTTTTCCTTTTCACAAACGGATCATCAGGGGATCTGTATGGCTGATATTGTGGTGAAACCCCTCCCACAGTGTGATGTCAGGACCATGGTCCTGACAGTTTCCGGTCTGTCAACCTCATTGCATTGTGGGCAATAACAGCTGTTTACAGCTGGGTCCAAATGACATAAAAGAAAGCAGCCTATCCTTCCACTGACATCACCTGCCAGAAGTCAAAATGTCACCAAGGGTAAATATCAGAATGCAAATCGGAGAGGAAAGATTTTACAATGGGAAAACACTGACTAAATCGTTTATACATAATTGTAAAAATGAAGCACTTTTTAAATTACATTATTTTCATTGGCGTTCCTCTTTAAAGGTAGGCTCTGATCAATAAAGCAGTGTATTTGCATCTCTGATTTTAGTTCTGTTCCCAAATGCTAGCTTTACATTACAAAAATGGTTCACCAGTAGGCTGTTTGCAGCCTTTATCAGTAGTTATTTAAAGAGACACTGAAGCGAAAACAAAAATTATGATATAATGATTTGTATGTGTAGTACAGCTAAGAAATAAAGCATTAGGAGCAAAGACATAAGTCTAATGTTGTTTCCAGTACAGGAAGAGTTAAGAAACTCCAGTTATCTATGCAAATTGCCATTGAGCTCCTGACTTTCAAAGTCAAAGTCACAGAGAGCTCTGTGTTCTGAAGGTTGTTATCTTAACTGTATTGTTTTTTTTTTTTTTGCAGAGAACAGTTCAGGACAGGTCAAAAGTTCACAGCCTGTTCTGTAAAAAAACATTTAGAATGCTGAGTAGGGTGTAAACTGCAAATATTAGAGAATGATGCAATGTTATAAAAAAAAGCTATATAACTGAAAATAAAAATATGAGAATATTTTTTTCGCTACTTATGTTCTAGTAATTATCCGTACTACACAACCAATTCATTATATCATAATATTTTTTTTGCTTCAGTGTCTCTTTAAATAGATATTAATGAGTATAGAAAGTAAAATTACAATTGTAAATGCTGTCTGAATAGTTTCAAAGTCATTAGACAAAGAAGAAATCGGTACACGCTACAGCTAGTTTACTATTAGTATAAGAAAAGTGTAACAGCTTTTACTGGACATACTGGGGTTGACAAGCTTGAATATTAATCACTTTCGGACCTGCAGTCTCTGGCCCCTTAATGATCAGAGCCTTTTTATTAAAATAAATAATGCAAGCATGCTGCATTTCTGATCAGAGCACAAAGATTTGTGGAAACCATTTTTGTTTTACGCATCTTTCTTATTACCAGGTTTGCAAAACTGGCTTCCTGTGTGAGTGTGATATGCAGCTGGGTTAGGCCAAATAGCAGTTTATGAGCTGTCCAAACTCTTCCTCCTATCCCATCATTAGGGATGCGCTCACAAGTAAATCCGAGTGCCTAAGCACTCGGATTCATGATTTAAATAACCATTAATTACTGCAGGTGTGGAGCGGGGACATAAGGGGTTATTTACCCATAAGGCTGCATCCTCCCTGAACTCCAAATAGGATGCATACACGTCCTATTGACCGCGTTACAATCCTCGCTGTGGGCACTTCTTCCTTCTGGCTTGAAGGAGAAAGTGCGTGTGTGAGGCTAACAACGCTATCAATAGGTCGCGTGTGCATCCTATTTGGAGTGCAGGGAGGACACAGCCTTATGGGTAAATAACCCCTTATGTCCCCGCTCCACACTTGCGGTAATTAATGCTTATTTAAATCACGAATGATTTACTTGTGAGAACATCCCTACCCATCATCACCTACAGTAGGTAGTCAGGAAGTACCTGTAAATACAAAGCTGGCTCCGCCCATCTGCTCTTTGTGCCCCACAAAAGGAAGTAGGTGGGCGGGTCAGGTGATGGTTCTGTGCAGAACAGTAAACTCACACTATGCTTCCGCCCTCTACTTTTCCAAAAGAACATTTCTTAGGAACAGCTAAACCAAATATTACAATTGTGTAAGGGTATAATCCTATGGTCAGCATTACTAACAATGCAGGTGATCTGGGGCATTGAAGTGTGCCTTAGGCGATATGTAACATGATGAGATAAACGTTTATGTACAGTGCCAAACATAATAACCAGGCTGTTTCATTTTGCTGCCTGAAAGAGTTAATTTCTAGGCATGGAAGTGACAGCTTCTGTCTTGTGGGTTCCTTGTTGGCAATATAGTGAACATCACTGATAAGCAAATTACAGCCATAAAAGTTTTCCTGGCAGAATACAACTTCTGAGGGCCAGAAGAGAGAAAATACATGAACTATTGACCTTTTTTTAACTCTGGGACACTTAATAGGCTGCCACGGAATAGAGACAGTAAAACAATCAACCTTCTTTGTAAATGTTTACATATAAAAGAAAGCCATGGGATACTCAAAGGTAATTTTTAGGAGTAAGAGGATAAATATAATGGTTTATCTCATCAGTTTATTTTCACCTTGGGTTCACATCAAGATATTTTAAGCACACTTAAGTATAAGAACATTAAGAGTTTAGAATGAGTGGTAGGTGTAGGACAGAAATAGAGTGTTTCCTACAGCAATTACAATTTAGCTGACATTTTTCATGACTGGCTTCAATAAGCACCAGCTACATTCCCTCAGGTTTGTTTGTTTTTGAAATAAATCTGCCTTTCTAAGGAGCTGCCAGGATGACTATAAATTAGTAAGCTGTTAATGTGGATGCATTGTGTAGAACTCCCAGAAAACCTCATGAAAGGTTAATTGTGGTAGGCTTCAATTTTTGCAGTTAAATCAAACATGTATCGCACTTTTCTTCTAACGCTGTACAGTGGAAATATTCACATTTTAAGGCCATATTCACACAGGCTCTCCCGGGAATCCCTGTCAAGCAGGTCGGTGATTGTAGCTTGCAAACAAGCAGCTGTGAAGACGTTTTATCAGTGAAGCGCTGACGCCACACAATATCTCAGCAGTGAAAGTGTTACAGAGACAGCCCTCAAAAGCGTGAGGCAATGAACTCCATGTCACTTCAGACTCTTGCAGGAACTGTTGTTGTCATTCTGGCATGCTGGTTACGTGGTCCCTTGTCACTTGGTGATGTTGCATCATCATTAAGCTCCGTCAGACAATTCTCTCGCCATCATCTGTGTTACAACCAGAGTTGCATCATATCTCAGTGCCTAGTGAATGGTGTACTAATATCCTACCCAGGGGGTCCCGCCCCGCCAGAGACACATTACAACATTGCGCGGCTTAAAAGTTCTATTCACAGGTGCAAAGTAATATCTTTATATATATTTTCTTTGTTTTTCTTTTTTTCTTCAATGTAGATTAAAAACAGCTCTGTACTACAGCGGAGAATATAAAAAAGTGCTTCAATTGGAAGATTTGCTGACAGCGCTGGCCGAGCGACGTAGCTTTCCCGAGACTTTACTTCTGGTGGCACGCGTTAGTGTCGGGGATGGGGGGTCCGCCGGCTCTGTTCCTGTACTGGCTGATAGGTCGGAACTGGTGCTTGCAGGGAGACCTAGGGAGGTACAAGGAGAGACTCTGTGAATAGCTGTGCTGTGGGAATAAGAGATTAATTGCAGAAGAGAACAGGTCCTGACAAACACAAATCGGTAATATGATAACATACGGTCCCAGCATAACTGATGCTATTTAATAAAAAGCTATGTGTACGACCCCTAGTGATATGCATTCTTTCAGACCTAATGGAATGTCTTTCAGGTTACTGCTAACAGTCTTCCTATGCTGCAGAGTACACGTAGTAGACAGGTGCTGCCATCACATACCTCCTGCTTCAGTCCAAGCTCAGCTCAAACCAGAGACGGCAGAAGCAGCCCACATGCTTCATTGTGCAGCCCCCTCTTCCATGTCTAACATTCATGTACAGCAAGTACAAATGAAATCACCACCGGGAGACTTGGGCCGATATATGGCTGATCCTGCTGCTGCACAAGTCCCGGCGGCGTTAATTAATATTCCCCCTCCAGGTCCACATGGATGGTGGGGATTATGTAATTCGGCTTCCAGCTATTGCTGGCGGCCGAATTACAGTGTTTAAAAGTAACTTCAAATCTGACTTCTGACGGCGCTGAAGTTGCTCAGTGTGCACCGCTATAGCTGTAATTCCTATCACGGTCTATGGTGGCGCCGGCTGCACCTAAATCTCCTGCGCTGGATACAATGTGCTCGTGTAAAGCAGCCCCCTTCAGTTCTATACAGATCCCTTGGGCAGCAGCTCCCTTTCTCCATGTGTTGCTCCTTATTTGCAACCTCTGTATTCCATTTGCAACAATCCCTCTTCCATGTCCAGCCAACCCTTGGCAAATTATTTTTAGATCTCAGGGAACTCAGATAACCCTGCAAATAATTTTGGGATCCAGAGGAACCCCTGAATTTATTTTGCAGCAAGCATAGGCTTTAAAAGTAGGTGAGGCTGTTTATTTCACTACCCCCTATTACACTGCCACACATTATACTGTCTCCTTATCCTAGTGCTTTTTATTAATGTGCTCATTATTATTCTGACCTT
The DNA here is from genome assembly GCF_040937935.1 of Hyperolius riggenbachi. Classification (NCBI taxonomy): domain Eukaryota; kingdom Metazoa; phylum Chordata; class Amphibia; order Anura; family Hyperoliidae; genus Hyperolius; species Hyperolius riggenbachi. Next base: position 423,279,705 of record NC_090649.1, on the reverse strand, counting down.
CAATTTAGTGCTTCTTTTTACTGTATCCCCTACTATAATCTGCTATACTTCCCCCATCATGGGGGAAAATGCCAAGAAACCCCTGCAGAGTACTCAAGGAAACCTGGTTGAGAAAGCCTGGACTAGACGGTGGAACCGGAGAAGTCAATTGGTTACTAAGGAGAATACATCGGATTCTTGCAGCTTATAAAAATCACAGTGTATTCAACATTTAACCTACGGTTGATTTTTTTTTCTTTTAGTAGAAAAGTAATAATGTTCAAACTAGAAGAGCAATATTTTACAGTCAGGTCTTCAGGCATTTTTTAGGACGTGAATAGACAAGCACTCAACTCTTGTCCCTTATATGTGTGTTATGGATTCCCCTGACATCCTCATCAGTGTATAGGATAAAGTACAGTGGCCCAGACAAAGGTATACAAACTGGCCACACACATAGGAATCTGATTGTAGCAACCGATGATGTTCCTTACACCTTTACTCTGACACACTTATGCACGTTATATGATGTACGTCTACGACAGCCAATCACTTATTGAGATTACTTGATGGGAGTTTCTATTTTTATATGCTCATTGTAATGATTGACCTACATAGTTTATATTTATTTACAATGCATGTTGCTTGCAATTGTAATATTGATCATTTAATGCCCTCGACATTCCCAAATATACATATACCCAACTTGAGGGGAATTTTCTTTTGTGAAAGACATGTAGGAGGACTCCATTACGTTTTAAAGCATTTTAAATGTTTGTACTTGTTGTGAAAATACATCCTTGGATAAAGATTACATTTTTCTAGATTAATAAATGCATCCATTGTTGCTGAAACAGGAGAAAAGGGAACCCGAGGGGCCGCAGAAAGAAGGGCACCACCACGCGCTGTAATGATAAATTATTGGCAATAGGCAGAAATAAATTTGGGCGCTGGGCCTACCCGCTATACAAATTGTGACAGTAAAAAGTAGGTGTGCCATTTTATTCAGCACCCCAGGCGCCCACATCTCTGCTTATTGCCATTAACTGTGGCTTTGCTGCGGGGGGGGGGGGGGGGGGGTGATGGGCAGCAGGTGGGTTAATGGTTAGGCACCAAAGAAGGTGTGTGTGTGTGTGTGTGTGTATAAAGAGTTAGGCATCGGTAGAGGGAGGGTTAAGGGTTAGGCATCAGTAGAGGGAGGGTTAAGGGTTAGGCATGGGTAAGGGGAGGGAGGGTTAAGGGTAAGGCATTGGTAAGGGGAGGGTTAAGGGTTAAGCATCAGTAGAGGCAGGGTTAAGGGTCAGGCATCAGTAGGCGGAGGGTTAAGGGTTAGGCATGGGTAAGGGGAGGGAGGGTTAAGGGTCAGGCATTGGTAAGGGGAGGGTTAAGGGTTAGGCATCAGTAGAGGGAGGGTTAAGGGCCAGGCATCAGTAGAGGGAGGGTTAAGGGTTAGGCATCGGTAGAGGGAGGGTTAAGGGTCAGGCATCGGTAGAGAGAGGGTTAAGGGTCAGGCATCGGTAGAGGGAGGGTTAAGGGTCAGGCATCAGTAGAGGGAGGGTTAAGGGTCAGGCATCAGTAGAGGGAGGGTTAAGAATCAGGCATCGATAAGGGGAGGGTTAAGGGTTAGGCATGGGTAGAGGGAGGGTTAAGGGTTAGGCATCAGTAGAGGGAAGGTTAAGGGTCAGGCATCGGTAGAGGGAGGGTTAAAGGTTAGGCATCGGTAGAGGGAGGGTTAAGGGTCAGGCATTGGTAAGGGGAGGGTTAAGGGTTAGGCATCAGTAGAGGGAGGGTTAAGGGTCAGGCATCAGTACAGGGAGGGTTAAGGGCCAGGCATCAGTAGAGGGAGGGTTAAGGGTCAGGCATCGGTAGAGGGAGGGTTAAGGGTCAGGCATCGGTAGAGGGAGGGTTAAGGGTCAGGCATCGGTAGAGGGAGGGTTAAGGGTCAGGCATCAGTAGAGGGAGGGTTAAGGGTCAGGCATCAGTAGAGGGAGGGTTAAGGGTCAGGCATCAGTAGAGGAGGGTTAAGGGTTAGGCATGGGTAGAGGGAGGGTTAAGGGTCAGGCATCGGTAGAGGGAGAGTTAAGGGTCAGGCATCGGTAGAGGGAGAGTTAAGGGTCAGGCATCGGTAGAGGGAGGGTTAAGGGTCAGGCATCAGTACAGGGAGGGTTAAGGGCCAGGCATCAGTAGAGGGAGGGTTAAGGGTCAGGCATCGGTAGAGGGAGGGTTAAGGGTCAGGCATCGGTAGAGGGAGGGTTAAGGGTCAGGCATCGGTAGAGGGAGGGTTAAGGGACAGGCATCGGTAGAGGGAGGGTTAAGGGACAGGCATCGGTAGAGGGAGGGTTAAGGGACAGGCATCGGTAGAGGGAGGGTTAAGGGTCAGGCATCGGTAGAGGGAGGGTTAAGGGTCAGGCATCGATAGAGGGAGGGTTAAGGGTTAGGCATGGGTAAGAGGAGGGTTAAGGGTTAGGCATGGGTAGAGGGAGGGTTAAGGGTCAGGCATGGGTAGAGGGAGGGTTAAGGGTCAGGCATCGGTAGAGGGAGGGTTAAGGGCCAGGCATCGGTAGAGGGAGGGTTAAGGGCCAGGCATCAGTAGAGGGAGGGTTAAGGGCCAGGCATCAGTTGAGGGAGGGTTAAGGGACAGGCATCGGTAGAGGGAGGGTTAAGGGACAGGCATCGGTAGAGGGAGGGTTAAGGGTCAGGCATCGGTAGAGGGAGGGTTAAGGGTTAGGCATCAGTAGAGGGAGGGTTAAGGGTCAGGATTCGGTAGAGGGAGGGTTAAGGGTCAGGCATCGGTAGAGGGAGGGTTAAGGGACAGGCATCGGTAGAGGGAGGGTTAAGGGACAGGCATCGGTAGAGGGAGGGTTAAGGGTCAGGCATCGATAGAGGGAGGGTTAAGGGTTAGGCATGGGTAAGAGGAGGGTTAAGGGTTAGGCATGGGTAGAGGGAGGGTTAAGGGTCAGGCATGGGTAGAGGGAGGGTTAAGGGTCAGGCATGGGTAGAGAGAGGGTTAAGGATCAGGCATGGGTAGAGGGAGGGTTAAGGGTCAGGCATCGGTAGAGGGAGGGTTAAGGGCCAGGCATCGGTAGAGGGAGGGTTAAGGGCCAGGCATCGGTAGAGGGAGGGTTAAGGGCCAGGCATCAGTAGAGGGAGGGTTAAGGGCCAGGCATCAGTTAAGGGAGGGTTAAGGGTCAGGCATCGGTAGAGGGAGGGTTAAGGGACAGGCATCGGTAGAGGGAGGGTTAAGGGTCAGGCATCGGTAGAGGGAGGGTTAAGGGTTAGGCATCGGTAGAGGGAGGGTTAAGGGTCAGGATTCGGTAGAGGGAGGGTTAAGGGTTAGGCATCGGTAGAGGGAGGGTTAGACATCGGTAGAGGGAGGGTTAAGGGTTAGGCATCAGTAGAGGGAGGGTTAAAGGTTAGACATCAGTAGAGGGAGGGTTAAGGGTTAGGCATGGGTAAGGGGAGGGTGGGTTAAGGGTAAGGCATTGTTAAGGGAAGGGTTAAGCATGGGTAGAGGGAGGGTTAAGGGTCAGGCATCGGTAGAGGGAGGGTTAAGGGTCAGGCATCGGTAGAGGGAGGGTTAAGGGACAGGCATCGGTAGAGGGAGGGTTAAGGGACAGGCATCGGTAGAGGGAGGGTTAAGGGTCAGGCATCGATAGAGGGAGGGTTAAGGGTTAGGCATGGGTAAGAGGAGGGTTAAGGGTTAGGCATGGGTAGAGGGAGGGTTAAGGGTCAGGCATGGGTAGACGGAGGGTTAAGGGTTAGGCATAGGTAGAGAGAGGGTTAAGGATCAGGCATGGGTAGAGGGAGGGTTAAGGGTCAGGCATCGGTAGAGGGAGGGTTAAGGGCCAGGCATCGGTAGAGGGAGGGTTAAGGGCCAGGCATCAGTAGAGGGAGGGTTAAGGGCCAGGCATCAGTAGAGGGAGGGTTAAGGGTCAGGCATCGGTAGAGGGAGGGTTAAGGGACAGGCATCGGTAGAGGGAGGGTTAAGGGTCAGGCATCGGTAGAGGGAGGGTTAAGGGTTAGGCATCGGTAGATGGAGGGTTAAGGGTCAGGATTCGGTAGAGGGAGGGTTAAGGGTTAGGCATCGGTAGAGGGAGGGTTAAGGGTCAGGCATCGGTAGAGGGAGGGTTAAGGGTTAGGCATCGGTAGAGGGAGGGTTAGACATCGGTAGAGGGAGGGTTAAGGGTTAGGCATCAGTAGAGGGAGGGTTAAAGGTTAGACATCAGTAGAGGGAGGGTTAAGGGTTAGGCATGGGTAAGGGGAGGGTGGGTTAAGGGTAAGGCATTGTTAAGAGAAGGGTTAAGCATGGGTAGAGGGAGGGTAAAGGGTTAGGCATCGGTAGAGGGAGGGTTAAGGGTTAGGTATCGGTAGAGGGAGGGTTAAGGGTTAGGCATTGGCAAGGGGAGGGTTAAGGGTTAGGCATCGGTAGAGGGAGGGTTAAGGGCCAGGCATCGGTAGAGGGAGGGTTAAGGGTCAGGCATCGGTAGAGGGAGGGTTAAGGGTCAGGCATCGGTAGAGGGAGGGTTAAGGGTCAGGCATCGGTAGAGGGAGGGTTAAGAGTCAGGCATCGGTAGAGGGAGGGTTAAGGGTTAGGTACCGGTAGAGAGAGGGTTAAGGGTTAGGCATTGGTAGAGGGAGGGTTAAGGGTTAGGCATTGGTAGAGGGAGGGTTAAGGGTTAGGTATCGGTAGAGGGAGGGTTAAGGGTTAGGCATTGGCAAGGGGAGGGTTAAGGGTTAGGCATCGGTAGAGGGAGGGTTAAGGGCCAGGCATCGGTAGAGGGAGGGTTAAGGGTCAGGCATCGGTAGAGGGAGGGTTAAGGGTCAGGCATCGGTAGAGGGAGGGTTAAGGGTCAGGCATCGGTAGAGGGAGGGTTAAAGGTTAGGCATCGGTAGAGGGAGGGTTAAGAGTCAGGCATCGGTAGAGGGAGGGTTAAGGGTTAGGTACCGGTAGAGAGAGGGTTAAGGGTTAGGCATTGGTAGAGGGAGGGTTAAGGGTTAGGCATTGGTAGAGGGAGGGTTCTGTGTAAGAGTAGGATTATGTTAGACCATAGTAAAAAATCAGTGAACATTAATGAATCGGACCCATAGAATGCAGTAGAATATCGGCAATTTTATTGATATTCAACTAGCGGATATATCTAATGCCCCATCATCCATGCGCCTTTATTACATGTACGCCAGTGTGGTTTTTTGTTTTTTTACAGAACAGCCTTTAGTAACATGACCACAACTGCTGAGGTACCTGGTTATCATACCAGGTTTTCAACAAATGCTGAATTTCACTGTAACTACCCCTTACAATACAGAGCAATACTACATGATTAATAATTACTTCTATGCTTTATGTATCATTTCCTCACATTAGCTCCAATAAGCATGGCATAATCCTATTAAGCGCTGAATATAAAATGCACGGTATCTCTACCATAAACCATTAAAGAATATAAGAGCGGTATGTCACTAAATCCTGCTGCTGCTAATATTCACTTACGCTCTGCAAAGCTGTGCATCTCTTTCTAGGTATGTTAATCACCTGAGTCTCAGCGCTGTGGTGACAGGAGACAGGAAGGGGGCAGTAATAGAGGTTACGCAGACAAGGTGACAGGATGACAGCTTTGTTTACCTCACCCCTAAAACCCAAATAAAGCATAAATTATACAACAAAACCAGCACGAGGATAGCATTTTGTGAAGCCAGGCAAATACCAGGCCGCGCCAGCAGCAGCTTACGTGAGCTCGCACGCTGATATTTTAAACATTAACTTGCGATGCAATTATTCCCTGAAGAGGAAGATGACTGAAGGTCACAACAAAATAGCTTGTCTGAATGGGAACAGATGAGGATGCGGCTATTAAACACACCAGAAAATGAATAAAATTAAAGCCTGTGTAACAAATCTTTCCCAGTACAATTTTAGAAAGATGCACGGAGGAATTAAGCACTGTCTGTTGCAATCGAGGAGTGTTGTTGCTTTGCTCTGAGAAAGCGTCTCCCTGGGCAGAGGGCTAAGAGGGAATTTAATTTCATCACTTACTCTCCCTCTCTGCATCATCTTTAAATCATGAGCTATTGCCACAAACAACTGAACATGCAAAAATCTCCCCGCTAACCCTTTGTGTGTCATGAATGGGAGGGATAATGAAGTCCGTGCCTCGGAATTCTTAGAGCAGAGCAATCTTAATGCGATTGGTGTGTTTACAGTGCTGAAGCCTGGGCACAACTGCACATCACAGACCTCAGCAACCGATGATGACAGCTCATGAAGTCAGTGGAAAAATGCAGTAAGTGGGCACGTAACACCGCATAGAAATTTTTGCAGTCAGTAGGTACATAAATCTGTACTTAAAGGACACCCGAGTTGAAAATAAACTAATGAAATAAGCAATTGTATGTATCTATCCTTCGTCTCCTAAAAATGACTTTTTAAGAAATGCCACAGTTTTATTTTATATTTAAATCTACTTTTTAAGTTTTTACTGTTTTATTGTGTTTGCTCAATGACACATTCATTGAAGTATGCCAGAGCTAAAATCCATGAACTATTGACCCTTTTTATCTCATTCCTGCTCTCAGTAGCCATTTTCTGCTAGGAAAGTGTTTTATAGTTGGAATTTCTGATCAGTGAGGGCCACACTGTAGTCTGACCCAGTCCCGACTCAGGCAGGAACTGCCAATTACTTACCGGATGTTTAACTCTTTCAGGCAGAGAAAGAGAAAAAGGAACACAGCATAGTTATTTGTGTGCTAGGCACTGTACATACACATGTCTATCTCATCATGTCACCTCGGGTATCCTTTAAACCCACCAATCAGGCATACCTGTGCATCAATCTCTGACTCCTCCAACAAGTCCAGAGGTTATTCACAACCTGATTGTTAAGCGGAAAATTCTTTAAAGTGGATCTGAACTGTTGCACAGGACAGAAGGAAAGCATAGAGAAATGCACAGTGTGTATTTAGCGAGTTTAGCCTGTCTTATTTCCCCCTCATCTGTGACTAATCACAAGTGTAATTTAAAGGAGTTATCAGGGAATTTTATCAAAATGTGGTTTACTCACCTGGGGCTTTCTCCAGCCCCTTGCAGCCGACTCTCCCATGCCAACCACTCTGCTCCTCGCGGGGGTCGGCCTCACTGCGCCTGCGCGAGACGCAGCTTTCAATCATCGCCACGTGGTCCACGGTGCACTGCGCAGGCGCAGAACTACTGTGCCAGCGCAGCGGACCATGTGGTGACTATTGCCATCATACCCCCAAACATTTTCAGTCTTGCAGTTTAATAGTTTTTAGGCAGTTCTTCTTCAAAGCAATTCCTTGCAATCCCCAATAAACAAAACTTAATATACTTACCTAAGAAGAGAGAAGTCTCTTGATCATCCTCAACATTACTGCCTCTGGCCGGTAGGCGCTTTTACTTCGCTTCCCTTTGTGCACGATCGTGGTGTGCAGACACAGTACAGCCTTGCTCATACACAGCGGGGCCACAAGAACATATCTGACAAGCTCTTGTTGGATATGTTAAGAGGGTTCTTGAACAGCAATGGTCAATGAGGACTATCCAGATGCTCCTACCTAGGTTAAGTCTAGGTCTATCTAACTTTTTTTTTTTTTGCCACCTTGGGTTCACTTAACCACCCTGGCGTTCTATTAAGATGGCGCAGGGTGGCGGCACAGCAGTATTTTTCTTTTAAAATCATGTAGCTAGCCTAGCGCTAGCTACATGATTCCCCCCTCCCGGCGCGTCTTACTCACCTTTCCGATCTCTTCCGGCGCATTAGCCCATTCAGAAATCCCGCTCTGAACGGAATTTCTTGGAGGGCTTCCCCCATCGTCATGGCGCTGATCGTGATGACGTCATCGGAGTCCCGATCCACCCCTCAGCGCTGCCCGGCACTGATTGGCCAGGCTGCGCAGGGGGTCTCGGGAGGGGGGGGGGGGCCCTTACACGGCGGGTAGCGGCGCATCAGCGGCGATCGTCCCCCACACGCAGCTAGCAAAGTGCTAGCTGCGTGTTTTAAAAAAAAAATGTTTCAATCGGCCCAGCAGGGCCTGAGCGACGCACTCCAGCGGTCATGGACGAGCTGAGCTCGTCCATACCGCCAACGACGTGAAAAGCCCCATTCTTACATTTTTTTAAATGTTCCTTACTTTTTCATAGATCCCTATGAAAGAGGCGTTGAGTGGTACGCTGGTCATGCTCCACCCATGTCCTGATTAGAAGGTTTGGTGTGCAGCAGCTGGACCACACCTCTCCTCCCAGAGGACAGTGGATTTTTGCTACACTCGGAAAAGGGGTTTCTGTGGAGCAGTGACTTTCCTTCTAAATTAAATTATACAATACAAATTTTTAAATCAGTTACAAAAAATTGATGTGACTAGAAGGAGGGGAAGGCTGCAGTTAGTTTCATGAAATCTTAATGCAGAACTGTAGATAGATATCAAACACACTGTTTCACGTACCTGGGGCTTCCGCAAGCCCCCAGCAGCCGTCCTGTCTTGCGCCGGTCCTCCACGAGCCTCTGCTCTCCCGCCGCCGCTCCGTTTCTCAACTTGTAAGTCGAGGCCAGCGTAGCCCTGCCAAGTGTATCTTTTGTTCGTGTTCCTCTCTTCAATATCGCTGTTGCAGAGGGGAAACGCAAAGAAAGGATACACCTGGCCAGAGTCGCGCAGGTGCAGTGGCCCGGTGGCAAAACCGAAAGTAGCTGGCGGCGGGAGAACGGAGGCTCGTGGAGGACCAGCGTGGGACAGGACGGCTGCTGGGAGCTTGCAGGAGCCCCAGGTAAGTGAAACAGTGTGTTTGATATGTATCTACAGTTCCGCTTTAAGTTGGATATGGACTTTACCGCAAAGGTGTGAACTAACCATACTAACATTTTTCTTTCCACAGGTCTTCAAGCACACAGGCACCTGCCGATTACTTAGAAATGATCAGACATCTCTGCAACTAGATGACATTTTTTAAAAAGTATACATTAGGTGACAAAACCCTGTACCCCTTGCCTAGGTCATATTAGAAATAAGGTGGGTGGCTGAAAGGTTAAACTTGGGTGTGAGGCTTCTCTTGGTGCTCCACAGAGAGGTAGTTATTAGATCATTATAATTGATTTATATAGCGCAACATCTACCACTGGTGTTTGGAAAGCTAAGGCGCATGGTTTAATCAATGAAGAGACTGTGACTGCCCAATGTTTTACAACTTGCCCAATCATTTTCCTTCTAAATTCCCTCTTCTAATCTTGTTCACGTGAAAACTCACAGACAGAAGATCAAACTAATCTGGCCTTTAGGTACAGACGTTTGACAGCAGAAACTGTTTTGCAATCCTATCAGCCTTTAGTGTGGCATCCATAATCGGAGTTTAGGGTCATCTGCATCTGTCAAAGAACAAGCAAAAAGGAGTCGGACATGGTGGAATTTTATGACCGACTGGTTTCTCCATTACTACAGGGAACCTCCTGGTTTTCCTTCATTCCTCTACATAGGACAGCACACTTAGCCAAGCCCACTGTGAGTATAATGCCACTGACTTCTCGGAGGAATGCCAGTAAAGAAGATCATGGATAATTTTGTGTAGCAAAGACTTGTACAGATCTTCAATCTACTGAACTGGATTGGGTCACTGGGTGTCATGGCTAGGAGTAATTTAAGATCAGTAAAGGTAGCCATACATCTAGCTATATCACACAGCGTGATTAATGACTTTATTGGGCAATCAGCTACAGTGTGACACACACACACACACACACACACACACACACACACACACACACACACACACACACACACACACACACACACACACACACACACTAAGCAAAATCCTATGCGATTCAACTCCACTAATCGATCTGAACGATGTTGTGCTTCCATAAAGTAAAGCATTAGCCTGCACCCTCAGATATCACTGTTACTCCAGAGGCAAAAACCCTTACAAGGCATGGTCCAATTAGCCCCAAAAGGGAAAAGGAATCCTTCCCAACTCCAGATGGCAATCAGATAAAATCCCTGGATCAACACCACAGGGAATTACCTAGTAATTATAGCCATGGATGTCTTTCATCACAAGGAAAGCATCTAATCCCCCCGTAAATGCAGATATAGAATTTGCCATAACTACTTCCTGTGGCAATAGATTCCACATTGTAATCACTCTATCCTAAATAAATGGCTAAACCGTTTTTCCACAATGCGCAGACCATGTCCCCTAGTCCTTTGTAAAAGCCTAGGGACAAAAAGCTAATCCGACAATCTTTTATATTGCCCCATGATGTATTTATATATGTTAAGTAGATCTCCTCTAAGATATCTCTTCTCCAGACTAAATAAGCCCAGTTTATCTAATATTTCCTGGTGAGTCCTTCTATCCCTTTAGTCAGTTTTGTTGCTAGTCTCTGCACCTGCTCTAAAACGGCAATATCTTTCCTGTAATGTGGTGCCCAGAACTGGATGCCATACTCCATATGTGGCCTTATTATCTTGCTCGATTGAGCTTATCTTGCTCTCGATTGAGAAATCAACATGATTCACCCAGACATCGGTTAATTATTGTCGATCGTGCATACTGGCCAGCACTTGATTCTCTCTCGATTCGATAAAATTATTAAATTGGTCGGTGATCAGGTCAGCAAATCACTAAATGCATGGCTACCTTTAGTCAGTCATTTCTGGCGAGGAACACACTTGAAGGGAACCTAAACTGAGAAGGATATGGATTTTTCCTTGTAAAATAATACCAGTTGCCTGGAAGTCCTGCTGATCCTGTCTCTCTAATACTTTTAGCCACAGCCCCTCAACCAGCATGCAGATCAGGTGCTCTGACTGAAGTCAGACTGGATAAGCTGCATGCTTGTTTCAGGCGTGTGATTCAGCCACTACTGAAGCCAAAGATCTCAGCAGGACTGCCAAGCAACTAGTATTGTTCAAAAGGAAACCTCCATGTCCCATCTCAGTTTAGGTTCCCTTTAAGATACACAGAGACCTCTCATTTACGGCCAGATCAAGCAATGGTGATATGTCCTGAATTGTCTACTGCTGCCTGTAGGAATGAAAATGGTTATTATAACTATGTACTTGTATAGTGCTGATTAGTCCACAGCACCTTACAGAGTACATCTCCAAGAGACTCTCAGAGGAGCTTACATTCTAATCTACTTATAGTTTAATGTTCCTGCCATAAAGCAAATGTCTAAAGAGATTTATACCTACAGTTAGCAACTGAAGTGAAATTCCTTAACTGTTAGTGATGCGACAAAGGGCAGAGGAATTTGAGGTCAGTGGGCAGCAGGTTTCATTGTTAGACCAAACCATTATATATGGTCCAATCAACACTGTATGTAAACAGACAAAAAAGGCTACTAACATTCCTTCTTCTATTCACTAGTAACAGTTCAACAGTTCAAAAGATCACAGTAGGAAAACCAAAGCTGGCCATAGATAGGGGGTCTGACAAATATGCAAGCACAGCTCTCCAAGGGACATGTTTACTGACTGAAGTGGAAACGCAAATACCTAAGCTTACTAAAAGTTTATATTTATGTGCCTGCAGAGAAAGGAAGGGGGAAGGAGCAAACATGCAAGCAGCAGACTGTTGCATGGCACGATCATGAGCACACATGTTATCCGACAAATGTCGGACATCTCTAATGGGTTTTCGGCAACATTCACGGTTCCAGTAGAAAGTAAAATCTACTGAAAGTATGAGAGCAGCCCCTCATTAAAATGCATTATAGGGATGAGCGAGATATATGTGGAACTGAACAGGCCTGTTGTAGGTTGCTGCTGCAACAACAAACAACATTTGTAATGCGCTTTCTCCCATAGGACTCAAGCGCATAAACATAGCTCAAACCAGTAATTTGTTGATTGGTAAAATGTTGGTACAGAGGGAGAATTCTGGATTTGAATATCTCCAGGGATGGAGCTATCTTTACTGGGTGTGGTAGGGAATTCCAAATGGTAGGGGCAGCATAACAGAAAGCTCTGGCTCCAAAGGTTTTGAGGTGCATTCTGTGTTTATGGATCATGCTGATCTAAGGTTGAGAGAGGTGTGGTGCAGTTTCGGCAAATACATCATGTACCCAGGGCCCAAATTGTGTGGGGATTTAAATGTCAACAGTGGGAAATTTGAATTGGGAACAGTGAGCGAATGTAAAGACAGAGAGAGATTTGGGAAGACTCTATAGGATCTTCTAGAGCCTTCCCTCTTATGTGAGTATGTCATTTTTTAGGTGGCTACAGGTATCCTCTAAGCACAGCATACACAGCTCCCAGGCTATTATGCACTCGCAGATAACAGTCAATCATCCTAATTAGAACTTTTTGATTAGAGTGACAAGTACTGAATAAAGCCTCATGCTCTGGAGATCGGGCTACCAAGTGACCAAAACATTGAGCTAGCCAGACTATATAGTCAGCTACAGTTTGGCTAATAACGCATAAATTCTCTTTACAGGCTGAGGTCCTCCTTTGTTTTTTTTTGTATTGAATAAGCATTTATTTTAGGGAATAATGGTGGATGGACAAGGTTTTCCACTCTGTCCAATTAATTCTATTCCCTGACACTGATTGGATAGCGGTGCTTATTGAAACCATAGACCGTAGGAAAAGTGATACAAATTTCACTTTCATAAGCAGCCTTATAAACACACAAATAACAACAACAAAGATAAACCTTTTAAAAAAAAAAGCTAGAAAAACAAAAAAAAAACCCAAGATAACATTGTGCTCCCCACTTTGTGTTTTGCACAATGTACAGTGCTATGGAAGATGTTAGTACTCTATAAATAATAATAATAATAAAAAACAACAACACTCTACACATCTAAACCAATATATCTCTAGTATTTACACGTTTTTATTTTTAGCCTGTTTTAAAATAACATTTACTGTTAAAATAATCTAAACCAAGATAGCAGCGCAAGAGCTGCAAAAGAGGGGGAAAAATCGAACTCAGCAACGGATGGTACATAAAGAAAACTGATCTGTGAAAAAATGCAGATGCTTGTTAGTCTGGGGGTTAGCAATGGAAATTCTTTATCCTCTCTTTTTGTGTGTGTGTTCCCTGGGGGCACAGAGATGGGGGAGGGAGAGGCTTTTTGTATCATATGTTCCTGCAGCTAAACAGAATGGCAGATGGTCAAATTAATACAAATTCAGCCAATTGGGCAAGCTCAAGCAGCCTTCTTGTGAGCTATTCAACAATACCGCTCCTGTGTGTAGAAAGAACAGTGCAGTCCAAACAGACAGGGTTGTGTAAAGACAGGCCACACCTAGGTGCTTACAAGCACTCACAACATTCCATTAGCCTGAAAACTTTGCACATTCCATCAGTCAAAACTTTCTTCTGGCAAATCCTAAACTATGCAATCAACCTTGAAGCTTCTCCTGAAGCATCTTGATTGATAGAGAGACGGCAGCTGCACAACAAGCCGGTAATAACCGCAGAAGATAAAGCCTTTCATACAAATATTGTAATTCCACTCGCAAGCTGCCTGGCACGAACTCTAATTACTTGGCCTTTTTCTTGTAATGAAACTTTGAAGGTCTGTTTCCACACCAAGCTGTAAACCAATTAACCCGCTTCATCCCAGGCAGGCGCACTGGCTGGGACCCGCAATAAGGCACTTAAAGAGGAATGATTCATCACAGCCCTAACAAGGTCACATCCTAGCAATATGGGCTGGTGGAAATAGCAGAACAACGGCCGCAATATACAGAAACTCTATCTTCTTAATGATTACAATCATTTTTAAAAGACCACTGTTGCAAAAATCTTAAAATGTACAATATATGTAAACACAAACAAATAAGAAGTGGACTAACCCATCTCCTCATGCGGGGCCCTTAGGGTTTTCTTTATTTTCAAAAGCACTTAGTGAATGTCAGCTGCCCTGTCCAACTGCTAAAAAAGTGTGCAGCGAGGATGGAGGCTGGCCAGCAGCTTTGTATAAATCTTTTTCAGGGAATGTCTTTATAAAAGAACTAATAGACCTAAGCCCGTTTAAAAACGGGCTCTATGTCTGGTTGAAACCCCACCTCCACCGCCGCACAGTTACCGCGCAAGCTCTCCTCAGTCTCTGCGTTCCTCCCTGCACATGCGCAGTAGCGCAAAACACGGGACACACACACACAGGAAGTGCAGGGATGGGACGCAGAGACAAAGGGGTTTATTATAGAGGATAAAAGGCCATGCTGAGAATCCCCTATGGAGAGATGGTCTAGCCCAAAACCTGTCAGTTCTGTCAGATTTCTACTATTTACTGTAAGTGACAGCAACTTAGGAGAAAAGTAATGTATGTCTCATTTTACTCTGGAAGAAGCCTACTTCTTATTTGTATGTGTTTACATTTATTTTAAAATTTTCGTGACAGTGGTCCTTTAATAATGTGCATTACGGTATATTAAGAGCAACAAAAAAACACATGCAAAGAATATACTACATCTAAAGTGTTGATGGTAAAGGTTTAAGGCAGTATGTACCGTAAAGAGAACGATAACAACAATGTAATGGGGATAATGACATTTTCTCTGCCCGTCAAGCGTGGGGCAGCTCACAGTTGACTCAGGAGAGAATCAGCACTCAGCTATCTGTTACATAATTCACTCTGGTGAAGTCATACCAATTGCCCTTCCTGGTGAACTTTTCACAACCTCAGGCTTGGTTCACGAAAAGGCAAAACAAAACCTCCTGGGCAGCTCAGCCAATTCTGCATCAAAGTGCCAAGATATATTTGGATCTCATAGAGGAAGTTACATCCTTGGGATAAAATATTTTCACAGAATATTTAAAGCAAATCTGAAGCAGAAATAAACTTCTGAAATAATGTATTTTATGTGTGGTGCACATAAATAGAATATTAGTAGCAAAGTCTCAGGTTGTTTCCTAGTACAGAAAGAGTTAAAACGTGTTACCTGTCCAAAAGAGCTTCTCTGAGCTATTCAACCAACTTGATCCAACCCTGTTTTCTAAATAGCTTAAAGAGAACCAGAGACGAAGCACCCTCATGTATGTTATTACATTTATCAGTGGGAACATGACAGTAAACACCTACCCTGCTTTTAGTTTCATTCTTCTCTGCTTAATCTGTTTCCGCTTTGATAAGAATCCCCGACTGAGCATTCAGTCTGGGTTTGACCTGGAATCATTATAGAAGAGTCAGTCTTCTGTGGAGTCTTTTCAAGCCCAAACCTGCTCCCTCCTGGCTCAGCTTTCCTGCTTTGCATACTCAGAGCTGATGTTTGCACTATCTGAAGAAGGGGACCCGCCGTGGCCCCAAAACAATTGTCATTTTTCACGTGCTTATGAAGCAATAAATTGAGACAATCTGCATTTTGAAAAGGCGTGCTGACCTGGACTTTTTGCTTTACAGAGATGATGACATGGGAGGGGCTGCTCCTGCAGAAAGAAGCTCTGAAACAGACAAGTGTGTCTGTGTGATCTGTGTGCACTGTGCAGCCAGTCATCATTATTATCTACTGTATGCAGTTTCATTTCTATAAGAGACACTTCCTACAGGCTGCCACACAGCGTACCAGAATAATAAAGTTGAAAGCACACAGATGAAAGGCTGCAGCAGCAGCCCTGCTTGTCTATAGTCTCATAGAGGCTAGACAGCACATCCAGAACAGTTTATAACCTGGAAGCAGAAGAGATATGAGCCGGCGGCCATATTGGATTTTTCCTGGAGCAATAATGGATAAAAAACACTCAAAAAGGCACACTAGAGTGGCGAAATTATCAGGTAGAGCATTTATTCTTTACAAGCTATCAACTGATATGTTTATTTTGTGTGAATGGTTCATCTCTGGTTCCCTTTAAACAGCCAAGAAACATACAGTGAGAGACAGCTCGAGATAAGGTTTTACTGCAGGAAAATTCAGAGGGGCACTAGCTCTGCTCTGTTTTACAGCATAAAATACAGAGTGTGGTTTCCAAACTGCAAATATGACAGAATGATGTGATGTTATAAATAAAGCTATATAACAGAGTCTGTTTTCTTTGCTTCTAATGATCTATTAAATTATCCATGCTACACATGCATTTCATTATTTCATAAGTTTATTTTTGCTTCAGTGGCGCTTTAAATCTCAGTACTTAAAGGATAACTGTAGTGAGATGTATATGGAGGCTGCAATATTGATCTCCTTTTAAGCAATACCAGTTGCCTGGCAGCCCTGCTGAGCAATTTGCCTGCAGTAGTGTGAATCACACCAGAAACATGCATGCAGCTAATCTTGTCAGATCTGACAAAAATGTCAGAAACACCTGATCTGCTGCATGCTTGTTGAGGGGCTGTGGCTAAAAGCATTAGAGGCAGAGGTTCAGCAGGGCAGCCAGGTAACTGGTACTGATTAAAAGGAAATAAATATGGCAGCCTCCATATACCTCTTACTACAGTTCTCCTTTAAAATGCAAGTTGGAGAATCTCTGCCCCACCTTGGTCTTTATAGATGAACATATACTCCTTATGCCAAGGGATGGCCTTACTGCCTCTCACCAAAGTACGCCTGAACAGGTAGAGTAAGAGTAGGTTCACACTTATTTTAAAAACATATCCATGGCTCTGTTTTTTGGCCCGGATCAAAAACGGGGCCACGGATACAAATGTTAAAAATAGCAGCAGTCTTCACTCAGTTTCAAAACGGATGCGTGTGTGTCCCAGTGGATCAGTTTTGAAAAACTGAACGCAGGGCCTGGACTTTTTGGGACTTCACATGGATCCAGATACACAGAGGGGTAATGGCAGGCAATGCAAAAACTGATCTTCCTCTACACAGACACGAAGCGAGATCCGTTTTGCCTACTGCCTGCTCCCCTCAGCATAGGTGGTGTCCCCAAGTATAGGCTAAAGGGGGAAGCAGCCAGGATGGGGGTGGCAGCGGTCAGCGCGGAGGGGGGGTCGCGCCCCCCTCCCTCACCTGGGTCGCCCGTCCCCGCTCCCTTTCCAGCTATTTGTGCAGAAGATGTTAAATGTAATGTCCGCAGCGAGTGGAGAGCTTACCTTCTGTACTTCCTCCGCTTGCTGCATCACTCCCTGCAATGCAGTCCTCCGAAGTATAGAGGGCAGCATTGCAGGAAGTCAAGCGGCAAGTGGTGGAAGGCATAGAGAGAAGGTAAGCGTCCCCACTCGCTGTTGACATTACATTTTAACAACTTTTGTGCAATAGCTGGAGGGGAGCTGGGACGGGGGACCCAGGTGCATCAGCATGACTGAAACAGATGTGGTCTGCAGAGGAAGCAGCAGATAGCACAGTACCAGTCAGATAGGGCAAAGACATTTACAGCAATAGAAGAAAAAGACTGGGTCTCCACCTGGATAAATGCAATTATAGCACTATTCTATTGCACCATAGTGACAAAACAACACAACGTTTCGGCCAGCAGGCCTTTATCAAGTGTCAAGTGAACACTTGATAAAGGCCTACTGGCCGAAACGTTGTGTTGTTTTGTCACTATGGTGCAATAGAATAGTGCTATAATTGCATTTATCCAGGTGGAGACCCAGTCTTTTTCTTCTGTTGCTGTGGATTGTTGCACCTTGAGGGATCCGGGTGTGGACTGGTTGACTCCCTGGCTTTACACATTATCACAGTGCTTATAAACATAATCCTGAATACAAAATCTTTTTCCATTATATGACGGAGCTAAATATCCCAGAGGACATGGCAGACAGGTGTACAAATGTAGTATTTTCATGTAACTATTAAGATGAAACAAATGTACACAATAAATGTTTAAACACAAATACCGTACCTACCGTAGTAGTTATTAAAGCAAGTGAACAGTGGACAGACTAACATGTGAAGGAAACCATGGTAGAAAGCAGAAAAGGAACTTCGGCTCCCACAGGATGGAGGTGCCAGCAGGTTAGATGTATAGGTATCAAATTCTGTGCCAGCAAGGAGCAAGGCTTTATTGCTACGCACCACACAGCTGCAGAGATCATTCTATTAATCTACTCCGCTGCTACATATAATGCCTTTTAAGCCACCAACAAGCAAGAAAATACTCAAAATAATTTTGACAGTACTTTCTAACCGGTCTTTTGTTTTTGTTTCAGTTGCAGAGTTTTGGAAAATTATTTTAAACAGAAGATGACAAATGATCTCCTAGTAGAAAAAGTGAACGGAATAAAGGCCAAGGTGACAATAGCAATAGTTAAAAAAGAAAAAAAGTAAATCCCATTGGCCTCAATTCACTAAGCTGATCTCCTGTCTTTAATAACTCTTCTAGAGTTATCACCATGGTGATAAGGCATGTAGTATTCTGGAAACATTTTACCTCAGGCAAACCTAAAGTTAACTCTTCTGTCTTTAAGTTAACTCTTCAATCCTTAAAATAACTCCAGAGTTAAAGACAGGCTGTTTATTAACTGCTGTGTGAAAATAACTACAGAGGAGGTAACTTAACTACAGAGGAGGTAAATTAACTACAGAAGAGGTAACTTAAGGAATGAAGAGATAAAATAACTCTTTCACTGTGTGGAGGTAAGTTATCTCTTGCCTTATTATCTCCAGCATGATCTTAGTGAATTGAGGCCTTAGTCTTTGAATATAAGAGGACATGTGAATACAGTTTTATGACTCTATATTAAACAAAAAATAATTTATATGAAAAAGAGGGCAGCCTAAGCTTCTCCTCTACTCATTTTTGACACTCAAGTATGAGGTTCAGCCATGCCTCTCCCCTCCCACCCCCACCCTCATTTTATATCAATGTTTAAGGGTTGAAGCTGTATGGGGGAGAATAAACATTTAAAAAGAAAAAAACTATTTTTTGCCCTTTAACACCAAAATAGGAGTGTAGGATACCAGAAAGGTTCTATTAACTTTGTACAGCACCACGGAGTATGTTGCCACTTTACAAATCATTAATAATCATAATAATTTAGGATTAGAACTATACAATGCATACACAATCATTTCTCACATCAGTTTATTTTCACTTCAGGTTCTGCTTTAAGCCATTTTCATGCATCAATGTTAGAATAAACTGTGAATTAAGAAATCTAAGTTGTCATCATGCTTGGGATGCACAGATCTACAAACTCTAATCTAAATTGAATTTTCACCAAAGTCAGCCCATGAGACCAACTACACGTCTAGTTATTCCAGAATCGTTTCTAAAATCAGCCAGTATCCCCCTACCCCCTGAGTATTTCTTGCTTCCTGTACAGCCATTGTGCTCCCCCCTCTATGCAGCATCTGCCCCCATCAAATATTACATACACCCTTACTGGCTGTCTCATGTATACACCTAGATAGGCTTATGCTAGGATATGGCATATACAGCTCATGCACCTCATTACCTGTGGATGATATGCTCATGGTGGTAGACACGTTTCACCTTTTTTATTCATGCCAAGCTTTGTGTTTCTTTATGGAATATCACAGATTTTTTTTTTAGAAATACAGCTGAAGACTGATTGGTCAAATTTAATCTATAATTTAAATTAGGTTAGATTTTTATTGTACATGCAGAGGTTTAGTTTAAATGTAAAAAGCACTAACAGTGTGTGCAATACAAATATATACAATTTCATGAATACTTTGCAATGACATGAATGCTCATTACACATGCAGGGTCTGTTTTCTGCTTTAAAATGCAGCAAAGTGGCTGTACCATACTGTTCACCTCTCACAACACAAGTCTATAGCCCTGTGCAGAGACCAGATCTGATGCACTGCCTGCTGCCAGTTGCAGGTCATGCATGCAGAGTTCAGTCTTATGGAGAGAGAAGGGGGGGGGGGGGGGGCAGGAGGCTCTCCACAACGTCCAGGGACAATGTGATCAGCTAGAAAGCTTCCACTGTGGCTGGTGACTTGTCACCTATCTTGTGAGCTGAAGATGGGCAACGCTTGTCCGGACATCAGACTGATGACTGAAGCAATCCCCAGAAATCATTTTGACTGTCTAATATCTCTGTACACAGCTAACTGGTCATGTCAGACACACTGAGAATTACAGTACTCTGCATGAGGCTGAAATCATATCTCAGCAGTTGATTGTTAGGGAAATGCCCTCTAGTGGCTTCAATACAAATTTACATATTTTGCTAAATAAAGCTGAAAAATAAAAAAAATGAAGAAATCCCTTGATATTGAATTTACACGAAATAATACAAATTAAATTTAAAACTGTACTCACTGAAAATATGTGCTAGTTTCCCTTTAATACACACACTATGCTGGTGTAGTTTTGGGGGAATCATTATGTATAGTCTGTGCTGGAGAATGGCTTGTGATCATTATGCCGGGGAGCAGCCCTCCTCCGCGTCCTTCATTATACACAACAAGTATGCTGTCACTGTCTTTCAGCCTCAGCCCTGAATTGTAAATTGCCCAGACAAACAAGCAAAGCCAACCAGCCTGCAAAGGTCACACCTGGCGTGTGGCCAGCCTGCTCCCTGCTCTGTAGACTGCTCCCTCCAATCTCTAGGTTCAAGGCACTCAATGTTTCCCCTTCTTTTGTCTGCCTGTCCTCTCCCAGCTGTTCCATTCAAAAGCCCAATCTGCCCTCCCCCAGGAAAAAAACTGAAAAAAAGGGGGAGAGAGAGAGAGAGAAAAAAGAAAGGTACTTATTAAGTTTAGCTAACTCAAAGGGCTAGAGTTGCACAGCACGTGCCGATTCTTATCTGTGTATCTGCAGATCCTATTCTATGCTTCTTAAGCTGACAGAGGGAATGAGAGCGAGGCAGCAGAAGTGAGAGAGAGGAAAAAAAAAAGTAAATGGATTTAAACTCCCATTGGTGTCCCTGCAGCAATTCAAACAAAAGTGCAAAGCAACAAAGACATGTTCCAGTATATGGCAGGTGCTGGTGTCAGATTCCGCCCCAAGCAAACAGAAGCAGCAGAAAGGGAAAAAGAATGCGCCTTTCCGTTGAAGCTCAGACATGCAGGGGCAGGGGGAATTACTAATGGTGCAGCAGAGTTATTGTCAGTGCCACTACACAGTCAGGTGTTCATTCCCAACACCACTTGTTTCTCCAGCTTCTTGGGGAATTTCTTTTCTTTTCATGGAAAAGGGATTTTTGGTTTTTTGTGTGCGTCTTTCCCTCCCTTCTTACAAGATGTATAATAAAAGCTGATTAGCAAAAGAAGGAGAAAAGCCACCGTGAAACAAGCAAGGGAAACCAGTGCAGCCCTCCAAGTTGCATACGTCTTACCTTACTCTCAATACCGAAAAGAGTTTTCTAATCTAAAAGGAAGGAAAGAACAAAGAAAAAAAATAACACAAGATGGAGTAAGTACAACACATCAGCTGCATTAGTGCACGGGCATGGCTGGTAAGTCAGTAATAGCAGAATGCAGAGTACATGAGCACATGGAAAAGGCCATATAGGAGGTATAATCAGGGTTCAGTAAAAACACACAGGAGCTGCCAAGGCTTGTGATACAGGATACCACATGGCAGTACTACCGTAGTACCCACTGACAAGTTAGAGAACCAATCAGGATTGGGTTTATGAAATATATCAACTCAAATCATCACATTTCTTTGTACTTATATTATGTGCAGTAGACAAAACCGCAGTCAATTAACCAGCACAAACTGCTGGCAGTACTCACAGGGGTGAAGGCCAACTTCTTAGCCTGTTTGGGGGCTCTGCTGGGCTATATGACTGGGTTCCACGGCTACCCCAAGGAAAATTTACTTTCAATTACTGTATCTTAAAGTGGTCTGAAAGCCAGCATTTCTACTTTGCTCTAAAAGATTCCTTACAGCTTGAAAGTTACTATCCCAGAATTTTTTTTAGCAGAACATCACTGAAATGGTTAAACAAAGCACTTTGGCCTGCTATTCAGCTTCAAATCCGCATCCAAACTGGAGATAACAGTATCTTTATTTACATTCCAATGTTTTAACAATTTGTGTAAACACAGTGTGAAAAGGAGATTTCCGTGCTTCAGACACACATACAGTTCAGGATAGCTCATTAGAAGATGTTAATATATAATAAAAAAGCAGTTGGAATAAAATGCAATGACAGCTTTAAGGGCACGATAAACTACACTTTGGAAACTTGTAATTTGTAAACAGACAACGTTACTTATGCACAAAAGCAAATATGATAACTGTATGAGTAATAAAAAGTAGGAAAACACATTTTTATTGAATGTTATGTCGGAGTTTCAGACCACTTTAACATTGAATAGAGAGTTCATGGTAAGTATATAGAGTGGGGTATAGTACTGTATTAGCTAGGCCTATTTTTAACATTGCGTCTCAAGCAACCAGAAAGCACATTTATCCGGCATCAGCCAATCCCTGTCAGTGCAGGATAACCAAGACTCAAGAATAAAGATTTGAAGGAGGCACTCCACTGGTGAGTTTAACTTGAGTTTAATAAATTAGTAGCTTAACACGCACATGTTTCAGGGTTTCCCCTTTCCTCAGGTGTATAAGCACCCTCTAGAACACAGCACATACATATACATCTCAAAGCAACACACCGTCACCCAAGACCCCACCCACTTGGTCAGCAGAGTTAGTCCAAATTAACCCGTTTGGGCAAATCCATCAATTCTTGCTGGGCACTACACTCAAGGTGTCTACCCACTAAACACACCTAGTAAACAGAGTTTAAGCAAACATTTAGCAATCCAAACATGGATATACATAGCATACATACAGCTTAACCACTACATGTCCAGATAATCTAAATCAGCATCATAATAGCCTTCAGTGGTATCCATACATACATTTCCTTATTTCATGTTACAGAAAAAAAAAACACTTAAAAAAAGCACATAAATCCCTGCCAATTTTCTTCTCTGACGTGTATCACACTCTGCACTAAAATGATGAATGACACTAATTTGTGAGCTGTGCAGACATTACACGCTGAGAATCCCGGGCACTGTGTAAACATGCTACTTTGGGCAATGATCCATTATAACCAGTTGAATGTGCCTGCACCATTTTGCACACACATACAGTACATACATATATACATACACACAATTTTTTTTTTCCGTGCAAACATGAATGAATACAAACATTAAAAAGAAACACTGCACATTCCCATTGAAAATATCTTCTGATTCTGTTCCTGGTTATTGCGGTTTGTGAAAGTTGTTACAAGTTATTTGTTAATCCGACTACAAAAAACTAAAATCAACTTAGAACATTTAAAATGAAAATATCTCCTGATCAGTATTAAATAAATGAGTATTAATGAAATAAATGCATTACTGATTCTGCTGCCTTTTATGTGGCCGTAATTACAAATGCTGAGCTACCTCTACATAGCAATGGTTGGGATCAGGGGTGTAACTACAGTGGAGCAGCCTGTGCAATCACAGGGGGCCCAGAGCTGTAAGGGGGCCCAACTACTATGTTACTCCCTCCAAAAAAGGGGTCCATCGTTCAGATCAGGAGTTTGTGGCTGCACTTGTTATGGTAGGGTCACCAGTGGTCGGCAAGGAAAAGGGTGTGAACATTGTGGGCAAGGGAAGGGGTGTGAACATTGTGGGCAAGGGAAGGGGTGTGAACATTGTGGGCAAGGGAAAGGGTGTGAACATTGTGGGCAAGGGAAGGGATGTGAACCTTGTGGGCAAGGGAAAGGGTGTGAACATTGTGGGCAAGGGAAGGGGTGTAAACATTGGGGGACCCCATCAAAGTTTTGATGGGAGGCCCCATGATTTCTAGTTACGACCCTGGTTGGGGTACTGGCTTCTGTAGAACATCTCCAGCTTCCAGCTCTGGTATTGACTGAGGAAAGATAGGAGGAGTAATAATTTTTCTTCATAGGTTATGAATTTTTTAACAGGACCAGGGCTGTGGAGTCGGAGTTGGAGTCGGAGCCATTTTGGGTACACGGAGTCGGTGATTTCATAAACTGAGTCGGAGTTAGGAGTCAGATGATTTGTGTACAAAATCCACAGCCCTGGTAAGTATTAGACTAAGGAGTCGGAGTCTGAGTCAATTTGGGTACCCGGAATTGGAAGTGTCATAAACTGAGGAGTCGGAGTTGGAGTCTGAAGATTTTTGTACCGACTCCACAGCCCTGAACAGGACAGCTGCAGTTGGAGGATCGAAGTTCAGGCTTTCAGCATATATAAACCATTTTCCTATGTAAACAATTCTCCTACTGTACTATTATAAATGGGACAAATCGCTAAGATGGGTAATCTGAACAAATTTGTTGAAGAAAACTTAAAAATTACAGGTAATCCTTTACTGAGACTTGCATTCAGAGTTGATTAGTGCACATGCAATGGGTGTCACCCAACAAAGGCACATTTTATTTTTTCTGCATTATTAATTTGCTGCTGTCTTTACCTGGAAACCAAATTTATTGCCCACACAACATTGCTCTCTGCAAACCTACATTCAATTCTGATTGCTTCCTTGCCCTCAAAGACTAATGAGTTCTGATTCTGGGCCTACGGTATAAGAACATATGAAATGTCATCATTTCTTACATTGCACAAATAAATAAGGGTGGAGTAGAGATAGGACCGTTGCAAGCATTTTTTTGGGTGACCGGGGTGAGCAGAGAGTTTAGAGGACACGGTTATTGTAGTGTTTAGGTTACTAACGCACAACTAAATGTTTTAGGTTGATTGCACCGACAAAAAAAAAAAAAACCCTTTGGAAATTACTGCGGTAGAGCACGGTAATCTCCATTTTGGCTGCAGGAAAAGCAGGCAGGAAGGGAGGCTCTTTAGCATTCACTTCCTGTGGTCGAAATTAGAATTGCGCATAACTGAATAAAAAAAAAAAAGACACTTCCGCACATACGCACCACAAATGTTTTTAGAAACCGCATCGCCATAGACTTACATGACTTCTGGTTCGCCGCTGCGCAAGTTACCTGACAACGCGTTGTTGCTCTTGCTTTGAATTGGGCACTTACGGTGGAATGCAATGCACTAGATATAAACTGCCCCATAGACTTACATTGGCGTATCATTGGCCTGCTGCCAAATTGGTTAATGCAACGCGCCAGTGTGAAAGAGGCCTCGAGGAAAAAAAACAATATACGGTAAATGACAATTAAAACCATTATTAACAGCGTGAAAAGGCAGCAATCCACAGAAACCAAAAGTTATTTTTTAATAGTCTACTAATAATGTGCCCCTAAAATGTTAGCAGTTAGCCAACCCCCATAATGACAGCCAGAACAATGCAGTGTTAACACAGTTACTAACCTTCCATGTCTACAGCTGCCTAGGAAGGCTCTGCTGTGGTGCATACACATGCTAAACTCACAGGCCTGCTCAACCTAGCCAGAGGTGATAAGTACTGTCCACCTATCGCTCCTCCAGCCATGATGTCATTGGTCAAGCAGAAAACAGGCTGCTAGCAGAAAAGGGAACTAATGGTGGCTAAATGGTTAGAGCGGTGAGAAATGTATATACAGTCTTTCCCCGAATTTAAGACCTCCCCCTAAAGTAAGACACCCCATATATTTTGAGAGTGCTTGAAATATAAGACATCCCCCTAATATAAACCCTAGTGGCAGACCGGCTCCTGCTCGCTTGCCCGCCCCGCTCCCTTTACCTCCCGTTCTCGCCGCTGTCCCCTCGTTGAAGTCCGGAATCCTCTGCTGATTATGCCTGTCATTAATCACACCGCAGATTAGCGGTGACTCGCGGTGAAAGCAGCTACAGGTAACAGCTCCGCCCTACAGGAAGTGATCTCTGTTTACTTCCTGTCGGCGCTGTTACCTGATACATTCCTGTAGCTGCTTTCATGCGAGTCACCGCTAATCTGTGATTAATGACAGGCATAATGAACAGAGGATTCCGGTGTTCCAACACTTTAGCATACCCGACAGAATAGCATACATTTAAAGTGATATAGTCCTTTTAAGTAGAATCAGTGTCCCCTTGCCCGCTCGCTTCGCTCGCTGGGCTGCGGGCACGGTCCTCGCTTCGATCGGACAACTTTTTATTCTAACTCTATGTCCACTTGGATAGTGGAGATTGCACATCAGCACCCAGGCAGCTAACTCGGGTTGCAAGGGTAATGCTGCTGATGGGCATTATGGGGTTAATGTATGACCTGCATCACTTTGCACATGCTCAGTAGCATTTGTATGCTATTCTGTCGGGTATGCAAAAATGTTGGAACGCCGGACTTCAACAAGGGGACAGCGGCGAGAGCAGGGGAGGTAAAGGGCGCGGGTGGGCAAGCAAGCGGGCGGGCAGACTGACAGGCATAATCAATCAGGAGAGGCTTCCGGAGTTTAACAGGAGGACAGTGGCAAGAGCAGGGGAGGTAAAGGTAGTGGGCGGGTAGGGGGAATCTATCTGGCTATCATCATTAAATTTAAGACCCCCCCTCCTCCCCCCCCCCCCCCTGAAAATAAGACCTAGCACAAATTTTGAAAGACAAATTAATATTAGACATTGTCTTATTTTCGGGAAAACACGGTAGATGAGCACTGATTGCCTCAACCCCAATCACACTGGCCTCAGACTGTTGTGCTGTCACTGGATTGTAACAAGCTCTGAGGAAAAGACTGTGGCATGAACTGTTTGATGTACTCATGTCAGGTTACAAAGGCAGAAAAGCTGGAATCAACTGAATGATGTTTGTGAATGCAGGCCAAAGTGCTTAAGTGCTATGCTATGCTAAGTGCTCCTGTGAGGTAAGCAGAGTGACCACCTGACAGATCTTTACTACTGTCATGGATCAAAACTTGAGAAAGTGTTTTCTATACAGAACTGTTGTGCGGAATCTACTAAGGAATTGGTGACACCAGCATTGACAACACGTCAGTCGTGTCACAAAAATATATGAAGCTCCACAGAAAACAAGCAGGAAGCTCTAGATATCACTTTTAAAGTGTACCTGCGGTAACGTGACATGATGAGATAGACAGTACAGTACCAAGCATAGAAAAAACTAGACTGTGTCCCTTTCATGCCTGAAAGCATTAACCACATAGGTATGCAAGTGACAGTTTCTCTCCATTCGGGACCTAGCCATATTAGAGCTTGACCATAATAAGGAACTACAGCCATACAACTCTTGCTTGACAGAGAACACTGAGTGCAGGGGATAGATAAAAAAGGTCAATTGTTGAATGTACATACATCATACAATTATTTTCTTTTAATTCTTTTGCATTCAATCTTTTTCCTTGACTGATTGTATTGTTACATACACTATTTTTTTCTCATTTTTCTTTTAATTACATAAATTAATCAGGATTTGCCACCACTTCTGATAGACGATAGATAATTATCTGAAAGTCTAAGAAAATCAATATTGATACCATCCTGTCTAAAACCCACTATAACTCCCTCAAAGGAGCTATGTGAGAAATTTGCCTGCTACTTTGCTGACAAAGTATCTTCTATTCGGTCTCTCATTCAGTCCACAGCACCCAAGACTCATGCAACTAATAGAAATAGCTGCAAAAACAACCTAACACCCTGGACTGATTTCAAAAGTATTAGTGAGGAAGAGATCTCAGACACCCTCTGTCGTCTCCACCAGACAACCTGCGACCTGGACCCTGGACCAACTAAACATATGCTGAAATGCCCTGACCTGCTTGGTCCAGCATTTCACAAAATAGTAAATTGCTCTCTGCAAGCAGGGAGGTTTCCTACCTCTCTAAAAGAAGGAATCATCAAGCCCCTTCTCAAAAAACCTTCCATGGATCCAGATGCTATGAGCAGCTACAGACCTGTCTCCAACCTCCCCTTCTTAGGTAAAGTTATTGAAAAGGCTGTCTATCTGCAACTTGAAACCAGGCTGTCAGTAAACAACATCCTGGACCCTCTACAATCTGGCTTTAAGAAACACCACAGCTGTGAAACAGCCCTCATCCAAGTCTGCAACGATCTGCTCATGGCAAGGGACAGAGGGGAATGCTCCATCCTAATCCTGTTGGATCTCTCAGCTGCTTTTGATACAGTTGACCATGAAATCCTGCTTAACAGACTGCAGGAGTACTGTGGAATCAGTGGATCAGTCCTCCAGTGGTTCAGATCATTCCTGACTGACAGAACACAGAGAGTATCCCTAGGACCTATAATGTCCAAACCTGCACCTCTACAATTCGGAGTGCCACAAGGATCAATCCTATCCCCTCTGCTGTTTGCAATCTACATGTTGCCACTCGGTACACTTATCCAACGACATGGCCTGACGTACCACTGCTACGCCGATGACACACAGCTATACCTGTCCTTCAAACCTGGTGGAACAGACCCTACCCCAAAAATAAACTCTTGCTTAGCTGAGCTTCAGGCATGGATGAATGATAACTGGTTGAAACTGAATGCTGACAAAACTGAGGTCCTGTTTGTCCAAAGCCAGTGCTCGCCATCAAAACAGCTCTATCCTAAAGCAACACCAATCAGGATTGGGAATTCAGACATAAACAGCTCCAACCTTGTGCGCAGCCTTGGCGTACTAATCGATGGGGAATTGAGTTTCAGAAACCAAATTTCATCTGTAGTTAAATCTTCCTTCTTTCATCTGAAGAACATTGCAAAGATTAAACATCTGATTCCCCCAGAGGATCTTCAAACCCTAGTCCACGCCTTCATCACATCACGGCTGGACTACTGCAATGCCCTTTATGCTGGCCTCCCCAAAAAAGACTTGCGTCGCCTGCAATTAGTGCAGAATGCTGCTGCCAGATTGCTAACAAACCAGCCTCGCCACTGTCACATTACACCGATCCTTCGCTCACTGCACTGGCTACCAGTAGAATGGAGAATACTCTTCAAGATTGGACTGCTGACATTCAAATCCCTGCACAATCTGGGCCCTGGATACATGAAGGACTTGCTGAAGCTGCACCACACCTCTCACAACCTCAGATCAGCAAGTTCTATAAACTTGGTCACTCCCAGAGTGCACCTCAAAAAATCTGGAGACAGAGCCTTCTGTCATGCTGCCCCTACTCTTTGGAACTCCCTACCACACCCAGTAAAGATAGCACCATCCCTGGAGCTATTCAAATCCAGACTGAAAAGCCACCTGTTTAGCCTGGCATTTCCAGATTTATAAAATTCTTCCCCTGTACCACGATGGTCGGAGCCATGCTTATGCGCTTTGAGTCCCACGGGAGAAAAGCGCTTTACAAATGTTATTTGTTGTTGTTGTTGTTGATACACCCCCCCCCCCCCACCCCCCAAAAAAGAAAGACATTCTATAAAAATAAAATAAAAACCAGTTGATAAGTGTATAGCAAACTCTAAATAAATAGCATAGTACATAGCTAATGTAACTTATGGCTAGGAAAATATTTCAGAATCCGCTTTATTCTCCAAGTGCGACAGATATCCTGGAACTATTTGAGGTCCTCACGGCACTGGTAATAGTTTAATATGCCGTGTATATCGCAAATAATTCCAGGTATGTATGTAATATTTATAATAAAGACAGACAAACTAATAGAACAAGAAAACAGTAGAAATTGATGACTACACGCAGTGAGGTTATATAGACAAAAATACACAGACAGAAAAAAGGCAGCTAGAAAACAAAGTATAATATTTCACATGCTGTTTCTCTTCAGTTTTCATTAAGCATTATAACAAATGAAACTAATAAAGATCATTCTTTTCATGTCAAAAGGATTAGTTTACATCCTAGAACACAATACAATAATCCTCCATAATTACAAGAAAGCCCATAGAGATGGCCAGTGTTGTGCATTAGTCTGACTCTGCTAGGGATGAGGATTTCACGTCTCGGATTGTCACACAAACATCTGTAGTAAGAAAACCAAGGGAGAAAATCCCATTGTGCTAACACTGAAAACATTGGGAACGTAAAGGCTTAAGATCTATACAAACTCTATAAATATATTTATGATGTATTGCAGTAAGTAAAACGCCCCATTCCCACTGGGACAAAAAAAACTGACCATTTCTATACCAGTAGAGAGATATAGAAAAGGACACAAAGAGCCCAATATAGTGTAATTTGTACTGGCCAATGGAATTCTGAAAGCAAGTACAAATATACTTACAAACTAGGGTTACCTCCAAGGCAATACTGTAAATGCAGTTGTGGAGATTAGACCTGTCCCCCACTCAGGATTAAAAAGTCGCTCTCTGTAGATTGGAGAAAAAAAGAGGGTATGTCACCCCTCCACCAGGGGTAGACTCAATTGAGGTAATAAAGCAAATAGAAGCGCCAAAAGGATAAAATATACTAAAAATCTTAATATTGCTACGGAGGCAGTGGTGGATTTACCTCCCAGAAGCAGACACAAGAACTGTCAATTTCAAAACAATCGTAAATGTATTGACATACTCCAAAAAAAACCTCACATGCAAGACTGGACTGCATGCTTGCTGGGCAGATCTGCCTCCTGTCTTCTGGCCACTGAGTACCGTGTAGCTGCAATTTCAATGCAGCTGAATAGACAAATTTTGTAACCACAAACTTGTCAGCGTTTGACATGTGGTGCGGTTAAAAAGTACCTAAAACAAGAATGACAGGCTCTTTCTGCAGGATGGAGGACTGCGGGGTTTAATTCTCACCTGTCCTGACAACCTCCCTCCAGGCAGGTGATCGCTCTACTCCCCTTGATCAACCGTCCTTGGCAATTTTTCTTTCAAATTTGCCGTCCAAGCTCTGGCCACACCCACCTGCATGTCCGCAGCACGCTCCCAGCTCGGCAACCATGGCCTGATTGGTGGATGCTGAGCTGGGGGCAGGCCACGGCTACACAGGTAGTTTCCTAGGGAGCTTTGGCAGTCTGGCTGAGGGAGGCAGAGCGTCACCTGTGCCCCAAAGACACAGGTACAGGGCACTCCGAAGACTCAGGACAGATACGTATTTAAAGGGGAACTTCAGCCTAAACAAACATACTGTCATCAAGTTACTTTAGTGATGTAAATTATAATAGATGGGTAATATAATCTCTTACCCACCCTGTTTTAAAAGAACAGGCACATGTTTGTGATTGCATGGGGGCTGCCATCTTGGTCATGGGGGCAGTCATCTTTTTGGTTGAAAGGAGGAGACAAGGAGCAGGAGACACAGTTCCAACTATCCTGTGTCCTGATTACCCCTCCCAGCTGCATGCGCTAGGCCTCAAATGTCAAATTCAAGATGTAAAAAAAAAAAAATTGCACCAAAACAGCAGAACGAGAACAACAAAATCAGAAATCCCATCATGCTTTGCACAGCATCAGGGGAAAAAAGCCCGGGCAGTTTTCTTCTGTGCAGCTAAAAATGAGGCTTGGATAATAGAAATAAAGTTCTGATGCCGTGAAACTGTTAAAGAAACACCAAGCCTTTTCAGTGATGCTGAGTCGATTTTTAGTCCGGAGGTTCACTTTAACCCTGCCAACCCCCCCATCCATCCTCAATCAGACAGAGTCTGTCATTACAGTCTCTGTCATTTTTAACCATAGGTACTCTAAGTGTTAGCAAAAAAACACATCACTTCAGTTCTGGGTGCGGCCACACTGAGACGTGAATCAGTGCAGAGGCCACCTCTCCATTGCCAGTTCTGAGCTCTAGCGAGCTTCCGGCATTCGCAATAAAATAATGCTGGGGCCACCTGCAATGCAACTGCAGCTACAAATAGCACGGCCGCTATTTATAGCCGTAATTTGCATTGCAGATGGTCCTGGGCACCTGCTATACTACTCAGTGAGTCCGCTACCCAAATTTACAGTTTTAGCCCAACTTTACATGAGCACCTATAGCAGCGCCCAGGGAGTAGTGGTGGTGGGGGGTGTCCTTAGGCTAAGGCGGCCACCTACGGTTAGGTAGTGGTGGCGGGGGGTTAAAGGATACCTGAGGTGACATGTGACATGATGAGATAGAGGTGTATGTACAGTGCCAAGCACACTAATAACTACGTGTTCCTTTTTTTCTTTCTCTGTCTGAAGAGTTAAATATCAGGTATGTAAGTGGCTGACTCAGTCCCGACTCCGACAGGAAGTGACTACAGTGTTACCCTCACTGATAAGAAATTCCAACTATAAAACATTTTCCCAGCAGTAAATGTCTTCTGAGAGCAGGAAAGAGATACAAAGGGTCAATAGTTCATAGATTTTAACTCTAGCATACGTCAATGAATGTGTCAGAGCAAAAACAATAAAACAGTTAAAACGTAAAAAGTAGATTTAAACATAAAACTGTGGAATATCTTAAAAAGTCTTTTTTAGGAGAAGGAAGATCGATACAATCGTTTTTTTCATAAGTTTATTTTCACCTCGGGTGTCCTTTAAGGCTAGGCACCCACCAGGGGAGTTTTAAAGTTAGGCACCGCCAGGGGGGATTGGTTAGTGTTAGGCATGGGTAGAGAGAGGGTTCTCTGTGAGAATAGGGTTAGGTTAGGAAATCGTAAAATATCAGTAAAACTACAGATATTCTATTATAGCAGATAATAGAATATCGGTATAATTACCAATATTCTATTACTGTTCTTTCACGCCCATTTTACTTGCGGCACTTTTATAGGTATCTATATAGTCACTTGACTGCAGAGCTATTCTGTCTATAAGATTCTTGATTAGTTAGGGGTGGGGACGTCCATCATAGATTACTTGTGCAGAGGGTGTTTTGAATATTTCATTCTTACCCTCTCCTGGTGTTCTGTAGACTAATATGTATAACCTTGATTAGCCAATTTCAAAACAACCACTTATAAAATTCTTGGCCAGGAGCCCAGATGATAGCCACTTCATGCATAACAGACTGACTGTTCTACAGGCTGCAGTCTTCTCAGGCAGATTCAGACTGTGCTTTCCCCCTGGCACTCTAAACAGTGAAAATGATGCAATCCAGGCATAAGTGACCTCTGTATCCCTCTGTGTTTGGCCACACAAATTTTAACTGCAGAAGCCTTATTTCAAAATGAAAGGACACATCTGAGCACCCGGATTATTCATGTTAGATGATATTTTTGATATGTGGCTGGAGAATCTTCTTTAGTAAGTATGTGACAACATGCATACATTTTTTGCCTGTATTTTTATTTTAATAAGACAATGCACTTAGCAATAACGATTAGCCAAGGGCAGCAACATACAACAGCTATATCTGTTTCATTGTACTAATCCCTGGCCCCTGGGGCCCACTTGCAACGGCAAATCGCAACAGATGAGCGTTTTTTCTTGTGGTGTTTTAGAAAGCAATTCCAGCAGCAATTCCTAACTGTTTTATAGCAATTTTTTTTGTGTGGTTCAGGTTGTAAAATCACTGGAAAATTGCTTTTGTACAGCGACTGCAAAGCGATTTTGCAGATATTCCATACTTAATATTGAATTGCAAATCACAAAAATGCTGCAAGCAGAGCGATTGTAACCAAATCGCAAATGCTCCAATGGAGCCCACCTCTATCCACTTTCATTGGCATAGTGATTTTTGGAGTCACCAGTGATTCCTAGAAAGCATAAAGTGCTGCTGAAATCATTGTAGTGGGTCTGCTGCTAATCGCAAAACTCAGTCACAAACGCAATAGGATTTGTTTGCGGTTTTCACTGGATGCTAAGAATATAAGGAGAAATGCAAAAAAAAAAAATATATATGTATACTGTATATTTTGTGATTTGCATGCGATTGAAAAACAGCCTTAAGAGTCTGACTGACTGCAGTGAGAGACTGCACTTTGCATCCTGCTTTGTGCATTCATAGATAAGGTTGAATGTCTTTGATCCTCTCCGCAAGGAATTGCTAAGCTCCAGCATACCTATAGTATACAAAGTTACAGAACACACAACAGTTTCCTCCAGATAAAAAGTGTCCTGTTCTAGAAGGGACAGCACCTCCTTTGATGGATGAAAAGAAAGAAAGGCTGTCTGAGGGGTTTGGAAGAGGGAATGCCTGGGATGGACAAAGAGAAAAAGGTGAGGAGGGGGGAACAGATGTAGGCACAGAAGGGGAGAAGATATCTAGAAGGGAAAAGGACACAATAGGTCAGAAATGAATGAGGGTGAGTGGGAGGGGGCTGCATGCAGCAACAATAGACTGAAGAGGAACTGACACTGAACAACAGATCCACTGGGACTGGGGGGAGCAGAAGTCATATTGCTGACGGCTGGAGAGATGAGCGTATGAATTGTTTTACTAGAACATACTTTCCGCCTGATTACTGGGGACGCCGATCATACAATGTCCTGTACCGCTGAAAGCAATGTATGAAAAAACCTGTGTGTAATCAATATGGAAAGTAATAACTAAATACCCTCGGAATGATTTTCAGAATTATTCAAATGAGGGGAATAGAAGTTGTTGTAAACTTTGCTTTTTTAAATTGAATCGGTTTGTAATGAAAGCTACAGCTGGGTCTGTAGGATGAAGAATCCAATGATCATGGGCATAAAAAAAATGCATGGACATGCTGGAAGTGAAAGAATGATGATATATAATTAATCTCCATCACCCTCCCTCCCTCGGCCTCCGCTCCAGACGCCAGCCCACCCTCAAGCTATGACAGCTGTTAAGCAGGGCTCTTCTCCGCCCAGGACAGCACTGGAGATGCACAACTGCTGTTCTGTAAACGGTTAAGCAGGAGATTGCCATACATGTGGCAGATCAGTTACACAGCTACAGGGGCACAACACCTTTCTGCATGCCTCTCCAAAGGGAAGCCTGCTCTAATGGTGTCAATCTGAGCAGATAGGATACACAGCAGTGAGCATCCTACTGACTGTCTCCTGTAACAAACTAGCCCAAAAAGTGATACAGGTGCTAAATACATCTTATTTAAAGAGACACTTTAGTGAAAAGGGGAAAATAAATCAATACATTGCAAAGTGAGAAGAGGGATCAAGAAATTATTGATATTAGTCATGTCATTTGTTCATATTGTTTGATCCACAATCAGCCTGCACATCATCATCTTTACTACTGGCAGTCATGAAAAAAAAAACAGACAGCACCAACTGCCATTATCTATACCACACCCCCTAGTACTGCGATAGGCTAAAAGGTTATTATTTTTTATAGCTATACATATGCACAGAGGGAGATACTGGTTGCTTAGCAGTTGGAAACAACCATTATTTCTCACAAAGCAACAAGGCTCCCACAGTGTGATGTCAGAACCTAGGTGTTGACATCACACTGTGGGAGGGGTTTCACCACAATATCAGCCATACAGACCCCCTGATGATCTATTTGAGAATAGATGAAGATTTCTCATAGGAAAGGGGGATATCGGCTACTGATTGGGATGAAGCTCAATCCTTGGTTACAGTTCCTCTTTAAGTGGCTGTTATATTACAATATAACCTACCAGCAGAATGTCACACTAAAAAAACATGGTGCACAAAAAAAGCTTATGTGCAGCTTCTTGCCAGTGTGAATAGTAATAGCTGTGACCCGTTACTTAGTGAAAGTAATGCGTTTATTCACAGCTAGGCAAATGGACGATAAATATTCCCCAGCATTGTGCTCTGCTAGCATGCCGACAGGAAGTGATGTCAGAGTCCAATCACCTTTGTAGATCTGCATGTGGTATGAAGCATTTGTATTACTGTATGGACTCAAAAAATAAATATATTTAAACTGAGTCTTCCATTTTCACCTAAGAGGACAGGCTACAATGGCTGATCTGACTATAAACTGATGGACGTTTACAACAACAACCAAACATTTGTAAGGCACTTTTCTCCTGTAGGACTCAAAAGCAAACACTCACCCACTTTACTCACCCACCGTTGGTAGTGCAACCACATAGGTTATATAATACAATAACATTTGTTAAACGCTTTTCTCCAGTAGGACTCGAAGCGGTTCTTTCACCAGCACCAGTCCTGATCCGACTGCTTTCCCATAATACACAGCGTACATAAGAAGCAACAAGGAGGGACATGGAGGCAATGCTGGATTTACCATAAGGCACTGTAGGCATTTGCCTACAGGCGCCTGATGATGGAAAGGTCGGCTCACTCCGCCCCCCGGAGTGCTTTCCTCCTTCCCTATGCAGATTCCTGAGAGTGTAAATGAGAGGTTACTCACCCTGCTCTCGGCATTCCACTGACCAAATCTCCCTACAGTCGGGAGCACCTCTAGCTTCCAAATACTTAGGGGCACCTCTAACTACTTAATATTGACAGTACCTCTGGCTACCGAATGCTGAGGGGCACCTGTAGCTACCTATGATGGGCAAGGGAAGTAAGGGAGAAGTGACAGCCAGCACACGTGTGGTTCGGCGGGGGCTTTGTAGATTCACGGAGAGTGAAGTCTAGGGTGACAGGACATCTGTGCCTACAGGCTCCTGTAAATCCGGGCCTGCATGGAGGGCACAAATGTGGGCAGTGGTTGGACAGGGAAGATATGGGTGCGGGAACATGAAGAGGTAGCTATAACAACCTCCCTCTAACATGCTGTATGTGAGGATTTGATATTAGATTTCACAAACTGAGTTATGATAGGTGCTCTCCACTGATGCAAGAGAATTATGGGGGAACATGCATAACTATATTGGGGAGGGGAGTAATTTTTAAGGAGGGACTCTACAGGATTATGTTTGGGAATGAGGATGGGGAAGTGATTGTGCCCATTTACATTTGGATGGGGATACTCTGCCAATTTAAATGGGGTTAACATACAAGGTATGACATATTAGAAGCACTAATGGTATGTCTGCGGCTTTAGTCATTTTAGTTGGGGATTAGGAGGTTCTGTTTTTTAGGGGGGGAACTGTGTAAGTATGTTTGCTGATTTAGTCACACACACATATACTGTAGATATATATATATATATCTTTTTTTTTGGGGGGGGTGGGGGGTGGGATAGATTAGCATTTCAAATGTTGGTATATCACTTTGACTTGGTGATTTTTAAGGTACTTTGTGAGATGAAAAGTGTGGGGAGCCCTGCTGTGGATTGATGGAATTCTGCTTCAGGCGGCATATGACACTGTATTGCAGTGTCCCTGTGCTGTCCTGCAGCTTTTCAGCATCCTCTCTATTGTACTCCTGATGCTAACAGACACATCTCTCCCCCTCCCCCTCCACGGAATGTGTGTGTGTGAAAGAGGGGGGGGGGGTCACAGGTTATTGTGCCAGGAGCACCAAATATGCCAGAAACAACCCTACATCATACATTGCTGCTATGCTGATCCTCTGCCTTTTATGCTTTAGAGAATAAGTATGCAGACGAGCACCCTTGGGGGGTAATAGAGGTGGGCACCCTTGGGAGGTATGAGAGAGATGGGCACCAGGTCAAATATCGTGGTTGACTTATACGTGAAATAAACCTACGGCATATTGGAAGATGTACGGTATTCTGTGATATGATTATGTCAGCTCTATATGAAGATCAAATAAATAAAACAAAAACATTTTTGTTAACATTGTTTTCTTTCTGATGGAAGTTAACACTTTGTGTCATCATAATATGTTTTTGTCCTTCACATGTGATGAGTGGAATTAATTCCTGCAGAATATATTAAAGGAAGCCACTTATGTGATACTAATATGAAAAAAAAGTAGCAAACCTTCCCAAGTATTAGGTGTATGTTTATAAGTAAATATTACCATGTAAAGGTTTAATACTAGATTTGAGACGCTGTTTATACTTAACATGTATTGAAATGTGACATGAATATGTCTAATTGAGGCAATTAGTAAATCATTTGATGGGTTAGGATGCCTCGGGCTGTGATTAGAAGCGTCTGTTGTATCCGACATTTGCTTGTGTGAACTACGGGCTATGATCTAGCTTCTCACATGTGACACACTATTTCTGAAGGCAAGCACACATAGCTGACTGTTCCTTTATTAAACATGACAGTTCCTCTATACATCTTCCACAGACCACAGTAAACACCTGCTAGTCACATATTATTATTATTTAGTATTTATATAGCGCCGACATCTTACGCAGCGCTGTACAGAGAATATAGTCTTGTCACTGACTGTCCCTCAGAGGAGCTCACAATCTAATCCCTACCATAGTAGTATGTATTGTGTAGTGCATTTATTGTAGTCTAGGGCCAATTTAGGGGGAAGCCAATTAACTTATCTGTATGTTTTTGGGATGTGGGAGGAAACCGGAGTCCCCGGAGAAAACCCACGTAGACACATATAACCACGACCCTCATCCAAAGCATCACATTTAAAGGATCTCTTAATATTATAAAATACATGTAAACGTATACAAATAAGGAGTAAGTTTCTTCCAGAGTAAAATGAGCCATAAATGACATTTCTCCTATGTTGCTGTCACTTACAGTCAGTTGTCGAAATCTGACATTACCGAGGGATTTTGGACTAGCCCATCTTCACATGGGGGGTTCTCAGGGTTTTCATTATTTTTAAAAGCAATTAGTGAATGGCAGTTGCTCCATCCAACTGCCCAAAAAGTGTGCATCAAGCAGGGGGGCTGGCCAGCATCTTTGCATAAATCTTTTTCAGGGAATGTCTTTATAAAGAATAAAGGCCATGCTGAGAATCCCTCATGAAGAGATGGACTAGACCAAAACCTGTCGGTAATGTCAGATTTCTACTACCTATTGTAAGTGACAGCAATATAGGAGAAAAGTAATTTAAGGCTCATTTTACTCTTGAAGAAATGTTTTACATTTTAAGATTTTCGCGACAGTTCCA
Organism: Hyperolius riggenbachi; assembly: GCF_040937935.1. Classification (NCBI taxonomy): domain Eukaryota; kingdom Metazoa; phylum Chordata; class Amphibia; order Anura; family Hyperoliidae; genus Hyperolius; species Hyperolius riggenbachi. Next base: position 423,241,230 of record NC_090649.1, on the reverse strand, counting down.
AAGGAGACATAGGCAATAAAGGTAAGTAGGGATATGAGATAAGTACAACAAAATTTACACATAATTCACTTTAATATGATTTCATGGTCTTCACCTGTCTAAATAGCCGTGACATTCTTTTTTGTTTTCCACGATTGTTGTTATGTCTGTATAGCACTTTGAGCACTCTTGCACTTTATTGATAGTGCCCCTGATGAAGCCCCAATGCTTAGGGGGTGAAACATGTTGGGTTGTTTTATTGGGGTGAAGTGTGTTTAGATACAGGATTAATAGTCTAGGGGAGAGGGATGTCCATTGTGTGAGGGCGTCTCTAGCATCATACACATAGGTTTTTGTTTGATATTTACTCTACCTCCCCCAGAGAAAGATATGGAAACGTTATTTAAGCTCATGTGTTTTAGCAAACCAATAAAAATTAAGTTTTATAGGATTTTCTTTAGGAAAGGTATAATATTGTGCAATAGTAATTGAATCAGGAGTGATTTGTTTACCATGCAATCAAATAAACTAGTGAGTTCCCGCAGGTAACCCGGCATCCATAAACTCCTTCCAGAATGTCAAATTCCAGCCTCTGCACCAATGAAATCAGAGTGTGGTCATGTGATGGTAGAGGGCCTGAACAGTACTGCCCTGATCCACATTCCTGTCAGAATCAAGTGGTGATCATTTTAAGTAAAGACCCCAGAGATTGGTAACTAAAGCTAAATACACACATGCAATTACCGTCGCCTGGCAGGGATTGGGAATTTATCTAGTTTATCAGTCTAGTCATAGTATTCGAAATCTGTTGGCCCTCATACTACATGGCAGTGGTAAAATTCATCTGCAGATGAAAATTTAATGTGTGTACGGAGCCTCAGGAAGCATTTGGCTGAGATAATCTAGCAGGCTGGATCTCTTACCAATGCAATATACACAGGTTCATCAGGTATTGAGAGAACATGACCACCATAAAGATAGAGAATGATGAATACAACAGCCAGTGAACCACAGCAGATATTGATATCACAGCTAACAGATATTCACCACATTACCAGCAGTGCAACTGAAAAGTGACCACAAGGTCATTGTCATTATTACTAAGGAACAGGCATCAACTATGTGTATTGGTCAGATACTACCAACTAAATAATTTCTGACATAGCATCCGTAGTGTGTGCATCAAGGCACAACTCGGCTCCTGCATCTGAGACCGACTCCCAGATCCAAAGGTGGCTACACACGATACAATAACAAGATCCAATTTTATGGCAATTCGATAAAAATGATGGGATGTCTCCCCCAAAACTTTTTTTTTAAATTTGAGCAAGAAATCCAATCAGACTTCCCCTTTTTATTCGATAAAAGTTGATCGGGAGTGTTGGAGTTTTCTGGTCAATTTTTATGAAAATTTAATGGTGTGTGGTAGATTGTCAATTTATTAATATATACACCCAAGCAATTTTCTCAGAGTTTTCAATCTTTTTTTTCACAATTGGGGTAAAATTTAACATATGTGTGTGGTACATTGGTCAGATTTTTGCAATGTTATCAGTCAGAACAATGAATTGCAATTCTTGAATTGGAAAGATATTTAAAAATAGTGTTTGGTGAGTGGCCACCTTAAGACAAATACCTAAAGCCAACTTTTTAAACAACTTAAAGTGTACCAGAGATGACATGTGACATAATGAATTAGATGTGTACAGTTGTGTTCTAAATTATTCAACCCGCACTGAAATTGAGTGTTTTGGCCAGTTTGACATTGATTTTGATCATTTCAGTCATCTTGTTTACAATGAAATCAAAGAGGCACTTGTAAGTCAGACAAATATAACATAACATTTATAATGAAATAACCACAAATGTCTTTTCTGTGCTCACATCATTATCAGTTTTATTCAACCCCCAAGTGACATTCATTCTTAGTACTTAGTATAACACCCTTTTCCAGTTATAACAGCCTTTAAACGTGTCCTGCAGCGATCTACGGGTATCTTAGCCCATTCTTCATGGGCAAAAGCCTCCAGTTCAGTCACCTTCTTAGGCTTGCGCCCTGCAACTGCTTTAAGTTCCACCACAGGTTCTCAATCGGATTCAAGTCTGGTGACTGCGATTGCGACTCCAAAATGTTCCAGCCTTTAATCTGCAACCATGCTCTAGTGGACTTGGAGGTATGCTTGGGATCATTGTCCTGTTGAAAGGTCCAATGTCTCCCAAGCCTCAGGTTTGTGACGGACTGCATCACATTTTCATCCAATATCTCCTGGTACTGAAGAGAATTCATGGTACTTTGCACACGCTGAAGCTTCCCTGCACCTGCAAAAGCAAAACAGCCCCAAAGCATGATTGACCCCCTGCCATGCTTTACAGTAGGCAAGGTGTTCTTTTCTTCATAGGCCTTGTTCTTCCTCCTCCAAACATAGCGTTGATCCATGGGCCCAAACAGTTCTAATTTTGTTTCACCAGTCCACAGAACACTATCCCAAAGATTTGTCCACATGACTTTTGGCATACTGCAGTCGACTCTTCTTATTCTTTGGAGACAGCAAGGTGAGTTCTGCCATGGAGGCCTTCATTACGCAGTGTGCGCCTTATTGTCTGAGCTGAAACTTCAGTACCCACATCTGACAAATCTTTTTTCAGTTCCTCAGCAGTCACACGGGGACTTTTCTCCACTTTGCGCTTCAGGTAGCGCACAGCAGTCGAAGTCAGCATCTTCTTTCTGCCACGACCAGGTAGCGTTTCAACAGTGCCCTTTGCCTTGAATTTGCGAATGATGCTTCCTGTGGTGTCTCTTGGTATGTTTAACATCTTTGCAATCTTCTTATAGCCATTGTCCTTCCTGTGAAGAGAAATCACCTCTTCTCGTCTTCCTGGACCATTCTCTTGACTTCACCATGTTGGTAAACACACCAGTAAATGTCTAGAGGTCATTTTAAATCTGCCTAATTGGTGCTTATTATGCTCGATTGCTGCTCGTTAACATCCACAGGTGTTTTCAATACCTGATCGAAAACACTTGAATGAACCTCTGTTCTTAAGAGTGGTAGTCTTTAAGGGGTTGAATAATTGTGTCAATGAAGAAATCACAAAAAAAAAAAAAAAAAACAACATTTAATACTGTATTACAAAAACAATTGATGTCAATTTAGTTGCATTTGGTTCTTTAAAAAGTCCTTGTAAGATTTCATTCTGAACACAATTACAAATGTACACTAAATTCCGTAAAACCATTTACAGCATTGGGGGTTGGATAATTTTGAACACAACTGTATATACAGGGGCAAGCATACAGACACTTATGCTGTGCGCCTTTTCTTTTTTCCCTGCCTGAAAGAGATTATAATTAGCTATGGAACTGACAGTTTTTCTCCAGTCAGGACTCAGTCGGCTCACGGATAACAAATTACTGCTATAAAACACTTTTCTAAGCAGATACCTGGGCTTTTTACTGTGAGATGAAAAGATAAAAAGGTTAATAGTTCATGTATTTTCACTCTGAGACTCTTGAGACGCTGCAATTGAGCAGAGGCTATGACACATTAAATCTGCTTTGTAAATGTTTATACATAAAATAAAGATATTCAGATATCCAAGAAAGTCATTTTTAGGAGTAGAAGGACCGATCCAATTGTTTATCTCATTAGTTTATTTTCATCTCTGGTTCACTTGAAGTAACTCGTTCTTGCAGCAATCAAAATTGATTAACTGCAATGTCTTGTGTGTCATCAGTGATAGAATAAAATGTTTACTGGATTTTCTGCTCTTTGAAAAGTAATATTCATCTATAGTCATCATGAAGCAACATAAAATCTAGTCCCTTTCTCCTTAATTTCAGTGTCCTGTGTGGAGAGCTCAGCGTGCATGTAGTGGTCAAATGGCAAGAAGGGGAGAGAGCCCTGCCATCTGCTATACACTGAGAGGGAGAGCACAGCCTACTTGTAAACTATTTCTAATGCTGACTTACAGTACATGTAGTGTTTGTCGTTATTAAATCGCTTCAGTTCCCTTCCACATTTGTGTCTGGAGTAACAGGTAAAGAGCGAAACTGTTTACTTCCATTTGTATAAAGTGCATCATTACGCTTCATTTTACAAATCATTAGCATGCAGAATGACCTCATAGTGAACAGATGTACATGGACACAGCAGTGATTAGATCAGTCCTCTCAGCAGTCAAGAGTCCCCATGTAATTAACCCTTTGGTGGTTTTCGCCGGCCCTCTCTATATCATAATTGAGAAATAGAATCTCTGGCAAGTGGAGCTGTATTAAATATGTCACAGTATATTTCTATTTGCAAACAACCATAAAGTGGACCTATACAGTTAAAAACATAAATATGAAAAGAAGCACAACTACCCATGAAATATTTCCAGACGGGGCTAGCAAAAATCAAAAAACATTTATTTTTGTGACTCCTCAATGATGGAGGCTGCCATACGCATCATTCAGCTGGTGCTCAGGGTAGCATCTTGTTTGCAATGTGTTATGTACAACCTTATACTGGACTCAGAGTTACCATACTAAAGATGATATACGAATGAAACACAACTCAACAGCATTGAACAAGCAGATTAATTCAAGAGGATTTCTGATCACATCATTCACAGCCCAGCCTACAATCAGTTTCCTGTCCAAAAATGCCTTTTTAATGGACAACTGTAACGGTAACGAGAGTTATATAGAGGCTGCTCAAATGTATTTCCTTTTAAAGGGGAACTGAAGTAAGAGGTATACAGACGGAGGCTGCCATATTTATTCCTTTTAATCAATACCAGTTGCCTGGCAGCCCTGCTGATCCTCTGCCTCTAATACTATTAGCCATAGCTATTAGCCATAGCCCCTGAACAAGCATGCAGCAGATCAGGTGTTTCAGCCTTTAAAGTCAGATCTGACAAGACTAGCTGCATGCTTGTTTTTTGGTGTTATTCAGATACTACTGCAGAGAAATAGACCAGCAGGGCTGCCAGGCAACTGGTATAGATTAAAAGGAAATAAATATGGCAGCCTCCGTATACCTCTTACTTCAGTTCTCCTTTAAGCAATACCAGTTGCCTGGCTGTCCCGCTGATGCTCTGACTTGTTAAGCCATAGACCATGAACAAGCATGCAGCACATCAGGTGTTTCTGACATTATTGTCAGAACTGACTAGATTAGCTGCACGCTTGTTTCTGGTGCGATTCAGAAATTACTGCAGCCAAAGAGATCAGCACGGCTGCTAGGCAACTAGTATTGTTTAAAATGAAATAAATATGGTCGCCTCCATATCCCTTTCACTTCCGTTGTCCTTTAAGGCTGGATTCATACTTCGATGCGTTGCATTGTGTCAGAGCATGCTTTTTTCCGATGGGATGCAACCCAACTTAACGCAACGCATCTTAAGCTACTTACCTACCGGCACATGCCAAATCTGCAAGCATCGTTTGTAACAACGGAAACAAACTATCGTGTAAAGGATCATTTACACAATCGTGGCAAAACCCGTCAAGTCAATGACTCAATCGGACATTCAAAAAAGAATGATTACCACGGGTGGCGTGCATCAAATATTATTTAACGTATTTTGTCAAACCATGTTGCGTGGCATCGTGCAAAAATGATTTTTTTGCGCAAAATTGTGCGCATAAATCACTAAGTCAGTATAGGCCTTAAGTGTGAATCCAGCCTAAAGCGATGATCTAGGAAGAAGTGTTGGTCATTTATGCCCGACAGTTACACTTAAAATCTGCTTGAATAAATCTGACCTAAAAAAAAAAACCTTTCTTGTCTGGGTTGTGTCATCTGGAGAGGAAGCACACCTATTTTTTTATTTTAATATATTTCAATATCCATCATTTGGATCATCTTGTCGCACAGGCTAATGTGGATACCCTGCAGTGACCGCTTTTTCCTGAGATAGAGTTTGTTTGTTTAGTTTTTCAATGATGGTGCTCCGGTACCTTTGAGATACCTTAAAGAGAAACTCAGACCAAAAAATGAACTTTATCCTAATCAGTAGCTGATACCCCCTTTTACATGAGAAATCTATTGCTTTTCACAAACAGACCATCAGGGGGCTCTGTATGACTGATATTGTGGTGAAACCCCTCCCACAAGAAGCCACATTGCCACAATGTAACAAGGTTCACAGACAGGAAATAGCTGTTTACAGCTGTCTCCAAAGGCCAAAACAGCTAGCAGCAGCTACATAACCTGCCCACAGTAAAAATGTCACCATGTAATAAATGTCAGAATGTAAATCGGGGAGAGGAAAGATTTTACAATGAGCAAACACTGACTAAATCATTTATACATAATTATTGTAAAAATGAAGCACTTTTTTTTATTACACTATTTTCACAAATCTAACTGTAGACTCTGCTGTGGGGAAGCTTTGCTGACAGCAGTAACTCTGAGGAGAGTCACAGGATGACCTGCAGAACAATTACGGTGAAAAGGACAGACATTTATCTCAGCAACCCCAAGGTTATTAGTCAGCCATTTTTATAAATGATGTGACAAATTAAACATCTATGAATATCATGACACTAGTTGCTGTTAAAGAGCACCTGAAGTGACGTGTTATATGTTGAGAGGAGAATGTCAATGTATATCCCCAGTCCTACTTCAAATTAGCGTTCCTTTTTACTCACTGGAAGCGCTAAGAATGTACGGCTCTGAATGACAACTGGTGCAATTGGACTGTGAGCACAACTCTCAGAAACAACCAATTAGAGGTCATGAGAACCTTCAGCTGTGGGAGCGCATTGGGATAAAAGTGCCTCTAGACTGCGCATGCGCGACAGATTGCGACTGGGCAAGATGATAGGATCCGCTAGCGGAGGATCGGAGCAACCTGGTGGGATGGTGAAGGAGCCAGAAAAGTATCAATACCTTTATTTTCTGTGTCTCAGGTGTCCTTTAACCCGTTAGCGTATTCAAACAAAATATTTAGTTTGGAGATGCTGCATCCATTTTAATCTCAAAGACACTCCTGAAATACTCCTCTGACATCTGATCACATTATGGCCTCTTGCACACTGCAAGCAAATCAGATTCAGATTCAGATTTTTAATCTGTTTTTACATCCGATTCCGATTTAGATTTTTAATCTTAACTGCATGCTGCGTTTTTTGATCCGTTTTTCTGTTGAATGTATTCAAGGAAAATCGGAAACGGAATCAGAATCGGAAACGGAATCGGAAAACGGATTTGCAGTGTGCAGGGAGCCTATCACATGTGATGGGGGCACAGAAGATAGTAGCAGCAATGCAGTACCGCCGGTTGGCATTGCACCACTGACACTATCCTCAGAGCCCCGATCCTTTGAGCCCCTGGAGAGAGGAAGCCGGTCCAGCGACAGGAACAGGTAACTATAACTGCTCCCTGCGCCACTCTTCATACCCTGCCTAGCCTGCCATGCTGGGGACGCACCCTTCCTCAACAGCAAGACTGCATGACATCATAGCCTAGGCCAGTGGTCCTCAAACTATGGCCCGCGGGTCAAATGTTGCCCCCCAAGGCTTTTTCACTGGCCCCCAAACACAATGTATAATTATAGATGTGGCCCACTGCACCATTAAAATGTCAGCGGCCTGCATATAGAATAGCAGTGTTGGCACCACCCAACCACATACTGTAGAAGCCAGTAAGCAGTTACAGTATTTGCTGGCTTCCAATCCAATTCTGCATCAGGTGACATTGCTGTCCAACTGGACGGCAGGTTGTCACCTGGGTATGCTTCACTGTCTGGTGCACAAAGACGTTCTCCGGCCAGACTGAATGGCTCCTGCTGGGAGTTCTCCTCCGGGCATGATTGGGGGGAATCAATACTTAGATTCAATGTAATGTTTTTTCAACATCATTTTATGTATGTTCCGGCCCCCAGCAGTCTGAAGTATGCTGACCCGAGGGGCATGACCAGAAGCCGACAAGGATGGCTGCTTAGAGCTCCGGGGAGACAAGCGCCTTTCGCTATAATTTATCAGTACAAACTGTCTTTTGGCGATGGTAAAGGAGAAGGAGAAGCAGGGGAAGCAGGCTGGAGGGTAGAAAGAGACCTCACCGAGACATTCGCAGAGAGGCATCCCCGAAATCTTCAAGACGCAGAAAGCTGCTACCGGAGTAAGTACAAGAAGCAAGATGGCGCCGGATCCAGAGAGTACACCCAGAGATGTAATGGCGACTGGAGAAACGGCCTGGGGAGATACTGGAGGATCTCAACCACCCGTCAAGGTACTGACTCTTGGGGATTTAACTGCTGTCGCGGGAGAGTTGAAGTCTGCATTCCAAGCGGCCGTTGATTCGGTATGTGGAGACATTCAAACACTCACTGCTTAGGTGGAAGCTGAAGTATACTGACCCGGCCCTTAACCTAAAAAGTTTGAGGACCCTTGGCCTAGGCTAAACATCACTGGGGGTGGGGTTACATACCAATATACAGCAATATACAGATATACAAAGTGTCTGTGAAGCTGAAACTAGGATAATTAACACAAAAATCGATATTCTGAATAATTTATCACATTCCACTAAATGTCATTGCAGTACTTTGGAAGGGATTGGGACACGATTCCTCAGGTGACATTGCTGGACCAAGGCTGTACAGATGTAGCCTGCAGAGGGGTGAGCGGTATTTCCCTTCTCAGCCACAGCCTCAGCCAATCAGTAAGGAGCAGGAATGTGGGAGGGGAGAGAAACTTCCTTCTCCCTGGCAATGTACCAGAATACAGCGAGGCTGACTAAGTTAAGATTCATCATAACAGAAACCTTTATGATTATATTGGAATGCTTGCAATGCAGGGTCAGGAAGTAGAATGCATAATAAACACAGAGCAGTGGGTAAATGTAACTTGATTTTGTGGCTTTAATCTAGTGTGTGTATGGGCCTTAACTGAAAATATCAACCTGTACGGAAAAAAAAAAATACAAACTACCACAGAAATATATGCAACAGGGTGGGTTAGATCAACCGGAGCCCTATATTTCCAAAATGAACCAAAACACTAACCATCTACAAGACTTTGCCCAAATGGTCATATTTTCATGTACACTTTCTTGTATAGAATGCTTAGGGGGGGGAAAAAATTACAGTAATCTGAGGTATTCACATCAACTAGCTATACTATCTAATTCAGTCTGAGCGGTTAAAATTTTAGCACAGAGTTAAAAATAGTTTGCACCTGGCGCTTTTCTGCTAAATAAGCACTGGAGAAAACAAATGTACAAGAGAAAGACAGAGAGAGAGGAGAGAGAGTGAGTGCTAATGAAAAGCTTTAACTTGGGCTCTTTTGCCAATGTTGCTTAGCATTCCAGTTCAACAAAGATAAATAGAGGCCATCCCTATGTTTCTTGATGCCTCTCCAGGAAGCAGGGCACGATTATGTAAATAGCATCGGCTCCCTTTACTCCTGCCAGCTTGCTTATCTCTAAAGCCTTCTGCCTGCTGCTACTGGCGACCAATACAAGTGTATGCACACAGCTCTTATCTCTGAACAAAGCTCGAGAAAGGCACAAGGATAGAGGCCAGCGGTGTTGGACAGTGACGCATGGCTGATTTTCTGTGCGATTTATTTAACCGAATTTAATTTCTTTTCTTCACTGGTGCAGTTTCCATCAGATATATTTATGAGCTGTGCCAAATAGGAGATTAGGGGAAAAAAGGAGGTCTAGAAGTGTGGTTATTAATTAAACCAAAGCAGGAATAGATTTTTTTTTTACTTCTAATGATAAAAATGTATCTGAGTTAATGGATTTCATTAAAATAAACAGACGCAAACGGACAGATCCCTGTAGGTCTGTAAAAATATGACAAGCATTCCATCAAAGTGTTATAGACATGAACGATACAGCGCAAAACGATGCTGTCTAAATGGCAAGAATGAACGTCATTCAATAACAAATGTGCTTCTCTTGCCCTTACATGACCTGAGAGGATAAACCACTTACATGGCAGATTCTCTTTAGCTTCAGAAGCAACGCATCAGAGAGGAATATAGCTGTGTCTAGAAGTGATATGCGAAAAAAAGAGAACAGTACACTTAAAAAAGAGTAGCACCTGACTTTGGCATAAAAGCAGCCAAATTAGATAGAGCTGCCACTTATCAGCACTGCCTGAAAAAAAAAAAAACCGACAGATCGTGAAGGACAGATAGTCACCGGCAGTCAGGATTCTTGTCTGGATATGTGAATATATATAATGGCTTATTTGTAGCCAAATAACCCTGGCCAATGAATTTCAGGATGCGATGTCTGGAATTAAAGAACATGTAAATGATTATGATTGTCAACCACTGATAGCTAAAAGGTGGCCACTAACGGTCCAATTTCTAGCGAAAAATTGTTCAAATGATCAGAAATTCTGATTGGAAGAAAAATCGTTCACTACACCATCAACAAACCAATCTTTGCTTACTATCTATCACCACCAACAACAAAATCCAAATTTTGGTTTGACAAAAATCCAATCGGACAACTAGTTTTACAATAGTTCATGATCGATTGTGTCCATGAACTGAGATCATTTATAACCAATATGATTAGAATGTTTGATCGCTCTAATGATTTTTCGCTAGAAATAGGACCATTAGTGGCCACCTTAAGTCAAACATCATGGAAAAATATACAAAATCTTATATTTAGTATAAAAGTTGATCTCTTTTGGCATTTATCAATTCTTTTTTATGTTTAGGCCTCAACTTTACCAGTTTTAGACACACTTATTTCACATTAGGGTTGCAACGGTATGAAATTCCACGGTATGATAACCGTCAAAAAAAATACCACGGTATGACGGTATTACGGTATACGGTGTTATACAATTATTTGGACCCGGGACCCCCCCCCCCCCCCTTACATTAAATAATGTGCCGGTCCACCCCAGTGTGGGGTTCCCCACTCCCTCTGGAACTGTAAAATGGCTCACCCTGCTCCTGCAAAAGTCCTGGTGGCGTAAGACATAGGTGTAGCCAGTAGTAGGTGGCCGTAGCATAGGTAGCCAGGAATAAGTGTAGCCAGTAGTAGGTGGCCATAGCATAGGTAGCCAGGGATAGGGTGTAGGCAGTAGTAGGTGGCTGTAGCATAGGTAGCCAGGGATAGGGTGTAGCCAGTAGTAGGTGGCCGTAGCATAGGTAGCCAGGAATAAGTGTAGCTGGTAGTAGGTGCTGGCAGCATAGGTAGCCAGGGATAGGGTGTAGGCAGTAGTAGGTGGCCGTAGCATAGGTAGCCAGGGATAGGTGTAGCTGGTAGTAGGTGGCCGCAGCATAGGTAGCCAGAGATAGGGTGCAGGCAGTAGTAGGTGGCCATAGCATAGGTAGCCAGGGATAGGTGTAGGCAGTCATAGGTGGCCGTAGCATAGGTAGCCAGGGATAGGTGTAGGCAGTCATAGGTGGCCGTAGCATAGGTAGCCAGGGATAGGTGTAGGCAGTCATAGGTGGCCGTAGCATAGGTAGCCAGGGATAGGTGTAGGCAGTCATAGGTGGCACAAGTGGAAAGAAATAGTGCCGGCGATGTAATACTGCCTAAAATTTGCCCAGCTTACCAGTCCTGTTTGTAGAGCTTGGACCGGGCATTGAGTGGCAGCAGGATAATGAAGAATGGCATAGGGATATCAGAGAACATTCAGCGCTTCAGCGCGCAATACTGAAGAGGCAGATTTTAATTCAAAGGCTGTCTCTTGATTGGCCGTGATGGGCGGGACAGGAGCCCCGTTACTGAGCCAATCACTGCTCTCGCTCTTCTGCTGCGTGTGCGCTCCAGCCGATGGGGAAGCAGTCTCTGCGTTCCAGGTGCGTCATCATAGGACGCGCATCCCATCCGGCACCTGCGCAGTGCATCAGCAAGCCTCCCGCAACCAGGAAATAGCTTCGGGAGCTTGCTTTTCATGGAGGTAGACAGGGAAATGTGAACAGCGGCAGTGGCGGCGATGCGGAAGTGGCGGCGATGTGGAAGCGGCGAAAGGCAGCGGGAAAAAACGGTATTTTGCAAATGTGCATGGTATGATTACCATGCACATTGAAACCGTGATATACCGTAATACCGGTATATCGCGGCAACCCTATTTCACATCATCAGCTTCAGTAAAAGGCGATCTTTATATATGTTGCTGATATTGCGGTGAAACTCCACCATCCCACAGTGTGATGTCATGACCATGGTCCTGACAGTTTGCACGCAGTCTTGTTGCATTGTGGGAAAGAAAAGCTTTTTCCAACTGCCAAGCAAGCAATATCTTCCTCTGTGCATAGAACTCTTAAGTACTGAACATACGGCACAGATCACCTGGCAGAACTAAAGCGGTCACCACCTGTGATAAATTTCAGAATGTAAATCAGGGAAAGGAAAGATTTTACAAGGAGAAACCACTGACTAAATAATCTATAAATGAATATTGTAAACAATAAGCAAGTTTATTAATGTCGTTTTCACTACAGTACGTCAGGCTTACACCCCCCTAGTGACCAGGTCATTTTTCACAATACAGGGCTGTGCAGCTTGGTCAGGTTGCTGCACAGCCCTTCAACTAAGCACACAACTGAATTTTGCCTCCTTTTATTGTCCTTAATAGGACAATCTGCCGGAGGTCTTTGATCACTGCTGCAATCTTTTTTTTTTTTTTTTTTTTCTCATTGAGAAAAGGGAGGCTTTTCCCTCCCCCTCCTTCCTCTATCCCCCCCCCCCCCCCCATGCAGTCCTAAATCGCCATTGAATGTAAACTAAGGGGAGTTCTTTACCCTTTCGGCTCTCAACAGCAATCGCGGCTAGCAGGCTGATCACGGAGCGGAGCTCTGTGAACCGGCAGGGATCGATCGCGCATGCGTTCCCTGCTAAACTGCAGCTCCAGGACTTGATGCCAATCAGCGTTGGCGGTCCTGGGGCTGCCACTGCGGTCACGCCCATTGGCGTGACGTGGTCGTTAGGTAGTTAAAGACAATACAGCAAAGGCCAAACAATAAATCCCTTCACCCTGTGCAAAACATAATATCAGGCCAGACCATCTTTCTTGGCCATTACAGCTATACCTTACACTAAAGGTGGCCAAACGCCATACAATTAAAAGATCTAATTTTAAACCGATTCAAAAAATATGATCGGTTGTCCTAAAAATTAAAAGCTTTTTTTTTTTCATTCGTTGATATAATTTCCCATTTTTATTCAATAAAACAAGGTTGGGAGTGTTGGATTTTTCTGATCAATTTTTATGAAAATTGAATGGTTAAGGGCTGATGGTGTAATGATTAAGGGCTCTGCCTCTGACACAGGAGACCAGGGTTCGAATCTCGGCTCTGCCTGTTCAGTAAGCCAGCACTAATTCAGTAGGAGACCTTTGGCAAGTCTCCCTTACACTGCTACTGCCAATAGAGCGCGCCCTAGTGGCTGCTGCTCTGCTCTGGCGCTTTGAGTCCGCAAGGAGAAAAGCGCAATATAAATGTTATTTGTCTTGTCTATTTGTCTTGTCTACATCAAGTAATTTTTCAGTTTTCAATTATTTATTCATGATTTGGGAATAATTGAACGTGTGTGTGGTACATTGGTCAGATTTTTGAAATGTTACAATCAATCAGAAAAATTGATTGCAATTCTTGAATTGAAAAGATATTTTAAAAAATTGTATGGTGTGTGACCACCTTATAGGGAACCCTAACCGAGAGGGATATGGCTGTTTCCTTTTAACCACTTGAAGACTGCAGTGGTAAACCCCCCTAAAGACCAGAGCAATTTTAACTATATGGGCCACTGCAGCTTTAAGGCATAGCTGCAGGCCCGTACAACTCAGCACACAAGTGATTCCCCCTCCCCTTTTCTCTCCACCAACAGAACTCTCTGTTGGTGGGGTCTGATCGCCCCCCCCGTTTGTTTTTTAAATATAAATATTTATGTTTTTTTAATAAAGTATGCTGCTTTTGTTTGTGCTGTCCCCTTGCTCCCTCCCTCCCCTCAGCCAGCCAATGATGCGATCGGCTGTCATAGGCTTCAGCCTATGAGAGCCGATCACTCTCTTGTCCCCCAAGAGGACAGCCGTGTCACACTGCTGTCCCCCGTACAGCGCTGCTGCTGATCGCAGCGCTGTACTAACAGAAATGACGGTAACAGTCTTCTGAGCGGCAACCGCCACTCGGAGACTGAAGAGGGGGCGGAGCTCCGCCCCCCCGAGCAGGAGATGCGCGCGATCTCATGCAAATCAGAGCCCCAAGACTTGACGCCAATTGGCGTTAGGCGGTCCCGGGGCTGCCGCCGTGTCCACGCCCATTGGCGTGGGGTGGTCTTTAGATAGTGAAACAATACCAGTTGCTTGGCAGTCCTGCTGATCTCTTTGGCTGCAGTAGTAGCTGAATCACACATTTGAAACAAGCGTACCGCTAATCCAGTCTGACTTCAGTCAGAGCACTTGATCTGCATGCTTGTTCAGGGGCTGTGGCTAAAAGTATTATGCTGGGAATACATGTCTCGATTCTGAGTCATTTAGATGGCTCGATAAATAATTTCCGACACATCCGATCTCCCGCCCAATTGTTTTGCCGCTTGATTCTGCATTGAGGACAATGGAAAAAGATAAGAAAAACGACCGGAAGATAAGAGAATCGCCTGCAGAATTGAGCAGGGAATCGATCGAGCAGAAGAATTGAGCGGCAAAAATCGAGCCGTGTATGCCCAGCATTAGGGACACATGACCAGCAGGAGTGTTAGGCAACTGGTATTATTTTAAAGGGAAAATCCATATCCTTCTCAGTTTAGGTTCCCTTTAAGTGTTCTACTCTCTCTGTCTATCCCAACAATTCCATGAATTCCTAATCTGGATGTCTGAGCTGCATAGCATGGTATATAATGAATAATACAGGCAGACACTCCAACACTTCCAGACGTGAATTTTCAATCCATCAAGAAAGTCTCATCCAAAGTTGTAACTTACAGCAAAGATTCATTGAGGGGAGATAGAGAAAGAATGAAAAGGTATCGTGAGAAAGGATTCATTGACCTTGTTATGGTATTGAGGTTCACAAGGAAGAAAAAACAAAACAAAACATTAATACAATTACATTTCATGACTCCCTTTTGATATTCATTAGCGGCTTCGGAAGGACAAATGTGCCCCATAAATTTTCAGGCACTTATCTTGGAAAACGTGAGATGTAGATTTGGTTCCCAAAGGGCATATTTTGGAATACTCTGAGAAAACAGAAACAATAGTCCTAGATATCTAGTTTTATATAATTGAAAGATAGTGAATAATGGCCTCAATTCACTAAGCTTTATCAAACACTTTATCGAACGTCTGATAATTTACCTCATGGGTAAAATCTAATTCTGAATTCACCAAGGGGTTATATATTTATCGAATGCTTTATTGATAAAACATCCACTAAATATATAACCCCTTAGTGAATTCAAAATCAGATTTTACCCATGAGGTAAATTGTCAAATGTTTGATAACGTGTTTGATAAAGCTTAGTGAATTGAGGCCAATGTCTTTTTTGTTAATTAGGAAAGAAAACATCTTGTATGGCCCATTTTATATCAGATCACAAAGGCATAGTTGTTGGAAGAAATAACATGTATACGGTTATGGATTCATATCGTTCGGCCGCCCGTGAGTTGGGAGCAGGGCAAACTGAAAGACTGTTCTCCCTGCTGCCGCTAAACTCCCCCGCGGCGTTCAATACTATTCCCCCTACGAGTTGTAGCAACTCGGATGGAGAGGTCATTCGGGGTTCTGAGATTGCCGGATACCTGAATTACTCTGGCATGGGGCGCGCTTCATATTGGCATTAGTGCTTTGCGGGCACCCAGCTTGGAAGTAAGCTGCTTCGACGGCTACGCCCTATCCCGTCTACAGCAGCTGACAGGAAGAAGGACCCAGAGGGATTCCTTTCCACACTACATAATGCTTGTAGGGCTTAGGTACCAAATATAAGGTTTAGATAGCTACTGTCTTCAATGCAGTATTACGCAGTGGAAAGGTATGAATGGCTTCAAGGCAGGGGGGTAACTATAAGCGAGCAGCACCTGCGACTGCAAGGGGCCCAGAATTGTGGGGGCCCAACTACTAACTTTACCTCCCTTTAAAGGGGAACTGAAGCAAGAGGTATACAGATGCTGCCATATTTATTTTCTTTTAATCAGTACCAGTTGCCTGGCAGCCCTGTTGGTCTATTTCTCTGCAGTAGTATCTGAATAACACCAGAAACAAACATGCAGCTAATCTTGTCAGATCTGACTTTAAAGTCTGAAACACTTGATCTGCTGCATGCTTGTTCAGGGGCTATAGTTAATAGTATTAGAGGCAGAGGATCGGCAGGGCTGCCAGGCAACTGGCATTGCTTAGATGGAAATAAATATGGCAGCCTCCATATCCCTCTCACTTCAGTTGTCCTTTAATACTCCAGATCAGGCGTTTTTTTGTGGCTACACATGTAATGGGTGTGAAGATCAGATGTCCACACTTGTTTTTTATCCTTATAAGATGGGCCACAAAGGCTGTGAGTGTCACCCCGGAGTGGCAAGGGAAGGTTTGTAAACATTAAAGGGGCCAAATTAAAGTTTTGCAGGGGGCCCCATGACTTCTAGTTACATTCCTAATTCAAGATATTCCACACCACTTTGTACCTAGCGTCTCTGTGTAGAAATGGCAACAGAAGTCTAAGTATAGCAAAACATACACAATTTTACAAATTTAGCCTGAATAAGAAAAAAGTTTGATCATTTCGGTGAGCAAAAGAAAATGTTTTGAAGAGCCAAATGTTTCATATGATAAAGTGAGAAATAATCAGCAAACAAGGCACCTGCCAGTTCACACACACCTCATAACTCAAAAGGTGCCCATTTCTATTAAACAATCATATTAATCAGTCAATTATGAACAATTGAATTATCAATCCTTTATTTCAAAAACTGGTTGATTGGCACGAGTTTTTTTTTTTTAATACATTTGTTTGTAAGTGGTTTTGCTATCAGGAATAGTATGGATGCTTTAATGCTGGCAATCAATTTCATTAGATCTTTTCTTTCGATTTGAATGATCTGATTGAAAATACAATAGTTCATTAAAATTGCACCATTGCAGTACAACAGTTAACTACTGTCCACCTACACTGCTAGATTATTTCCTGTAAGCGCCATGCTCTCCAGCATGGGGTAGTCCATAGAATAAAATGGCTCCTAAAGTATTATACTCTATACATTTTGCAGGTTGTTTAAAACCACAAAAAAAATTTAACATCTACCTTTGAACATGTTATTAGGTGCAAAAAGACACATTGCATAGTGATTGCTCTGTAGGAGATAATTATACTCACCCAAGCCAACCATGGAGTAGCTAGGAGTCGGAGAAAACATCTGTGCAGCGAAGTCTTCAAAAGTCATCATTTCTCTGTGATTCTGAATTATTGCTTCAAGGTACAGAGCTCTTTCCTCATAACTGGAGGGACCAGGTTAAGGAGTTTCCAGTAAAAAAGATAAGACAAATAAGCAGCAAAAGCAATCAATTCAAGAATACAGTGTAGATTAGTCCAAAACCAATGCTAAACACAATCAGACTGATAAAGTAATAATATGAAAAAGGGCAGGAAAGTAAATAAACTTCACCCAAACATTTTGGCTATGGTTATAAGATCTAGATTGTCCTTACCTGTACATCTCCAGACCTTAATTGGGTCACAGCCCACAATGCAAACTATTCATACCTGAAAAAACAAAATCCATTTTCAAATCCCTTTTTCCCATTCAACAAAATCCCATTTTCAAATTGTTTGAATGTGTCCCGGCACGGCTTCCTGTAAAATGACTACATTTATCATGTGTTGCTTCTTTGAAATTTGGGTTGTTGTGCAGCATGATGACAGTTGAATAAAGGATTCCAGGTAATTATGCACAGCAAGGTTAAAAGTTAAACAATAAGAGCAGCAGCAGTTTTTTTTTTGTTTTCAGTAGAATTAAGATGTTCTCCAATCCCACTGGCTCTTTATGATGGTCTATAAATGTCCTATGCCTCTACAGTGACAGACAGAGGTTTACTGCATGTGGCAAATCGATATCCAAGGCTAGTAAAGTAAGATTATCTTGCTAGAAAAACCTCATTTTACATAAAGAATTTTACCCTATCCTATAACATTTGTAGGCTGTTGCCTTTCAGATTATGAGGTAATGAAGACAGAGGTACAAATGGTTTTGCTCCAAACAGGCGCTCAGCTTAATTTTTTATAAAAAGTACAACTGGATACGGAACGGAAGCAGCTGAACAGCAACGGAGTGAAAACGGATCCGATCGACCGGTAATCAGTTCTAATAACGTGTATAACACACTGCATGCAGTACCAATGCATTGTGCGCACTGTGAATGGCGCATTGATTTTCCATTGCAGTGCGCTATTCTGCGTTACATTTTGTTTTAACATGCCGCTGTGAACTTAGCCTCAAGGCCAAATACTTTCTTCCCAAAGCCATGTATTTTCAATACATTCAGTTGCACCAGGCATATGCCATTCAGTTTGGTTTTAGCTCCATATGGCTTCAATCTAATGCAATAGAGACTATACCAATGCACAAAAGGCCCTTACAGGGGTTATGTCACAATTATATGAGGTATTAATGGTCAATATATCAAATATCTTTAAAGACCTCTCAGGGCATGGCAAAAAGATTTTCCAGCCTTGACCGAGGAGGACTGGGTGAACAGTGTATCTGATTATCTCAAAGTTCCTATTGCAGCTCGTCACAAACTCGGTGCTCTAAAATACCCTTATTAGGACCCTCCTTAACCTCAATTAAGATTGTCGGAAAAGAGTGTAGCCATCTCCAACGCCTGCTGGCATTGTGGTTCTGCTGGAGCTGGTTTCTTGCATATGTTTCGGGAGTGTCCTGAGCTTAGCCTCTACTGGTCCCAGGTACAGGTCCGTTTCTAGGGCCGTGTGGGCGCCCTGAGCGCTAAAGGAGTGGGGGTGCTGTAATGGAGGGAAGAGTCAGCCACGGGGAGGTCAGCCCGACCTCTCCCTCCCTTCCTCTCCGCGGGCCGCCCTCCGTGCTCCCCCCTCCGAGTGTGATTGCAGAGTGAGCGCAGGGAAGCACTGTATACAGACAGCATCTCACCTGCCTGCGTTCCAATCGCTGCTGGTCTCCTCCTCTGCCTAGCCGCTGATACACACACTGCTTCCGGCTAAACAGGAAGCAGTGTGTGTATCAGCGGCTAGGTAGACTCTCCCCTCCATTATGGGGGGGCGGGTACCTAACTATACTGGGGGGCAGCTACCTATCTACCCTATACTGGGGGGCACCTACCTAATCTAACACTGGGGGGCACCTACCTAATCTAACCTATACTGGGGGGCAACTACCTATCTAACCTATAGTGGGGGCACCTACCTAATCTAACCACACTGGGGGGCACCTACCCAATCTAACCTATACTGGAGGGCAGCTACCTATCTAACCTATACTGGAGGGCAGCTACCTAATCTAACCTATACCGAGGGGCAGCTACCTAATCTAACCAATACTGGGGGGCACCTACCTAATCTAACCTATACTGGGGGGCAGCTACCTATCTAACCTATACTGGGGGGACCTACCTAATCTAACCTATACTTGGGGGAACCTACCTAATATAACCTATACTGGGGGGACGCTACCTATCTAACCTATACTGGGGGGACGCTACCTATCTAACCTATACTGGGGGGCAGCTACCAATCTAACCTATACTGGGGGGCACCTACCTATCTAACCTGTATTGGGGGCACCTACCTACCTAGCTAGCTAGCCTATACTGGTGGCAACTATACTGGCTACCTGTATTGGAGGCACCTACCTAACTAACCTATACTGAGGGCACCTACCTATCTAACCTATGCTGGGGGCAACTATTCTGACTCCCTATATTAGAGGCACCCACCTAGCTAACCTGTACTGGGGGCACCTACCTATCGAACCTATACCGGGGGCACCTGCCTATCTAACCTATACTGGGGGCAACTATACCGGCTACCTATACTGGAGGCACCTACATGGCTAACCTATACTGGGGCAACTATACTTGGGCACCTATGCCTGGCTACCTATACTGGGGGGGATCTATAGCTGGCTACCTATACTGAGTGCAACTAGACCTGGCTAACCTATACTGCGGGCACGTATACCTGGCTCCGCGGGGGGGCGCACTTTTTACACCCTTGCCCTGGGTGCATTTTAGCCTAGAAACTGCTCTGCCCAGGTACAAGGAAATACAATGCACAGTGATGTTAAACCACCCAAGAAAAGGGGGGCAATCCAGTAGCAAAAGTTACAGGAGTAACCTGCCAGAAAATGATAGAATTACGAGTGTTTAAAAATGTTTCAGTCGTATGGAAAGCAGGAAAGTTCTAACCTACATGTTTAGAAAGGGACTCTATGAAGTGATAAGCTTATATTTAACATTGTTTCAAAACTGGACAACATCTAAACAAGTGTTTTGTTTCCTTTGGAAAAGGCATTAAAATAACAAGTGTACAATGTATGGATGTCATTGTATGCAGAGAATAAAGCAGCTGCCAAGCTGAATTTATTAAAGGCCTGCTTGCTGCTTGTTAATTTGTAGTCACTAAAATACCAACTAGAATTCTACTGTGGCCATTACAGGCTAAACTCTTCGAGACGTCCATTTAATGAATAAGCTTGAAGCCTTCTATGGAGAGGAGACACGCGCCTGCACCCAATTCTAAAGGGAACGAATCATGCTATTCACAGTTCATTACAAGCATGCCTATTCTGCAGAGCGCTTAGCTGTTGCCAGGGCTGCGAGCTGCACACTGCCACAGCAAGCCTCTGGTCCTGCTAACAGCAGGATACGAGGCCTGAGTGGCCGTCTGGCGGGCAAACACTCTGACACTAAGCTGGCACGTGCTGGAACAGCAGGAGGAGGCTACTGCGTGACAAATTACTGAAAGAACAGAGCTAAACTTATGTCAGGAAGCCACCTGAGCCTGATAACCTCTATGGTCCCTGCCACCGCCCTACAATTCACCGGTCACTCATGTCTCTGTGAGCTTATCCACTTTAATGAAGATGCAGTTGTCCTCCTGCCTTTCATGTGCTGCTGCCTAATTATCAGGGTTACCAATAAAGCTAATAAGTTTACTTTTTATAATCTGTTTATTGTTCTGTTATTTGATGAAATGAAATGTGAAATATATGAAAGATATTTAGTTGTAAAATTTTAAAGCCACCTATTTGTCGTCATTGCAAAGTAGTTGTAATGACAGCCTATCATGGCTCAGACTAACTGCGAGGAGGATGGTGGTGGCAGGAAAGTGTACTGGTTAAGGGCTCTTTCTGTTCTGTAAGCCAGCACCTATTCAGTAGGAGACCTTGGGCAAGACTCCCTAACACTGCTACTGCCTATAGAGTTCATGCCAGTGGCATCAGCTCTGGCCCTTTGAGTTCGTCAGGAGTAAAGCGAGATATAGATGTTGTCTTTTGGTAATGATCCAGCAGTTAAATATCACGCATTTTGTCTTTTTTTACACTGTAAATCACAATTCTGATTTTCACTGGATGCTAGCAACACAAGAAGAAAAATGTAGGAAAAACGTAGCATGCAGGACTTTTTTTTAATCACACCAAAAATTAAATTCGGAATCGCATGTTAAAATGCATCAAAATCAGAAACTGGAATTGCATGTAGTGTAAAAGAGCCCTTTATTTTTCAAAATTGGCAACTATAGAAAAAATGAGAAGTAAAAAACAAAAACAAGCATTCTTTTTTGCATAATTCATATAAAATAACTTTCTGTGAAATCCACTGAAAAACTGCACCTGACTTGTGCTTTAGTAATATGTTTAATTCAGTCAATATTTTTTTCTTCATCATCTCATCACTTGTCCATCAGCACTCTAGTAAAGGACAGTAAGCAGGCTGCTTTTACAGTGATGTGGGGCCATAGCACACGCCAGGGGTTTTCTTTTCATTCCTGTGTTAGTGCACCCACCTCACTGCCATCAATGTGGTGTGGCTGACACTTTCCCAGATGTTGATATAAGGCAAGGTCTTTGCATAGCAGCCTGTCTCAAGTACCTGATGTGCAAGACTGACAAGTCTTGCTTGAGCTATAAGTCTCACCCTTGAAGACAAATTCATCACTAAACCAATGCTGGTGCTTATTACCTTGCACTTCACAGCCATGCCATCAATACTAATGTGAGTAAACAGAGTTCTCACATGTGACGGACTGCTGGTGTGGCAGGGAGGCCGTATCAGTCTTTGAAACAGGAAGTGTGGCGCCATAACACCAACACAGGTAGATAAAAACCTTCTATTGCAAAAATAAAAATCATCACTCTGCTTTGTAATCAAAAATAAGGTGCCTGAACTAAAGCCATGTATGCAGCACAGTACAGGACTTCCCAGGAAAGAGAACAGAGAAGTGTCCATGGTGCTGAAAGTAACTGGTTATAAGCCTGGCACAGCCTACTGCTTGCATGCACTCTATTCCACATGTAAAACAGAAGGATTCATATGCAATAGAGCTACCAATGTAACAAAGATGATCCCAATGCAGAGCTCCCATGAGTCTGCATAATAATAAACTGAGCATATGATAACTGTATCCATAAAACTTGTTTTCATTAAAAGTTCACATAAAAAATAGAAATAGTTCCAGAGTTGCAGCTATTTCCTTGTGTTTTGTGAAATTAGTTTTTGTTCTGAGCCATACTGTTATCCCCTGAATCAATCCCTGATCCTATTACATCCTAATATTCTCTAAATGACCCCCCCCCCCCCTCCACACCCGCAGGTACTGGGGCCTTGTGGCTAACAGTAGCCAGAGAGGAGTTTCTCTATTCACTATACTGTCCCAGTGTGGTTCTTTACTGAAAACGGACCCCCCAATTGGGGTTAATGGAAAAGTCGTTAAAAATGTCAAGTCTCTCCCTGCATCAGCTATGGTCAAATGACTTTGTGGTGGCTTTTACGGACATAATCATACTTGTCTATTCAATGCATGCATTTTGCTACATTACCATTATTTTAAGTAGAATCATATCTATGTGGCTAATTCACACACACATTCATAACAGGCTGAATGGCGGCTAAATTGTTAGTGCTTTGATCTTGCAACACTGAGGACAAGGAATTGACAAGTGCCTCTCGTGTTTGTATGAATTTGCTCTGGGTGTTCTTCCTGAAATCCAGAATTATAGTTTAGTCAATATTCTTCTTCATTCATAACAGTAGCCAGTACTGCTGAGCTAGTCAGGCTGCCTAGCTATAGCTTTATGACAAGAGAGGCATGTGGTGACCCACTACAGGATCCCCTTAAACACTGCCTGCCTTCACTTCCAGCCTCTGCTCTGCTATACAATCTGCTCTGTTAATATTACTACCAACTTTTCTCCAAGAATGGATTACCGGTACTTACAGATGGCCATGCCAGTTCTGGAGCTCTCCTCCATATTCCACATCCCAAGTGCTGCTGGAAACTTGTAATTCTGCAACACAGCTTACTAGACTGAGCCCCTGTCCTCAGTGTAGAAGGAGCTGTAGATCTGTACCCGCCCTGATCAGTATGCTCATTATGATAAAACTACTGTAGTAAAGCTTTAACAGGGCACACAAAAAGATCAGATTGACCCGAGAGGGATCTGATGGTCAAATCTGGTGGCCATCTATAAGTGCATGGCCACTTTAAGTGTTATGTTAACAATGAAAAAAATGTTAAATGACACATTAATAACTATATACTTTTAGGCAACCAGTGGAAATGGTCTCTAACAGCTAACAAGCTGCAAGCAGAGGAAATAGAAATGTTAAAAGACTGTATCATGTTTTCAACACTTGTATACGAAACATATCAGTGGCTCCATTTTTTGGCCTGGACCAAAACCGGAGCATTGGATACCAAAGTTAAAAATAGTGCCGGTCTTCACACACACTTCAAAAACGGACCCATGGGCGATCCGTGTTGAAAAACTGAACTGAGAGTCCAGATTTGCAGGTTTTTCATGGACCCCGGATACACAGAAGGGTAGTAAAAGGAATGCAAAAACGAATCTCCCTCTACACAGACAGCTTTGGACACAAAAACAGATACATTTCCCAGTGTCCCAGCCCTGTCCATGGGTGGGGGCCACCGAGCTGGAGGGAGTTACAGCCAGTAAGGGGGGCAGTGGGCATTCCCGCTCCCCCTTCAGCTATGTCCGCTTTAGCTAAGTAATAATGAGCGAGTGATCGGGGAAGCAATTACCTTTCCGTCCTCTGCTTGCTGCGTGACTTCCTGCAATATTGGCCACTAGAGGGCAGCATTGCTGGAAGTCACGAGGACGGAAGGTAATTGCTTCCCCGCTCGCTCATTATTACTTTTGCTATAGCGTACATAGCTGGAGGGGGAGCGGGGACCCAGTTAAGGGACCCCCTTTCCCCGCCACCCCCCTTCCTGGCTGCTACCCCCTCCAGTTTAGCGGCTGCCACCCCACCCACGGCCAGGGCTGAGGACACGGACTGGAAACGTATGCTGCAAAAGGGCAGCATTTTGACAATCGGATCCGTTTGTGTTCTGTTTTTTTAAACCAGATCTGGATCTGCAGGATTGCGTTCCACAAATGGACATGTGTGGACCGAGCCTTACTCTCGATTAAGTAATATCTTGATGTTAGGTTACACAGGAGCTGTCTTTTAAGTCAACCCTAAAATGACTCATAAGAGAACACATTTTCCTCTAACTATAAAATACATATCTCGATCTTTTAAATATAACAGACATATGTTGTTCTATGCTGACACCACGCCAAGAGTTCAAATAGTCAAGTCTAAAGAAAGAGGCACACTTCAGAACATTATTAATGCACATCTTTCAGGAAGTACAATGAAGTCATAGAAAACAAATGTTTCTTTCATAAGCTGCTTAAGTTAAATATTGTTTCAATCCTCCTTAGCATCTGCCACTCAAAGATTTTGTCTCTCTCTCTCTCAAAAAAAAAATGCCTCAGCAGCATCATTTATCAATGGGGGTTAGTGAGGCAGTGTGGCTGAAACAGGGCCATTAGGGGGAAGGCGGAGGGGGGACCTTTGTGCGGCTGCGAGTCATTCAGCTGTGCGCAATCAAAGGAATTCTATGATACCCAGTTTCTGCCTCCGCAACAATAACCTGAATTAAAATGTTTCTGCTGAAAGGGACTTCAAAAAAAGAAAAAAAAAGAGGCGCTTCTATTTATTTTAAACTTCATTATTATGTCTTCCCTTCCCCTTGTCTTGGAGTGGAGAGGGCGACATTAAAATTCTTCTTTTGCATTGCCACGGCCTGGTTTTATTAAAATAATTTACATGTGAAAATGGAATATTCTTCGACACATCACAACATAATGATGACAGGGGGCATAGATGGCGGCAGAAAGACAAACATTAATCGCCAGATGCAAATTTATTGTAATACACACCTGTTAGATGCTACAGACAACGGCGGCATAACAAGGGATGGATGGAAAAGGGAATCAAATTATTTTGTCTTATTGGAAGCTGAACAATCAGAGGGAGGCACGAGAGACATCTAACAAAGCTGCACTGCGAAATTTCAAAGGGTCCGAGGGAGTGAAGAGGAGAACGCACCTGACATTCCAATCATTTATAAGTGCTGTTTTAGAATGGAATGGTCGAGGCCTGTAAACTTGGCCCAGTTACTGCCCCATGCAACTTGACTGTCATAGCAACAACCACAGAAACCCTGACTTAGCTGAAAACAATGGCCTCAATTCACTAAACTTATCTCCTGTCTTTAATAACTCTTCTAGAGTTGTTACCATGGTGATAAGGCATGTAGTATTCAGGAATCATTTTACCTCAGGCAAGCCTAAAGTGAACTCTTCTGTCTTTAAATTAACTCTCCAATCCTTAAAATAACTCCAGAGTTAAAGACAAGCTGTTAATTAGCTGCATGTGAAAATAACTACAGAGGAGGTAAATTAACTACAGAGGAGGTAACTTAACTACAGGAGAGGTAACTTAAGGAATGAAGAGGTAAGATAACTCTCTCACGTGTGGAGGTAAGTTTTCTCTTGCCTTATCTCCAGCATGATCTTAGTGAATTGAGGCCAATATGTATTAGGCCTGAGACAAACTGTGAGCACTTTCTGAGTTATTTTCTGACCATCAGCGTTGTTTGAGCGATTTAAAAAAGAAAGCTCACATTGACTTGCGATTGCGGTAATTTTACAGCGATTGTAATGCAAGTCAATGGGCAGAACATGGGCACTTGAAGGTAGGAAAACACTAGGCAGAATCGCATGAGTTTCCCCCATAGCAAATAGTGGAAAACGCATATGTGATTCTGCCTAGTGTGTTCCTACCCTTAGGAAGGTGGCCATGTTAGTAATGATGAATCCTCTTTTATTACTTTTACTTGCTATATTTTCTACAGCCTTACTTACTTAATTGGACTACTTATTAAGGCAGACCTAAACCCAAGACTGCCTCTCTGCTCTAAAAGATAAGCAACAGCATAATGACCTTTACAGAAAAACATTTCCTTGTAACATCTTATAGAGCACCTTCATAGATACTGCAGTGTAGTTACTTCCCGCTTTGCTGGACACACATACAGAGTTAAACTCTCGTGTTCACATATAGGCTGTTTGAATGGCACACCGCGGCATAATTCAGAGATGACAGCTCAAATTACAGAGGCTCATTACTAGCAGACAAGGGAGAATTAGACAGGCTGTTACCGATAAATACAAACGCTGGGTTTCTCTTTGTTTTCCTTCTGTGTTGTGGAAGAGTTTAGGTTCTCTTTAACTCAGAATTATGTGTGTTTACAGCACTCATTCAGTACTACCTCACCCAATAGTTATTATTAGTTTATTTTTGCTGTACACTATCTTCTTTTGCACTTTATGATATCCAATTCAATTATTTTATCAAGTGCATCCCATTTTTGGTTATACTTTATATAATGGTGCCCATACACGATACAATAAAAACGTTTGATTTTCCAGTTTTTTCGATCTAAATGATTGAATCTAATGAAAGTAGAAAAAAAAAATTTCGATTAAGAAATTCGAACGATTATCCAGTTTTTTTAAAAAAAAAAAAAAATCTGATTGGACATGCTTGAAAAATCTTTATATTCGATCTAGCGGAAAAATCGAACTAAATTATCTAATCGAAAAAAAATGAAAAATTGTACCATGTATGGCCACCTTTAGAAATATTTATATTAATTCAAGAAAGTGACAAGTGAAAGAATTATTTGTATTATTAATTGCATCCTGTAATTACCATCATGCACCCCAGTACTTATGTGCGCTATTTTTAAACCATGTGCTGCAATGTTTTTATCGTTTTTGTTTTGTGAATAAACATACTGTGGTTTGTGCTGACAGCATATATCTGCTTCTTCCTTTTTTACAGATAGGGCTAGTGGCGATCCCATAACACTGAGGCCGTTTCACACTGGAAACCGGTGTTATGGGAGCGCTGTGGTGCGATGAGCCTTTGGGTATCACCGCGGTAATTTCCCTTCTGGCTGCAGGCCATAAATTTGAAAGAATATGCTACCGCGCATCTACATCGCAACGCAGAAAATGTTAAAAACCCTGCACCTCCATAGACTTACATGACTTCCGGTTGTGGCGCAAGCTTCCGGACAATGCGCTGTTGCTTTTACGGCAAACCGGGCACTTCCGGCGCATCGCGCCAAGTATGAAATGCTCCATAGATTTTCATTGGTGTAGCTTTACCTTGCGGCAAAAAAGGGTAACAATGCGCTAGTGTGAAAGGGGCATGAATAAAAAAAAAATTCACCCAGAATACACTTTTAGGCTGCTTACACACTAAGACGTTACAGGCGCACGTTAGTGCGCCTGTAACGCTCCCCCAACGCACAGCAATGTAACACAAGTGGGCTGTTCACACAGCCCACGTTGCGTTACATGTAACGCTGCACGTTCTCCGGAAAGTGCAGCATGCTACGGCGTTGGAGCGGCTATAGCCGCGTTAGACTGTTTGCACATGCGCAGTGGGGGGCGGAGAGGAGGCGGGGAGAGCCAGCTACAGTAGCCGCGCACATGGCTACTTAATATTCACTGCACTGGCGGCTGCTGATTGGCCGGCGGGACCACGTGATGCGGAGTGTCTCGCTCCGCATCACGTGGTCCCGCTGGCCAATCAGCGCCACTCTGGGAGACATTATAGGAATCGAGCCGCCTGACGCGGCTCACTCTACCGTCCTCACTTGCAGCACCATACGTTGTGTTAGGTGCACATTATGCGACCTTAACGTAGCACCTAACGCAACGTCTTGGTGTGCAAGTAGCCTAACAGTAGAAAGTTGTTACTAAGTGTCAGCAGAGTGCAGGAACATGGAAATGTTCTCAGGTTGGGATTGCCATTAACCTCTATGACCTGGTTCTAGAGGTTAATGTAAGAGAAATGTTATGTAGATATTTGCCCATCCTTTAATTTTGAGTTTTAAAAAAAATCCTTCTTTCTGAAACAAGTACAAAATCTTAAGAATGTGACACATTAATCAAAACACATCATCTTCAAAATGGAAAAAATGTATAGACTGCTCCCCTTTCCAGCTGAACACATTCTTTGTGAAATGTAATACTGCATATCAGATAGTAAGTGGTAATATGGGATTACATGTCCAGGAAAAGTTTTGGGGATTTTTCAGCCACAAGGAACAATAAAGCTATGCATGGATTGAAGACGAGCTGTAACGCTTCACAGATTAACAGTTTAAGATTTTGGAAAATTCTGGACACAAAATCAAACATGCTGTTTTATAATAAATGGCTAAAATACAGAGAGCTTGGTTTCCTCCACACTAGTATATCAGATGAAGCTCTAACTTCAGAACTTGTTGGTCTACGTTCAAAGTGGACAGGTCCTAGTATCAGAAACTGTGAACTAAGACTAGCAGCTCATGAAAGATTATCTAATGGCATAAAAGGGCATAGAAGCTCTTACAGAAGCAAAATTGGGCTACGCATGTTTTACTCTAATACTGTCGACAGCCAAGGAATCGACTCCTGATCAAATCCTATTGTGGCATATGTGTTAGGGCCATTCCCTCTGCACAAAAAGCAAAACAAAATAAAACTGCATTTTCCGCAAGACAGGAAAATGTTAAGTCGGACTGTGAGGGCATCCTATGCTATTAACCTCCAAAGCGGTAATCCCGAGTCAGGCTCGGGGTGGAAATTCACAGCTCAGAGAGATAACCCCAAGCTGGATCCATGGGAGTTGAATAATGTACAGGTAGTTTTTTTTTTTTTTTTTTTATTTAAACACAGATTTGCCTTGAAAAAGGAAAAATAAAAATAAAACATAACTTTTAATGAAAGATCAAAGATAAAAACGTAGTAGTGCTGCTAACACATACTAGTTTCGTGACAAAACAGTGGAAGGTGATACTAATGAATGGTATTATCCTCATTTTACACTGCAAGGGCTAAATTCACTCTTCTCACTGCTCTGATACATAACAAAATACACCCCCCTTTATTAACAACCCAACATGTTTTGGTCCCTCTATAAATGGGGATCTTCCTCAGGGGAAAAAAAGTGCTAAACGTAAAACATTGTAAATTATTACAAGTAACAGTGTGATAGCACAGGGGTAGGGAACCAAAGGTTCGGGAGCCAGATGTGGCACTTTTGATGGCTGCATCTGGCTCACAGACAAATCAGTAGGGGTCGATTCACTAAGCTACACTGCTCAAGCAGCGCAGATTAGTGTGGGAGTGCAAGTAAAATTTTCAAAGTAGTTCATGCTACTACTATAGCATGCACTACTAACTTACTTGTGCTCCTCCCAAAACGAACAGCTGCTCCAATTGTCCCACTCTGGACCCCTTCAGGTCCAGTGGCTTTGTAGGACGAGATCCCTGCACTTTGATTGGCCCAATAGGCTGTATGTCACTTGACAGGCAGCCTATTGGGCCAAAGTGCAGGGATCTCGTCCTACAAAGTGAATCAACCCCCAAGTCACCTAGCTAATTGTACAATCTGTTAGTCGGTATTTCTCCTGTCTGGCTCTCGGGGAAATTGCCAACATTGATGAAACCCAAGCGAAGCTGAAGACGTGACTGACACTTCCGCTGCCCGGCAGATCAACTGTATACACATCACCATGGAAACAGAAACGTGAGTCCTACTGTCCCAGTTTGAAACATATTGCATGGCTCTCACGGAATTACATTTTAAAATATGTGGTGTTTATGGCTCTCTCAGCCAAGAAGGTTCCGGACCCCTGTGATAGCATGTTGGCCTAAGCACCAGCCACTGCAGCCGCAGATCTATCTATTGGTATTATGTTTAGGGTCTTAAATCCTGTAAAAAATTGCACGGCTTTCACACCCTGAAATATGGAAATAATCATAATGCCAGGGAGGTTAATAGGATGCATTCACATTGTCAATCGGAACATGAACGCAATGCACACAGACTGGCCTGCCAATGTAAAGTTCTGACCTGCTGCATTTTTACACAAACCTTTTGTGATTGCAGCACAAATCGGACACAATAGAAGCTTATTGTCCATTCCCCCAAGGATGTCCCGTGGATGTTCATTGCCACCACTGCCAGTAGGCCCACTGCAGGGGATCGGAGACCAGTAGACGCATAGGTGTTACTCATTGGTTTGAAGAAAATAAAAACAATGGGAATCCTGATGCAACAGGAAAATTCTCATTGGTTCATGTTGGACCAATGAGAATCCTCCCTGTTGCTTTTTTTTTTTTTTTATAATTCAACAAGGGCGCCCCATACTGGACAAGTGGATGGATGGAAATGCAAATGCAGCAGGTGGAAACAGTAAGGGCCTGTTTCCACTACACACAGATTCTGGGTGCAGAAAAACGGACTCCAATGAATGCCTATGGGCCGGTTTCCACTAAACGCAATTTTTCTGATGCAGATTTCCCATAGGCATTCATTGGAGTCAGTTTTCTGCATCCAGAATCTGCGGGTAGTGGAAACAGGCCCTTAGTAAGGTTAACTGACCGGATGTGCTTATAGCACCTCATCAGCATCATGCGTTACAGTGCAAACGGGCCCTTAATGTTTGACTGTTGTATATGTGTATAGCTTGCAAGCCGTAATCATCTTTCTTAAAGAAAACCTGAACTGAACATTAAAAGTCAAAAATACATACACAAGTCATACTTACCTCCTGTGCAGTCTACTCCTCAATCTCTTTCCCCTGTCCTGTGTCCCTTTTGTCCGCTGTGATCAAGTGAATTCTCTGTCCTCCATTTTGAAAATGGCCATTACTCCATAACCGCTTTCTGGTCAGCACACTGTTAAACTGTAATATCACCCACTTGAGCCATAGGGAAACATGGACATTACCTGGCACATCAGTTGTCCTCTCAGCTATAACTGACAGCAACTGATATATAACTGACAGCAACTGATATTTCAGTTCTGACGAAATGTTGTCAGAACTGGAAGGGATCGTTGTCAGAACAAAATGGTGAGCTTCTGAGAGGAACTGATGGCAAGGCAACTATGTAATATTAAATTGAAGTTACCTTATGTGTTTATTTTAAATAATTTTACTCAGTTTCGGTTCCCTTTAATGTATAACACAAAACAACCGCTCACAACAAGGACAAAAATCATGTGTGTTAAGAGAGCACAGTGACTGTTCTGTGCTATGCAGACTAACACCAAGTGCAGAATGCCAAAATTGTTGTGTCCAAAAATCACCATACATGCTTTGTAGTCCACAAAAGACATGTCTGACAAATGAATGCCTTTTCATGCCCAGTAATTATCATGCCCACATCCATTCACAGTAAACCTTGTGTAGAGACAATATGGAAGTACAATAAAAAGGGGAGAATGTGACAGAAAGCAGAGGTGGACCTCAGGTGACCCCCATGTAATGCACGGAACTACTTCACTAAACAGAATTAACATAAAAGGATGAAAATGACAAACAAGTACCAATGCGCAGACATTAAAAGAATATGTCATCCTCAAGCTTTATTTACTACAATGTAAAAAAAAAATGCTGGCTAAACGCAGCAAGCCATTAGTAGCGCAATTAACAAATTACAATCTTTAATGGCAAATACAAAAAAAAGATGAAAATGGCTATGCGATATAATTTCTGTGCAGGTCATGTCAAAATCATGCTGGAAAAAACAAGTAGGCCGGAATCTTAAGCATACAAAAGTAGGGACAGGGATTACAAAGCAAACTTGTCTCTAATGTAAAGAATGTAATGTAATGTAAAGAAGTCCCAATATCACCCTTGAAATAAGCCATACACAGATAGATTGTGGACCTAGTTGGCAAAATATGAATTATTCCACAACAAAAAAAATCAGAGTGTAGCAATCCATGAATCCACATACCAGACTGTACCACTCAATCAAAATCAGATTCCTATCACCTTTCTACCACTAAAGCCCCATCTACACCATACAATTTTTTGCCCGATTCGATTCATTGATTCGATTCAATTCGATTTGCCATTGCAAAAATTGAACTGAATCGAATCCCAATCAGACATGTGGGTTGGATCAAATCGAATCAATGAATCAAATTGAACAAAAAATTGTATGGTGTAGATGGGGCTTTAATTAGTTAATGTAATACAAAATGGTGCAGCAGTCAGAGAAATAGAATGCTACCTTTACTTGTATGGCAGCACGGTGGTGTAGTGGTTAGCGCTCTTGCCTTGCAGTGCTGGGTCCCCGGTTTGAATCCCAGCCAGGTCAACATCTGCAAGGAGTATATATGTTCTCCCCATGTCTGTGTGGGTTTCCTCCGGACACTCCAGTAACCTCCCACATCCCAAAAACATACAGATAAGTGAATTGTCTTCCCCCTAAATTGGCCTTAATCTACGATGCATACACTACATGATACATGCATAGACATAAGACTATGGTAGGGATTAGATTGTGAGCCCCTCTGAGGGACAGTTAAGTGACAAGATAATTACTCTGTACAGCGCTGCGTAATATGTCGGTGCTATATAAATACTAAATAATAATAACAACAACAATTGCTAGGAACACGCAGGCCTCTTTCACAATTTGGGGGCAGATATGCACACTTGTTGGTCCGTCCTGCTGACCACGAGCGCCTTTTAGGTGCAATTAAAGGACCACTATCGTAAAAATCGTAACATTTAAAGTACATGTAAACATATACAAATAAAAAGTACATTTCTTACAGAGTAAAATGAGCCATAAATGACTTTTCTCCTATGTTGCTGTGACTTACAGTAGGTAGTAGAAATCTGACAGAATTAACAGGTTTTAGACCAGCTCATCTTCTCATGGGGGATTCTCAGTGTTTTCTTTATTTTCAAAAGCACTTAGTGAATGGCAGTTGCTTCATTCAACTGCCAAAAAAGTGTGCAGCGAGCAGGGAAGCTGGCCAGCATCATTGTATAAATATTTTTCAGGGAATGTCTTTATAAAGAATAAAGGCTTTGCTGAGAATCCCCTATGCAAAGATGGACTAGCCCAAAACCTGTCGGTAATGTCAGCTTTCTACCTCTTCTACCTACTGTAAGTGACAGCAACATAGGAGAAAAGTAATTTAGGTCTCATTTTACTCTGGAAGAAACATTCTTATTTATATGTGTTTACATATATTTTAAATTGTACACTTTTTTGTGATAGTGGTCCTTTAAGGTGCAGACAAACGGCATTGTTTGTTACCCCATGCATCATCATTTGGCATGCGCTGGCATGACCACCCAAAAGTCTGCAACATCTGAGCATGGCTGTACTCTGAATTAATTAAGTTCATGAATAAACTTAAAAAATTGTGAAACTGTACAAACAAGGCAGGCGGAGAGTAGTCAAAACCCAGCCAGACGTTGGTGCAGGCGGCAGACAGAGAGTAATCAAAATCCATGCAGAGGTCAGTGCAGGTGGCAGGGAGAGAGTTATCAAAATCCAGGCAGATGTCGGTGCAGGTGGCAGGGAGAGAGTAGTCAAAATCCAGGCAGACGTCGGTGCAGGAGGCAACATGTATATACATATCTACATGTATATACATGTCTACAGATGTATACAGTGGTGTGAAAAACTATTTGCCCCCTTCCTGATTTCTTATTCTTTTGCATGTTTGTCACACTTAAATGTTTCTGCTCATCAAAAACCGTTAACTATTAGTCAAAGATAACATAATTGAACACAAAATGCAGTTTTAAATGATGGTTTTTTATTATTTAGTGAGAAAAAAAAACTCCAAATCTACATGGCCCTGTGTGAAAAAGTTATTGCCCCCCTTGTTAAAAAATAACTTAACTGTGGTTTATCACACCTGAGTTCAATTTCTGTAGTCACCCCCAGGCCTGATTACTGTCACACCTGTTTCAATCAAGAAATCACTTAAATAGGAGCTATCTGACACAGAGAAATAGACCAAAAGCACCTCAAAAGCTAGACATCATGCCAAGATCCAAAGAAATTCAGGAACAAATGAGAACAAAGTACTGAAATTGAGATCTATCAGTCTGGTAAAGGTTATAAAGCCATTTCTAAAGCTTTGGGACTCCAGCGAACCACAGTGAGAGCCATTATCCACAAATGGCAAAAACATGGAACAGGGATGAACCTTCCCAGGAGTGGCTGGCCTAACAAAATTACCCCAAGAGCGCAGAGAAAACTCATCCGAGAGGCCACAAAAGACCCCAGGACTACATCTAAAGAACTGCAGGCCTCACTTGCCTCAATTAAGGTCATTGTTCATGACTCCACCATAAGAAAGAGACTGGGCAAAAACGGTCTGCATGGCAGATATCCAAGGCGCAAACCACTTTTAAGCAAAAAGAGCATTAAGGCTCGTCTCAATTTTGCTAAAAAAACATCTCAATGATTGGCAAGACTTTTGGGAAAATACCTTGTGGACCGACGAGACAAAAGTTGAACTTTTTGGAAGGTGCGTGTCCCGTTACATCTGGCGTAGAAGTAACACAGCATTTCAGCAAAAGAACATCATACCAACAGTAAAATATGGTGGTGGTGGTAGTGTGATATTCTGGGGTTGTTTTGCTGCTTCAGGACCTGGAAGGCTTGCTGTGATAGATGGAACCATGAATTCTACTGTCTACCAAAAAATCCTGAAGGAGAATGTCCGGCCATCTGTTTGTCAACTCAAGCTGAAGCGATCTTGGGTGCTGCAGCAGGACAATGACCCAAAACACACCAGCAAATCCACCTCTAAATGGCTGAAGAAAAACAAAATGAAGACTTTGGAGTGGCCTAGTCAAAGTCCTGACCTGAATCCTATTGAGATGTTGTGGCATGACCTTAAAAAGGCGGTTCATGCTAGAAAACCCTCAAATAAAGCTGAATTACAACAATTCTGCAAAGATGAGTGGGCCAAAATTCCTCCAGAGCACTGTAAAAGACTCGTTGCAAGTTATCGCAAACGCTTGATTGCAGTTATTGCTGCTAAGGGTGGCCCAGCCAGTTATCAGGTTCAGGGAGCAATTTCTTTTTCACACAGGGCCATGTAGGTTTTGAGTTATTTTTCTCACTAAATAATAAAAACCATCATTTAAAACTGCATTTTGTGTTCAATTATGTTATCTTTGACTAATAGTTAACGGTTTTTGATGAGCAGAAACATTTAAGTGTGACAAACATGCAAAAGAATAAGAAATCAGGAAGGGGGCAAATAGTTTTTCACACCACTGTACATAAAATGCATGCATATACATAATACAAACTATAAACAAAAAAAATTATCGTCCTCTTTAAATTTAGCCCCGCCCCCTGCCGACGTCACACCGCTACAGCCGCACTGATTGGCCGCCGGAACCTCGACCTGAGCTCGGGCTTACTGCTCGCAGCTTTTTTTTCTGCCCCGAGCTCAGGTCGGGGTTACCGCCAGGAAGGTTAAGAATGTCCCATGAGGAGATGGACTATTCTGAAATCTGTTTTGTCATCTTTTCACTACCTACTGTAAGTGACGACAACAACAAAGGAAAAAAAAAACAATAGTGCATTTTACTCTGGGGAAAAATGTACATTATGTACGTATATATTTTAATTTACACAATTTTTTGCAATTGTGGTCCTTTAAGATAAGAAATGACTTAGAAAACAAACAAACATAAAACGCACCAATTCTCTATTTTATTTCTCTTTAAAGAAAACAAACACCTCAGCCATCTTAAAAAATGAAACTTTTGATCTGTGAAATGAATCGGAGTAACTTGTGATAGCTGTACACTTGTACAATAGCAGCATGCCAGCTTCTGAGTGAGCATCCGCAAATTGGGGGTCTGGAGAGTACAGGGAGCAATCAATGGCTGAACGTGATCCATCTTCTCATTTTGTCTGAAAGGCCTCATACAAAGCTCAAGTCACTCTCTCCATCAAGTAAGAACAGGCGTGCGTGCTTTCTGTCTCAAATTCTCAAGCCCGTAACACAAATGACCGCATTATCGTCACATGAAGCTGGCCAGCTGTGCCTCATACAGCAAGCTCTCAAATCAAAACTCCACAGTCAACAGCACAAAATCCAATAGAAATAAAAGTAGGAGAACCAATGGAAACTCAATAATCAATTACTGGGTATTCAGTGCAAGGGAGAAGACCTTTTAAACAATGATTCAAACAGGAAGGTAGTAAATTCATTGTGCCGTGTAATGTTCATTAACTGACGCGTACAAGAGGTCTTCGGAGACTCTGAAAGGCCGTTCGCACATAGCTCTGTTAGTGAAGAGAGCAGTCCTGTACATTATGACATGTCTGCAACCTGACAAGACCATACAAATAAACTGCATCAAATAAGCTCTGTAATCAGCAACGTCTAACACTGACTTTTACGTCAGAAAGATAATGATTCCAAAAACTCCCATCAATCGCATCCATTGCACCAAAAGTCTGCATTTTTAGTGATAATGTAAATAGTAAATGTGTGCACAGTGGGGCTGATTCACAAAGCTTTTCTGTTGAATTGTGTCACCTTACTTATTAGCTCGCAATATTTCTCTCCTTAAATGACAACTCATGATTTTTCTCTCCTTGTCCCTCATTTATTTCACTTTTTCTCTTAAAGAAAACCTGTAACATAAAAAGTGCCCCTGGGGGGTACTTACCTCAGGAGGGGGAAGCCTCTGGATCCTATTGAGGCTTCCCCCGTCACCCTCTGTCCCACGATGGTCTCGCTGGGCCCCTCCAAAGGGCAGCCATGTAAATATTTACCTTCCATGGCTCTAGCGCAGTAGTGGCTGTCTGCTTGGTATCAGGCAGAAATAGCCGATCCCAGTCGTGTCCGCTCTACTGCGCAAATGACTTGCACCTGCACAGTAGAGCGGACCCGACTGGGATCGGCTATTTCCACCTGATCCCGAGCCGAGAGCCGCTACTGCGCCTGCACTGGAGATGGGAAATGTAAATATTGCAGGCGCTACTGCGCCTGCACCACAGCCTGACAATTTGTCGGCTGTGGCTTTGGAGGGTCCCAGCAACAAACACTGCGCTGAAGTTACTTTTAAAACACTATAATTCGGCCTCCAGCAATTGCTGGAAGTCAAATTATTTCATTCCCTACCATCCATGGCAGCCTGGAGGGGGAATAGTAAAATCAATTGGCAATTTGGGCAGGAGCAGGATAAGCCATACAGGCTGTATCCTGCGCCCAAGTCTCCTGCGCTGATTCCTCTCTGACGCCCCAGCAAGACCAACCTGGCATGGAGGAGGACGGGGGAAGCCTTGATAGGATCCAGAGGCTTCCCCCTCCCGAGGTAAGTACCCCCATGGCCCATTTTTTTTTAATTTTTTTTTATTACAGAGTCTCTAAGTTTTCTCCACATATTTTCACACCTCATCAATAAAACATCTTTTGAGCCACAATTAAGCTAGAAATTTTTTGTGACTGCATGTTTTCCGTTTTACCTACTTTTAATACTTTTTAATTGCAGAGTGCTGGAAAGTTATTTTAAACGTAATATAAAAAATTACCTCCTAGAAGGAAACTTAGGAGAAAAAGTGAATTGAACGATGGCCCTTAACTGACTTACAGTGGAGGAAATAATTATTTGACCCCTCACTGATTTTGTAAGTTTGTCCAATGACAAAGAAATGAAAAGTCTCAGAACAGTATCATTTCAATGGTAGGTTTATTCTAACAGTGGCAGATAGCACATCAAAAGGAAAATCGAAAAAATAATCTTAAATAAGAGATAGCAACTGATTTGCATTTCATTGAGTGAAATACGTTTTTGAACCCCTACCAACCATTAAAGCGGAATTTAACCCTGCATTTCAACTTTGCTCTAAAATATTATTTACAGTAGATTATATGCAACCAGCATTTTTTTTTTACTAGACCAGCATTGGAAGGGTTACACAGGGCTTTGTTCCTGGAGATTTCTGCAGACACATCCGAAGTTGAAATAGATACATTTTGTTTACATAAATGTATCTAAGTGTTGAATGTGACTCACTGTCTCTGACTGAGAAGGAGCTTGGAGGACAGCCAAAGAGTGTGGAAAGTTTATCAATAGATACATCTAACTAAATAGAATGTATCTATCTGAACTTCTGCATATCTCTCCACGGAACTTGAAACCTCTGTGTTTAACCCTTCCAATGCTGATCTAGTAAAAAAAAATGCTTTTTGCATATAATATGCTGTAAATAATGTTTTAGAGCAAAGTTGAAATGCAGGGTTATATTCCGCTTTAAGAGTTCTGGCTCCCACAGAGTGGTTAGACACTTCTACTCAATTAGTCACCCTCATTAAGGACACCTGTCTTAACTAGTCACCTGTATAAAAGACACCTGTCCACAGAATCAATCAATCAAGCAGACTCCAAACTCTCCAACATGGGAAAGAGCTGTCCAAGGATGTCAGAGACAAAATTGTAGACCTGCACAAGGCTGGAATGGGCTACAAAACCATTAGCAAGAAGCTGGGAGAGAAGGTGACAACGGTTGGTGCGATTATTCGAAAATGGAAGGAGCACAAAATGACCATCAATCGACCTCGCTCTGGGGCTCCACGCAAGATCTCACCTCGTGGGGTGTCAATGGTTCTGAGAAAGGTGAAAAAGCATCCTAGAACTACACGGGAGGAGTAAGTGAATGACCTCAAATTAGCAGGGATCACAGTCACCAAGAAAACCATTGGAAACACATTACACCGCAATGGATAAAAATCCTGTAGGGCTCGCAAGGTTCCCCTGCTCAAGAAGGCACATGTGCAGGCCTGTCTGAAGTTTGCCAATGAACACCTGAATGATTCTGTGAGTGACTGGGAGAAGGTGCTGTGGTCTGATGAGACCAAAATAGAGCTCTTTGGCATTAACTCAACTCGCTGTGTTTGGAGGAAGAAAAATGCTGCCTATGACCCCCAAAACACCGTCCCCACCGTCAAGCATGGGGGTGGAAACATTTTGCTTTGGGGGTGTTTTTCTGCTAAGGGCACAGGACAACTTAATCGCATTAACGGGAAAATGGACTGAGCCATGTATCGTGAAATCCTGAACGACAACCTCCTTCCCTCTGCCCGGAAAATGAAAATGGGTCGTGGATGGGTGTTCCAGCACGACAATGACCCAAAACATACAGCAAAGGCAACAAAGGAGTGGCTCAAGAAGAAGCACATTAAGGTCATGGAGTGGCCTAGTCAGTCTCCGGACCTTAATCCAATAGAAAACCTATGGAGGGAGCTCAAGCTCAGAGTTGCACAGAGACAGCCTCGAAACCTTAGGGATTTAGAGATGATCTGCAAAGAGGAGTGGACCAACATTCCTCCTAAAATGTGTGCAAACTTGGTCATCAATTACAAGAAACGTTTGACCTCTGTGCTTGCAAACAAGGGTTTTTCCACTAAGTATTAAGTCTTTTATTGTTAGAGGGTTCAAAAACTTATTTCACTCAATGAAATGCAAATCAGTTGCTATCTTTTATTTAAGGTTATTTTTTCGATTTTCCTTTTGATGTGCTATCTGCCACTGTTCGAATAAACCTACCATTGAAATGATACTGTTCTGAGACTTTTCATTTCTTTGTCATTGGACAAACTTACAAAATCAGTGAGGGGTCAAATAATTATTTCCTCCACTGTAACTCATGGTTTACGTCTCCTTATTTGAATTAACTCATGATTTATCTCGCCTTATCTGTTTATCTCACAAATTATATCTCCTTATTTGTCATGCATTAAATTTCGTTAAACCTGACATGGCGAGGGAGAGAAAAATGATACATACCTGGGGCTTCCTCCAGCCCCCTCCTGGCTGATCGCTCCCTCGCTGCCCTCCTCTGCTGTCTGGATTGTTTGAAATCTGGCCCCAAAACTCCTCAGGTCTGGAGGAATCTGCGCATGCGTGGCCTGGCAGCACCCTCGTCGCCAAGAGAGATATATGTTTTTAAGTGATGGTCACTGTCTCCAGTACTGAGCATGGGGTGTGGTACTGCTTGCAAGTCCTCCCTGCTCCCCTCTCTATAGAGCAGGACACACTGCTGTAAAAGGGAGATGAACAGCATGTCTGTACAAATATCTGCCCTAAAACATACTTAAAAGGACAGACAACAAGTGAATGTTAGTTTTAGTAAATGTTAGTAAATTTTTACAAAAGTGAATTCTCTTGTAGCAACCAGATGCATGTTTTACAGTTTTCATTTTTATAATTAAAACTGCATATAGCTTAGTCGTCTTAACAGTACATTTGTTTCATTAAGTGGAGTTTTTCACAAAGTAGACGGCCCAAGTAATAGAACCTGCTTCTTAGAATAACACGACATGTTTATTCCTTGTCATTACTTCCTGTACAATCCAAATCCCTAAGCCCCGTCTGGTCCACTGAGAGCAGTGTAACAATGCAGGTGTCCTGTTCCATCAGTGCTGCCGATAGCCACGTTATGTAATTAGCTGGCTGGTTCTACAGGCAAGTGTAT
The DNA here is from genome assembly GCF_040937935.1 of Hyperolius riggenbachi. Classification (NCBI taxonomy): domain Eukaryota; kingdom Metazoa; phylum Chordata; class Amphibia; order Anura; family Hyperoliidae; genus Hyperolius; species Hyperolius riggenbachi. Next base: position 423,200,412 of record NC_090649.1, on the reverse strand, counting down.
TGCCAAGGGAGGTATGTGTGAGGAAAGGCTGCATGTAACCAAGCAATGTGGTCCTCTGTGTGCTGCTGCAGTGTTAATCCTATTCATAATGACGGTAACATCTACGTGTTTCAAGAAGTCCCCTAATCAGAGGCTGCTTTAAAAAAAGCTATGACAAGTTAATTGAATCTTCAGGGATTTCTCGCTTGTGGGGGCCATTCCACTCCCTTGTTGCATCAGCATTGTTGAATGTCCGGCTCTTAAGTCACAGGGAGAAAACGCACTAGAATTACACAGGCCAATGAAGGGAATATTTGTTATTGCGGTATTTTCCATCATCTTGTGGCTTAGTTCTTAGTATATTGCAATTAGCAACAGGATTATGAAAATCATTTTTGTTTTCAATAATGTGAAAAAGGGCAGATGATCTTGTGAGATTGTATTATTTCCTAGGTCAACATTTAAGAACTAAAATAATTTAAAAAATGTCAAATTAACACATCCATATATAGGTATTAGTGTATTTAATTCTTTTTCCAAACTCAGCGTACATTCTGTACTATACCCAACTCAGTCAAAACGTGCTTCATTGAAGCCCTCTTATGTTGGGTTCATTATGCATCATCGTTTGATTCGGGCATGACGTCATCGACATCATGCGCAGTTCCAATCTCCGCTATAGCGACCCCTGGAGTCTATGGAGAGGCTGTGCCGGCGGCGGCGGGGCTATGTATGCCGTGGCGATTGGGGTGGTGAGTGGTCAGAACGGGCCGGCAGCGATCGGGGGGGCGGAATGTAGCTAGCCAAGTGCTAGATGCACACCCCACAGAAAATTTTATTTTACAAAGACCCTCCAGGGGCTGAGCCATTCACAGCGGCGGTAAAGGACGGGCGTGTGTGTGTGTGTGTGTGTGTGTGTGTGTGTGTGGTGTGTGTGTGTGTGGTGTGTGTGTGGTGTGTGTGGTGTGTGTGTGTGGTGTGTGTGTGTGGTGTGGTGTGTGTGTGTGTGTGTGTGTGTGTGTGTGTGTGTGTGTGTGTGTGTGTGTGTGTGTGTGTGTGTGTGTGTGTGTGTGTGTGTGTGTGTGTGGGTGGGTGGGTGGGTGGGTGGGTGGGTGGGTGGGTGGGTGGGTGTGTGTGTGTGTGTGTGTGTGTGTGTGTGTGTGTGTGTGTGTGTGTGTGTGTGTGTGTGTGTGTGTGTGTGTGTGTGTGTATACACATATATATATCTACATATATACATCATTCATTCATCCTACCTATATTTCAAACACTCCCCATTCACTCCCTCGCATCCTTCCTCTCTTCCAGCTTACTACCCGAACGTGCCCCACCTCGTTAGGCCTTAAACTCCATCCTCCAACCTTGCGTCACCCTCATACGTACCCATACAATCCCCCGATTCCCTTGTCCTGATCAAGTTATTACTTCTCTTCTCAGTCATCTCTTATTTTCCCTCATATCTTTCTTTTGCTGATTCCCATATGTCTCTATCTATCTGGAAATTCTTACTTAGGGCACCCTCTGCTGTTTCCTCCTCTATACATGTATTAGTTTAAACTACAAGATCACCTTTAAGGTGGCCACACACCATACAATTTTTTAAATATCTACGCCACTGATCACACACCTGAAACAGGCATGCAGCTAATCCAGTCTGACTTCAGTCAGAGCATTTGATCTGCATGCTTGTTGAGGGGCTGTGGCTAAAAGTATTAGAGACACAGGAGCAGCAGCAGAGACAGACAGCTGATATTATTTTAAAAGTAAAAATCCTTCTCAGTTTAGGTTCCTTTTAAGGTAACCACTGTATTAAGTAGCTAGAGGTGCCCCTGACATAGGGGAGATCTCGTCAGTGGAATGCAGATAGCAGGGTGAGTAACCTCTCTTTTACACTCTCATCAGGACTCTGCATAGGGAAGGAGGAGGGAGGGGAGTGAGCTGCCTTTCCACCATCAGGCACCTGTAGGAACGTGCCTACAGTGCCTTGTGGTAAATCCAGCCCTGCCTGCTGCTATCTGTACGTATGATGTCTGCAGCGACCACTGAATGCTTAGGCCTGAGACCAACTCAAGTGCTTTTGGATTGCCAACAATTCCAATATGTGCTTTGCCAATGAAAGCTTGAGCGGAACCCACTAGAGTGATTATTCTGCATGAAACATTTTTGGAGCCCTTGCCCTCCAATACAAAGTATAGGATTAACTCAGCCTGCGCAACCCCCGAGTTTATCTCTCACTTGCGCATTGAAGGGGATCAGGGGCCGCCCCACCTGGCTGCAATGGCTGAGGGATTGCGTCCCGACCCCAATGTTTGTAGATCAAATCTGGGTAGGGGGATGATGCACACCATAGGGTATAGCCCAATGGTTCCTGGGTGCTCAGGCCAATGGCTCCCGGAAAACAATATGTAATTGGAGTGAATCATCTTTATTGCTGTATAAAAAACATTCCAAATTTTCGAGAAAACGGTGTCGCTTTCTCAAGGACAACAAATGCCAAAAAGATGTGCACTCAGGGGAATAAGTTGGATATGTATCATCGGGTATCTAGAGCAGCAGTTGCAGCTGGAAGTGCATCATCGGGTGTCTGCAGCAGCTGCTGCTGGATGTGCATCATCGGGTGTCTGCAGCAGCTGCTGCTGGATGTGCATCATCAGTGTCTGGAGCAGCTGCAGCTGGATGTGCATCATCAGGTGTCTGCAGCAGCTGCAGCTGGATGTGCACCATCGGGTGTCTGCAGCAGCTGCAGCTGGATGTGCACCATCGGGTGTCTGCAGCAGCTGCAGCTGGATGTGCATCATCGGGTGTCTGCAGCAGCTGCAGCTGGATGTGCATCATCGGGTGTCTGCAGCAGCTGCAGCTGGATGTGCATCATCGAGTGCCTGCAGCAGCTGCAGCTGGATGTGCATCATCGGGTGTCTGCAGCAGCTGCAGCTGGATGTGCATCATCGGGTGTCTGCAGCAGCTGCAGCTGGATGTGCACCATCGGGTGTCTGCAGCAGCTGCAGCTGGATGTGCACCATCGGGTGTCTGCAGCAGCTGCTGCTGGATGTGCATCATCGGGTGTCTGCAGCAGCTGCTGCTGGATGTGCATCATCAGGTGTCTGCAGCAGCTGCAGCTGGATGTGCATCATCAGGTGTCTGCAGCTGCAGCTGGATGTGCATCATCAGGTGTCTGCAGCAGCAGCTGCAGCTGGATGTGCATCATCGGTGTCTGCAGCAGCTGCAGCTGGATGTGCATCATCGGGTGTCTGCAGCAGCTGCATGTGCATCATCGGTGTCTGCAACAGCTGCAGCTGGAAGTGCATCATCGGTGTCTGCAACAGCTGCAGCTGGAAGTGCATCATCGGTGTCTGCAGCAGCTGCTGCTGGATGTGCATCATCGGGTGTCTGCAGCAGCTGCTGCTGGATGTGCATCACCAGTGTCTGCAGCAGCTGCAGCTGGATGTGCATCATCAGGTGTCGCAGCAGCTGCAGCTGGATGTGCACCATCGGGGGTGTCTGCAGCAGCTGCAGCTGGATGTGCATCATCGGGTGTCTGCAGCAGCTGCAGCTGGATGTGCATCATCGGGTGTCTGCAGCAGCTGCAGCTGGATGTGCATCATCGGGTGTCTGCAGCAGCTGCTGCTGGATGTGCATCATCGGGTGTCTGCAGCAGCTGCTGCTGGATGTGCATCATCGGGTGTCTGCAGCAGCTGCTGCTGGATGTGCATCATCGGGTGTCTGCAGCAGCTGCTGCTGGATGTGCATCATCGGGTGTCTGCAGCAGCTGCAGCTGGATGTGCATCATCAGGTGTCTGCAGCAGCTGCAGCTGGATGTGCATCATCGGGTGTCTGCAGCAGCAGCTGCAGCTGGATGTGCATCATCGGGTGTCTGCAGCAGCTGCAGCTGGATGTGCATCATCGGGTGTCTGCAACAGTTGCAGCTGGATGTGCATCATCGGTGTCTGCAACAGCTGCAGCTGGATGTGCATCATCGGTGTCTGCAACAGCTGCAGCTGGATGTGCATCATCGGTGTCTGCAACAGCTGCAGCTGGATGTGCATCATCGGTGTCTGCAACAGCTGCAGCTGGATGTGCATCATCGGTGTCTGCAACAGCTGCAGCTGGATGTGCATCATCGGTGTCTGCAACAGCTGCAGCTGGATGTGCATCATCCGGTGTCTGCAGCAGCTGCAGCTGGATGTGCATCATCCGGTGTCTGCAGCAGCTGCAGCTGGATGTGCATCATCGGTGTCTGCAACAGCTGCAGCTGGATGTGCATCATCCGGTGTCTGCAACAGCTGCAGCTGGATGTGCATCATCCGGTGTCTGCAGCAGCTGCAGCTGGATGTGCATCATCAGTGTCTGCAACAGCTGCAGCTGGATGTGCATCATCGGTGTCTGCAACAGCTGCAGCTGGATGTGCATCATCCGGTGTCTGCAGCAGCTGCAGCTGGATGTGCATCATCGAGTGCCTGCAGCAGCTGCAGCTGGATGTGCATCATCGGGTGTCTGCAGCAGCTGCAGCTGGATGTGCACCATCGGGGGTGTCTGCAGCAGCTGCAGCTGGATGTGCACCATCGGGGGTGTCTGCAGCAGCTGCAGCTGGATGTGCACCATCGGGTGTCTGCAGCAGCTGCAGCTGGATGTGCATCATCGGGTGTCTGCAGCAGCTGCAACTGGATGTGCATCATCGGGTGTCTGCAGCAGCTGCAGCTGGATGTGCATCATCGGGTGTCTGCAGCAGCTGCTGCTGGATGTGCATCATCGGGTGTCTGCAGCAGCTGCAGCTGGATGTGCATCATCGGTGTCTGCAACAGCTGCAGCTGGATGTGCATCATCAGGTGTCTGCAGCTGCAGCTGGATGTGCATCATCAGGTGTCTGCAGCAGCAGCTGCAGCTGGATGTGCATCATCGGTGTCTGCAGCAGCTGCAGCTGGATGTGCATCATCGGGTGTCTGCAGCAGCTGCATGTGCATCATCGGGTGTCTGCAACAGTTGCAGCTGGATGTGCATCATCAGTGTCTGCAACAGCTGCAGTTGGATGTGCATCATCGGTGTCTGCAACAGCTGCAGCTGGAAGTGCATCATCGGTGTCTGCAACAGCTGCAGCTGGAAGTGCATCATCGGTGTCTGCAACAGCTGCAGCTGGAAGTGCATCATCGGTGTCTGCAGCAGCTGCTGCTGGATGTGCATCATCGGGTGTCTGCAGCAGCTGCTGCTGGATGTGCATCACCAGTGTCTGCAGCAGCTGCAGCTGGATGTGCATCATCAGGTGTCGCAGCAGCTGCAGCTGGATGTGCACCATCGGGGGTGTCTGCAGCAGCTGCAGCTGGATGTGCATCATCGGGTGTCTGCAGCAGCTGCAGCTGGATGTGCATCATCGGGTGTCTGCAGCAGCTGCAACTGGATGTGCATCATCGGGTGTCTGCAGCAGCTGCAGCTGGATGTGCATCATCGGGTGTCTGCAGCAGCTGCTGCTGGATGTGCATCATCGGGTGTCTGCAGCAGCTGCTGCTGGATGTGCATCATCGGGTGTCTGCAGCAGCTGCAGCTGGATGTGCATCATCAGGTGTCTGCAGCAGCAGCTGCAGCTGGATGTGCATCATCGGGTGTCTGCAGCAGCTGCAGCTGGATGTGCATCATTGGGTGTCTGCAACAGTTGCAGCTGGATGTGCATCATCGGTGTCTGCAACAGCTGCAGCTGGATGTGCATCATCGGTGTCTGCAACAGCTGCAGCTGGATGTGCATCATCGGTGTCTGCAACAGCTGCAGCTGGATGTGCATCATCGGTGTCTGCAACAGCTGCAGCTGGATGTGCATCATCGGTGTCTGCAACAGCTGCAGCTGGATGTGCATCATCGGTGTCTGCAACAGCTGCAGCTGGATGTGCATCATCCGGTGTCTGCAGCAGCTGCAGCTGGATGTGCATCATCCGGTGTCTGCAGCAGCTGCAGCTGGATGTGCATCATCGGTGTCTGCAACAGCTGCAGCTGGATGTGCATCATCCGGTGTCTGCAACAGCTGCAGCTGGATGTGCATCATCCGGTGTCTGCAGCAGCTGCAGCTGGATGTGCATCATCGGTGTCTGCAACAGCTGCAGCTGGATGTGCATCATCGGTGTCTGCAACAGCTGCAGCTGGATGTGCATCATCCGGTGTCTGCAGCAGCTGCAGCTGGATGTGCATCATCGGTGTCTGCAGCAGCTGCAGCTGGATGTGCACCATCAGGTGTCTGCAACAGTTGCAGCTGGATGTGCATCATCAGGCAGCTGTAGCAGCTGGATATGCATCATTGGGTGTCTGCAGCAGCTGCAGCTGGATGTGCATCATCAGGCAGCTGTACCAGCTGCTGCAGACACCAGATGATGCTTATCCCCCTGAGTGCACATCTGTTTGCCATTTGTTGCCCTTGAGAAAGAGACACACTGTTGTCTCGAAAATGTTGTATTGTTTTATATACAGCAATAAAGATGACAATTTCCTATATCTGGAGTGCGGACCATTCACTCCGATCACATATTGGTTTCCTGATGCCAATGGGCGTACATGGATTGGGTACAGTTAAGCATTCTACTTAGGCAATAAAGATTACAAAAAATAGGCTTTAAAAATGGTGGATGTTGGATTTTAAATTTTGCAAATATAGCTTGTGGAGGGGAAAAATAACAACAACAAAAAAAAAAAACAGCTGCTACATCACATAAAAAAACTGAGCTCAAAGCAAAAAGTATTAAACATTATTTACATTTGCTGTGTTATATAATTAATATCTGCATATTCTATTCACATTTCAAACATTGTCCTGCAGCATTACCCTTATAAAAAAAAAAAAGACAAAATGACAAACGCCTGAGTTCTTGCATTACTCAGCCCTAATTTGATTGTTTAGCGATATAAAAAGTTGTATGTCCACTTCCGGTTGAAGGCGTCTCTTCTCAAGGTTGTGCATTGTAAGCAGCACATTAGCGTGATAATGTTCATATTGTCTATACATGACACATTTGTTGTTCATCCAGCCTTCAATTTCTCCAGAGAAAATTGAAAAATGTTCTGGATGAACTGGCTGACAGGAGTCATACGGAATAGCAATTACAAAGTGCTGTCAGGATTGGTTAAGCCCAAATGTCTGCAGAGATGTTCACAGGCCTTTGTTTTATTTATAAGGCATATTCATGCAAACAGGTTAACCCACTTGCTGCCAGGTAAGATCTCGTATACAATCACCACAGGCGAGCAATCGATTCTTTGGGCATACCTGTTGCATGAAATATATTCTATTTTTTGTCAGTGCATGCACCTGCATGGAAAACCTATTAAGTAATGGTGGCCACTAATGATCCAATCTTTTTCATCCAATCTTACCAAATATCTGTAGTATAAGGGTAAATTGAGTGAATATAATGAATGGATACTTCAGGCAGTTCCCTTATACAGGTAGTCCCCGGGTTACGAAACGCCCGACTTACGAACGACCCTCCGACCCGCCGCGATGACGTCACGCCACCGGGGACTACCTCTTGTGCCGCCTTTCCTAATGCAGAGTATGTGCAGCGGAAGGCGCAACAAGTCTCACCTGCTTCCACGGCGACTCCAGGCCAATCAGCGGCGTCCTCTCTTCCCTCAATGTTCCTCCCGGAGGCTCCACTAGTAGCGTCGCGTAATGACGCAATCAGGAGACCCCGCGGCTCCTTCTGATTGCATCATTACGCAACGCTAGTGAAGCCACCGGGAGGAACATTGAGGGAAGAGAGGACGCCGCTGATTGGCCCGGAGTCGCCGTGGAAGCAGGTGAGACTTGTTGTGCCTTCCGCTGCGCATACTCTGCATTAGGGAGCACAGAGGGGGGCACCAGAGACACAGAGGGGGGCACCAGAGACACAGAGAGGGCCACCAGAGACACAGAGGGAGGACACTGGAAGCACAGGGGACAGAAAAGGCACAGCATCCCGACTTAAGGACGAGCCTACAGTCCCTATCACGTTTGTTACATATAAATGGAAAGATTGGATGAAAAAGATTGGATCATTAGTGGCCACCTGAGTGCTGGCTAACAACATTACAACACATATTGGTTGTACACTAAAACTCATGCTTGGATAATGTTCTTTTTAAGACATGTACGATAAAATCACAGAGTTCATTTTCAAAGTATATGTACAGATTCCCAGGTTGTCTGGTGGGGGACGGGGGGAGAGGGTTGGCTTGCTGTATATGGGGCAGTTTTCTTATTATTCAGATTATTTTCTTAAAGAGGAACTCCAGTGAAAATAATGTAATAAAGTGCTTCATTTTTACAATAATTATGTATACATGATTTAGTCAGTGTTTGCCCATTGTAAAATATTTTAAATTCCTGTTTTATATTCTGACATTTATTACATGGTGACATTTTTACTGCTGGCAGGTGATGTAGCTGCTGCTTGCTGTTTTGGCAGTTGGAAACAGCTATTTCCCACAATGTAACAGGGTTCACAGACAGGAAACTGCCAGAAGTACCACGGTACTCAGAGCTTCTTGTGGGAGGGGGTTTCACCACAATATCAGTCATACAGCGCCCCCTAATGGTCTGTTTGTGAAAAGGAATAGATTTCTCATTTAAAAGGGGGTATCAGTACTGATTGGGATAAAGTTAAATTCTTGGTCGGAGTTTCTCTTTAAGGGCTGGTTCACACGGACCCTTGGCGGCGGTTTACCACCAAGCGATTGGGACTCATCGGCTAAACGCTCCCATTCAAGTGAATGGAAGCGTTTAGCATCGCGTGGTTACCGACAATTGCAGTAGATTGCACAAACACGGCATTCCGATCCCGATTTACCGCGTCGTTTCAGCCAGCCCTAGAAGTTGCGTGTGGCGTTCAGGGTCACCAAGCCACCGCGGCTTTATGTCCCCTTGCGGGAACGAAAACCGCTGATCGCGACGGGAAGCGAACGATCGCCGTACCGCCACCCCCAATCCCCCCCCCCCGAACGAGGCTTCACAGGATGACGCGGCTTCCGGCTGCCCCAAAGCTGCCTGCCGTCCGTGTGAACCAGCCCTTAGTGAACAGTAGAGCAGGGAGAAACTTAACAAAAAAAAAAACTTGTCTGGGTAGCTAAAATCCCCAATATTATTATCCCCTGATCCAGGGGACAGAGAAGGACACATGGGGGACACAGGAGGACAAATGAGGTATAAGGGGAACACAAGAATTGAGGGAAACATCTTCAAGGTGCTCCTAGACCATGACGCACCAGGATTAGTATACATTTTTCCTCTGGTTTTTGCCCTCTAACCCTAGATGCATTTTATAGTCTAGAGCATCTTATATGCCAAAAATGTGGTAACGGATGTCCAGGTACTCTGTGTTATTGCCCATGCACTTATAAGAATAAGCAGTGGCTGGATAGTGTAATAGTTAAGGGCTCTACCTCTGACACAGGAGACCAGAGTTCGAATCTCGGCTCTTCCTATTCAGTAAGCTGCACCTATTCAGAAAGGAGTTCTTTGGGCGAGACTACCTAACACTGCTACCGAACACTGCCATTCCAGCGCAGGAGAGTTGGGCGCAGCAGTGAGTAACTTCAGTGCCGTCAGAAGACGGAGCTGAATTTACTTATAAAACAATATAATTCGGCCTCCAGTAATTGCTGGAAGCCAAATTATTCCATTCCCTACTATCCATGGCGGCCTGGAGGGGGAACATGGGAATTTGTGCAGGAGCAGGATAAGCCATACAGGCTGTATCCTGCACCCAAGCCTCCTGCGCTGATTCCTCTCGTACGCACTGCTACTGCCTACTGAGTGCGCTCTAGTGGCTGCCTCGCAAGCACTTTGAGTCCGACAGGAGACAAGTGGTAAACAAAAACTGGAATTATTATAATAAGAATGGATCTACATGTATATCTTTACAGTCAAAGGGTAACTTCAGCCAATATATACATATTTTACTTGGTTCTAAAGAGTGTGGTAGAGTTAGAACCACTGGCAGAAGAGTGAGTGTGAGCTGTTTTCTGATCTGGGCCGATTGTGCTGGTGTATCCAGGCAGACGTACATCAACAGTATCCTTCTATTCTGCTCCGGTAGTGATTCATGTATCAATTAAATACTAACTCTTGGAATCACAAATTCACCAACTCATCAGCACATGAAAGATCAAATTCTTGGATCTGATAATTAACAGTATGTTAATAGATCTCTCACTATGCCATAATTCAGGAAACCTATTATATTTAAAAATCACACATAGCTGTTTAAACCCATCTGACTTTACAAGAGAAGCTGATAACCTTCTCATTAGATGCAGCCCTGCAGTTATAGCAGGAAACCTTAGGAGTCCTGAAATGCCGCACTCCCGCGGCTGAACGAGGGCTTCATACCCCCAAAATCCCTGGGGCAAAAATGGGGGAGCGCTTCCTGTAAGAGGCAGAGCTCAGTGCTGTAGCTCTGCCTCTACTGGGGTCAATCTGCGCTGATCGCCACCTCTCCCCGCCCCTCTCAATTTATTTTCACAGAGAGAGGCAGGGGAGAGGCGGAGATTGCGCAGATTGACTCCTGTAGAGGCAGAGCTACAGCGTTCAGCTCTGCCTCCCCGGGCAGCAAAATACACAACTTTGAAAGTCATGGACGTTTGCCCCGGGATTTATGGGGTATAAAGCCCTCGTTCTGCCACGGGAATGCGGCATTACAGGACTCCTAATATTGATAAAAATAACTAGAAGGTAAAAACATCGATTTTATTAGGCTTCAGAGTCTCTTTAATGCCATAAAATTTTCACACTGCACACAAGAGACATTAAAGGTAAGAGTAAAACACTGACTATACATTAATATGAATTTATCATTCTAGGCCCCGGTATGTGCAGATACGGTACAGCTTCTCTCAGTGCAGATCACCCTGGAGTGCTCCCTGTGCCACATGCGGGTGCAAAAATATGCGGAACGCTATGCATAATGGTGCGGTCACCCCCAAGTCTCTAACTGCCACCTGACCCCTCACCAGAGAGGAGCGAGATGCTGCCTTCGGCTTCCCACGGTCCGTTCTCAGTTTTCTATAATGTGTGCCACTGTAGGATGTCATAGATATGAGACTAACAGGCGGCGTGCATAGGTGAGTGAACGCTCCGCTATGCGTTTCACTGCATATGCCGCCTGTCGGGTAGAGAGCCGTGGGGGGAAGCAAAATAATAGATCGCTCCCTCTGGTAATCAATGGTCCGGAAAACGGCCTGTGGGAAGCCAAAGGCAGCATCTCGTTTTCCTCTGGTGAGGGGCCGGACGGCAGTTAGATAGAGACTCGGGGGTGACTGTGCCATTATGCCTAGCGTTCCACATCTTTATGCTGCCGCATGTGGCACAGGGAGCACTCCGGGGGTAGCGGCGGGGAGGCACTGGGGGTTATTCAAAGTAGTGCCTTGAGTATAAGCCAAGGCCCCCACTTTGGGCCACTTTTTTGGGCCCAAAAACTCAGCTAATACTCTACTATATACGGTACATACAACCAGAGTAAAATGTACTATGAGGTACTTTATCCTTTTGTTGATGTCACTAACAGTAGGTAGTAGAAATCTGACAGATTTTGGACTAGTCCATCCCCTTCATGGAAGATTCTTAGTATTACCTTACCTTATCTATACACAGATGTCAGCCAGGTTTTCTACTCATTTGCTCACTATTTTGGCAGTTGGACTGTGCAACTGCAGTTCAGTAAGTGTTTTTGTAAAGAAAGTAATAACTAAGAATCACCCAAGAGGAGATGGACTAGTCCAAAACCTGTCAGAGCTATCATATTTTCATTACATACTGTACGTGACAGCGACATAGGGAAAAAGTAATATGTAGTGCATTTACAATGTTTAAAAATATCTGCCCTTTAACTTTTTTTTTTTTTTTTTAAATCTCTACTTTTTTTTTGCAGAAAGCATGGTATTCATTTGGCTTTGACATAGGGCTTGATTCACTAAGACAATTAGCATGCCTTATCAAAGTTAGCACGCCTTATCAAAGCTAACATGCCTTATCAGAATAGCATAGCGAGTGCTACAAACTCACAAGGGCCTCAGGGCAGGACGAGTGGAGCACTCGTCATTGCCAATTAGCAGACGTAATGCTGGGAATACACGTTAAGTTTTTACTTTAGATAGATGGGTTCGATAGATAAATTCCAACCTGTTGGATCTGGTCGATTCTACTTTCGTTTCGATTCTCCTCATTCAAGTGAATGTAATTGATAAGAAAAGATAAGGAATCGAGAGGAGAATCGAGCAGTGAATCGAGAGTAGAATCGAACGAAAGCGAAAACGACGGCAAAAACGAACGCAAAAACGCATCGTGTATTCCCAGCATAAGTTCGCTATGCTACTCTTGATAAGGCGCGTTAACTTTGATAAGGTGTGCTAACTCTGATAAGGTGTGCTAACTCTGATAAGGCATGCTATTTGTCTTAGTGAATCAAGCCCATAGCCTCTATAACATTGACAAGAAAGCATGCACACATAGCTGCATACACAACTCTATCCACAATCCAGAGTACTGTTCCATTGCCCATTGCAATATCATTACAGAGGTTTTGCACAATGCATTGGCTTGGCAGATGAAGTAAAGGCTTTGTAGAAAGTGTGTGTGTGGGTGGGTGGGAGCATCATATACACACAGGCACTTTAGGTTGTGGCGATGCTCTCTGGAGCGCAGGAGAATAAGCCAGTGACTCTAGGTGCACATTTACATCTTTTAGCATGAAGCAGCGACAGTATTGCTTTAAAGGGAACCTGAAGCGAGTACAATTATTTAATATAAACACATAACGTAGCTGCAAATGAATATTACATAGTTACCTCACCGTCGGTTCCTCTGAGAAGCTCACTAAACAGTGATCCCTTCCAGCTCTGACAATATTTTGTCAGAACTGGAATATACTAGGTGCTGTCAGTTACAACTGAATTTGCAAGGTAATGTCCATGTTTCCCTAGGGCTCAAGTGGGTGATATTACAGTTTAACAGTGTGCTGACCAAGAAGCTGTTATGGGGTAATGGGCAACTGCCATTTTTAAAATGAAGGACGGAGAATTCCATTGATCACAGTGGACAAATAGGACGCAGGAACAGAGAAAAAGATTGAGGAGTAAACTACACAGGAGGCAAGTATGACCTGTGTATGGTTATTTCGACTTTTTATTTTCAGTTCAGGTTCTCTTTAAAGAGACTCCGTAACAAAAATTGCATCCTGGTTTTTTTTATCATCCTACAAGTTCCAAAAGCTATTCTAATGTGTTTTGGCTTACTGCAGCACATTCTACTATCACCATCTCTGTAATAAATCAACTTATCTCTCTCTTGTCAGACTTGTCGGCCTGTGTCTGGAAGGCTGCCAAGTTCTTCAGTGTTGTGGTTCTGTGATGCATCTCCCCCCTCCAGGCCCCTCTCTGCACACTGCCTGTGTATTATTTAGATTAGGGCAGCTTCTCTCTTCTCTTTTACAAGCTGGATAAATCCTACTCTGAGCTGGCTGGGCTTTCACATACTGAGGAATTACATACAGGCAGAGCTGTCTGCACTCTGCAGGAAGAAACAGCCTGACACTTCAGTGGAAGATAGCTGCAGGGGGAAAGAAACACACAAATGATCTCTTGAGATTCAAAAGGAAGGGTGTATACAGCCTGCTTGTGTATGAATGTATTTTCTATGTGTGGACATACTGTACATCAACCTACTTCCTGTTTTGGTGGCCATTTTGTTTGTTTATAAACAAACTTTTAAAAACTGTTTTTAACCACTTTTAATGCGGCGAGGAGCGGCGAAATTGTGACAGAGGGTAATAGGAGATGTCCCCTAACGCACTGGTATGTTTACTTTTGTGCGATTTTAACAATACAGAGTCTCTTTAAACTGCAGCATTTGTATTTTTCTGGAATCAGAAATTATAGCTAAAGCCTAAACCACAATTCAAGTCGCATAAAAGACTTGTTTCTCTGTACAAAAATGAAGTTTGTTCTGTGTCACTGAACCACGATACAAATACCACAATCCATGCCGGGGAAAAAAAAATCCATTTTGCACAAGCTGATTAGGGACATGAGTAGAGAAGATTATGAAGAGCGAGAAGCCCTTCTTTGCCAAGCAATCCCCATGCTGTCACACTGTGAAATCAAGCGGTTTATTCCAGTATAAGAATCAAAGAGATAGAGGCTGTAGAACACCTGCTTCTCCAGCTCACATGCTCCCTGGCAGCTCCAGCCAAGGAACCCAAGTACCGGGTGCTATTTTTTTAATGACATTACCTACTCATTTCAAGATTATCTTTCTTCAGTGCTACGGGCTGCAATGCAGTGTTGTTGCCTATGAGCTTATACATGTGTAGTGATGCTTAGTCTACGAAGAAACATCTTCAAAACAAAAACAGATTTCTAACAAATTGTAATAATCCGATAACTGCCTGAGAGTACAAAGCTACTTTAATTCACTTGAAAATGAAAAGCAAGATAGAACAGAGGAACTGATGAATGCTTACAGACCAACATCACTTTTACCCACTTTAGCTATGATGGGAGAACTAATACACAGCTGAGAATGGGACAGCCTAACAATGTTGTGTCCTTCCCAAGTCCTCAACAACATGCTGACCAGCATTACTAATCATCTTAAGCAAACCAAAGCAATTATAGGTCCTTAGGAGAAGTAGCCACACTATTGGCAAGAGTTAAGGTGGCCACTAACGGTCGAATTTTCGAGCGAAAAATCGTTCGAGCGATCAGAAATTCTGATCGGATTGGTTGTAAATAATCTCCATTGGTGGCCACAATCGATTATGAACGAGTGAAAAAAATGTCGCCCGAATGAATTTTCGTCGAACCAAAATTTGGATTTTCTTGTTGGTTGTGATAGATAGGAAGTAAAGAGAGAGAGAACTGAGAGGATCATAATACCACATGGACTGTATACCCCTTATACTAGCCTCCCCTATGGGCTGTATATATCTATACCCCCCTCCCCTATCTCAGCCCCCAATACCATCCCTTACATCCTCCACACGTCTATGGACTGTATACCTATATCATTCCCTTATTCCCACAATCCCCCCCATGTTAATGCTTTGTTTTGCTTTGGCAATGCTAAATGTATTTGGTCCTGCCAACAAAGCTTTTTGGAGAGGGAGAGAGAGAGAGAGAGAGAGAGAGTAACAATTCAGAATTATTTGTGCTTACTTTCCCAATTGGTACACCAGACACGCACCAACAGGTGCCTTCAGTGGATATGGAGGGCAGAATATCCCAAGAACTGTCTGAGAATTCTGGGATTCTAGGATTCAAATAGTCCAGCAAGAGGCTAAAACAAATGCCTGTCGGTTGCAAAATAATGCAATGGAATGGAAGTGTTAGCAAACACAAGTGTGACAGCAGTTAACGCGGTGCAGCTACTGGCTGGTAGAAAAACCAGGGCTGTGGAGTCGGAGTCGTGGAGTCGGAGTCGTGGAGTCGGGCAATTTTGGGTGCCTGGAGTCGGAGTCGGAGTCTGAATCGGGAAAAAATGCACCGACTCCGACTCCTAATGAATTTGTAACTGTAATTAAAATAGAAAATATGATAAAATGTTCTATTTCTCAGATAATAGTCATTAAAAATAATGTATATATACACTATATATACAGTAATAGCTGTGCTTAGTCTACAAAAATGAAATAAACCAATCAAAATTAGTTACTTGTGCTGCTTCAATAAAGCAGTCCCCGTATTTTTAAGGTCAGATATACATATCTGATTGTTACTGTATATATGATGTATACACAGGAATCTCTTATATATACTAAATAACATCTATGCTGTAAGAATAAAACCTGATGTGTAGCTGTGTCACTAATAGAGATGGTCAACGAGATGGAAATAATTCTGCATTGATGCTGATTTATGCAAATGTATGCACTCCCTTTGCTGATGAAAGCAAATAATTTGATATGTTGTTAAAATTTGGTTTGGTGACTACAAATTAAAGGGTAACTGAGACGGATGAAAAGTAAAGTTTTAAACATACCTGGGGCTTCCTCCAGCCCCCTTCAGGCTAATCAGTCCCTCGCTGTCCTCCACCACCTGGATCTTCTGCTATGAGTCCTAGTAATTCAGCCAGTCAGCGCTGTCCGGCCGCATGCCGCTCCCACAGCCAGGAACATTCTGCACCTGCGCAATAGTGCTGCACAGGTGTAGTATGCTCCTGGCGGCGGAGTGTGTGCATGCGCACTACGCCCGACTGGCTCAAGTACCTGGACTCATAGCAGAAGATCCAGGTGGTGGAGGAGGACAACGAGGGACTGATTATCCTGAAGGCGGCTGGAGGAAGCCCCAGGTGTGTATAAAACTTTAATTTCATCTGTCTCAGGTTTACTTTGTTACACAGTAGTACTATACTCTACATATGCACTCCCCACAGAGCTGCAGGGAATCCACTGAGAATGCTGTGCACATTGAACACAGAGGGGTTGTCTGTTTACAATCTCCTCATTCCCCTGCAGAGTACCTGCACATCATTCTTACATGTACCCACACTTACATTGCCTAGGGCCTGATAGATGTTCTTTGTTCCGGTTTGTACCTTTTACAAGTACTCTTACCAAGGACTAGTTTTAGTCTAAAGGGAATAAATATAGTAGTCTACATATCCTTCTCACTTCAGTTGTCTTGTAAAATTCCTAAGCGTTGGCAGTTAAGAGACGAATTTCATGTTACATACTTTTAATCAACAAAATTGTAATATGCAAATTAGAGGAGTCGGAGTCGAGGAGTCGGAGGAATCCTAAACTGAGGAGTCGGAGTCGGTGGATTTTTGGACCGACTCCACAGCCCTGAGAAAAACACTGCACGTTGCGTCCAGGGCCAGCTGCTTGGATGCACACGCAGCAACTGCTGCAAGTGCTGGGTGCTTGCAGCCAGCGGCATATGTCCTGCACATAAACAAGAGCGACTAACAAGCAGTAAAGTGTACTCCTTTCAGCCTTTCCTGTGAAAGAGCCCTAAAACAGAATGGGGTCCTTTTGTCTCCTTAACTTTTACTGTGCTCACCTCATGTTGCAGCACTAGAGATAGCCCTTGAGTTGACACGGTCATTGGTTGTCAGGATCGACTTATGAACGCGTCACTGTGAGCTGTGCTGGGAAGCCTGTGTCTGCATTCTAATAACTAAAAGTGGGGTTAAGATATGAAATGATCTCACCAAACAAGATGATACCTTGGTGAGTGAACAGTGTGCATCTCATTCTCATATGTCCTAAACAGGATGATCAAAGATATGGAAAATTTTCCGAGTTTATCCAAATGTATACAGCTTGAAAATGGACCAATCAATTTAAACCTGGGTGGAACTTTATTGGTCCATTTTGAAGCTGCATGTATTTGCATAAAAAGTTAAATAGACTTGCATAAACTTTGCATAAAAATAGACTTGCATAAAATTTGCATTAAAAAAATTGTATATTATTGATCATTCCTAGACCTAAATTAACTCTACTACTACAGAAGGACCTTTTTGCAATAAAGCTTTCCTTTCTACTATTGGCTTCTTGGAAGGGACAGTTGGAAAGGCTATGCATTTACCGCACCAGTTACCTCTGCCCCTAGTTACGCAGGTCTGACCTGAGTGGTGGCGTACCTCGATTAGAGTGTCATAAAACCAAGGGCAAAGTCAATGGCTTGTACCGTTTACACGTCTATTGGCTTCTCCAAGTTCAATAGAGGAGGAGAATTTGTCTAGCGCAAAAGCTGAGAGTGACTAGTAAGAATAAATTATTGTGTACTTGATAGGTCAGGCCTTGTTTTTGAGTCTTGAGGTCTTAGATAAAAATAAATAAATAGAACATTAATAGCAAAGAAAATATTCTCATATTTTTATTTTCAGTTATATCTTTTTTTTTAAACATTGCACAATTCTCTAATATTTGCAGTTTATACACTGCTCAGCATTCTAAATGATTTTACAGAGCAGGATAGTAAACTTTCGAACTGTCCTCTGTCATTGTATTTTCTCTTTCTCTGCAGACACTTGAGATAACAAGCTTCAGAAGACAGAGCTCTCTGCGACTTTGAAAGTCGTGGAGCTCAATGGCTCTTTTGCATAGATAACAATTGGAGTTTCTCAACTCTTCCTGTACTGGAAACAATATTACACTTATGGCTCTGCTCCTAATGTTTTATTTCTTAGCTGTAGTACACATACAAACAGGGGCGTAGGAATAGGCCCTGCAGCCCCTGCGCCCGCGGGGGGGCCCGGCCCCCCCCTGGGGCCCGCTTGGGGCCGTTTTGTGGGTGCTGGAGGGGTGACAGCATGAGGGGAAAGCCTTGCCCACAGTCGGCGGGGAGAGGGGTAGTTCCCCCCTCTCCCTCACCTCGGGGCTCTCCCCTCTGTGCTCCCCTCCAGCTCGTAAGTGTCTGTGGGGCTGTGGTGGGCAGCGAGCGGCGGGCAGATACATACCTGCTTCCGTGCGTTCCATCGGAGACTTCTCCCTCTAGCGGCTGACGTCACTTCCGGAAGTGACGTCAGCCGCTAGAGGGAGAAGTCTCCAATGGAACGCACGGAAGCAGGTATGTATCTGCCCGCCGCTCGCTGCCCACCACAGCCCCACAGACACTTACGAGCTGGAGGGGAGCACAGAGGGGAGAGCCCCGAGGTGAGGGAGAGGGGGGAACTACCCCTCTCCCCGCCGACTGTGGGCAAGGCTTTCCCCTCATGCTGCCACCCCTCCAGCACCCACAAAACTCCGAGCGGGCCCCAGGGGGGGGGGGGGGGCATATTACGATTTTCTGGTGTCTGCTGCCCACATTACGATTTTCTGGTGTCTGCTGCCCTCATTACGATGTTCTGGTGTCTGCTGCCCACATTACGATTTTCAGGTGTCTGCTGCCCACATTACGATTTTCAGGTGTCTGCTGCCCTCATTACGATTTTCAGGTGTCTGCTGCCCTCATTACGATTTTCAGGTGTCTGCTGCCCACATTACGATTTTCAGGTGTCTGCTGCCCACATTACGATTTTCAGGTGTCTGCTGCCCTCATTACGATTTTCAGGTGTCTGCTGCCCTCATTACGATTTTCAGGTGTCTGCTGCCCTCATTACGATTTTCAGGTGTCTGCTGCCCACATTGTGATTTTCAGGTGTCTGCTGCCCACATTACGATTTTCTGGTGTCTGCTGCCCTCATTACGATTTTCTGGTGTCTGCTGCCCACATTACGATTTTCAGGTGTCTGCTGCCCACATTACGATTTTCAGGTGTCTGCTGCCCTCATTACGATTTTCAGGTGTCTGCTGCCCTCATTACGATTTTCAGGTGTCTGCTGCCCACATTACGATTTTCAGGTGTCTGCTGCCCACATTACGATTTTCAGGTGTCTGCTGCCCACATTGCGATTTTCAGGTGTCTGCTGCCCACATTGCGATTTTCAGGTGTCTGCTGCCCACATTGCGATTTTCTGGTGTCTGCTGCCCACATTACGATTTTCTGGTGTATGCTGCCCACATTAGGATTTTCTGGTGACTGCTGCCCACATTGCGATTTTCTGGTGACTGCTGCCCACATTGCGATTTTCTGGTGACTGCTGCCCACATTGCGATTTTCTGGTGACTGCTGCCCACATTAGGATTTTCTGGTGTCTGCTGCCCACATTACGACATTCTGGTGACTGACTGCTGCCCACATTAGGATTTTCTGGTGACTGCTGCCCACATTACGATATTCTGGTGACTGCTGCCCACATTAGGATTTTCTGGTGACTGATGCCCACATTGCAATTTTCTGGTGACTGCTGCCCACATGGCGATTTTCTGGTGACTGCTGCCCACATTGCGATTTTCTGGCCCACATTACGATTTTCTGGTGAACACTGCCCACGTTACGATTGTCTGGTGAATGCTGTCCACGTTACGATTTTCTGGTGAACGCTGCCCACATTACGATTTTCTGGCCCACATTACGATTTTCTGGTGAACACTGCCCAAGTTACGATTGTCTGGTGAATGCTGTCCATGTTACAATTTTCTGGTGAACTCTGCCCACATTACGATTTTCTGTCCCACATTACGATATTCTGGTGAACGCTGCCCACATTACGATTGTCTGGTAAATGCTGCCCACGTTACAATTTTCTGGTGACTGCTGCTCACGTTACTATTTTCTGGTGACTGGTGCCCACATTACGATTTTCTGGTGAACTCTGCCAACATTATGATTTTCTAAAGGCCCACATTACGATTTTCTGGTGAACTCTGCCCACATTACGATTTTCTGGCCCACATTACGATTGTCTGGTAAAATGCTGCCCACTTTACAATTAATTTACAGTGAAACGCTGCCCCATTACGATTATTTGGCACCTATGGGGGGGGCCCCATCCAAATATTCGCAGGGGGGCCCAGTGATTTCTAGTTACGCCCCTGCATACAAATTATTATATCATTTTTTTTTCGCTTCAGTGTCTCTTTAAACCAGTACATTAAATTTACCAGATTAGTAATATTGAAAGTGAATACTGATGGGTTTATAGTTTGACTGTGTACTGTGCATAAAATACTGTTTTATATAATTATTTGATGGAATACCTGGCTTATGAAAGCAACATATAGTTCAAAAAATGTCACCTCCAAGTCTCTGCTAACTATATTTTTAATCATCTGAATACATGACTATTTTACTTTTGTTTTAGGCCAATTTACCTACAATTTTTGGGATTGTGGTATAGATGTGGCTGATTCTCACTAGTACTGGGAGCAACCCTCATATACTGTATATGAGCACCAATCAGGAGCCATGCTCATTCATAATGATGAAAGTAAAAAGTAGTGTATGAAAAAAAAAAAGGATTGAACACTTCCTGGTAAGCCAGTGCAGCACCATCTTGTGGCTAAAAAGTAAAGTAAAATAAAAATACAATAAAAAAAAATACATTTATTATAGTTGTTAACCTCTTCTTACCCCCCTTCCCCCGTAGTTACCAAACAAAAACGCTTGTAAAAAAAACCCAAAGTTACGGCATTTTGAAAAACATAAATACATAAATAGTTACCTTAGGGACTCCGCTTTTTAATTTGTGTGTCATGAAGATATATTATTGCTATTTTATCAAATAAGGGCTTGTAATTATTGATAGGGTAAAAATAACACAAAACAGAAAAAATATGCCATTTTGTGAAAATAATAATATATAGTCGCCATACACTGTACTAGGAACATAATTTAAATATTTTTATAGCCGGGACAAATGGGCAAATAAAATGTGGTGGTCTTATCCATAGTAACATTGTTTAATATCAAACTATAGGCGGTGGAATTGAGGAAATATTGATTTTTTTTTTCATTTTTTCCTAGTTTTATCTTATAAAATGCATAGAAAATAAAGTAATTACTGAAAACAAGTATTTTCCCCCAAAAAGACTTTGTGGTAACCCCCCCTTAAAAAACCCAAGCTATAGATCATGCGGGTATGATGAGCAGTGATAAAGTTGTGGCCAAATGAATGGGAGGAGCACTGACAGGTAAAAATTGATCTCAGCGGTAAGGGTAAAATAGCATATGGGGTTAAGTAGTTATAGTGGCAGAAGGTTACTGTTAAGGCCCATACACACGTTGGATTTCCGCGAACGACGGGTCGTTTGAACGTCCCGTCGTTCGCCCGCTAAATCGGGCGTGTGACGGAACGTTCAAACGACCCGTCGTTCGCGGAAATCCGACGTGTGTATGGGCCTTAACTGCCTCTTGTTCAGTTGGTCATGGAACAAGCGGAAAATGTACAGTTCTTTAAACAAACTGCTTTGCTAAACTTACAGCTATTGATTACAGACCAAATTTAATTGTAAATGTTCTAATAATCACACATTAATTCATAAATCACAAGCATATCCATACATGTTTAGTACACGCTGGTTGTAAGTTTTATCCGTTCACAATACACATTCATAAAAAGGATAAGACACTCTTTAAAAAACCAAAAAACACCCAAAATGTCGATTTCACCAGAACAGAACACATAACACTGCATGAATTACTTGACTCTCATAGTTTCTACTTTTTCTGCTTGAGTGGTCTTCACAGGACCGCATCGTAAATCTTACCCGTAAATGCCAACTTACACGTACAGATCCGTTTGGGTAAGCACCTAACATTCCCTCTGATTAGCGGTCAGCGAATAATTACAAAACTGTAATTCCCCTTATTTAACCACTACAGGAATAGAGTCCCAGATGGTCTGGAAATAAGCCAGACTACATAAATGGGTAACTCTGGTTTTGGACACCAATGGATTTTGCACCTGCATCCTTCTGTGGGAAAACACATCGGGGCAGCAACACGATAGAATTCGAAAAGAATTATTAAGCCACTTCTCACCATCTGTAAGGTGCATTTACCTGCCCCATTCATTGTGTATGATCAGCAAAAGTTTATTTTACAGCATGGTTCAAATAAAAAAATTCCTCAAATTTAATAAGCCAAGACTATCTAAGGACCCGAATAAGATTTCGTTTCCTTCTTTAATTTGACATTTTCAGTAATGTGCAACTGTAAATTCTCAAATGCTGAAACATAACATTTTTTAGAAAAAACAAACAAACAAGGAAGCTGCTACATTCATTACACAAACTTGCCAAGACATTCTTTACTACACATTTAAAAAATGGCAAGTTATGTTAATGAATAGTAGAATTTACTTGTCACAATGTTAAGGTATCCATAAACAGAATAAATGTGATCCTTCAATCAGATTTTTACAATTGAATTGTACAGGAAACCGTGAAGTGTGTGGAGAAAATCGATGTGAAACAATTCTATGGTTGATTGAAATACAGAATTTTGTCGATTGCAATGTTGGATTTTACAATCGTATCTGAAGAGAGAAAGTTCCCTAATTCCTAGGTTCTCAACGTGTGGTACGCGTACCCCAGGGGGTACTTCTGATGGTTCCAGGGGGTACTTGGGCTTGATATACTTAACCCATTCGCGTTCCGTCGTTTTCACGTGAGCAATGTTCACCTCCCATTGATTACCCTATAACTTTATCACTACTTATCACAATGAACTGATCTATATCTTGTTTTTTCCGCCACCAATTAGGCTTTCTTTGGGGGGTACATTTTGCTAAGAGCCACTTTACTGTAAATGCATTTTAACAGGAAGAATAAGAAAAACCGGAAAAAAATCATTATTTCTCAGTTTTCAGCCATTATAGTTTTAAAATAATACATGCCTCCATAATTAAAACTCATGTATTGTATTTGCCCATATGTCCCGGTTCTTACACCATTAAAATTTTGTCCCTATTACAATGTATGGCGACAATATTTTATTTGGAAATAAAGGTGCATTTTTTCCGTTTTGCATCTATCACTATTTACAAGTTTAAAAAAAAAAAAAAAAAAAAGAAATATTTCATCTTTACATTGATATTTAAAAGTTTAGACCCTTAGGTAAATATTTACATTTTTTTTTTATTGTAATGCTTTTTTTTTATATTAAACATTTTATTTGGGTATTTTTGGGAGGGTGGGATGTAAACCATAGTTTTTTAATGTAATTGTGTGTTGATTTTATTTTTTTTTACTTTTTGTTGTAGTTTTACTTTTTGGCCACAAGATGGCGGCCATGAGTTTTTTTACATGACGTCACTCTAAGCGTAACACACGCTTAGAGTGACGCATCGGGGAGGGAACGGCCAGAAAAAGCGAAGGTTCCGAGAGAAGCTGTCGCTTTTTCAGCGGGGGAGAGGAATCAGTGATCGGGCACCATAGCCCGATACATTGATTCCGTGGCTACCGAATCCGCGGCCGGGAGTGCGCGGTAGCGCGCATGGTTCAAATAGGTTAACCAAGAATAACACATTCTGAGTTTTAGAAAATGGTAAATCTTATTTAAACAATACCAGTATTTTAGCTAATTAAAAGCAATAGTAAATGCTTGGAAATTGTTTAGAACCAATTATAATGTACTATGATATTAAATATATATTTGTCAAAGGGTACTTGTGATCATGTTTACTATGCTAGGGGGTACTTGGTGAGTACAGGGTTTTAAAAGGGGTACATGCCAATAAAATGATAATGGTAGGGGTGGTTCAGCACCCTGTAGGAAAAGGCACAGGAGACAAAACGTGCAATACGTCAAACGCAATAGATGTAAGTAAGTAAAAGGCACTACTCTCAAGAGGAGGTTGCTGGGGGCAACCAAGCACAGGAAGCAGGTGGAGCCAATGAACCCGACTCCACTCGGGCCGGTCCTAGCCAGAACTAGAAGGATGGTCGATCTCTTAGTGGAAAAAAGTTTGGGACTCCACTAGTGGTAATTTCACTTTGGTATGTCACCACCCCTTGGACAGGGTCTGTTCAGAGGTAAACTTAGCACAACGAAGGAAAGAGGCGCCCTGGTATAAAAAAAGCGTCTAAAAACTACCTCAATGACGAAATCTCTGTAATTAATGAAAAAGATTTTTATTAGCACAGGCAACGCGTTTCGCGGGAGCCTCTCCTGAGGCACCCTATGCTAAAGGATTTTTTCTATTTGGCACTGCTATTGGCCTGATGAAGCGGGCTCAGAACCGAGAAGTGCGTTGCCTGTGCTAATAAAAATCTTTTCTATTAATTACAGAGATTTCGTCATTGAGGTAAGATGCCTCATATTATTATTATTTTCGTTGAGAAACACTGCCCTAATTGACCCATTAATGGGAACAATCGATAACAACCTTCCATTTACCTACGATTCCGCAAATCTGATTGCTTGATGTACAAGACCGAATCACCAGATCATTTTGAAACATGTACTGCGCGAATAAAATTGGAGTATGTTTAATCCCAAAAGGCAAGTAAGCTAAAACGGAAAACATAAAATTCAAGCTCCTGATCTGCATGCCGGTTCAGGTTCTAATGCTAAATGTATAAAAGGGAAGAGGTTTAGCAGGCAACTGGTATTGTGTAAATAAAAATATCTATGGCAGTCTCCATATCCCTCTCACTTCAGGTGCCCTTTAAGATGACACTTTTCTTTCAATGCCAGTAATTCCAGATCATTTGTTGACTTGATCAGGCTTCCAGTATTGTTTAGCGTATGTTAAAGAACACCTGCACAATCTTTTCTTCCTGAACATACGTGGCCACTAGACATCAAACACTGATCCGGCAGTAGCAGCAGTGGTTGTAACAGCCTCATCTGCTAAACACCAATAATATTGCCCGATGTTCAAGCAGTATTAATTGCGGAGGTATCAGTATGGACTCATTTCAGGATGACACTTCTCCATATCAAAACAATGACTAGCCCATCGTAGAATGAAAAGACGTAGCTGAGCACACATTACCACATCAAAAGCTGCACTCCCCCGAAACGACAACATTTGCATGGCTGACACTTTCATCTTCATGGCAAATGGTGTAAATTCCAATTTTGGCTAAATGAGGCAACTTGTCACAAGGACACCTCTTCTACCTCAACGATAAACACAGAGGCAAAATACAATGTAAAGCATTCTATCAGCCGGTTAAACCCCTAGTATCACCATCAATCCCCTATGAACATAGACCCTATTAAGATCCATGAACACAAACAAGAACAAAAATGGAAGTTGTACCCTTATTGTATGTCAGGGTAATTGAAGTTGAGACCAAGATTATGTTTGTTCCTTGATCCTGTACTGCAGCATGTAATTAGAAGCAGTATTTGGTTCTCATTGAAACATTGAGGAAATAAAGATCAAAGGCTCTCTTGTATTTTTAGTGAACATTATTTAATTTTTTTTAAGATAAAATAAAAAAACTAAATAGCTTTGAATTTAATGACCTTTAATGACTTGAACATATCCAAGTCAATAGCTGCACAGCAAAGTAAAAACTCTGTGCTACGCTGATCAATTTAAGTGTACATTGTCATGTAACTAATTAGGGCCAATGTTACTTTGCTGATATGCTAAAGATGCTATCCAGCCAAACGCCCCTTTGAGATTCTTCGAGTATCATCATTTACTGGATCAAAGCAATATTATGCCAAGCTGAAAATAAACACATTTTCCCCAGTGTTCTCATCTTGACACTCCATGTCTACATTTAAAAGGAAGCCTGTTGCCAATACTGGTCCCATCATGAAGCAGTAACTAGAGATGGGCCTCCTGGTTATGGATTCTTCAGCACACGCTTTGCCCTCAGGCCAAAAAACAAGGCAATCAACTGATAGGTCAGGGTATTGTCACATGGTTGCCCAGAGCCTATGTAAATAGGGAGCTATAGGGTCCCTACTTGCATATTATCTTTGTGGTGCTGCAGGGACATGGAGCAATCACAGAAAGTTATTGAGAAGCGCATTCAGGGTACTTTGTGGTGTAGCACTGATGTTCTGGATATATATTTTACTGGCTGCATTAGGGGTGATGGGGGTGGGGCAGGGTTTAGTTCCAGTTACATGTATTTGTTGTTGTAAGGGCCCGTTTCCACTAACCGCCGTACGTCCTACGAGACGCGCAACGGCACTTCCTATTGTGCCAATACGCAGCTGAATCCCGGATTCGCTGCCACTTGCGTGGAAAAATGTTGTCCTAATCGCTATGGCAAGCAATTTGGACGGCTGCTACATTATCCCCTATGGCAGAGATTCTTCACACGATTTGCCTGCTGGGAAACTTTGTGGATTCACCCCAATTTCTGCACTAGTGGAGACGGGACCAGAGAGACGCCATTATGCCATCATTTACAGTACTTATTTTTTTTGTAACAGTACTCCCATCACGATGCTTCTGTCCTACTTGCACCCCGATACTCAAGGGAGAGATGCTCAGCAAGGCACTTTTTTTATACACAGTACAATTTTCAACATGGACAGGGCGAAAAAGGCGGCTATTTCATAGTTTGTCCATACATTTAGTGATGTGGCACAACAGCTGCTTAGACAAATAAAGGGACAGGGCATTTTAGCACGGCTATAGGTGAAGTTTATTTTACATTTGGGTCAATGTAGACAAACTATGATTTTTATCAATTTTTTTTCTTTCTTTACTTAGCAAAAATAAACTGTGCATCAGATGAAATCAAATGTCCTTTACAATAAAAAACAAAACTGGTGGGTACACCGGAAGGGTTGTATTTCTTTTAACAACCAAAGCCCTGTTATTTTTTCAGTGCAAAAAAGAAAAAAAAAAGTAATTCCCATTTTTGCTTTCATAATCTAACCCAAATTCATCATACCTAACGTCTGGCTTTATGTAAGAAAGCGCCAGAGGAAAGTGGAAGCATCTCTTAGGGCAACTTATCAGTTTGCAACTGTCATTCTTTGTGTGCCTGTTGGTGATTGGTCATTACAGACAATATCTTTCTTGTTTTCTAGCTTTCTTTCCTACAGACACATTTCTGACAAAGGAAAGGTAGAGGTCAATAGCTTTTTCTTCTTTCACAACTAACAATTTGGGCTTTCTGTAGACCATAATCATGCAAGACGTTAGAACAAACCTAATCAATGGACTGACAAGGCAGAAAGTGACACTAGAAAGTAGCGCCTTTATTAAGTGTGCCACTAGCACAATAATAAAGCATTGTAGCTTAATTAAAAAAAAAATCTCTTTCTGAACATAATTTTGAGTCTAATTAAGCATCTGAATAATACAACTCTAATCTCTCTGCAACTCTTTTCAAGTATTAATATGTACGTGTGAGTTTTGGGATTCCATAATGAACAACACTGTAAGATTTCTTTCTAATCAATGAGCAAAAAGCTGGAATGCAAATCCTATTCAACATCTTGAGAATACTAAGAGCTTTTTACAAGGCAAAGAACATGCTGAAAAGTTCATTAATTAAACAGTACTTGAAGAACAGATGGAATGGCTATCCGGACTCTAATTACTGTAAGTTGGCATGTAGGTTTGCAGACCTTAATGAGATTCAATAAAACAAGTGGTTGAACATCAATCACTATCAGAGGGGAAAAAATGGTAAGATGAGATGACTTATTAGGCAACAAGTTAGAAAATAGCAATGTAGCCCCATAATGGAATTTCACTGCTAAAGGGTATTTTTTTCTTCTTTCAATGACTGTCATCTGCATGTACATTTAACACTTTACACTACAGCGAAAAAGTAAGCAGTTAAAGGACCACTACAGTGAATAAAAAAAGAAAGCAGGTAAAATCTGACTGAACCAACAAGTTTTGGACTAGTCCATCTCCTCATGGGGGATTCTCAGGGTTTTCTTTGTTTTAAAAAGCATTTCCTGAATTGCAGTTGCTAAGTCTGACTGCCAAAATAGTGTGCAAGGGAGTAGAGAGGCTGGCTGGTATATTACCATTTTGTCATTTTAATAGAGTCTGAAGCCTAAAAAAAAATACCGGTTTTTAATAGCCAGTCCTCCTCAGCATTAAAGCTATATCTGAAACGCCGTATTCCTGCAGGAGAACGAGGCCTTAAACACTACAAAATCCCCGGGGCAAAATTCAGGGCTCCTTCCGGGTAGAGGCAGAGATGTGTGCAGTAGCTCTGCCTCTACTCGTGTCAATCTCCGTGGATCTCCGCCTCCTCCCACCCCTCAGTCTTCTTTCACTGAGAGGGGGCGGGGAGACGCGGAGCTCCGGGGAGATTGACGCGACTGGAGGCAGAGCTACAGCGCAAAGCTCTGCCTCTAGGGCAGCAAAATCCATGACATGAAAAATCATGGATTTTTGCTCTGGGATTTTGGGGGGATAAAAGCTTGTTCTGTCGCGGGGATGCAGCATTTCAGCTATGGCATTAATGCTGAAGAGGACTGGCTATTAAAAATAGGTAATTTTTTAGGCTTCAGACTCTCTTTAAACTTCCATTCAGAAAATGCTTTTGGAAACAAAGAAAACTCTGAGAATCCCCCATGAGGATACGGACTAGTCCAATACTTGTCAGTTCTGCTAGATTTGCTTACTTTTTGTTTACTTTGGTGGTTCTTTAAAATCTGACTTTCCTGAAAGGCAGTTTGAATGCCAAAATAATACGATACCAGCCAGCCTTCCCTACTCACTTGCACACTATTTTAGCAGCTAAGACTTAGCAACTGCCCTTCAGGAAATGCTTTTAAAAACAAAGAAAACCCAGAGAATGCTCCATGAGGAGATGAACTGGTCCAAACCTTATCAGTTTAGTCAGAGCAGAGAACAACTTACTTTTTTTCACTATAGTGGTCCTTTTAAAGCATACAGATCTCGTGAAACGTAACAGTACATTATATGGGTGGGATTGTTGCATTAGGTTCATTGACATTTAAAACAAATGATCTGTATTCTATTGCAAGGACAGTTTTTGTGCCCGACATGCCCGTCCCTCCACATCATACTGCCTAGGTGACATGTCACGTAAAAAAAACGTGGTGCTGGGAAACTGAAACATTCGCCATCTTCTAAAGATGTCCACGGTGTGAATCTGCAAGTCAAACCTCCTGAGATGTGGCCCACCATATTCTCTTCCACTGCACATGAATGTTTACTAGTAGACAAAGTGTACTACTGTCTGTACATAGCATTAGCTTCATGTCTAATAAGAACATTTAGTGCTGTGTACAGAACAATTCCACAATGCATTCATAAACATTCCAGATGCTCCGCTGTAATTTATGTACGATTTAAGTAACTTTAATGCATTATTTTATTATCATGTTCCTTCATGTTGTTGTTTTTTACATAGTTATTACATAGTTATTTTGGTTGAAAAAAGACATACGTCCATCGAGTCCAACCAGTATAAAGTACAACTCCAGTCTGCTCCCTCACATATCCCTGTTGATCCAGAGGAAGGCGAAAAAACCCGTACAAGGCATGGTCCAATTAGCCACAAAATGGAAAAATTCCTTCCTGACTCCAGATGGCAATCAGATAAAATCCCTGGATCAACATCATTAGGCATTACCTAGTAATTGTAGCCATGGATGTTCCTGAATTCTAATGCAAAACACTAGGACAACGTAGGAGTCACAAGAATGAAATGTTTAACATTTTTACATTTTTTTTGTGAATCTTTCAACATTCTACACATAACATTACTTAAAAAAAGTGAATTAGATGCTTTTATGCCATTTTGATTTGTTCTTTACATTTGCAATCCCAGTGACAATTATTTCCTGTTAGTCAAATTGTGTTTTTCCCCATGAAAGTGAACAAATGTGTCACTTTTAATCTCAACTGTGAAGGTAGAAATAAGATGTCCAAAAATTAAAGAGGGATAAATCCCCTTAAAAGTAAACACACAACGCAACATCTAATAGAAATTTTTAAAAATTGATAAGGGAAGTGAAAAGAAGCAAAGTTGCTAACAGAATACCAATCTCATGGGCCAAAAGTGCTCGACACTGCAGTACAGTGCGTCTCCTGTCCTATCTGAAATCAGCTGCGGGGCTGGGCAATCAGATGTGACCATGTTAAATCAATCCAAAGGGAGAACAATAGAGTTGTAGAATTTTTTTTTTGTTTAACAATATGCAAGACTACATTTCCCAGCATTCTTGATTTACAGCACAAAATAATTGTCTACAATCAAATGCTGGACTTAGCAGGTCACAGGAAATAGATAATGACAAACTTTAATGCCTCAGTTCTGCTAGCAAGAAACAACACGATCTTGGTGTATTCAACATGTATGGATACTTGCACAGCTGCAGAGATAAATCCAGCTTCACTATGGATTTACCAACTTGAAAAGTTTAGTTCTAAAGGCATGACGTTGAAACAAATGAAGATGGCAACATGATTGCTCTCAGAATGTGTTTTGTTTAATTTTGGCTTTAGGTCAGTTTCAGGCTATTGGGACATGGATCTGTGACATAACGAGTCAACACCTCATGTGTCTAATTAAAGGGTCAACACATACATGATCTTCCTGTCCAGGTAATGATTAGGGGTTTTAGTTCACATGGTTACAGTAGGTTCACACTTGTTCCAAAACCGGAGTCACGGATACCAATGCTAAAAATAGCAGCCGCCTTCACTTAAAAAAAAAACAAAACCCCCCCAAAAAACGACGTGTCTGCGTTCTGGGGGATCCGTTTTGAAGACCTGACTGGACGGCCTGGATTTATACGAAGGGGTAATAAAGAGCAATGGCAAAATGGATCCCCTCTACACAGACAGCTTTTGACACAGAAACTGATCAGTTTTCTGTGTGCTATGGGAGGGCGGTCCGGCACGCTGGAGGAGGTAGCAGGCAGGAAAGTGGGCAGCGGCGTCACCTGGATCCCCCCTTTCCCACTCCCTCTCCAGCTAGTTGCATTCATAGAATCATTAATGTAATATAATGTAAGCCAATCGGCGAGCAGGGAACTTAGTTCCTTGTGTTCCACTGCTCGCCGTCATTTGGCGCCACCTGCAATTCCGCCAAATGAAGTACAGAGGGTGGCATTCGGCTTACATTTTAATACATTAATTATTTTATCAATGAAACTATCTGAAGGGGGAGCAGGGAAGGGGGGACCCAGGTGAGGGGGGGGGGGACCCCCTCCCCGCTGCTGCCACCCTTCCTGCCAGCTACCCCCTCCAGCATAGCGCCCCCCCCCCACCCACGGACGTTTCCACTGACTGGAAACGTAGCTGAAAAAAAGGCATTTTCTCTCAAAACGAAGAGAAAAAAAAATTGTTCTGCAACGGACAAGTGTGGACCCAGCCTTAGCCGATATCCACTGGGCAATAAGAAGCCATAAATGTCAGTCCTGGAAAGCTAAGTGCTTTGTGTGCACATTTGGGAAGCACCCCTAAAATTAGTCTACATCCCTTTTGGACATTTCTGAATACCTTTTAGTTTTGGCTTACATACCTTTTTGTGACTTGCACTCTTGTATGACTAGTACCTTAACTAACCCACCACCACTTAGCAGAAGAACAGATACTGATCTTACTTTTCTCCACTGCGATCCAGAGAATGTTTCAAACTCAAAATTATTGATTTTTTTTTACTTTGTACCGTATTAATAAGATTCTTGTTCATGCAGAACTAAAAGGCTCTCAACCTACTTTTTTTTGGCAGTTTGTCTTTGTTGTTTTGTACGCCGAATAGAGAAAAAGTCTGCTCTTAAAATCTGAACAAGTGCTTAGAAAAACTACCATAAGTGCATATAATAAAAAATTATCAGAATAATAAAAATGCAAGCTATTATGTTTAAGCTGCTTGAATATCATTCTGAGTATTTAGCAAATTTGGGGCAAGATCATGATGACATTTTTACTGAATTGCTGCCAGCAATAACATTTAAAAATCAAGCACAGAAAAAGCCACGTCATTTTTAAATGTTAATGGTCTGCTTTGCTGACAATTAATAAGCAACTGCAGTATCCAGAGGAAAGGAACAGGTTGACACATTTTACAACGTTACCACCCATCTAAAACAGTTGCATGCCAATCTAAAACAAGATATCTGGCAGGTAACATGAAAATATCGTCTTCATTTCAGGACACACATACACTGAGTTATTACAATAATGTTTACTTTAGAATGCTTAAAGGAAAGGTTCAGGGAGGGTGGGTAAAAGATAAAAATCAATTTCCACTTACCTGGGGCTTCCTCCAGCCCGTGGCAGGCAGGAGGTGCCCTCGCCGCCGCTCCGCAGGCTCCCGGTGGTCTTCGGTGGCCGACCCGACCTGACCTGGCCAGGCCGGCTGCCACGTCGGGGCTCTTCTGCGCTCCAAGGCCCGGAACTTCTGCGTCCCACGCCGGCGCTCTGACGTCATCGGACGTCCTCCGGGCTCTACTGCGCATGCGCAGTAGTTCTGCGCCTGCGCAGTAGAGCCCGGAGGACGTCCGATGACGTCAGAGCGCCGGCGTGGGACGCAGAAGTTCCGGGCCTTGGAGCGCAGAAGAGCCCGACCTGGCAGCCGGCCTGGCCAGGTCGGGTCGGCCACCGGGAGCCTGCGGAGCGGCGGCGAGGGCACCTCCTGCCTGCCACGGGCTGGAGGAAGCCCCAGGTAAGTGGAAATTGATTTTTATTTTTTACCCACCCTCCCTGAACCTTCCCTTTAAAGAGACACTGAAGCAAAAAAATAAATAAATGATATGACTTGTATGTGTAGTACAGCTAAGAAATAAAACATTAGGAGCAGAGAAATAAGTCTAATAATGTTTCCAGTGCAGGAAGAATTAAGAAACTCCTGTTATCTATGCAAAAGAGCCATTGAGCTCTACAACTTTCAAAGTCGCATAGAGCTCTGTCTTCTGTCAGTCACTGTATTTTCTTTTTCTCTGCAGAGGATAGTTCAATAGTTCACTGGCTTGCTCTGTAAAATCATTTAGAATGCTGAGTAGTGTGTAAACTGCAAATATTAGAGACTTATGCAAGGTTATAAAAAACATCTATATAACCAAAAATAAAAATATGAGAATATGTTCTTTGCTACTAATGTTCTAGTTATTATACAAACAAAAGTTTGCTTTCCTAAAACAGAAAGAATTTGCGATAATTCAGGTTGGAGTGAGCTCGAGATGTCTCCCAGGGCATCACTGCTGAATATATGCAAATTAACCATTGTACCCTTAGAAGCTAAACACACCTCCAGAACCGCTGGAATGCAATGATGTGTCAGCTTGTTAATATGTACAGAGCCATAATAATCCAACATGCATACAGACTGTTTCGGATTGTTTGATCCTCATCAGTGCATGGCATGGATTAATTTGGCTCTATGGAGTAGGGCTTGTAAATCCGAGAGGCACAGACTAACCAGCAAGCTCATGGTGACCCAGAACTCATTAGGGTGTGTAAGGGACTACAATGGTCCTAAAAGCCCCCTAGTTATTATACGTACTACACAACCAATTTATTGTATCATCTTTTTTTTTTTTTTTTTCGCTTTAGTGTCTCTTCAAAGAAAGTGCACAAAACCTAAGCAAAAGGCAAAGATGCTAACTATGCAGGTTTACCAATATTTTTGTGGATCCGCTTCAGATCCACTTTAGGCCCCTTTCTCACGGTCAGCATCGGTCTGCTTTGTGGTACACTCCTCTGCTGCTCACCCGTCACAATGGCCATTAGTCTCAATGAGACTATTCACACTATCCGCAGGGTGGAAATTTGTGATAAATAGTCACTAGGCTGTCGCAAACTCCAGCGTGTTGTCGCATGATCTATGGTGATGTGGTAAGTGTGCACAAGTGATTGCGGTAGCGGCATGGCGCTCATGCACCCAGCCTTGGTAAACCAGTGAAGTTCTTCCAGTCTGTCCGGCATGGAGTACATCACTGAGCAGGGGTGGCGCTACTCTGTTGCAGGATAATGTGAAAGGGACAGTGTGATTGTCCTGCCCCAGACTCTTGCAACAACTATTGCAAAAAATAAATAAATAAAATGCATGTATATGCATATGTATAAAATGTACATTTGTTACAGAGTAAGATGCACTATAAATTATTTTTGCAGTAAAAATCTGATCTGATTTTGGGACACCTCCTCATGGAGGATTTTCAGGGTTTCTTTATTTTCAAAAGCACTTTCTGAGTGGCAGTTGCTCTGTCCAACTGCCAAAATACAGTGCAAATCAGACTGGAGGCTGGCATCTTTGTATACATCATTTCCAAAGAGAGCTTTTGTAAAGAATAAAGTAAATACTGAAAATCCCCCATGAGGACATGAACTAGTCTAAAGCCTGTCAGATTTTTACTGCCCACTGTGACTGATGTAAGAGAAAAGTAATTTACAGTGCATTTTACTCTGAAAGAAATGTAGTAAGCAGGTGTCCACACGTATGTCAAATGCTTAGAGTTTTTCATCACAGTGGTTCATAAAGGCTACGAATCTATAAAGGCTAAAAGCAATGGCATGTTTTTTTCTACATTTGAAATATAATAATAGTTTGTAAAGTGTGCTGCAGCTATGGTAATGCAGGACAATGGGCACAAGCAAAGGACTTACACTGCTAGAGGAGAGGTATGTCTAGGCTACAGACCTGAGCGCGTCTGAAATTTAAGACCAGCCCTTGACCTGCACCTGCAGGATGCCACTTGCTTTGCTGCTGGATCTAATACCATGTGTCTGATATTAATTTTTGCTCCAAATGTTGTGCTGCCGCTTATTTTCAGTAGATGTCTTCTATTTCTATGAAAACACAAGTTCCTGTGCTGTGTGTCCTCCTGCCTTCCCCACTGTGCAGCCTCTTCCTCTGCTGTATCCACCTCTTGTGTGCCAGTGTCCTCCTGGTGTCCCCCTCTCTGTATCCGTGCTCTCCTCTATCCCCTAAACTCCTGTGTCTCATGTTACCCTATGTCCTCCGATGTCACCCTGCATCCTCCTTTTAACCCTAGCTCCATGTCGCACTGTCCCCCGCGTCCTTTGATGTCCCTCTAATCCTATTCTTCCCCCCAGCTCCATGCTGCTGTGTTCCCGATCTTCAGCCTATGGGGAAGAAGTACGGCAACCTGTGTTTCTACTGGAGCCAATGATCTCGTAGGCGAGGCCATGGCTCTGTCATTGGGCCAATCACTGCACTCGCTGAGTAGCAGCGAGTGCAGTGATTGGCCCAATGACGGAGCCTTGGTCCTGCCCCTGAGATCATCAGCTCTAGTAGGAGCAGCTAGGGCTTACTTTCAGGGCTTATATTTCGAGCATGCTCAAAATTCCTGCAAGGGTTTTACTTTTAGGGGATGTTTTAATTTTAGGGAAAGAGGGTATGTGCGTCTGACTTGGTGCTTGCACCAGCTTATAGGTCTTCAAAGTGCCTGTGAACTGCAAGGCTATTGACGATAAAGGCAGCGTTTCCCCATTCCAATTGCATTGGAAATGCTATGCCTTCTGCAGTAGTAGAAACGGGCCCTAAGTGAACTAAGATCATACTACTTTGAGAACAAGCCACTCCCCCTTTCCTTGTATTATGCTATTAATGGTTATGTAAAGAGTGTAATGACCTAAGGAAGCCAACCACTTAATAAAGTACTGAGAAGCCTTCAACATCATCCTAGATAGTAACAGTACACTGCTGCTAATGAGCAAGTAAATGGTAATCTTTCGTAGAGGATCAGCATGGATCATGGTTATCTGAGTGTTGGTGCCATGCATACACCAGACTGGGGCTACTGCTGAGCAATCACAGCTTTGGAAGCAATGGTGCAAGTGGCCAGAACAATGCTATATACATGCCTTAAAATAACTAGCCCGAATGGATACAAACAAACGCCATCATTCATTTCCTCTGCCTGACCTGCAGTGTACAACTTACAAGACAGACTACAGTGATGGACGTTTTCCACTGGACAACATTTCTAGCCCCTGAGCAATATACATTAGACTAATGACCACAGCACACGTTAGCACTCACAAAACAGTGCCAGAAAATCACTTTGAAGATGTGAGGAACACATGCCAATTAGCATGATAATTCCCAAAAATGCAAACACAGCCACCGCTCTTTAAACAGACAGACTGCTTTTTGAAATGTAAATGGCTTGGTAGATTTGGGTAATAAACTTTGGTAATAAAGGTACTCAGACAAAAATCGAACACATGACCTACATATTTGTCCATTCAAATTCAAGGGAAAGAACAGTGTGAAGAGAGGCCATCTATTAATTCTACATGACGAGCTCCCAAAATGTTTCATCTTTAAAGATATGCATGCTGATTGACTGATTAACCACCTCATGCCTGGCAGGATTATTCACTTCAACAAAAGCATCCCGCAACAGAAATGTGACTGTTTAAGGGACCACTTTCTGATTTATTAGAACAGAACCTAATATTACCATATATTTTCTCCCAATTACATTCTTGTATTCTAAAAATGAAGACATTTGTAAGAATTCAGCTTAGTGAGCGCAAAAAGTACCACCCCATAATGCATCACTCCAAGCCAGGAAAGGGATAATCAAATTCTTATTTAAGACCCCTGAACAGCCTAGGCATGGATCTATCTAGAACTGCTAGCTCATGGCAAACCTGAGTCAGCTTAATCTTACAGAGCAGCATATAGTTTTTTTTTTTTTTTTTAACGTTAGTTTTTGCAAAGTAAAAAAAAAAATGCTTAGTGCATTAATTCATAGATTCTTATAGACGTAACATATCTTAATAGTAGAATTATTCATGTAGATCAGGGTGAGGAAATATTTTACAATTGGCAAATATTGCCTAAATAATGTATATTGTACAAAAGAAGCCATTTTATTCAAGAAGCTATATTTAGTAAAGTTCCTATTTACATCCTTTTCAGCAATATCTAGCCGCCTGCTCAGTTCCCAATCTCAGCGAGGCATGGCTTAAAGAGAAACTCCAACCAAGAATTGAACTTTATCCCAATCAGTAGCTGATACCCCCTTTTACATGAGAAATCTATTCCTTTTCACAAACAGACCATCAGGTTCAGTATGACTGATATTGTGGTAAAACCCCTCCCACAAGAAACTGAGGACCGTGGTACTCCTGGCAGTTTCCTGTCTGTGAACCTTGTTGCAGTGTGGGAAATAGCTGTTTACAGCGGTTTCCAAATGCCAAAAAAGCAAGCAGCAGCTACATTAGTAGTTATAGACTGCCCAATGCAGCAACAGCACTGCCACTCCCCTCACCTACAGGGGGAACCACATATTCTACTGTTCTGAATAGTTTACTGTACAAATCAATCAAACATTGTCAGTCAATATCAGAAGAAAGCAGAAAAGAGTGGACAGCTTTGATCAAAATTACCGAATCTGTGTGTTATCAATGAAAATTATCAATCAGTCTAAGGCTACCACTAAGAAATGGAATAGTTTGCTGCCACACACATAAATCTGGTAAATTATTGAGAAATGCCACAAGGCATAAAACAGTCTTTCTCAAATGTAATGTTTATTCAGCATTCATATTTTAATAATACTACAATGTCACACTGATCTCTACATAAAAGAAAAAAATAAGACTAAAGCCACTTATTCAGTGACTGAAAGCATTTTGGTAATTTTGTAAAGGATTTAAAACATACGGTGCTTACACTGTTCAAAAATTAGAGGTTGTTCAACAAAAAAAGAAATAAAAATGACTACATTAAAATGCTTAAAATTCATTACAGCTATTGCATTAATGAATTACAGCTAAAGTTATTAAAATCAGAAAAATATATGAGCCTGTTCTTATTTGTCTAATTCTCAAAGTAACATACCGGTCATGGAACCTAAAGCAATAGTCAATATCTGTGCTATTCTTTGGTTCAGTATTTACACATAACTTCATAGTTTATTGCCAGTGTCATCTAAACAGAAAAATAGCATTAGGCAATACTAAAAAGCCAATGGTTAAATAAAAAGTAATTTTTTTTTCCAGCAGATTTGAAAACAAACAAAAAAAATAAAATAAAATAAAAACAAAATTATAAAAAAAAGAGAGAAAGAAAATAAGAGTGATCTTTGTAAAGTTCCGGAATTATTTTCTTTTAAGTAACCAAAAGACTCCTAGCCTGGGGTTGAAAAGCATGGGTGTGGAAGGTGGCTTTTGTTTGGAAAAATTAGCAATGCTATGAGTCATTGTGCATTAGTGCTGGAATAGTTTTGCATCTTGTATGAATCCAGACACCATATGCCATGCGAGGCTCTATTACTTTATGCGCTGCCGTTGTAGACAGGGCAGACACGTGGGTATCCCCAATGGAAAGCCTGTC
Organism: Hyperolius riggenbachi; assembly: GCF_040937935.1. Lineage (NCBI taxonomy): Eukaryota > Metazoa > Chordata > Amphibia > Anura > Hyperoliidae > Hyperolius > Hyperolius riggenbachi. The sequence goes on along the minus strand of NC_090649.1, from coordinate 423,161,923 downwards.
TCCTCTCAGTGGTGAGTGGAGGAACCCAGTGATCTGAACACATCAGACATTGTAGCTAGCAGCAGGAACAGCTGGTAAGCTAGCAAGAAGCAATGGCAATACAGAACTAGAATGTTAATGAGATCCAGTCAACTGACAACACAGCCAGGGGGAAAAAGGGGAAAATTATCTTAGCTTTCCTCAAATTTTACCAGCTACAACATAAGTTAACAATACAGAGGCAACAAAAGCATAAGCGTAAAAACAGAACAAAAGTTCAATTTTTTGGCAAAAGCAAATAAAAAAATGATGTTGAAGAGCTTCTTGGGCGTGAACATTTGGCATTATTATCTCTCGCATTTGTTACATTGAATAACATGTTACTTTCACTGACTCCACGGCAAACTTAAAGAAATTTACAAAAATATCCAGTGAATTCAAAAAGTTGAAAGATGGGTGTTTTGCTTGTGTTCTGCTTGCCTGGGCAATGAAAAAAAAATGACATATAAAGGAAATGCTAATGAACCAGTCCTGCTTAATATTCCTAAACGCCGTGGCTCCTCAAAAGCCCAGTGATACGTGTATTACGGCCCACTGAGTGGCGGATGGTTACTGCGTTAATCCGGCATATTTAAGTGGAAGGAAAATGAAGCTGATGAAGTGTTTGAGATGCAGACTGCTCAATTAACCCCTTAAGTGCTAAGGTGGCCTGCAAATACTGCATACAAACAATCCAAAATGAGAGACGGGGAGCCGCAAAGCAACACGCTGTGGGTCACATTTCCATCAAATGGCGAGATCCCGCGCTGCATATGTGATTATCGCTGTTGAATGTGGAAGCTGCTTAATACAGAGGAGCATGGGGGGGAAATAAATAAATAAATAAATAGGCACGTAAAAAAGCTCAGCGGGGGACCATTTCATTGGGTTGTAGGCTGTAATTAAAGTGCATAAAATAAGTTAAAGTAATTGCTGCAAAATATTTAAATAAGAGCTTGAAATCCCCCCAATATCCAGACGCAGCAGCTTCCACACACTAATGTTATCTTATCAACACATAAAATACACTACTAACCATATGCCTTCATCCAGTGCTGACGCACAATATAAAGAACACTTCACAACACCAAATGGCCTTTAGTGGAGCTCAACATCTCTTGAATCGATCTTATTTTCGGAGCCTGGTGCCTGGCTCTTCTACTGACCACATATGCTATTGCTCTGTTATTGCCTGATGAAGCGGGATCAAACCTGCAAAACGCGTTGCACTGCCCCCTGGAGTAGGTAAATAATTTGATAAGCATTGGCAATTTTTGTGTCTGTTTGGAGGAGGTGAGTCCACCAATGCCTCCTCATGTTTTAAGATACTTTTATCCTTTTGGCCCCTCTGTATCCATACTACACTATACCAAGTCCACCCTTGGTGTAGGGGTGTTACCCCCCCTTTTCCCCCTCATCTACGGAGAGCCACTTCTTAATCCTGAGTGGGGTCAGGTGTAATCTCCCCATCTCTTGCATGCAAGCTGTTAATGGAAACCAACATCCTCCTCTAGTGGTAGACAGGTCATGTGTATGCTCGGTGTGTATTCGACCCCACAAGTGGGGCTTGCACTCTTTTGCAGGTAGGCACTAGTCTGGTTTTAAGTAGCGCTGCTCATTTCCTTGCTATGTACTAATGTAATTCGTTTTTGGTCAGCTGCTCCCACTTAACAGCCATGCTTTTGGTGTATATGCAGAGCTTCTGTTTGGGTTCAAGGTGCGTTTGTAGTTCCTGGGGGGGCTCAGCGCACCTCTGATTGGAGGCCATTCGGAGGCGGCCTGGTGTTGCGCTGATCCACCTTTTGCGTAATCTCCCCACCTGCCTATACAGTGGTTGCCTTGGAGGTAACCCTGCTTTGTGAGTATAGCTTATTACTCTATCATACGTCATTTCAACTACCAGTACATACTACACTATATTTAGCTCTTGATGTTACTACTCTGTGTTCAAAAATAAGCTTTTATTTAACCCGTTAGCATCTTCAAATGAAAAATTTTGTTTGAAGATGTGCATTAATTTTAACCTCAGCTGGCAGAACTCATTGAGGTCATGCCTAGCAGCGCAGGAAGCGTTTTTATAATTACCTATTCCGCTGGACCAGCTTCCTCTCTTCATCCACCCGCGGGGCTACATTCCCGACATAGTCTTCTGATTCTTACATGTGATCGGGGCTCAGAGGATAGCATCAGTGGTGCAGCGCCACCCGGTGGTGGAAGAGGGGTGATGGAAGAATCTCTTCAATCACCCCTCTTTCACCACTGACACTATCCTCTGATCCCCGATCACATGCAATAATATGAGACCGGAAGTCAGAAGAGGACTGTAACGTCTTGGGTGAAGTGAAAAATCCAGTCCAGCATCCGAAACAGGTATCTATAAAAGTTCCCTGCCCTCTGCACACCCTGGCAGGCTGGGGAAGGCACACTACCCCAGCAGCAGGAAAAATTCAGCCCTGCGAGTTTGCTAAAAAGTTAATGGAATTGCTCAGAAGAAACCCCATTCCCAACATACATACATACTGACCCTGCTAGGCATTGAACCTGGGATTACCGCTGCATGGTTAAAAATGGGAGCGATGAAATTCTATATCTATTTATTTGATCTGCTGTAGCACATTGCTAATATTTCTTTTCAGGAAAGAAGCAGATACATCAGTATTAGTGATGGTCATGTCTAGGAAAACTCATGAAGAAGCATGTGATCAGTTTGGTCAGGTGATAGATACTATATGTACATTTCTAATTTGCAAGTTATGATCATGTGCTAAATTAGGATGTGATCACAGCATATAAGAGCTGCTATCAGCTAATCAAACAAATCACAAGCTTCTCCATGAGTTCTCCTAGACATCACTAATCAGCATTTTCTGCCTGGTTCAGCCAACCATGCTACATGCAGAGTACATAACACAGCCCTTGCAGACTACTTTGTCTGGGATAAGATTGATAATTAGACAATACCTCACAGAGGAGTATGGAGCAATCTTAGAATAGTTTGCATATGTGTATAAGCACCTTTCATGCCACTGTACACAGAGGGAGATGGTAGAAGACAACTATTTTGTGATGTGCCTGATGCAAGTATAGCACAAACAAGATAATCGCTTATCCTTTTCTATTAATAAGAAGGAATTTAAGTATCTGCTCATACTTGTGTTCTCAAAAAGTTCAAAGCATCATAACAAATAAAAACAGTGCCTAACTGGTTAGCACTATTAGTGAGATATTCGTGAGATAAGTAAAAAGAAGCACCCAAGGTAAAGAAAATAAAAAACAAAAACACTTCAAATATCAATAAGTAAGACTATCCTACCTTGAGGAAGTCACGTTCATGACAACGGTATTTTCAGTTAAAAACATTTTATTATGCACATCAGACGAGTTTCGAGGCCACAAAAGCCGCTTCATCGGGTCAAGTTTAAGTGCCAAGAAAGGAACCTATACGGGAATAGCCCTGAGCGCCTGTTCAAAGCATCATAACAAGAGCTTCTGTCAACTGTAAAAATAGTGCCCAGCTGGTTAGCACTATTGCCTTGCAATGCTAAAAGTCCCATCTCAGGTCCTGGATCCCAGCCTGATCAGCATGGAGTTTGCATTGTTTCCTTCAGGCACTTCTATTTTTTCTCACTAAATATTGGCCATAGAATGCTCTGAGGAACAGCGATGAGAACTAATTGACCTACTCTGTGAAGCATTATGGCTGTGTGTGCCAGTGCCTTATAGACGTTCACAAATAAAAATAAAACAACTCCGTCCAGGTAAACATCAGATCAGTTTTTGGCCACTGCACTGCTCAGTCTAGCTAAGCTATCTCGAGACTTTACAGTGAAGTCTCATCCATGGGAGCAAGACATTTATGTTTGCATATATGAAATGTGCATAGCTCTGATTTGCAAAGGAATAGGCATATTTCATACAACCATGGAGAGTTAGGCAGAAACTTTCCTGGCTTCATGTACTGCTGCACTGAAAGCAGAAGAAGCATCCTTTTAAGCAGAGTCCTCATCACTTGACTGTCTAAGCTGTCACTTTCTGTCACTCAAACTATTGGAAAGGTAAGAACATAGCAGCCCTGTCAGTTAAGTCTGCTCCCATTGCTTCCCCACGAATCTTACTTTGAGTAAATGTGCAGGAACCATCTTTGAAGAGGAGTTGTAGGGTATTTGCATTGCGGTCACTGGAGAGGACATACGCAGATTACTGAAGAAGTTTTTTGGGACTAGTGAGAGAGGTGAATATTAGCTCTGCAAGTCATTTTTTATATAATATACAGTAAATTAGTCCCATTTTAAGGCGGACTTAAACTCTTGCACTGAATACAATGAAAGCACATATAAATGTTCAAGGGAAACTGAAATGAAAATAAACTTATGATATAATAAATTGCATGTGTAGTACAGCTAAGACATATAACATTAGTAGCAAAGATATATCTCATTGTTTCCAGTGCAGGAAGAGTTAAGAAACTCAGTTATTATCTATGCAAATAGTGCTTCTCTGAGCTCTCCGACCCAACGCAGATCGGAGACAGTCCTATTTTCTGAAGCACTTATACAAAGAAACAGTGAAAGACCACTTCATATTAGCTTTTACTGCAAGTTCTAAGGGTTATTAGCTCTGCTCTGTTTCATAGTTTGAAATAGACTGTAGTTTGTAAACTACAAATATTAGAGAATGATGTAATGTTAAAAAAGCTATATAACTGAAAAATAAAAATATGGGACTCTTTTCTTTGCTACTAATGTCCTATTAATTATCTGTACTACACATACAATTCATTATATCCTACCTTTTTTTTTGTTCAGTGTCATTTTAAGAAATGCACTGTGAGTGTGTTTAGAGCAGAGGTGTCCAATGCGTCGATCCCGATCTACCAGTAGATCACGAAGCACTGCTGGGTAGATCGCGGTCAGACGCTCAAAGCGGAGACTGACACTGCTCTCGCACTGTGACTGGCTGGTGCTGCACTCTCAGCATGTGGCGAAAGCCAATCACAGCGCAAGAGCACAGTCTCCGTGGCCACTCCCGGCAGTTCATAGCAGCAAATGAGAGCTGCTAGTGTGTCTGTGGCCCCTCCCCTCCAGTAGTTGGCTTAGGAATTGAAGGATTCCTCCCCTGGCTGCTATTTCCTGGACCTGAGCAAATTATTTTTTTCCTGTGCCCCGCTCCAGTAATGACAATACACACGGTGGGGGTCAGCATTACCAAAGGGTGCTTCCTGCATGCTTTATGTGTGAGGGGGAGGGAGAAGAGAGGAATCATTATCCTCTGGAGTGGGTGGAGCGTCAGCTCTTCTGCCCACACTTCTCCTGGGACTATATAAGATGGCAGAGTGGAGCTGGTGACTGAAGCATCACAGTATTTATAATAATCAGTAATGTAGCAACAGGGAGTTGATAGTGAGTATAGTATGATATCAAGTAGTGTAAGTGGCTGTCACACTTTTTCAGGGTGGAGGGGGGTTTCTGCCTAACTATGTGGGCTTTTTTGTTTTGGGGGGGGGGGGGGGTAGATCACCTTGAATCGGAAGCTTGTGAAGTAGCTCGCAAACCAAAAAAGTGTGGGCACCCCTGGTTTAGAGTAAGCAGCCCGTCTAATTAGCCAGCATCAGCAAGTGTGAGTCAGGGCTGGGAGGTGTGTCTGAGCTGTGCCCTGGTGCAGAGGATCTGTGATAGCGTGTAAACACTGAAGGTCAGCCCTTTCTGTGCTGCCAGGAATGTCCCGGAAATGAACACTGCAGGTTTTTTTAGGGTTTCTATAAGTTGTAACAAATAATATTTTTTTCTTTAAAGGTTATTATGCTGTGACTTATCTTTAAGCGCAAAGAGGAAGTTCTGAGTTTAGGTCCAATTTAAGAAGACAAGACAAATAACATTTATATCGCGCTTTTCTCCTGGCGGACTCATAGCGCCAGAGCAGCAGCCACTAGGGCGCGCTCTATAGACAGTAGCAGTGTTAGGGAGACTTGCCTAAGGTCTCCTACTGAATAGGTGCTGGCTTACTGAACAGGCAGAGCAGAGATTCGAACCCAGGTCTCCTGTGTCAGAGGCAGAGCCCTTAACCATTACTCCATCCAGTCACCACCGTTGCCTCCATAGAGGACTGTTTTACACATGAGTCCATATGCAATTCATTTTTTTCTCCTGAGTTATCTCCTAGGAGATAATTTTCATCTTCTCTGTAAACTACATTTTCAGCATTTTACAACTGAAAAAGCACCCAAAATTGGTGAAACAGTACTAGCAAATTGCATTTTCTTGCTTGCTGGTGACTTACAATGTATTTTATGACAAGTTGTAAAAATATCACTTAGGAGAAAACTCAGGAGAAAAAGTGAATTGCATATAGGCCATTGTGCTCAAAGATTCCAAATCGAGAGCGATCAAAGGACACAATGATGTGACACACTCACGACTACAATCCCTAAAACTAAGTATACACAACTAATTCCTATAAAACATTAGAAAGAAGATGTGTACATTTTACCAGACTAAACAAACTAAACAAAAGGTATAAGAAATGGAGTCTGCCATAGTTCACGGAGGTTCATGAAGTAGGCTACACGTAAGAATACTTTTTTCCACCATCTCAAGTAATGCTACCTAAAAGCTCTGCCTTGCATGAATTGTAACAGGCTAGGACAGATTAGAGCTATCGATTGATGCCTGGAGAAGGTTCTCACTGTGAGAACGGAAGGTAAGCAGTGGAGACAGACAGCTAAACTATCGATCTGCAGCAGCAGGGAAACTGCACTTCAAAATGAAGGTCAGGGCTTCTTTATCCCACCTATTACAGCTACTGCAGTGTTCATCAGGACACAGCCAAGATTGGTGTTGCTTGGGCAAGTGCTTATTCCTCAAAACTCCAGCTCGTCTTCACATAACTGGTTACAATAACTGACAGGAGCGGCTTGAGATGGCAAGTTAAATCTTGTGTTTCCGATACAGCATTGTAACAAAGACCGACCGCAGACAAGCCTGTCAATCACAGATGATGGTCTCAGAAAAGAGAGCTGTCAGGTGCCATAGAGAATAAATTGCCACAGCTATGTCAGGCGCTCTTCAAGAGTTCCATAATAATCTCCAAATGAATCCACATACAGGAGCTGGCTGGACGCACCTCAGCCACTGCCAGGAGAGAGCAGGAACAAGGGGTGGAAATCATACAAATAAAATGTGCCTATTACTCCAGAGGACAATGCTGTCAATTCCATTTAAAATAAACTGGTAACAAGGTTTTCCTGACACACCATACTGCTTGCACACGTTTGTAAAAGTATGTCCAATTTACCTCATGGCCAGAGTTCTATGAAATGAACACTAAAAAGAGCAGCTGATGGAGTTAAGACTTTCCTAAATGTAGTTTTAAGTAAAACTTTCAGATTTCATATTGTTTAATATTACAGTTTCACCAGAAATCATAGACGAGCGGTTCCCTACTTACAAAAAGGTCCCATTCTGGGAGATTGTAAGTTGAATTTGTTTGTACGTTGAGTCCTGTGTTAAACATGGTGAAACGTGGATACATTATTTTTGGATTTGGGCACATAGTATAAACAATGTGTTTTGGTTGTTTTCTGCACCAGTACTAATAAATTAAGTATTAATTAGCTTTGCTGAATTATCGCAAATACCTTCTGTTTTAAGTAGGCAAACTACACCGATCATTGCTTTTTAGTAGGAGGCCTTTTCGCTCTCTTTTGGTTCCCTATACTTTCCTAGTGGTTTTGGGTCACCCCGAGCTGCTTGGGTATTCTGCTTAATTGTAACAACATGCAGGTAGTGTACCAGAGCTGAAAATAGTAAAAAGATTTATTCATACCTGGGGGCTTCCTCCATGCCCATCCGCTCATATCGCTCCCACGCCACCGTCCTCCGCTGCAGGCAGCTTTGGGAACTGGATCCGGTCACTTACGTCAGTCGGCTCCAGTCTATGCAGGAGAAGTGCGCTGTTTGCGTATCACTTCAGCAGCCGCTGGAGAGATACGTAGAGGGCGCACTTCTCTTGCATAGACTGGAGCCGACTGATGTAAGTGACAGGAACCGGTACCGGAGCTGCAGACAGCGGAGGACGGCGGCGTGGGCGCGACAGAGCGGATGGAGCTGGAGGAAGCCCCGGGGTATGTATGAATGTTTTTACTATTTTCAGAGCCAAGTTCCATTTTAATGTGTAATTTAAAGGACTTCCGAGGCAAAAATGAAAAAAAAGTTAGATACCTGCATCACATATGAAGGCATGGAGGACGCTGTCCGCGCCGCTCAATAGCCCCCAGGGCCGGCTCTCGACCCCACGGCCCGGGTCGGGCTCTCCTGCCTCCACAAACATGGCCGCATGAGCTGGCCGCGGCTGGGCAGTCCGCATAGCCGCGAGTGCGGCTGCGCAGCTCTAGGGCCAACCCCCAATCCACGCTACAGGAAACAGCTCATACGGCCATGTTTGTGGAGGCAGGAGAGCCCGACTTGGGCCGTGGGGTCAGGAGCCGGCCCGGGGGGCTATTGAGCGGTGGGGACCCGGCAGAATGGTACGGACGGCGTCCTCCGTGCCTTCATATGCGATGCAGGTATTTAACTTTTTTTTCGTTTTGGCCTCGGAAGTCCTTTAAAGCAAAGCTCATTAACCAGTGATGAGTCATTAGTTTCATAAAACGTATAGGGATGAGAATTAGAGGCACAAGTGTGAGGAACAGAACTCAAGCCACTGAAATCAACATTTTTTTTAAATTACAGAACCTGCCAGTGGTTGTAATTTTGGGTACACCATGGGGAGGATTTTATTCAAACACTTATAAATGTGACTTTACATATTCAAATCCTTTCCCAAGAGGCATATTGGCCCATTGAATTGAGGGTCTGATGGCATTATTTATGGTCCTTATTAGCATCTGTTAGCCTCCCAGGGTGCACTGTACAGCTATAAATAGAAGGTGTTTTCTGTATTGATCACAAACAAGTCATTGTCCGAGCCATGGTCAGAACAGGAGACCTAAATTGGTTGCATTACTGTCAAGTCCTCCTTTAGTGATGTAGAACAATTAGAGGTTTGTAGCTGGCTATAATAAAAGTCAAAGCAGCTACAAGCAGCCACTAGATCGTTTGTGTCTGCTAAAGCGCTTGTGGCCACTAGAGCTTTTGTGGCTGCTAGAGCATTTGTGGCCACTAGAGTGTTTGTGGTCACTAGAGCGTTTGTTGCCTAGAGCAACTGTACTGAATAATGGCAGCCAGAAATTTGTAGCTGCTACAAGTCTCTCTGTGTGCCGTAGTCCACATCCCCAGTTTTCAGACCAGCAGCCTGCTGTCTAAGCATCAGTCGCAGATTGGATGTTAATTAATGCTACAAATTAGCATTTTTCTGCAAATAAGCACAAACATTTTCACACATATTTATCTGGTGTCACTGATAAATATTAAACATTCTAAATGACAAGCTTGAGGAGAGACCGGGGTTCCACAAAGAGCCGTGGATTACACTGCAGCAGATGGATTGAATTAGCAGACAAAAGAGTGCGTTGGTTTCAACTCTTTTTGTCACCTATATAATGCTAAACATTTATAATGCATGATGTGTTCAGCGCTATGGCAAGACTGTTTAACTGAACATGGAAAAGGGAAATAAATATTAACCTCTTATACCTCAGTAACATCACTCATATAACGCTAACTGCCAGAATCACAAGAACAGTTAGAAAACTGGAACTATGCATAATCCCGTGATTATTTTCTTTAATACAGTGGATACCCTCAGCATTCTATCTTGCAACTTCAAAAAACAAACCTTCAAAACGAAAAACCGATAGGGGATTAAGCCCCATTGCTACAATCACCAATTGTATTAAAGGGATACTATCAATTAACGTGTTTTTAACCTGAGTAGAGAGAGTTCCTGAAGTGCTGGTAAATAATGATGTATACATTTCATTCTCTTATCTCTTGCTTACTGTAACAAAATACTTTCGCTCTGAACTGACAGCACTGTCTGCTCATTTCTGATGAGAGAGTTAATGAGGGGAGTTTCCCTCCCAGTGTAGTTAAGTCTGTAACTGTGTGTCAGAGAGCTCTCAGAAGAAGCTGCATGTTTCTGAGCTGTCTGCAAGAGAGCAGAGGAAATGTAACTTGTTTTAAATGTGTAATTATCTGGGACAGCACAGCTTTTCCATATTTTTTGGGGCTTTCAGTGAAAAATACTCTGTAGTCTGATATGCAGAAAACAGCACTGGCTGTGCATTGAAGCAGACAGCCCTTTGCAAATGATTTGTCCCAATAGAGCTAAATCCTACACACAATGTATTAAAGCTTGTGCCTCTGATATTAACATAAAAAGTAGGAAAATGTTTACACAGCTACTTAGACATTATTTTTACATTGTCATTTTATAACACTTGGGTATTGATAGTGTTCCTTTAATCATGAATACAATATTTCTATTTAGGATGCCTGTGAAATGCAACAGATGCACTACAGATGAATATGTTTTGGTTTAAAGTGGTATTCCAGAAAGTGTAAATATATGTGGAGCAAAACTGCAGATACAAAAGTATAAAACTGGCATGATTGAAATGAATAAACAAACCCTAAAAACAGCTGCCAAAAAACTGCAGCTTACGTTCTTACAAAATGCCATAAGAGAAAATGCAGTATAAGCTTTTATAAATGGTATTTTATATGGTTGTATGTACGGTCGTGAGTAGTTCTAGGGATAAACTGAGGCTAAAGACCACTTCTCAAAAGGACCAAGAAATTAGAGCAGGTGGACAGTTAAAGTAAACTACCCATCCAGAAACTTCTAGAAGAGCCTACTTAATCGAGAAAATCCATCTAAATGGTTGCACTGTTCAGTGTACTGCAGTATTGCTCATGCTTGATACAATAACTGGGATTATCTATTCATCAATTTAATCCTGAATGTGATGAGGCCATCTTTACTGATTACTTCCCAGTGTACCCCCTATTATATCCCAATGACAGAAGTTGCTGGATAGGTATTACCTTTACCTAGCCACCTGCCCTAACTTACTGGTCCTTTGATGAAGTAGACCTTGGCCACAAAATGTTTCAGTTTAAAGAGAACATGAGGTGGGTTTGAAAAATCCTATTAGGACACAGGGGCAAGTGCTGTATACAATGAGCAGCCTCTGTGTCCATACAGACTTTCTCCAGGCTCCCCCCGGGCTCTGCTGTCCCCCACGAAAAAACCCGACAGGCTAGCGACATGCAGATTATCGCTAGCCGGCTGTTTACCTAAGGCTGTCAGTCACCGCCGCTCCCCCGCCTCCTCTATAGCGCAGCTCCCCGCCTGTGTCTCTTCCCTACCCACCTCCATAAGCCGATTAGAGGAAGCTGATTGGAAGATTAGCATGCAGCTAATCTTGTCAGATATGACAATAATGTCAGAAACATCCGATTTGCATATGCTTGTTCAGGATCTATGGCCAAAAGTATTAGAGACAGAGGATCAGCAGGGCTGCCAAGCAACTGGTATTTCTTAAAAGGAAATAAATATGGCAGCCTCCATATTCTTCTGAGTTCAGTTCTCCTTTAAGGCTTTCCTTAGCAAAAAAAAAAAAAAAATCATCAGATCAGACATACACTAGTCAGTCACTTTAAAAACCACTGACAGATAAAATGGACAACATTGACCCTCTTGTTACAATAGAACCTGTCTACAGGATTGTTGTTTTTATTATTTTGAATATATACAATGCTGTACAATAGACTCGTTTATTGTTTTTGAGAATCTTGTAACTTAAACTGTGGTCATTAAACCCGAACACAGTGATTCCAGCGCATCTACTTAGAATAAGTTTTAACTTGGAGCAACTGAAATGTATTTGAATGATAAAGTGTGAAAATATCTGAAAATATCTCTTGTGAGAAGACTCAGGAGAAAAGTGAATCTGGGCCTAAGCTGTATACACTGTGTATTGCAGCTATATGATGCTGGGTTCAGATACTAGAACAGCCATCATGTGCATGAAATGGATATAGTCTAAGGGTGGGGCCCATAGGAGTGCTTTTACCCGTGCTTTGGAATCACCAGCTAAGCTCGGCTGATTAAAATGTATGGAGGTGAACCCAAAGGAGCAAGTGCGATTACTCCATATGGTAATTACGGGTTCTGACATTTTTGGAGCATTTAGGCCCCAATACAAAGTATAGGGTTGATGCAAATTTGCTTTGTTTCCAATTGCTGTACAAAAGCTATTTTGCAGCGACTTCACTATCTGAACCACAAAACAAAAAAAGGCAAATCACAACCCCCGAATTTACTATAAAAATACACCCAAAATGCTGGAAAATGTTGCAAAGCATAAGCGCTGCTTACAGTGGACTTTAACCTATGAACCCACAGCCAGGTGGTTCGGGGATCTCTGGCGACAAACTATCCTTCCTTGATCCATCTGGCCGAATCTGCAAGTCTCATTGTGTAAATGTTTGTTTACACGATCACTGCGAAAGTCAATGGGGAGCAGAACGATCCTCCGTGGTATGATCCAACATGGCAGTTGTTTAAAACCGAATGACCACCACGGGTGGCCTGTGTCATAAGACATCATTTAATACATTTTCACTAAACAATGTTACGCAATATAGCGAATAATATGGTTTGTTGTGAAAAAATTGCGTCATTGGTATGGACCTTTACTCTGTTTGCAAACCGTTCTGCAGGGTGCTCTGAGCTTCTCCCACAAGGCATATTGGTAGGAAGTAGTTTATCCAAATGTCGCTGGTCTTGTGACAGAGCATGCTGTGCTAGGGATGTCACATTGTAAACAGCTTTGGAGAGAGAGAGCCTGACGTACATGGCTCAATGTTCTCTGTAAGGTGATGCAGAGATAAAAATATCAATGCTACACTAATTAGTTAAAAAAATACAAATGAAAGTGAACCAATGTCACACTACACATAAATCAACAAGGATAAAGTCAGGCATGGCAGTGATGTAAGAGGTTTGCTGACTGGATGAGGTTTTGTATCATAGCTGTGCCTTGGTGCTTATTTTATGTCTTAATGAACCTCTTTTTCTCACTCAGGAAATGGAAAACAAAAAAAGTCTCTTTTCTGTCCAACCTAGATAATGACGCCAGGTAAATAAAAATGTTCTCTCTCCCCAGCTCTGCTGCGTGTGGGCAAAAGCAAAAGCAGTGGAAGTAGGATCCTAATGAGATCAATATTTTCCACCGAAAGTCATTGGAACTTTTCTTTAGTAAATAGCAATGTGATTTAGTCACTCTACAAAAAGGGTATACATATTGGCACCACCAGCAAACACTCTTAAACACATTATTCCCGATAATTACACAACTTTATTAAAAGTCTATTAGCCCAACCTCTAACAAATCTGAAAGACATGCATGATAAATATCATGAGGCGCCCCTTACACAGGCTGAGATATCCTTTGGCACTGTATTTGGCCTGAGGAAGTGGGCAAGGACCCACAAAACGCATTTCCTAGTGCAGTGATCTGCAAACTTGGCTCTCCAGCTGTTAAGGAACTACAAGTCCCACAATGCATTGCAGGAGTCTGACAGCCACAGTCCTGATTCATAAAGGCAAATGTATTGTGGGACTTGTAGTTCCTTAACAGCTGGAGAGCCAAGTTTGCAGATCACTGGCCTAGTGCTTAATAAAATTGAATTTGTCGTCATTTGAGGTAAGCCACCTCAACCTTTTCCTTTTTTAGCTGTTTTTAACACAGTTTTATCACCATTTGGGAGCGCCTCTTTCCCCCTTGTGTTACCCAACTTCCTTTGGGAGGGGTGTTCTATTTTGGTTAAGTGTTCTCCTACTCATACAACCAACTTGGAATCCTTTGCTAAGAGTGTGACCACATCCAGTACTTTTGGACACCCAAGTGGAGTCGGGGTTGTTTATCTCCACCTGCCTTCAGTGGTTGGCCCACCTTCATTTGCGAGTACCACTCTCTACCTAAATCAGCCGACTCTTTGTTGTGATTTACTACACCATTGGGATCTCTGTATTTTCTCTCAGGGTGTCCCCTCTGATCACCCTATGCAGCATGATACATATGCTTAATATATTTTGAGAATAGTAACAGCAAACACATAGCCCCGTGGCTGCTGCTGGGCTTTCATCTCCAGCCTGGACGGTCCAGAAAGAGCTTATATTCTCTGGAATCCTGTCAATCTGAGCCCTGCCTTCTCCACATAGGTTTCTATGGAAGGGAGGACAGGTTGCTTAGAGGTTTGGGCCATAGCCATAATTTCATGTGTTCTTTACAGCGCACCTATTTCATACCTGCCATTATACTGTTCCCTAAAAAAGGATTAAAGCGGTATTAAACGCTGACATAATATTAAATAAAAATGTGTTTTCCTACTTTTTAAAACGTTCCCAAAGTATCGTTTATTTGCTCTGAAAGCTGCCATTGCATTTTATTCATAACTGGTGTATTTATATTGTAATGTACCCAGTAATGATTTCTTAGCTGCTGTCTGTGCTCTGGAGAAGACAGTATCAGCCTGGAATCTCAAACTGCAAAGCAATTATGAAGACCAGGGAGTCAACCAATACACACCCGGATCCTCCAAGGGAGCTAAAAATCCACAGCGAAATTACTAGAATGACTGGGTCTCCACCTGGATTTAGTGCAAATGTAGAACAATTTTTAAAATACCATAGTAGCAAAAACACAACATTTCGGCCCAGAGGCCTTTCTCAAGTGTGTTCTGGACACATAAAAGGAGTTTCTGCACTGCCAGGGAATGTTTCATTCTTTACTTGCTACAATTAAAGAGACTCTGAAGTCTACTAAAAACAAGGTTTTTACTTAATGCTGCATTGCATTCCTCCAGCTGACAAAGCCATAATTCACCCCTAATTACCCCCGCAAAATCCACAACTTTCTTGGTCGTGGATTTTGCTGCTGGAGGAGGCAGAGCTTTCAGCTGCAGCTCTGCCTCCATGCGTGTCTATCAGCGCATATCTCCGCCTCTCCCCCACCCCTCAGTGAAGGAAGACTGAGAGGGGCGGGGGAGAGGCGGCGATCCACGCTGATAGACGCATGTAGAGGCAGAGCTGCAGCTGAAAGCTCTGCCTCTATGTGAAGGAGCCTGCGATGTCCCCCAGGTAATTTGGGGAGATTTACGGCATTGTCAGTGGCGGGGATGTGGCGTTTTAGGAGGGACAATTAGGTTACAGAGGTTTTTAAAGTAAAAACCTCATTTTTAGGAGACTTCAGAGTCTCTTTAAGTGAACACAAGATAATGTTATCACCAGTTTGGATGCGGTTCTCACTGCAGGGAGATTTCTATTGGAAAAGTAAGTCCTTTGTTTAAAGCCCCATACACATGCTCAACAGTGGTCTTTTATGCAGCACAATTGTTGAACAACTTTTGTTTTGAAACAAGTTGAAACAGCTAAAGAAAGTTTTTTGCTATTGTTCAAAAAGCTGATAAGACTGATAAGAAGTCAATCCAACAGTTGGATTGACTTCTTATCAGCTTTTTGAACAATAGCAAAATACTTTTTTTTAGTTGTTTCACAACAAAAGTTGTTCAACAATTGTGCTGCATAAAAGACCACTATTGAGCGTGTGCATGGGGCTTAACTGTTTGAATGCTGGTATGTTAAAAAAAATGTGGCAGTATATTATATGCTATAAATAATCTTTTAGAGCAAAGAAGAAATGCTGGGTTTCATACCACTTTAAAGAGAAACCGTGACCAAGAATTGAACTTCATCCCAATCAGTAGCTGATACCCCCTTTTACATGAGAAATCTATTCCTTCTCTAAAATGGATCATCAGGGGGCTCTATATGGCTGATAATGTGGTGAAACCCCACTCACAAGAAACTCCGAGGACCATGGTCCTGGCAGTTTCCTGTCTGTGAACCTCGTTGCATTGTGGGAAATAACAGCTGTTTCCAACTGCCAAAAAAGCAAGCAGCAGCTACTTCCAGTGACATCACCTGCCAGCAGTAAAAATGTCATCATGTGATAAATGTCAGAATGTAAATCAGGGATTTAAAAGATTTTACAATGGGCAAACACTGACTAAATCATTTATACATAATTATTGTAAAAATGAAGCACTTCTTTATTACATTATTTTCACTGGAGTTCCTCTTTAAGATGGAATGGGCATCTAGGCAAGATAGCACTTTTTGCCCACTGCTGATGATTACCTGGCTTTTTTAGTTATATTTGGTGGAGGCTAGCGTCCACCAGGCCCCTACACCTCTCCAGGCCTCATAGGCAGCTGCCTAGCATTGCCTTGTGGATGAGCCGGCTCTGCTGCTCCCTGTCCTGCATTATGTTGATGAAAAAAATGGTTTCGTAATAATCACTGTAGTTATAAGGATGGCAAATGTTCTCATTACAGAAATATTTCCTGCCTCAAATTTCCTAAGTCTAGAACTGCACATCTTCTATCACTTCCGTGATTTCCTATGCACTCTGAATATTGCCCTTGACATTCGTCTCACTACATTAAAACCAAAAAAAAAAAAAAGTTCAAGAGTTAAAAACATATCTGGTAAGGACGGTGGAATTTATCATCATGATCAAATGATTACAGTGCAAGCCCCTGAGATTTTTCAATGGCTCAGCAGGTTATTGGTCCCCATGGAAACCAAATCTGGTACATTGTCCTCCACTCAGCTGGAGTATTGAATGTTGGGGTCTTTTGTGCATGATGAGATTTCTGCAACCTTCCAGCAACAGACTTCAGTGCTTCCTCCTGACTCGCTTCTAATTGTGATGCAAATGAATCTCTCTGGCTGATTACAGTTCCCTCAAAGCTTCTGACAAGTGCAGCTGTATCCAGAGTTTGCAGACGTTCCAACAAGTGACTTCAGCTGTCCTTACTTGAAAACGGCTGCCAAGCTTCCCCTGTCCTTGTGGAGATGGATTTGTTTCAGAGACACCCCATCCCTAAATTCTGGAAGACACAATTATCCATCAAGCCATTGTTGTGCCCTTGTACTATCTGCAGTGGAACCTGCCCAGGGATTTTTCAGGACATAGTCCATGCATTTCCCTTCTGAAGTTCTAGATCAGGGCCCATCGCACGCAAGGATTTTGTTAAATGTAAACAGAATTTTTTTTTATTAGAGATTTATATTATTTTTACACAGTACATAAAAATCCTGAGCTTTTGGCAAGCCATTTGTGCATGTATGCCTATATAATAATAAGCCAAAAACAAATTTAAGGTGGCCATACACTGGTCGATTTGCCATCAGATCGACCAACAGGTAGATCCCTCTCTGATCGAATCTGATAAGAGAGTGATTGTATGGCTGCCTTTACTGCAAACAGATTGTGAATCGATTTCAGCATTAAACCGATCAGTCTGTGAAGCTGCCACCGCAGCCCCCCCCCCCCCCCCCATACATTACCTGATCCGGCCGGCGCGTGTTCCCTGGTCTCCTCTGTCTTCTTCTCCATGCTCGGCTCATCCAGCTTCACTGAACTTCCTGCCAGGGAAATTTAAACAGTAGAGGGCGCTCTACTGTTTAAACTTCCTGCCGGGACGGGAAGTTCAGTGAAGCTGGAGGAGTTGAGCACGGAGAAGGGACAGCGGAGACCAGGGGACTCGCCGGGCTGGAGCAGGTAATGTATTGCCACTAGCGTCGGTCGTCGGGCATTCGAACGCCGCTATCAACGCACTCCCGACCCGCCGGCGATCGAGCGAAATCTTCCGCACGGACGGATCGACGGGAACAATTGATTTCGGACGGAAATTGATCATTCTGTCAGCGTTTGCGCAACGATTTCACAGTAGATTCAATCACAGTGATCAAATCTGCTGTATATCGGCGGGAAAATCGTTAGGTGTATAGGCCCCTTTAAAGGACAACTGAAGAAAGAGGAATATGGAGGCTGCCATATTGGTTTCCTTTTAAACAATACCAGTTGCCTGGCAGCCCTGCCGATCGTCCATGCATCAGTAATGTCTAAATCACCCCCCCCCCCGACCCCGTGCGCTGCCTGGCCAATCAGTGCCAGGAAGCGCTGTGGGGTGGATCGGAGTCCCCTTTGACGTCGCGACGTCGATGACCTCATCCGGCCCGTCGCCATGGCGACGGGGGAAGCCCTCCAGGAGATCTCGTTCTTTGGGGGGATGCCGCTGAGCAGCGGCTATCATGTAGCGAGATCTTGTCTAGCTACATGAACATTTAAAAAAAAAAAATGACTTTGCTGCCCCCTGGCGGATTTTGATAAACCGCCAGGAGGGTTAAGCAATACCAGTAGCCTGGCAGCCCTGCTGATCCTCTGCCTCTAATACTTTTAGCCATAGACCCTGAACAAGCATGCTGCAGATCAGGCTTCTCTGACATTATTGTCAGATCTGACAAGATTAGCTTCATTCCTTCATTCTTGTTCCTGGTGTTATTCAGACACTACTGCAGCTAAATAGATCAGCGGGGCTGCCAGGCAACTGGTATTGTTTAAAAGGAAATAAGTATGGTGGCCTCCATATTCTTCTCACTTCAGTTGTCCTTATTTTCTGTGTTCTCATTAAAAACCGTCACAATATAAAAAAAAGCAGTCTGCAAAGCTAAATAGTTTCTGAGACAGACACGGCAGCAAAGAGTGGCACCCTGAGAATCTTTGGTCTTCCAACACCTCATAAACCCAAATGCTTGACTAAGTACTCCAGATTACACCTCACGTGGATCACTGAACAACTAAGCAACCTTATATAGCTGATGACAATAGTGGTGGCCGAATCCAACTGGATTTCCTGGTATTTAAGTCCAGACACTCTCACACCATGCCAGCCACTCTCACAATCCCATCCTCTTCATTTTCCTGATGCATTACAGTCTGGCGTTTACACCAAAAACATTGAATTATTACAACATACAGTAAACGGTTTAAGAGATATGTACTGTATACACGGTTTAGACTATGTTAACACGTCTACTGAGTCAACTGCACTGTTTGGTCTCAGTCTAATGGCTGTACCAACTTCTTTTGACTTTAGTAGATCTCTTGAGGTTTAAGGACAAATGGAACAGAGTCCTGGACTTTCCCCTCTAAGGTGAGCAATGGAGCACGATCTAGGATAATATTTACAAGCTCACAGGAGCACACATTTACATTCCAGACTATGTGGTGCAGGACCCCAGAAACACTACACAAAATACAACAACACCCATAGTTCACAGCACAATTATTGCTGGGAGCAAGCTTTATGTATTTTTAAGGCAACCCCAAAGCCTTTCCCTTTCTTTATGTAGTAAATAGAAGTTTATATTCGCTCTATGTATCAGGAACACTCTCCCCGCAGAACGCCTAATCACATGATTATGTTCAAGAGAAAACAGCATTTGTAAACTCCGTAAATTCAGGTGACAGGGCTGTGTATTAATGTAGCCATACACTGGTCGATTTGCCATCAGATTCGACCAACAGATAGATCCCTCTCTGATCGAATCTGATCAGAGAGGGATCACATGGCTGCCTTTACTGCAAACAGATTGTAAATCAATTTCAGCATAAAACCGGTCACAATCTGTGGAGCTGCCGCCGCCGCCTGCCCGCCAGCTATACATTACCTGATCTGGCTGACGCGGTTCCCCCGCTCTCCGCTTTCGTCTTCTTCGCACTGGTCTCCGGTCCGGCTGACTTGCTTAACTGAACTTCCTGCCGGGGGAAGCTTAAACAGTAGAGGGCGCTCTACTGTTTAAACTTCCTGCCGGGACAGGAAGTTCAGTGAAGCTGCAGCCCTGGAGCCCGGAGTGGAGAAGAAGACAGCGGAGACCGAGTGAGTCGCGCCAGCCGGAACAGGTAATCTATCTCCGCTGTATTGCGCCGGTCATCGGGCATTCGAACGCCACTATCGACGCACTCCCAACCCGCCAGCGATCGAGAAAAATCTTCCGCATGGACGGATCAACGGGAATGATTGATTTCGGATGGAAATCAATCATTCTGCCAGCGTTTGCGCAACGATTTTACAGCAGATTCGATCACAGTGATCAAATCTGCTGTATATCGGCGGGAAAATCATTAGGTGAGTGGGCCCCTTTAGAAGTTGTTCTGGAGTGGCAAATCAATAAGGGGAAAAAGGAAAACTTTCCACTGTTATCCCATTTCAATGTAAACATTTTGATTTCCTTATCAGTTGTTTTGACATTTTAAGTGGAGGCTGATAAGAATAGGACTTGAGGACTACAGCAGCAAGTGGCCCCAGCCACATTCTCTGGTCTGCACAGTCTATCACTGCTTTTGCTAGGTTTGTCATCATGCAAAATTTGACGAAACAAAACTAAAAAGTCCTACTAAAGGTTCCAGTAAGTACCTAGGAGCTTAAATGCTGATTTCTAACCAAAAGAGTCACGGGGAGTTACAGAAAGTAGGGGGTGTTTAACACACGCGAGAACAACAACATTTAAGAAACTTTTTTTTTTTTCAGTTAAGTGTCTATCACAGCTTGCAAAAGTTAATTAAATTCTTTGTAAGAGTCATGTAGAGGTGAAATAATACCCAACACAACTGGAAAACATAGAAAAAAAGTAAGTAAAGCTTTCACTGCAAAAGTAATTACAGACCCTAATAATGATACCTGGAAAAAGAGAAAAGAGTTTCATGGTCGAATGGGATGTCCTAAAAATGATCGTTGCTTATAAATCCTTCTGTTACTCCCTCTAGGTCACTCCTTCAGTACAGGACATAGTAGACAACCTCTACATTGAAATGAATAGAAAGGGCACGGACTATCTGCTGTGTGACAACATTTAGGGCCTGAGCACACGTTCGAGTTTGTCAGCAATACAGGTGGCCATGCAATTTACAAAAAAATGAATGGTTTCCGTATTGATCTCTGGCACAACGCTGATCCCATTCAAATAGACTGAATGGGATAGTGTTGTGTTGCACACAGAAACCTATGTAGCAGCGTGTTGATAGCCTTGCATATTGCACACTAAAACACGTTGCTGAAAACCACGCAGCAATATGCACGTGTGCTCAGGCCCTTAACCTCATTGGCGGTGGCCAGGAGTCAGGCTCGGGTGGAACAAAGAAGCCAGGAGTGGTAATCATGAGCCTGATTCAGGGTAGCCGCCGGGAGGTATATGCAAAGCCTGCGGCACAGCAGGCATTTCAACTCCCCTCACCAGGATCCAGATGCTGGCAGCCATTCTTCTTCCGGTCCTTGGAGGCTTTGGATCCCTTGGAGCAGATTGCCGGTTGCTGTCAGGATGACAGGTCTCAGTATAGGGGTACAGTGCCACCCAGAGAATGGAGGTAGAATTGCAGCACTGGATCCCAGGTAGGTACGTGCAGGAGCTGCTGCAGATCGATCTCATTGTGGTATGTTTTTTTCCTGCCTTTAGGGACTAAAAGTGTGTGAAAAAATTGCACCGCTTTTAGACCCTAAAAACAGGAAATAATCATTCCACCAAGGAGGTTAATCGTCAAAAGGGAGCAATGGCATGGTATATAGAGTATCACTGTGCCGACTCAAGTGCTATGTCCCCGGTACGCATGGGTGCAAATAGGTGAGTGGGCAGATAGGTCATTGCCCATCCTTAGCAACCCAGAGTTATGCCTCTTCCAAGTCCAAATATCTCACTTAGATTTTGGGGTTATGTCTATATTTTGTAAAGGTTTTACTATACAATAGTACATAACTTGAAACCTAACCATTTCGCATACTGGGATAAATAAAACATAAAAGTACAAGTGTAAGTAATCCTAAAATAGCAAGAAATACAGCTGTGATTCTGTGACATGTTAATCCCTTATAAGTCTGAAAAGAATAGGTTACTAATGTGTTTGCATTTCTAGCACAAATAAAAAGGTAGAGAGATCTTAACACCTTTCAACTCATTTGACATACAGAACATAAATGCTTACAGCGTGCAATCATTTAATTTCATTAATTAGACCTCCTGTTTGGTCAACGCTTACAAAACGTCATTCAGCTCTTGGCATGTCTAAAATACTGTCTCTTTTCTAATTTAAATGACCAAATGGTAGTCATTAAATTCCATAGTTTCAGCCTGTTAAAATACATATCATCCCTTTAGGAGACAGCATTTTAATCAAACTTTGAAAGTTGATTTCATCCCTATGTAGCCAACTTCAAAAATAATGTCCTGTAGCATGGGTGTAACTACAATTTATGTTCACTCCCTTTTATCTTGTCTCCCCTTGGTGACCCTCAAAGCCTGGGGACCCATCTTGCAAGGGTCATAACAGAAGTGTGGCCATCATAATCTTCGCACATTAAAATAGTGTATCCACAAAAACACCTGATCTGAAGGAGGGACCCATTTATTGTAGGGGAATAAATAATTGCCTCCCCCCATTACCCCCGCAGGGACTGCTCCCCTGTAGTTACACCCATCCTGTAGTTATTACACACTTCTATAAGTAATGACAAGACAAATTACATTTATATTGCGCTTTTCTCCTGGCAGACAAAGTAATCTAAGCTCAGAAATGCTTACCGAGAAGTAGGAGAAGATGAACAATTGGACAACGGCAAGAAAAGGATACAAACTCTGGTAGAGGGGGATGAGGGACTTGACTGCTCGGCTGGCGTTGATGCAGGTCGCACACACAAGTGTTGGCAAAAGCTTCTCCGTTACGATAGCGCCATCAAACAGTGGGCCGAAAAATGGCACCTATTAATAAAAGTGGAACAGAAGAAATATAACTATGACAATAATCTGGATCACACAGTCACAAGATTAATAGAATATTTCACAAAGCAATCAGTGTTATTCTCATACCTCCATATAAATATATTTTCTATAGGCAACAGCACAGATGGCATCAGCTTGGACTATTTATGCACAGAAATTGCAAGAAAGCGTGCATCCGGCAGACAATACTGATAACGAGATGGTGATGGAACTGCCATTAAGCGGGCCTAGATATACAATCTACTGACAAATCGCCTTATTAAAAATCGAACTGCTACAGCTAACACTCTCTAAGACAGGAGTGTCAAATACAAAGTAGGCCAAAACTGAACACTGAGACCAAGTTGTGGGCCAACCTCAATGTCTAATGGCCACGACCCTCCCATTTAAAATTCCCTAGTTTCTAATGCACCCCTCCCTCCCCTAAACAGTTCCTTGCTGTCTAATGGCCCTACTCCTTCCCCTACACACTTCCCTGGTGTGTAATGCCTCCTCCCTCCCCCATACAGTTCCTTGGTGTCTAGTGGCCATCCCTACCTCCCCCTATAGAATACCTTAAGGCCCATACACATGGGGTACAACTGTCGCCACAAACACGTGCCACGAGCATGTTGCGGCAACAGGTCCTCTGTGTGTATGAGGCGAGCGCCACGAACTGTCGCTACTCAAAGCTGTCGCCAGGCAATTGATTTGGCCAATCGCCGGCAACAGCTGTCTCAGCAACCGTTGCTAGTCCGCCATACGTACTACGTGTGTATGTGCGGACTAGACACAGCTACCCACAGCCAGAAGAGAGCTTCCGGCGGGGGGACGAAGCTTTCGGTGACAGCTTCCGCCGCATCTCTGCCTTTTGGGCAGAGACGTGTAGACAGCTGTTGCTCAGGCGGAGCTGTCGCCGAGCTGTTGCACACACGTCTCCTGTGTGCTAGCAACAGCAACAACGGTGCCCCGTGTGTATCAGCCTTTAGTGTTTCTCCCTCTCATATACAGTTCCCTGGTATCCAGTGGCCCCCTGCCTCAAAATCTGATGGCGCTGCTGGCCAGATTTGGCTCACATGCTGGAGTCTGACCTCTTTGCTCGAAGACCATTCAGGACTGACAGACCATACATGACATGGTCATCGTCATAAGGGATGGTCACTGCAATGCTAATGTTTTTATATTTTTTGAAGAAAAAAATGTAAGTAGAATGGCTAGGTAGGGTGACCCATCTTTTGGCTCCACCCTGCGCCCAAGTTTATCCAAGCATGCCGGGAAGGTGCGCACACATACATAAGTATTTATGCAGAGCTGTACAGACTATATTGTCTTGTCACTAACTGTCCCTCAGAGGGGCTCACATCTAGTCCCTACCATAGTCATATGTCTATGTATGTATTGTGTAATGTATAATAGTCTAGAGCCAATTTAGGGGGAAGCCAATTAACTTCTCTTTTGGGATGTGAGAGAACACCAGTGTGCCCAGAGGAAACCCACACAGACACAGGGAGAACATACAAACTCCTTGCAAATGTTGACCTAGCTGGGATTCGAACCGGGGACCCAGCGCTGCAAGGCGTGAGCGCTAACAATTATGCAAAATAAACTGAAAAGGAAACGTTATATATAACAATCATTGTTGTATGCAAACACAATATCTATACGGTAACATTTTCAGAGGCGGGTTTCAAATCTGTGTATCATTAGGACAGGATAATAGCCTTGTCATTGATTTTGTAAATAATGTTTAATATTGTAATGTCTCTCCTATCTATTGTACAGCGATGTGTAATATGTTAGAGTTTTACAAATAATGTTTTATAATAATAATAACTAAGACAGCCCCCCAAGCATTCTATACAAGGACACCCCCCATCCTGTAAAATGCGAGCACGATCCCTCCTCTTTACATATTATGGCCCTCCCTCATCCATTTAACAGTTATGTGCCACTGCCCCAATGGCCAGATAATGTTCTCAAATTAGATTGATAAATTAATATGGGTGGAGAGATCACAGGAAGAGGCAAGGCTTAACAAACAGAAAGGCGTGATCTGCCTGTATAAAGAATGTATACTCCTCCTCAGGAGTCAGGACTACTAAAATGAAGACCATCGCAGGTACCACAAGGTATTGTATTGTTACTTGGCCTCAGCTTGAGGCACTACAGTTCACTTCAATACTCATACCTGTTAAAGTAGAGCATTCAGATTCTCATTTTGATTTTATCTACGCTTCAATATACCTGTATGATACCATCTATATTAAATGTCCATTAAATCCCCTCATGGAAAGTGCTTCATTATTTCATCCTTTGATGCCATTTTGTCAGGAGTCTAAATTAAAGGGAACCTGAGGTAATTGACATATGGAGGCTGCCATACTCATTTCCTCTTAAACAATACACATTGCCTGGCTGCCCTGCTGATCCTCTGCCTCTAATACTTTTAATCCTTTGACCCTGAAAAAGCATGCAGATCACATAACTGAAGTCTGACAAGATTAGCTGCATGCTTGTTTCAGGGTTGGGACTCCGATGCCAGAAAATCAACAGTACAGCCAGGCAACTGGTATTGTTTTAAAGGTAATAAATATAGCAGCCTCTCTATACCTATCACCTCGGATTTACTTTAAAGAAACATAATTTGGAAAAAATTAACACACATCCCAAGAAAATAACAGAAAATGGCAGAGAACAGAAACTGGATTTTTGCTAGGGAAGCATGTCTTTAGTTATTCATAAGCTGCTGTGCTGGTTTTTGTTCCAGCAGAGAAGCTGTGGCTGCCCGTACAGAGATTAGTGACATTTGACAGAGGGGTCACAAACCGTTTTGAACAGTGACAGCATGAATAGCTAATCTATTTTGCGGCATGTGTGTGTATATATCAAGCTATAGCGGTGTACCACAAGCGACCTAAAAGACTCTTTTATAATAAAAATATCTTAAGTAACACTATAGTTAAAGCTGTAATATTGCATTCTCCATTTAGGATGAAGCACGCAGTTATACACGTGTTAATCAGCCAACGGCAGGTGCACTATCTTGCGAGCATCCTTGCAGCCAGCTACCAGGCAGAGAGAAAGAAAAAGCAAACAAAAAGGATCCTATATGAAGAGCAAGTATCGACCGCCCCAATCACAACTGCCTACTGTCCTTAAGAGCTCAGCAGGGCAGATTGAGAAGCTTCTCCACAAGAGACAGAATGCAGACTCTGCCTCCGCTCCAGCACTTTGATAGGCTCACTCCGGTCCTCCAGGGAGAAAACGGTCAGGCCTGACACCAGATTTGCACCATCTGTTCCCCTTTTCTTATGTGTGCAGATCAGTCATAACTGACCAGAGCCAGCTCGGATGCTGAGGGACGCTGGATTTAGCAAGCGGCATTGTAAGACAAGGAACACATGCTTTCTGAATTATTAAAGCGCCACTTAAAAAGCTAAATGCATGCCTTTAGGTAAGCCCAGATTAAAAACCTGAAAATCAGAAAATGAAATGCAAAACTGCTTAATGTAACAACACGGCAATAAAACTGGGTGATTGTTTCGATCGGTGCGCAATAATTGCATTAGTTTATGAACTCTGGAATAAGTATGTATGCAGCAAACTGCTGAGCTTATGCAGATCCTAACCTCTATAGGCAACAAAAGCCTCAACCAGTCTTCGAGGGAAATTACAAACTAGATACTTGCCCACGATATGCCACAGTGCTAACGGACCCCTTTTATGAAAAACATCCTCTGGACTAATTATCTACACTCACTTTTGAAAATCTCAATAAAAAAACAAAACAAAAAACAAAGGAGAGGGGCGTTGGTTGGAGAGAAGAAACAACCCAAATAATGATCTATTCTTCAGTCTTGCTTCATTGTTATGTTAAAATCTTGCAATCGATTTCAAGGAATTATTTTCATAAATTCTGCAGTCATATAGGGTTCTGTGTCAGGGTTGTGGAGTCAGAGTCGAGGACTTGGGGATAATTTTTGGGCACTTGGAGTCAGAGGTTTCATAAACTGATGAGTCGGATGATTTCTGTATCCACTATATAGCACTGCAAGAGCTGTGAAGTTGGAACAATTTTGGGTACCTAGAGTGGGAGTCAGAGGTTTCTGATTTCATAAACTGAGGATTTGGATGAAGTTTGTACTGACTCCACAGCCCTCAAACTCTATATGAATGGACAGTCCCTCTAGGTTTATCTCTACATGCTCACACCTCTGATTGGAAAAACTTTACTTACAGTTCAACAATTAGAACCTGAAAAATATAATCATCAGATACTATAATTTGAGCACTCTAGGGATCTTTTCCTGGTAAAAGGGTGTCCACAGACAATGAAACAGCAATCTGGTACAAAGAGGTCCATAATGTGGAAGAACGTGGATGTTCAGATGGAAGGTTGCTACAATTAAGTATTGCAAGTATTGCACAAGATCTATTTTTAATTTAAGATTGAAAATATTGATGAGCAGAAAGCTAAAGATAATATACCATACTTACTGCTTTGAAACAAAGTGAAAAAAAAAAAAAAAAGCATGGAATGGAGTACTGCACCCTAAGGGCCTGTAAACAGTGCTGCACTTGCGCTGCGCTTTTCAAATCACATGCGCTTTTTAATCGCAAGGTCTTTTGAAAAATAATGAAAATCGTGAAGACCTGTACACACTGGTGCGATGCGTTTTTCCTATTCTCATGAAGGCTTGCGATTTAAAAAGTGTGTACAGGCCCTTAGGCTAGGTCCACACTAGGCACGGTTGCAGGATGGAGCCTGCGGTCCCAGCCAAGTAAACGCAAATGGATCAATGCTGCCTTTTGTGCAGCAAACATTTTCGATCCGTTTGCGTTGTTTTTTAATTTTTGGCTGAGGGGGTAGCAGGCAGGATGGGAGTGGCAGCGGGCAGGTCCCCCTCCTCACCTGGGTCCCCCCGTCCACGCTACCCCCTCCAGCTACTTGTCCCAAAAATGTAAAGTATAGCAGCGGCAAATGGGGAGCTTGCCTTCTTCTCCTACTACTTCCTCCTACTCGCCGTGTCACTGCCTGCAATGCCGCCCTCTATACTTCGGAGGGCGGCATTGCAGTCAGCGGCGCGGCGAGCGGAGGAAGTAGGAGGAGGAGGTAAGCTCCCCGCTCGTGGCTTCTATACTTCACATTTTTGAAGCCTGAAGTTGGAGGCAGGGCCGGAGCTACCATAGGAAAAAATGGGCAATTGCCCCAGGGCCCCAGAGCCTGTAGGGGCCCCCAAGGTGTCCCTCCCCCATCTTAACTGTTGCTCCCCAGGGACTCTGCAGAGTCTGTTAAGTTGGGAGGTGATTGCGGGAGGGTCAGCAGCCAGCTCAGGGGCCCAGGAGGGAAATTTGGCTGCAACAAAGGGCCTCTAATGACTGGCTAATTTTGCCCTAGGGCCCAATTGTTACTTGAACCGGCCCTGGTTGGAGGGGTTAGTGGGGACAGGGACCCAGGTGAGGGAGGAGGGCGGTCCTCTCTCCCCGCTGACCGCTGCCACCCCTGTCCTGGCTGCTATACCCCTCCAGCATGGCGGCCCCCTCTCTCCCCACAAGCTGTGAAACAGAAACAGATCCGTGTTCAAATCTGCCTGTGTAGAGGCGGATCCGTTTTTCCATAGCTTGCCTCTACACATGCATGTATCAGGTTCCAGATCCATTGCAGGAAAATGCAGCAGATCCGGACCTTCCGGGACGGTTTTAAAAATGGGTCCCCGCACACGCCGACGGATCCGTTTTTTTTGTTGGGTAGAGACAGCTACTAATTTTAACATTGCTATCCGTGGCTCCCGTTTTGATGAGGTTTTAAAAACTGAGCCACCGATACATTTCCAGACCTAGTGTGACCTAGCTCTAATGGTCTTATCACCCAGAAGGGTCCTACCCATTTTTGATTGGTTGCTATAGGTTACTTACCATAACAAGAGACAATTTGCATAAGTTACCAATGAACAGTAAACAACAGACAAGACTGAATCTGTCATCATTTATTGCTGGCAAGAAAGTTTACCAACATGCCAAAACATTATGGGTGCTCCCCCCACACACATGTGCAAGTAAATACTGTATTAGTCCCGGGACCATACTAGTGCAATATTACAGCACTACTTCTTGGAACACCATCTTTTTGATATTCCCATTTTTTGTAATTCTGGCATCTACTTTAATGGCATAAGAACAGGTAGGTCAGAACTTCTCTAAAAGGGAACCCGGGGTGAGAGGCAAATGGGAGCTGACATTTATTTTCCTTTAAATAATGGACATTTCCTGTCTGTCCTGCTGATCCTCTGCCTCTAATACTTTAAGCCATAGACCATAAAGAAGCATGCAGATCAGATGTCTATGACAAATCTGACAAGATTAGCTGCATGCTTATTTGTGTGTGTTTTAGACCCTACTGCTCAGAAAGATCTTCAGGACTGCCAGGCAACTGGTATTTGTTTAAAAGGAAATAAATATGGCAGCTTCCATAGGTCTCATACCTCAGGTTCCTTTTAAGAAGCTCATACACTTGAGAGAACTGCAACAAGTTCAGCTGAAGCAAATGGCAGCATTGTGTGCTAGAATGTGCAGCTCTCAGCCCTTCCCCACAAGGGCCGGCTGCATTTCCATGATCCGCATGAAATGAACACAGCAGACTGCTGCTGTCAACCTGCATGAACACCCCTCTCACATCTCGTCTCATCTAGCGGACCATTAGAGCGGAGTTTCAGGCGTCAGTCATTCTAGATCTTTGTCTCCAGGAATGAAAGCCAAATTCTGATAGACTGACATTCCTGGTTTCTCTTGTTCCAGATTTCAAAAGCCAGAGTCTCTGTTCTTCCTTTCCCTTCTTGTGGTCACAGATGTGAAAACATATCACATTTAAACCAGGGAAAGAGGGAAGCCACACTAGATCCTGAAATGACCCGTGCTGCATAAGGTCCTCATATGCACAATTACACAGAAAAAAATAGGACCTAATATATTAAAATATATCAATATATACACACACAGGAAAAAAAAACGTAATATTAAAAACACTAAAGCATGTTGCTACACCAAACACCAGTAGTGGAACAATGACTAATGGACTGGTAATAATTATAGCTATGGCATTTGACTCGGATATGGTTAAAAAGAGGCTCCATGCAAAATAGGGAGAGGACTAGACAAGACAAAACAAACAACATTTATATTGCGCTTCTTTCCTGGCGGACCTTAAGCGCTTTGACTATGTGCATGCAGGCCTGGATTTACATCACAGGAGCCTATAGGCACAGATGTCCTGGCACCCTAAACTTCACCCTCCAGAAACCCACAAACCCCCACTGAACCGCACCTCAAGTGTGCTGACTGACCCAGCTTTGACTTCTCCCTTACCAGTCATAGGTAGCTATTGATGTCCTTAGCATTAGGTAGCCAGCTAGTGGTGCCCCAAATGAAGGGAGATCTTGTCAGTGGAATGCCGAGCGCCAAGTGACTAAACTCTCATTAATGCTCAGCTCTGGACTCTGCATAGGGAAGGAGAAAGGCACTAGGGGAGGAGAGTGAGCCACCCCTCCATTATCAGGCGCCTGTAGGCGCATGTCTACAGTGCCTTATGGTAAATCCGGCTCTGTGTGCATGAGTAAAAAAGTAGTACGGGATATACCGGTATTTGTAAATATAACATTGCCATGAAATTATCATCATGAAAAAGTAAAACGATTCTCAAAGTATAAATATGTATTACAAAGTGCTGTTGCACTAAATGTGCAAAAAAGTGCATGGAAATGTCAAACTTTAAAATATGTAAATGAAAAGTATCCAAGGTGATGGAAAAAAATTGTGAGTGTAACAAAAGCACTAATGTGTCAGTAATACTGCCCCATGTAGCACAAACAGGTACTGTACAATTAATACGTGCAAGTAAACTGATCCTGGTGTAAGTGGGTAAACTAAGCATGATCCACACATGTGCCTCCGCCACTGCCCTCCTCAGAGTGGTGGTCAGTGGGCAGCAAAGATTACAGGCAGTGGCAGCACATATAGAAGATGCGCTATAGCGGTCACAGGTATGTCTCCACAGCAAGAACTTACCTTTGTAACAGCCTGGATTTGTAAAAAAAAAATGTGATTGTGGGTTCATACATGTGATTGCTGTTGTACATTGCTAACTATTGAGCGAACCCTTAATCTAATGATGGCTGAAAACTGTTGCTAGCTATTGGCTGACACTTGGGAAAAATACTATCCAGTTTTGCTGGATTGATTTGGTTTCCCATTGTCTTTCAGTATTACTAAATCAATCCTTTGCAGTCACTAAATTTAATTTAAAAAACACCTATGGTATGACTTTAAGGGCTGCCATCTTTATCTTGTTTTAAAATACACCTGAAGTGGGA
This sequence comes from Hyperolius riggenbachi, assembly GCF_040937935.1. Classification (NCBI taxonomy): domain Eukaryota; kingdom Metazoa; phylum Chordata; class Amphibia; order Anura; family Hyperoliidae; genus Hyperolius; species Hyperolius riggenbachi. Next base: position 423,130,937 of record NC_090649.1, on the reverse strand, counting down.
GGGATATGGAGGCTGCCAAAATGATTTCTTTTTAAACAATGCACATTGCTTGGCAGTCCTGCTGATGCCCTGCCTCTAATAAACCCTGAACAGGCATGAAGATCAGATGTTTCTGACTGAAGTCTGACTGGATTTAGCCACGTGTGTTTCTGGTGTGTATTCAGACACTTCTGAGGGCCGAAAGATCAGCAGGACTTCCAGGCAACTGGTATTGTTTAACTTCTATATGGCCGCGTCAAACCCATGGGTGTCATCATGGCGGCGGCCCCAGGACCCCCTAATGCCGATCTGCAGGGATTTGCAGGAGATTGCGCGCGGATCTCCGCTTGGATGACTGAGCTCCACTCCGTCATCCATCTCCTAGCAGTGATCGCCGCTAGGAGACTGTTAGACGGCGGCCGTCTCTTTACTCTTTACAGCGCTGCAATCTACAGGAGCGCTGTACTGGGTACAGCCGTGTGACACGGCTGTCCCCCTGGGTGGCAAGGAAGCAATCCGCTGTCATAGGCTGGAGCCTATGATAGCCGATTGCGCTGATTGGCTGAAGGGGGAGGGAGGGTTTAAAAAAAAAATAAAAGAACAGGAACATTTATTACAAAAATAAAGAAATGAATATTTATAAAAAAAAAAACCACCAAAACAAAAAACAAAACAAAAAACGTTGGGGGAGCAATCACAGCCCACCAACAGAAATCTCTGTTGGTGGGCAGAAAAGGGGGTATGACTTGTGTGCTGAGTTGTACGGCCCTGCAGCGAGGCCTTAAAGCTAAAATGGCCTATTTTGTAAAAAAAAAAATGGCCTAGTCACTAGGGGGGTTTAAGCCCAGGGTCCTCAAGTGGTTAAAGCGAATGGAAACCCACTAAAAAAAAAAAACAACAAAAAAACAAACAAACAGATATTTACCTAAGGAGAGGGAAGGCTCTGGGTCCTATAGAGCTTTTCCGGGCCACTCACGGATCCTTCATTCCAGTGATGGCTCCCTCGGTAGCAGTATCCAACCAAATTGGTCAAATACTGCTTTCTGCTGCCGAAGAAGGCTTAGGAAATCTTTGTGAGCTCGAGTACTCCCGAAGACAGGCAGCTCCTTACTGCGCGAGGACCCTATCTCGCGCACTCACGCAGGCGCAGTACGGAGACGCCCATCTTCATGAGCACTCTGCTCCCGAAGTCTCCTCTGGCGGGGAATTCAATCGGGAGAGCCAGCGATGCAACAAGGGCACCCAGGGCCTTCCCTCTCTCCTTAGGTAAGTATCTGGTCCATTTTTTTCCCTAAATTTCCATTAGCTTTAAAGGGAAATAAATATGGCAGCCTCCATCTCTCTCTCACTTAAGTAATCTTTTAAAAAATATAAATTGCTGTTATCCTGTTGTATAGACTTCAGTAGTGTCTGAGTTACACATTGGCAAAAAAGAAAAAAGGTGGAGTAAAGGTGCCCATTAGCGGTACAATTTTTCCCCAAAATGCGATCTTTCAATGCGATTTTTACGATCAAATTGTATAGAAGATTTGCCGTTTATGAAGGCAATAGAGAAGGAACGATTATTTGATTGATTGCTAAATAGTATAAAATTGATCCAAAAGTTGGATTTTATAATCGAATTTGAAGAAAGAATCATTCAGTAAATGTGAATAATCGATAATTACCTTCTGAACGATTCTTTCTTCAAATTCGATCATATAATCCACCTTTCGGATCGATTTTATCCTATTCAGCAATCGAGCAAAGAATCTTTCCTTATCGATTGCCTTCATAAATTGCTAATTTTCTATAAAATTCGATCATTAAAATTGCATTAAAAGATTGTATTTGGTGAAAAAATTGTACGGTTAGGCCTCTTACACACTACATGAGATACTGATTTTTTTTATACATCCATTTTTTGGATTCCGATTAAAAAAACGTAGCAGCATGCACAGTGGCGTAGCTAAGGAGCTGTGGGCCCCAATGCAATCTTTACAATGGGGTCCCCCCAAGCACTCTATACATAACTATTTATACGGCGCACCAAAACCTGCCAATGGCAACTACAGTGTCAGAGGTGCAAGAAGGGAATGGGGAACAGTTTGTTAATGATTGCCACAATTCAAAGTATCTATAGAAGTGATTATTATGAGCACAGGACCAATAGAGAGCTAATACTGTAGTTGAGGGAGGGCCCTTCGGGGCCCCTCTGGCCCAAGGGCCCCGATGCGGTCACAACCTCTGCAACCCCTATTGCTACGCCCCTGAGCATGAAGTACGTTTTTAATCGGAATAAAAAATCGGATCAGAAAAAAAAATTGAAATCACATGTAGTGTGCAAGAGGCCTAAATGGGCATCTTTAAAATAACTGATCTGCATACTTGTTCAGATATTGAAAGACACAGAAGGATCACTACAATTGCCAAGCAAGGAGCAATCAGCAACTGCAGAACTTCACGTTACAAATTTACCTGAAACAGGCTAGCATGAATTATTTGTATGTAAAAAGGCTATGTGCAGCTTTTCTTATGCAGCGGTGGTTCTGAGCTACCACTGGAGGACGCTGTTGAGAGACAAACATTGTTCCCTGAAAATATATAATAAATCTTGAAAGTGCACATGTTCTGTAATGTTAATAGTGTTTTCCTGAGTCTAGAAGAGTGGGCACAAACAAGCAGATGATTCACTGAGCAGCAGAAACATCTGCCTGTTCTCAAATCAGCCATCAGTAACACAGAATAAGGAATGCTTAGTCTCTGCTTCTACTGAGGTTTCCCCAAACACACTGAGTGCTTAGAAAAAAAGGCTGTCTATTGCCTAACACAGTATACAGAAATTCAACTTTTGTTAAAAATGGCTATTACATGCATTAGTGTCATTTTGTAAGTGAATGTTATTAAAATCTATTTTTCCATTTCACATTGCATGTCTCAAGGCAGCAGGGTCAGCCATACTAGCCAAGGAAAAAAAACATATATAAGTAGTACTTACATAACAGATGTATTGTACTGTCCACGTTTTGATTTCAGTGAATTTTATATAGTAAATAAAGAGAAAACTGTTCCTGGCATTTTCCATCTTTTCTGCTTCTGAAGCCAATCCTGAAGTTTACTCTTTTTTTCCCCTCTTAGAAACTGCGGTCATATCTAGCTTGCTTTGTAAACACATGTGAGCACAGCATAGATCATATTACAGCAGCTACTCCCTTCTCAGCCTAGTGTCAAACTGAAAAGCCCTCAGCCAATCAGTGAGAAGCAGGAATGTGGGAGGGTAAATTACAAGCTTCCTTCTCTTGGCAATGTACCAAATAAAGCCAGGCTGACTGAAATAACATTTATTACAGCAGCAACATTTCTAATTAGTTGGAATGCTTGCAATGCAGGCTGCATAATATACACAGAGCAGTGGGTAAATGGAATTTGATTTTGTTGCTGACTATCCTGCTTTAACCACCCTGGCATTCTATTAATCTATTTCATGCAGCCAACATGAAAGCCCACTAGAGGGCGCTCCTGCTGCATTCTTCCGATCGCCTCCGGCGATCAGAAGTAACAAGAAGGCCCGCGATGAGCGGCCCTCCTTGTTTTGCTTTTCTCGTCGCCATGGCGACGAGCGGAGTGACGTCATGGACGTCAGCCGCCTCCGATCCAGCCCTTAGCGCTGGCCGGAACTGATTGGTCCGGCTGCGCAGGGCTCGGGCGGCTGGGGGGACCCTCTTTCACCGATGCTCGCGGCGATCCGCCGCAGAGCGGCGGCGATCAGGTAGCACATGTGGCTGGCAAAGTGCCGGCTGCGTGTGCTGGAGATTTCATAATAAATTATATTGTATATATAGCGACTCATTGGCTGGTCCTTGTATACCTGAGGGTGGTTTCCACCAACCTTAAACTGATTTTAAAACGGTTTTTACTCTAATTTGGCGCCTCTGTTATTACAAATTTCAACTCCGTAAGGGGCTGGTTCATACATGAAAATAAAACACACAGATTTCTGGACTGGAGAAAGCCAGATAAATGGACAGGACAATCGATCTCATGCTATTGTAAGGAACTAAACGCACATTTTCGCTATATCTGTTTTAAAAAATGGAACGGAAAGACCAAACCGCATGATTTTTCCAGACCTGAACCAAAATAGACTGGATACCAATGCATACAATGCATTTCTAAGGGAACGAACAGTAAAGGGACCGGGACTCAATCCTACAGAAGAAGTTTGGGGACCGAGTGCTGTACTGAAGCCCCCTCTGCTTTAGTAGAGCAATGCATCTTGTTGCTATGGAGTGGGGAGGTGGGACAACAGTGTGATGCACAAGAGAGAGTGGCTTCCACCAGGTAAGGAGGAAAACAAGGCACAACATTTGGCGTTCTGGAGCTTGGGCAACGCGTGTACATATTGCTTGTGTCTTGGCTGATAACGACCTCAACACACCTCCAAGATGACCACTGCCTTGCTAATGAAACTGAGAATAAAGGTGCTGGACTGGCCAAGCATGTCTTCAGACCAAAACCCTATTGGACATCTGTGGGGCATTCAGAAACAGAAGGTGAAGCAGCATAAGGTCTCTAACATCTATTAGCTTCATAATGCCTTCATGGAAGAACAGAAGAGGATTCCAATGGCAACATGTGAAACTCTAGTGATCTCCATGCCCAAATGAGTTAAGGCAGTGCAAAAAAAATAATGGTGGACTATAAATATTGACACTTTGGGCACAATTTTGCTATTCGTCACTTAGGAGTTTACTCACTTTTGTTGCCAGCAATTTAGACACGATGGGATAGCAAATTTGCAGTTATACAAGATGTACACTGACAAATTTACATTGCATCAAAGTCGCATGTCTTCAGTGTCCATGAAAAGATATAATAAAACTATTACAAGAATGTGATAGGTGTACTCACTTTTGTGAGATACTGTATCTTGACTGCAGGAGCATCTTGTCCAAGCGTCAGCCATTGTTGTTCTCCTTACTTTCCTGTTACTTGGTGTGCCACACCATTGCCCCCCCCCAGAAACAAATCGAGTCGCTAGACTCTAGGCTAGCAACGCGTCTGTATGGAACTTGCCAACTGTCGCCTGTTACAACTCTGTACTATTGAACTGTTATGCCTGCAGACATAATGGGACATAAAAGTCAAAGCAGAAACGCACTGCAAGGCCAGAGTGCTATCAACAAAGTGACAAAGCTGCCCAGTATTTCAACCCCTCTTAAAATTTAGTAGTGATGTATATGAGAGCTCAGCTTGTATGATGTAACAAACTGTAGTCTGTGTAAGCTCTTTGGGAGAGGAAAGGACAGAGGGACCAAGGGAAGCGGGGAGGAGGTTGGCACTAGGACACATTAGCATGGTCTCTCAAGCTGTTGATTACTGCTCTACCCCATGGCCAGCACAAGCGTCGCCTGGTTATGTTTAGTAACGTTAGCAAATTAGCATTTAAAAATAATATCCTGCCTTTTCATTAGACTGAACCTACATAGCAGAATGCAGTGCTCTCTGACAGCGGCAGAGGATTACTTTATTATGCTCATTACTATGTTCAGCACAATAGGAAAAATGCATATTCCATGAAAACAAAGTAGATGAGGTTAGCGTAAGCATCTGAGTACAAAGACCCGCGGTCCACAGTCAATGACACTGGTTAAAACTCAGGGGAATGGGTAAATTATTGTACCAAATGGCTAAGAATTAATCTCTGATGACTAGCTGCAATATAACGAGGCATCTGTGTCCCGGGGAGGCTGGACTCTGTCCCTAGCGGTATGTCTGCATGCTGCTCTTTGTCCGCTATGGCAGGCAGCTTTTCACCTCATTGTTCAGAATACCCTCATACATCTGTGACGCGTGGAATGTTTCCATTCTAACAGACTTACTATTGTCTTCCTCCAGAGCTTTGTTGAGCAAAAGGCCGCTCATGGGCTGTGATAATTATATTGCTTAATTAAGTGAAAAAATGTGAATCAGTTCTGTTTGCTAAATTGGGGAATGTATATTTTCAATGGAAAAACAAATGTGACGGGGGATTTTCTGCCGCGCGGGGCTGATGGCTTATCAGAACGGGTTCTGTGACGGAGCAATTCACGCTGAATCAACACGGCTCCAGGTGTCCCCACTCCAAGGCAAACAAAAAAAGACCAACATTATGCTATATAAAAGCCAAATGTTGCCATGGAGGTTGTAACCTGATAGAGGACAACCTTTTCATTTGATTAGGGAATGCAATTTAAATACCAGGGAATGGGGCCAAACAACAGACCTCTCCCTCGCAAGCCTCATCCATTCACCCTGGGGTCAGTGGCTGGTGAACAAAAGGTCAGCTGCACTTGCCCTGAAAATGTCTGCATTCATTTTATTGCTTTGTAATGGCTCTGCATGAGGTTTTTTTTTTGAATGTAAGAGTGCCATGGCATAGATTGTGAGCATCACTACACTAGAAGGGGGAATAAGGAGTATCAGAGCCAAATATCCCATTTCATATCAGCATATAAGGATCATCTGTTACATCTTCACTTTCAGTATGCTCTAAATATGGCAAATTACAGATGGAAGTAACCAGTAGGAAAACCACCATGGGAAAGAAGCAAGCTACTTATTGATTTGCACTTATATAAGATGTCAATCCACACTGTCCTACATTTGTAAACAGGAGTGCTGAGCAAAGGTTAAAAAACAAAAATAAAATAAAAAAGCCACTTGCAAACTGAAATAAAGCAACAGTTCTATCTTCTCATCTGGAGTATATTGTCTCACTGTTAGGATGACATCGAGGGTAAGTGGGTGGAGTAGAAGACCGTGACGGTCACCTGAAAATCTTCTCCTCCCATTGTCACCTGAGAATCTATTTGCAGGAGAAGCTATTCCTTTCATTAGTATAAGGAAGATGTTAGAAATAGTGCCCCCCACCTCCCTGCATGGGTAGCCAAGCAGGATAGGCAAATATTGGGGGGTACCTCTGCTTACCTATAATGGGTATCACAACAGGCTGCTCATGCTGGAGGATGGGGATGGTTACGGAAAGGGTGGGTGGGTGTTGGAGGGTCATGACAATTTTTACACACTTGCCCTATGAGCTATGTCCTGAGAAGGGGCAACACACTTCCCACCTGGTGCGCTTCAAGTGCAGGAAGCGACTGACGGGTGTGTAGTGTGTGCATTCCGACAGGGACTGAGAACCAGCATGGGGGGAGGGGACCTGCTGGAGACCTAGCTACGTCACTGGGGGCAAGGGAGAGACAGAGAGAGAAAGGGAGAGAGCAAGCGTGTGTGTGTGTGTGTGTGTGTGTGTGTGTGTGTGTGTGTGTGTGTGTGTGTGTGTGTGTGTGTGTGTGTGTGTGTCAAGAATCAGAGTATGTGAAGACAGGAGTGAGAGAAAGAGCCAGAGAGTGTGTGCGAGGGCAGGAGTGAGACAGAGAGTGTATGAGGACAAAAGTGAGACAGAGTGTATGAGGGCAGGAGCAAGAGAGGGAAGGTGTGTGAGGGCAGGAGCAAGAGAGGGAAGGTGTGTGAGAGCAAGGAGCGAGAGAGGAAAGGTGTGTGAGGGCACGAGCGAGAGAGGGAAGGTGTGTGAGGACACGAGCGAGAGAGGGAAGGTGTGTGAGGACACGAGCGAGAGAGGGAAGGTGTGTGAGGACACGAGCGAGAGAGGGAAGGTGTGTGAGGACACGAGCGAGAGAGGGAAGGTGTGTGAGGACACGAGCGAGAGAGGGAAGGTGTGTGAGGACACGAGCGAGAGAGGGAAGGTGTGTGAGGACACGAGCGAGAGAGGGAAGGTGTGTGAGGACACGAGCGAGAGAGGGAAGGTGTGTGAGGACACGAGCGAGAGAGGGAAGGTGTGTGAGGACACGAGCGAGAGAGGGAAGGTGTGTGAGGACACGAGCGAGAGAGGGAAGGTGTGTGAGGACACGAGCGAGAGAGGGAAGGTGTGTGAGGACACGAGCGAGACAGGGAAGGTGTGTGAGGACACGAGCGAGAGAGGGAAGGTGTGTGAGGACACGAGCGAGAGAGGGAAGGTGTGTGAGGACAGGAGCGAGAGAGGGAAGGTGTGTGAGGACAGTAGTGAGAGACAGAAGATGTGTGAGTGCAGGAGCAAGAGAGGGAAGGTGTGTGAGGGCAAGGAGCGAGAGAGGAAAGGTGTGTGAGGGCAGGAGCGAGAGAGGGAAGGTGTGTGAGGACACGAGCGAGAGAGGGAAAGTGTGTGAGGACACGAGCGAGAGAGGGAAGGTGTGTGAGGACACGAGCGAGAGAGGGAAGGTGTGTGAGGACACGAGCGAGAGAGGGAAGGTGTGTGAGGACACGAGCGAGAGAGGGAAGGTGTGTGAGGACACGAGCGAGAGAGGGAAGGTGTATGAGGGCAGTAGTGAGAGACAGAAGATGTGTGAGGGCAGGAGCGAGAGAGGGAAGGTGTGTGAGGGCAGGAGCGAGAGAGGGAAGGTGTGTGAGAACACGAGCGAGAGAGGGAAGGTGTGTGAGGACACGAGCGAGAGAGGGAAGGTGTGTGAGGACAGGAGCGAGAGAGGGAAGGTGTGTGAGGACAGGAGCGAGAGAGGGAAGGTGTGCGAGGGCAGTAGTGAGAGACAGAAGATGTGTGAGGGCAGGAGCGAGAGAGGGAAGGTGTGTGAGGACAGGAGCGAGAGAGGGAAGGTGTGTGAGGACAGGAGCGAGAGAGGGAAGGTCTGTGAGGGCAGGAGCGAGAGAGGGAAGGTGTGTGAGGACAGGAGCGAGAGAGGGAAGGTCTGTGAGGGCAGGAGCGAGAGAGGGAAGGTGTGTGAGGACACGAGCGAGAGAGGGAAGGTGTGTGAGGACACGAGCGAGAGAGGGAAGGTGTGTGAGGACACGAGCGAGAGAGGGAAGGTGTGTGAGGACACGAGCGAGAGAGGGAAGGTGTGTGAGGACAGGAGCGAGAGAGGGAAGGTGTGTGAGGACAGGAGCGAGAGAGGGAAGGTGTGTGAGGACAGGAGCGAGAGAGGGAAGGTGTGTGAGGGCAGTAGTGAGAGACAGAAGATGTGTGAGGGCAGGAGCGAGAGAGGGAAGGTGTGTGAGGGCAGGAGCGAGAGAGGGAAGGTGTGTGAGGGCAAGAGCGAGAGAGGGAAGGAGTGTGAGGACACGAGCGAGAGAGGGAAGGTGTGTGAGGACACGAGCGAGAGAGGGAAGGTGTGTGAGGACATGAGCGAGAGAGGGAAGGTGTGTGAGGACACGAGCGAGAGAGGGAAGGTGTGTGAGGACATGAGCGAGAGAGGGAAGGTGTGTGAGGACACGAGCGAGAGAGGGAAGGTGTGTGAGGACACGAGCGAGAGAGGGAAGGTGTGTGAGGACACGAGCGAGAGAGGGAAGGTGAGTGAGGGCAGGAGCGAGAGACAGAAGGTGAGTGAGGGCAGGAGCCAAATACAGAAGGTGTGAGGGCAGGAGGTAGATACAGAAGGTGTGTGAGTGCAGGAGCGAGAGAGAGGGTGTGTGAGGGCAGGCACTAGATACAAAAGGTATGTGAGGGCAGGAGCAAGACAGAAGGTGAGTGAGGGCGGGAGTGAGAGGCAGAAGATGTGTGAGAGGAGGAGCAAGAGAGAGGTGTGTGAGGGCAGGAGCAAGAGACCTAAGGTGCGTAAGGGCAGGAGCGAGAGACAGAAGATGTTTGAGGGCGGAAGTGAAAGACAGAAGATGTGTGAGGGCAGGAGTGAGAGACATAAACTGTGTGAGGGCAGGAGCGAAAGACAGAAGGTGTGTAAGAGCAGAAGCAAGAGAGAGACAGAGAGTGTGTGAGTGTGTGCAGGAGCGAGAGAAAAAAACACAGAGAGAGCAGGAACAAGAGGGAGAGAGTGTGTGAGAGCTGAAGTAAGAAAGAGACAGTGTGAGTGTGTGAGAGCAGCAGACCAAAACTATGTTGTTTCAGAGCAAGAGCACAAGTCAACCCAGAAGCCCTCCTTCACAGCGAATGATTGAAAACTTGGCAGAACTGAGGAATATACCTATCTTGATGTGAAAATCAAGCAGTCTGAAAGCCTTAAGCCAGCGATAAGCATGCTAAACTTTCTTTGTCAGCAGGAAAGAATTGTACAATGTCAAACCATTAGTAAAGGTCTGGCTTGACATTTCAGAAAGTATTATCAACCCAATCCTACTGTGTGGAAGCAAACTATGGGATCCCAACAGTAGTGATGGTCAAGCAGATGCAAATAACTTCGAGTTGATGGAAATGTATGCAAATTTTTATGCATATTTGTGCAGCTTGACAATAAACCAATAGATTTTTAAGCTGCATATATTTGCATAAAAAGGTGCAAAAATTTGCATCAATTCGAAGTTATTTGCATCTACTTGGCCATCACTACCCAACAGCTACCCAGATCAATCAAAATAGACATCTAGCCAAACAAAAAATATTAAATGTGGAATTCTGCAATCACCCCTTTATAAATGCTTCACAATGAAGACCAGAAAATCAATATGTCAGTTCCCTGACTCATTCAAACAGGGAACTGTTATCCATTGTGCTAAAAATCAGCATAGTGGTAAAGATCCCATGTGGTTTACAGTGTCAGGAATTTGGGTTGGGAAACGCATTGTGTATGAATAGCTTAAAGCACCCCTGACCCAAGGGCAAAGCTACCTAAGGTTGGCACAGAGCTATGTTCCTGCTGGATCCACATAGCTTTGTGTATTGTCAGTTCCTCTACTTGTTCCCCGTTACTGCTCCTTGAAAATGTTGACTTTTGGCTAAAGTCAAATTTGTAGACAAGAAAAGGCAGGCTTCTACAATGTTCCCTCCCGTCACCTTCCCATTCCCTCCTAGTCCTCATCCCATTCACTCTGCTTAAGAGGAGGAAATGGGAGGGTGACAGGTAGGCACATCACAGCAAGCCTGTCCCTTCCTCTCTGAAAATATGACTTCAGCCGGAAAGTCAAAATCTTCAAGGAGTGATTACGAAGGTAAGAGGTGATGAGGAGAGGAATGGACAGTGCACAAAGGTATGTGGAGCCGGCATGAACATACCTCTGTGCTTACATTAGGTAGCTTTGCTTCGGGTCAGGTATCCTTTAAGACTAACCCAGTCAGGCAACAGTACACAGAAAGGATTACAGGAGATTAACTGAGGGGAGGGTTGCTACTGAAAAAGGCAGGATACATCAAATGTAATAGTTTTGGAGAAATCTACAGGTGATTATAGTACGCTACAGAAAAGTTCAAACTGAGGACATCTAACTTCTGTTGAGTCAAAACAACGATTTTAAAGGACAATGACCTATAAGAGAGACAAGCCTAAACTATACAGTAGCTCATTTTTATACTTGGACTAAAAGAAAGATTGTATGTTGATATATTTACTAAAATGATGTTGGGTACAAGTGCAACATTAATTACAGTACATTAATTATAGACGCCTCTTCTGTGCAGCTACTCGTAATTCTTTCCAGCATCATATTGAACAGAATTTCAAAGTACTTTAATGACTGTTGATTTCAGATTTTTTGAGTCTCTCATTTATCCTTCAGTCAGAGTCCTTGACAGAGCTTTCTGGCACTCGAGAGGAAGCTTTGATCACCATGTTTCCTAAGTAGATGAATGCCGAGAAATCTCTCCTGTTTAACCTTATATCCTGTATCCTTCTCACTTGTGGTCAGGGATGAATAGTTAAGTCTTGTACATTAAGTATCTTATACCCTATATTTCATCCTCCTATATATCTTTATGTCAGTCTAATGAAGGGTGGCTGCTTTGCTGTTTGAGAGTAATGTCTCCATATCCCTGTAAGATCTTCAGTTGCAAGGTGAACACAGCTCCACTCCACCACTTCTACTGCAGTGCTGGACCTGGTTGGCAAGACCAAGAGATACAGCACACAAGGGAAGGTCTGCACTTGTCAGATTGAAGTAACCTTTATTAACCACCCTGGCGTTCTGATTAAATCGCCAGGGTGGCTGCGGGAGGGTTTTTTTTAAATTAAAAAAAAACTATTTCATGCAGCCAACTGAAAGTTGGCTGCATGAAAGCCCACTAGAGGGCGCTCCGGAGGCGATCTTCCGATCGCCTCCGGCGGCAAGGAATAACATGGAAGGCCGCAATGAGCGGCCCTCCGTGTTTCGCTTCCCTCGTCGCCATGGCGACGAGCGGAGTGACGTCATGGACGTCAGCCGCCTCCGATCCAGCCCTTAGCGCTGGCCGGAACTGTTTGTTCTGGCTACGCTGGGCTCGGGCGGCTGGGGGGACCCTCTTTCGCCGCTGCACGCGGCGGATCGCCGCGCTGCAGCGGCGATCAGGCAGCACACGCGGCTGGCAAAGTGCCGGCTGCGTGTGCTGCTTTTTATTTGGTGGAAATCGGCCCAGCAGGGCCTGAGCGGCAGCCTCTGGCGGTGTTGGACGAGCTGAGCTCGTCCAGACCGCTCAGCAGGTTAAGGACATATCCAAATTAAAAACTCAGCAGGCATCAGATAGCTGACATGTTTCGGACTCAAGTGTCCTTAATCATAGCTCATACAAAAATGGCAGTTTGAACATATAAATAGGGATGTCAGTACATAGTACCCGCCCCAAGACTATCCCAATTAGGGAGTGGTCACATACCAAGGAGGTGTCTAAAAAGCACCGCCTCCCACCCACACATGCAAACCAGTGCATCAATGCAACATTCAACATTAAAAATGCATATGTAGAAAAAATATATGTATATACAAACTAAAAACCAGGAGCATGTAACCTAAAAACTCCCGAAGGAGAAGAAACAACCAATAACAGCAAGGACAAACCTGAAGGCAGACCAACATGGAAGAGCAAGGCCGGTAACCTATTAAACAAAAATCTGAGGGACAAGAGACAAAAATGCTTTAAGTAATGGTAGCCAAATCTCATCTCGCATTTAAGCCATGTGGGACCCTAGTGTTTAATTTGAAAATCCACTCTGCTTCCTTTCTCAGTAATCTCTTATAAAGATCCCCTCCCCTCTTAGACGGTACTACTCTCTCAATCCCACAAAAAGAAAAGCTGGTCATGTTCCCTCCATGTATCTCACGAAAATGTTTGGCGACATTGGTAATATGTGTAGTGTGCCAATCTGCCCCCACTGCCTCAAAGGCCTTGCAGTGCACCCCACATATTGCAGTGAACATACTCCACAAGAAATAATATACACCACATATCTAGTTCCACAGTTGATAAACTGTGAAATGGGGAAACTTCGGCCGTTAGAAGCAGAGACAGCAGCTTTGATCTAGCATGGACATGGCAATATTTGCAGGTTGAAAATTGCGCAAAAGGTGGATCAGCGCAACACCAGGCCGCCTCCGAATGGCCTCCAATCAGAGGTGCGCTGAGCCCCCCCAGAGACTACAAACGCACCTTGAACCCAAACAGAAGCTCTGCATATACACCAAAAGCATGGCTGTTAAGTGGGAGCAGCTGACCAAAAACGATTAAATTAGTACATAGCAAGGAAATGAACAGTGCTACTTAAAATCAGGCAAGTGCCTACCGGGCAAAAGAGTGCAAGCCCCACTTGTGGGATATAACACACACTGAGCATACACATGACCTGTCTACCACTGGAGGAGGATGTTAGTTTCCTGTAACAGCTTGCATGCAACCTATTAAGTACTCGTCCCTCCCACTGCGAAGAAGTCGATCCTTAATAGGTTGCATGCAAGCTGTTACAGGAAACTAACATCCTCCTCCAGTGGTAGACAGGTCATGTGTATGCTCAGTGTGTATTACATCCCACAAGTGGGGCTTGCACTCTTTTGCAGGTAGGCACTTGCCTGTTTTTAAGTAGCGCTGTTCATTTCCTTGCTATGTACTAATTTAATTCGTTTTTAGTCAGCTGCTCCCACTTAACAGCCATGCTTTTGGTGTATATGCAGAGCTTCTGTTTGGGTTCAAGGTGCGTTTGTAGTCTCTGGGGGGCCTCAGCGCACCTCTGATTGGAGGCCATTCGGAGGCGGCCTGGTGTTGCGCTGATCCACCTTTTGCGCAATTTTAAATTTTCGATCTTATTTGATTAGCAGCACCCAGGCTATGCATATACATAGGTTAGGATTTAGTTAGTGTTAGGCCCCTCCCATGGAGGATCGACTTCTTCGCAGTGGGAGGGACGAGTACTTAACCACTTGAGGACCCACCCTTTACCCCCCCTTAAGGACCAGCGCTGTTTGTTGGGATCTGTGCTGGGTGGGCTCTGCAGCCCCCAGCACAGATCAGCGGGCACGCAGAGCGATCAGATCGCCCCCCCTTTTTCCCCCCTATGGGGATGATGTGCAGGGGGGGTCTGATCGCTCCGGTCTGCAGGCATGTTGCGGGGGGGCACCTCAAAGCCCCCCTCCGCGGCAAAATTCCCCCCCTCCCTCTCCTACCTGTCATGCCTAGTGATCCGGGCTGCACAGGACGCTATCCGTCCTGTGCAGCCAGTGACAGGACGTCCCCTGTCACATGGCGGCGATCCCCGGCCGCTGATTGGCCGGGGATCGCCGATCTGCCTTACGGCGCTGCTGCGCAGCAGCGCCGTAGAATGTACACAAAGGAGACATGTGTCTCCTACGTTTACATTTAGTCTGCGAGCCGCGATCAGCCCGATCCGTGATCTGACAGGAAACGGCCGCTCGCGCGAGCGGCCTTTCCTGATTAATTAGGGAGGCACTTGGCGACACTTGGTCCTCCAGCTACCACTTTGCCGCCACACGGTATGAGTGTGCGGTCGGCAACATGCAAGCTGTTACAGGAAACTAACATCCTCCTCCAGTGGTAGACAGGTCATGTGTATGCTCAGTGTGTATTATATCCCACAAGTGGGGCTTGCACTCTTTTGCAGGTAGGCACTTGCCTGTTTTTAAGTAGCGCTGTTCATTTCCTTGCTATGTACTAATATTTGCAGGTTGCCAAACCACACCTATGGGAGCCGACCGTGGTCAACCACGTTTTGCCTGTAACCCCCGTGCTAAACAAGCTGGGGGACAAAACTTGTCCCAAAGTTGGAGCGCGTCTGCTCGCATATCTTACTCCATCACTAAGGATATTGGATAGACCCGTGTCAGCTCAAAGCATTGGGAGATATTTTGCAATGATCCTATTCACCTGCTTGTACTCACTTGAATATGTAGTAAAGAAGGTGGGCTTCTGGGGTTCGGTATTTTGTGGCACCTGAGGATTAACCAAGTCTATTCTAGATTTCTTGGCTACTCTGTCCCTTCCCCTCTTATTGCACCACCATGGGTACCCTCTGGCCCTTAAACGGAGTTCAGCTGTATTCAACTCCTGTTCCATGTGGTCGACATCAGAACAGTTACGTTTCACCCTCGTAAACTCACTCACAGGAATACCACGAATAGTATGCATAGGGTGGCAACTATCAGCTCTTAAAACTGTGTTGCCACTACACGGTTTCCTGTAGGTGGAGGTCAAAATGTTACCCCGTTCTGTATCCCCTCTCAATTCTAGGTCCAGGTAGCTGATAGAGTCATCTCCCACCACATGTGTGAATTGGAGGTTCACATCATTTAAATTGAGGAACTCCATTAAGCCACCAACATGCTCCACATCACCCTTCCAAATGACCAACAGTTCGTCGATGTACTTCCTGTACCACACAATGTCTTCCATGTGACAGCAGGCACCCCCAAAGACATAGCGCTCCTCCCACCATCCCATATAAAGATTGGCTAAGGATGGGGAAAACTTGGCGCCCATAGAAGCGCCCCGCCTTTGGTGGAAAAACCTGCCGTCAAACATGAAATAATTGTGGGTCAGGAGGTACTCGACAGCCATTAATATAAAGGTGCAAAGATCCGTAGAATAATCAGAATAATGGGTGAGGTGGAAATTGAGGGCCTGAAGGGCCAGTACATGGGGAATGCATAAGTACAATGACTTAACGTCTGTAAGATCTTAATATAATGGGTGTTACATCATGTGACTTATGCTTAAAGGATACCAGAGCCGAAAATGTATAGAGAAATGTTCTCCTCTCGGTCAGCTTTGAGGGGGTCACCGCTGCTGGCTGGAGGGTCACAGAAGGACAGAGCGGGCACAGGATGACTGCAGGGGGCCGCAAGAAGCCCCAGATAAGTTGAACTGTTTTTTACTTAAATACAGTGGTGTGAAAAACTATTTGCCCCCTTCCTGATTTCTTATTCTTTTGCATGTTTGTCACACTTAAATGTTTCTGCTCATCAAAAACCGTTGACTATTAGTCAAAGATAACATAATTGAACACAAAATGCTGTTTTAAATGATGTTTTTTATTATTTAGTGAGAAAAAAAACCTCAAAACCTACATGGCCCTATGTGAAAAAGAAATTGCCCCCTGAACCTAATAACTGGTTGGGCCACCCTTAGCAGCAATAACTGCAATCAAGCATTTGTGATAACTTGCAACGAGTCTTTTACAGCGCTCTGGAGGAATTTTGGCCCACTCATCTTTGCAGAATTGTTGTAATTCAGCTTTATTTGAGGGTTTTCTAGCATGAACCACCTTTTTAAGGTCATGCCACAACATCTCAATAGGATTCAGGTCAGGACTTTGACTAGGCCTCTCCAAAGTCTTCATTTTGTTTTTCTTCAGCCATTCAGAGGTGAATTTGCTGGTGTGTTTTGGGTTATTGTCCTGCGGCAGCACCCAAGATCGCTTCAGCTTGAGTTGACGAACAGATGGCCGGACATTCTCCTTCAGGATTTTTGGCAGACAGTAGAATTCATGGTTCCATCTATCACAGCATGCCTTCCAGGTCCGGAAGCAGCAAAACAACCCCAGACCATCACACTACCACCACCATATTTTACTGTTGGTATGATGTTCCATCATTCTGCTTCTGCTGAAATGCTGTGTTACTTCTACGCCAGATGTAACGGGACACGCACCTTCCAAAAAGTTCAACTTTTGTCTCGTCGGTCCACAAGGCATTTTCCCAAAAGTCTTGGCAATCATTGAGATGTTTTTTTTAGCAAAATTGAGACGAGCCTTAATGTTCTTTTTGCTTAAAAGTGGTTTGCGCCTTGGATATCTTCCATGCAGGCCGTTTTTGCCCAGTCTCTTTCTTATGGTGGAGTCGTGAACACTGACCTTAATTGAGGCAAGTGAGGCCTGCAGTTCTTTAGATGTTGTCCTGGGGTCTTTTGTGGCCTCTCGGATGAGTTTTCTCTGCGCTCTTGGGGTAATTTTGGTCGGCCGGCCACTCCTGGAAAGGTTCATCACTGTTCCATGTGTTTGCCATTTGTGGATAATGGCTCTCACTGTGGTTCGCTGGAGTCAAAAAGCTTTAGAAATGGCTTCATAACCTTTACCAGACTGATAGATTTCAATTACAGTACTTTTGTTCTCATTTGTTCCTGAATTTCTTTGGATCTTGGCATGATGTCTAGCTTTTGAGGTGCTTTTGGTCTACTTCTCTGTGTCAGATAGCTCCTATTTAAGTGATTTCTTGATTGAAACAGGTGTGGCAGTAATCAGGCCTGGGGGTGACTACAGAAATTGAACTCAGGTGTAATAAACCACCGTTAAGTTATTTTTTAACAAGGGGTGGCAATCACTTTTTCACACCGGGCCATGTAGATTTGGAGGTTTTTTTTCTCACTAAATAATAAAAACCATCATTTAAAACTGCATTTTGTGTTCAATTAGGTTATCTTTGACTAATAGTTAACGGTTTTTGATGAGCAGAAACATTTAAGTGTGACAAACATGCAAAAGAATAAGAAATCAGGAAGGGGGCAAATAGTTTTTCACACCACTGTAAATGGCTTTCATTTCCATTGGTGACCAGAAACCACTGATGAAGGCAGAGCTCATACTCCAGAATAGCAATGATCAAGTGATCTAGAGCAACTTATTGAAGTTCACAAATGTAGGTGTTGTGACTCAGGATGTTTTCATATATACCTATGAATTTAAGAAACTGATGCTTTCATATAGATGTATTTAAAGTGGGTACCAAGTACAAGTAGATAAGCACAAAGAAAGCCATACCTTCCATTCACTTCTACCTATGCTACCATAGGACACAGGGTTGAATTTCAAATACTGTAAGTGCATGGTAATGTATCTTATTCTTAATTGCCCAAAAATAGCAGCATATCGGCACAAACCAGGTGCAACTAAGGAAGGGGATACCAAGTTAGACCCAACGTTCGGCAAAGCATGAGAAAGATGAAAGAAAGAATACGTTTCCAAGCACGAAAGGGTAGACTAGCTGAAAGTACAGTTGAACTTCTGTAATTCTTTCCTGTTTATTAAGCACTTTGAAAGCTTTTAAAACAAGAAAGAATTCAGTAAGTGCAACTGTTTGTGTGTGATTCTAACCACAGGTGCAGTCTGCACGATTCTATCCATTTTCTCACTCATACTACCAGCTCTGGATGTCCCGCACTTGTTGGCTCGTGTGGAAGGATTGGATAGCAGGGACGGACCAAACAGAGGGCACAAACTGCTGGATTGGAACAACAGCCCAATGTGTCACTGTCTGTGCAAGAAGGATATCTTTACCCACCAGCTGATAGGAACCTTATTGGAGCTCAGATATTTGAGCATTTGAATCAGCGGATTACTTACCCTATCCAGGTACCACCAGAGGTGGTAAGACTTGTATTGCTTCAAAAACGTATTGATTCTTTCATTATTCTTTAATGCTGAATTTTAATAGTACAAATAAAAACACGAATAAACAGATTAATTGTACTGAATAAAGATATACTGTACTATGTAAAATAAACAGCAGCAAATGCTATATCCTCTCCACAAACCGCTATTTTTCATTTCTTTTGCCTCCAAATTAAGGCTAGTTTCACTATAAAGTTACACCAGAGATTTTCCATTATTCTCATAGCCCAAAAATGACAAGGTAATAAAAAAAGACATGGGTTTCTATGACAAGTTTTCATACTGATGTTTAAGCCGATGTTAAATTGCAGTCGTGTTTGGCAATCACTGTAGTAATTGAACATCTTTTATCTGTTTCTGGGGCACTCTCACAAGCTTTTACTACATTTTTGTTTCTGATATTTTCTTAATCACTTTCTACCACTAGTAGAAACCTAGTCTAACATTATTCTGAAACAGCCTCATATTTACGTTTCTTAGTCCTCCTCGCCAATCAGACCACAACAATGGTGAAGGAAGGAGGACAGCAAAACATGCACTACACTGACTCCGAGAAAGAATTGTGGGAGGCTGGGCTGCTGCTACGATGCAGAGGCCAACCTCATGATGACACTGGAAGCCTGGCCAGAAGCACCAACTTTAATCATCGTTTGGAGGTTACTTTGGAAAGTATGAAAGAGGAGGGATTTATTACTGTTTGATAGAGAGAGCAGAAGAGCTAAACATTTTTTTTATTGGCGATAGACTTTAATCACCTTAAATGACTAGACTGCTCAAACATTAAGGTTGTTTAAAACCATTTTTAATCAACACTGGGAGGCCAACATGACATTAGGTTTTCTTCCAAATAAGATACCAACAGGCTTCTTTCTGCATTCTTAGGGATCCTGGCAGTCTTAACATGCCCTGCCATCTGTTATATGGGAAGGCAAGTGGCAGTCCTGCTCATGCCCCCTCCCCTGACTTCCATAAAGAAGGGGAATGTAAAAGTAAAAAACTAGAGGTTATCGACTGACCAATGGGGGGAAAACAAACATACACTTTGTCAATGTATCTATTAGCCACTGTTACTTTTTCAAAAGGAAATTGGGTGAGAGTAGGATGGGAAACGGTTGATCCAATTTGAAGCTCTGTGGTAGAACAAGCAGAGTCAAAACTCAATCAAAAATAATTCACCACAGGAATGCCAAAGAGATATGAGAAAGCAGTATGTGATTTTGTCTGCAAGCTCCATTCACAGCTGAAATATGAGATTATACAAAGAAAAGCAGATATGTTGCTGACTCTTATATAGTGGATTACCCACCTCTGGCTTCTTCATTATTTCAATGAAATACATCCTGTTCTTCATTGGGTAAATGATAATTAAAACATCCCCGAAATCTGTAGGTATAATACCCCTTCGGTAGTTCCTGGTGTGTTCAGACCACACAATGTGAACTTCATCGTTTCCCAGGTGGCGGAGCTGAAGAAACAATGGCATGGTTAGTTCATCTACGCCTCTTCTTATAAATCATTTTACATGAAATTGTTTAGACCAAAGGCGGCCTTTGTTTCCTATATAAGTATGTGCATCTGTGCATAGTGTATATGTATGCTCAAACACACAAACAGAATCATGGCGTAAAACTCATTTATGTCCACCTCTTGGCATTTTATCATCTCATGATCCAGGTATGGCTGATTGAGCACTAACTTTGTACTTTTACATTTATCACGTTCCCGTTAGCAAATTAAGCAGAACAGATAAATAAGGATGGCCAATGAGATGCAAGTATTTCCTGTTCATGCAGGATTATGCAAATATTGTAGGCAAATGTATGCAGCTTGAAAATGGATCGATCCAGTCCCACCAAGGTTTAAACTGATTGCTCCATTTTCAAGCTGCATACATAATTTACAAAATCCTGCATGTACTTGAAAATATTTTCATCTCATTGGTCATCCCTATAGATAAATATACAAAACACCAATTTAATCCAGACATAGGGCCTGATTCACAAAGCGGTGCAAACTTTTTCGCGGACTTTTGCGCGCGCAATTTGCCGCGATTCGCGTGATCGCGGACTTTTGAATCAGGTCCATAGACCCTTATCCAATTAAAGGGACCCTGAGCAGGACTCAAAAATGCTCAAATGAACTTACCTGGTGCTTCCTCCAGCCCCTCGCAGTCCATGAGGTCCCTCGGCATCCTCTGGGCTCCCCAAGATCTTCCGCTGGCGACTCTGGTAGCCCAGTGAGTTCTCGAGGAGTAGTGCACAACTGAGCATTTTACGAGGCTTCCCTGGTCTTCATATAACCGTTCATGCAAATGCAGGCATTCCTTCAAATCGCTCTGCAAATCGCAGGTGTTTGTGATTGCAGTTTCTTGTGGGTCTCACTGCTTAATTTTGAAGTAGTGCTCGGATAAGTATGCTTCACTGCAACAGTAAATGCGCACATTATCCTGTATGGTACAGAACGCCTCACATTATTCCTACAGATTCCATTGCAACCCACTGCAAATGCACCAAAGGGAATGTAACATTACAGTATACTCGCATTGTGGCTGCCATGCGACTATATTGGGCCTGATTCATGAAGCTGAAGTTACACGACACCAGCGTAAGATAAATACGCGCGGTCATTCTGCGTAGAATGCTTTCCTTAGTTAGGCGCCCTGTTTACATAGTAATGCTTGCCTCTTTAACCACTTAACGACCACCGTCGGCAGGTCGAAGTGGTGTTACCATGGAAACGTCAGTTCACGGAGGGTGTCTCCGTGAACAGCCTGCGAGCCTCCGATCGCGGCTCGCAGGTTAAATGTAAACACGCAAGGAAGAAATCCCCGCTATTTACATCATACGGCGTTGCTGCGCAGTAGCGCCGTAAAGGAGATCGGTGATCCCCAGCCTCTGATTGGCTGGGGATCGCCGGCATCTGATAGGCTGAAGCCTGTCAGAGGCGGCGCAGGAGCCGCCCAGAAAGAGGAGGGGAGGGAGGGAAAGAGAGGGAGGCTGGGAATCGCTGCGGAGGGGGCTTTGAGAAGCCCCCCCGCTACACGCAGGTAGCCGGCGGCGATCAGACCCCCCAGCAGGACATCCCCCTAGTGGGGAAAAAAGTGATTTGTGCTGTGGGCTGGAGAGCCCACGCAGCACCGATCACAGAAAGATAGCCCGGTCCTTAAGTGGTTAAAGGATACACGAGGTGACATGTGACATAATGAGATAGACGTGTATGTACAGTGCCAAGCACACAAATAACTACAGTGGGATGCGAAAGCTTGGGCAACCTTGTTAATCGTCATGATTTTCCTGTATAAATCGTTGGTTGTTACCATAAAAAATGTCAGTTAAATATATCATATAGGAGACACACACAGTGATATTTGAGAAGTGAAATTAAGTTTATTGAATTTACAGAAAGTGTGCAATAATTGTTTCAATACAATTAGGCAGGTGCATATATTTGAGCACCACAAAAAGAGATGAAATCAATATTTAGTAGATCCTCCTTTTGCAGAAATTACAGTCTGAAAACGCTTCCGGTAGATTCCAATGAGAGTCTGGATTCTGGTTGAAGGTATTTTTGACCATTCCTCTTTATAAAACATCTCTAGTTCATTCAGGTTTGATGACTTCAGAGCATGGACAGCTCTCTTTAACCCACACCACAGATTTGCAGTTCTATTCAGGAATGGGGACTGAGATGGCCATTCCAGAATGTTGTACTTGTTCCTCTGCATGAATGCCTTAGTGGATTTTGATCAGTGTTTAGGGTCGTTGTCTTGTTGAAAGATCCAGCCCCGGCGAAGCTTCAGCTTTGTCACCTATTCCTGGACATTGGTCTCCAGAATCTGCTGATACTGAGTGGAATCCATGCGTCCCTCAACTTTGGTAAGATTCCCAGTCCCTGCACTGGCCAAACAGCCCCACAACCACCATATTTTACTATAGGTAGAATGTGTTTTTCTTGGAATGCTGTGTTGTTTTTCCTCCATGCATAATGCCCCTTGTTATGCCCAAATAACTCAATTTTAGTTTCATCAGTCCACAGCACCTTATTCCAAAATGAAGCTGGCTTGTCCAAATGTGCTTTAGCATACCTCAAGAGGCTCTGTTTGTGCTGTGGAAGGAGAAAAGGCTTCCTCTGCATCACTCTCGTATACAGCATCTCCTTCCTTGTGTAAAGTGCGCCCAATGGTTGAACGATGCACAGCGACTCCATCTACAGCAAGATTACGTTGTAGGTCTTTGGTGCTGGTCTGTGGATTGACTCTGACTGTTTTCAACATTCATCGCTTCTGTTTCTCTGAGATTATTCTTGGTCTGCCATTTTGAGCCTTAACTTGAACTGAGCCTGTGCCATTTCATGAACTGTGGTCTTCCATTTCCTCAACATGTTACTAACTGTTGAAACAGACAACTGAAATCTCTGAGACAGCTTTCTGTATCATTCCCCTAAACCATGATGGTGAACAATCTTTGTCTTCAGGTCATTTCAGAGTTGTTTTGAGACCCCCATGTTGCTACTCTTCAGAGAAAATTAAAAGAGGAGGGAAACTTACATTTGACCCCCTAAATACTCTTCCTCATAATTGGATTCACCTGTGTATGTAGGTCAGGGGTCACTGAGCTTACCAAGCCAATTTTAGTTCCAAAAATTAGTTCCAAAAATTAGTTGTAAAATGACAACAGTGCCCAAATGTATGCACCTGCCTAATTTCATTTAAACAATTATTGCACACTTTCTGTAAATCCAATACATTTCATTTCACTTCTGACATATCACTGTGTGTGTCTCCTATATGATATATTTAACTGACATTTTTTATTGTAGCAACCAACAATTTATACAGGAAAATCATGACGATCAACAAGGTTGCCCAAACGTTTGCATCCCACTGTATGCTGTGTTCCTTTTTTCCTTTCTCTGTCTGATAATGTTAAATATCAGGTACGTAAGTAGCTGACTCAGTCCTGACAGGAAGTGACTGCAATGTGACCCTCACTGACAAGAAATTCCAACTATAAAACACTTTCCTAGTAGAAAATGGCTTCTGAGAGCAGTAAAAACGTTTCTGTTGTATTACTTTTACAAAACTTAGTTATTTTCTACCTACATACTTCTAAGAGCAGGAAAGAGATAAAAAGGATCAATAGTTCCATAGATTTTTAGCGAATGCTTCACTGAGCAAAACAAAAAAAAAAACAGTTAAAACTTAAAGTAGATTTAAACAAAGTAAAACTGTGGAATAACTTAAAAAGTCATTTTAGGAAAAGGAAGATAGATACAATAATTTATTTCATTACTTTATTTTCGCCTCGGTTGTCCTTTAACTACCGGGTAACGTGAAGTATCGCGACCGCAATACTTTACTAGCGCAAACACTACTGACATAGTTACTATGTTAATCAACATAATAGCGGCTGCCCTAGTGAAACAAAGCACTGCAACATGTTACTGTGAAAGTACTTTTATTCATACTGATTTTTTTAATGTAAGATGTTCCGTTTATATCGTCAAAAGCAAAAAATTTCCAGCATGCGGAAGAAATGGAATCTCTTGAGACAAAAGCAGGCTTTGTAATGATTGATTCTTAAACCCTAAACAGTTGTAATAAAAAAAACAGCTTGCTAATATCGGCTCATGTATGGGCATCCTTTGTAATAACCACCAGACATGTTCTGCAACTGCCATACTCAAACAGTGCACAGAGGCATGTAACAATCTATTAAACACAGCAGGGCCAAAAGAGTAGAGTGCAAGTGTAGTTCAGCTGTGTCTAGGAAGGTCAGGTCAGCTGGAGATCATACTTGTTATGGACGTCTACGCTACGGTAAGGCCAATTCATTTTGCCTGAACTTGGTCTCTTTGGCAGCAGCTCGGCCTTCCTATCAGGCTCCCAAACAAACACTCATTTTTCAAGGCTTAGCAAAACAACATAATAGTTTAAGGGCCTGACCATGTGCCATGCTCATTCACTGGCTGAAAAGGCCATCTTCATTTCCCTTTTTGCAGGCCCTCCCTTCTCTCGCTTTGTAATATGCAGCCAGCCGGGCAGCACGCCACTAGTGACACTGGTCATGGTACACACCTAATGGTCTGACCTCCTCTCCCTACTAATTGCATTACATGGCCAGCTGGCTCCAGCAAGAACTTGTCTATTTGATTGAAGAATTTCTGCTGCCGAATAGTCACGGCTGCTGCTCTCGCAAAGTATCTTGAGCCTGACAACCTCATTGTTTTCCTGACAGTGTGCCCATCCTAAAATCGAACTTTTATTTGTAAATTAACCGAGGAAACTTCCTGCCAGACCAGCGGTGCCTGGAGACTAATAATGTGCTCCTTTCATTCCCTTTCACTCTTACTGTATCACTGCCAATTTGTTTTTCTGCTGCCGGCCAGCCCTGGGCTATAAAAGCCTGGTAAGACATAAGTGCAATTATAGTCCTAGAGTCAAATGAATTGGACAAATCCAATAGCACAGCCCTGTCCCCACTTTACAAACCCCTACAGCAGTGAGATTAGCTGCTAAAAATCTAATCTTGGAATAGCTAACAAATTTCTGCAGCAGAGGCACAAGAGTTCACGATGGGGCTACATCTAGGTCTCTGCGTGGAGAAAGGGTTCTGTCTCAAACAGGGCCAAATATCAAATAAGCCCCAGCTATTTTTACTCCCTTCTTAAAGAACCTCATTTCAGAGTTGTTAGCTGCAATTTAGTTAGGATAACAGGACGGGTTGTAAGAAGCTGTTAGTGAGATTGATTTTCTATTCTAGCAGAGACACATCCTGATAAAGAATGCTTATTTCTAATGAACACAAATCTCCGAGCTGAAAAAGGTACCATCTGAGTCATGGATGCTTCGGTGGGGAACCTTCCTGTCGAAACTGAGGCATGCAATATTGTTTAAATGGCACGCTTTGGAGGTGGCCGAGAGAGCGCCTGATTTATCCAAGCAGCTTCACGCCGCAGATACAAGTCATTTCACTTCAACCGGGGTGGTTGTCATGCTCAGGAGCTGGAAATTGCCTCAACTGAAAAGCCAACGTGTAATCCCGGCTCATCAATTAACATGGAACATGACATTTTCCAGCAAAGGACCACAAGGCCAATGCGGCCGCGCACTGGCTGGGGCTACAAGGGCACTCATGCAGGTGCTCTGTCAGTTATCCAAAGGGAATGGCGAGATGGAAACGAAGCCAATTACTGAATGCTATGAGAATAACATAGCGTATTGCATGTGCTAACAGGATGTGCAAGGAAACTGGAAATGAGGGAAGTAGAACTTGTTTGTGTAGTGCAGCTGATCTACAAAAACTTCACTTACAAAACTAGGAATGGAAGTAGAAATGTAAAACTAAAACGCGGTAGACTGAGGGAAAAGCCTTACTAAAGATGTGGATGCATAAGAGCACCTGTCTAAGGTTGAAACCGTTTTAATCCTCATTTCTTTACAAGTTAGACTTGATTACACCGAACAGCAATATGCTGCATCTCTGCTAACGGAGGTGTGGAGGTGTGGAAAGGTGGGATTTCTCTTAATCCTAACTGGGCAAGTGAAATGAAGTGCAGAAAGGTTAGATCATCTTTTGGGTGTTTATTTCTGCCTCTATTAATGTTGAGGAGAATTTTCTTCACTCCATGCCCCAAAATGAAGTGGGGCAATTGTTTCCAATAGGTACACAGACAGCAATATTTATTGTAAAGCAGAGAAAAATACGAACCAATTTCAGAATGTATGCATTGGGCAATACAAACCTAGCAGCTGCAGTAAGGTAATATCTGCAGGTGCAATGTGTTAGACCAGGTAAGTAAGCAAAAGCTGCAACATATTGATCTGGTAGACTAAAAATTGTATAGTGTATGCCTAGCATGAGGACCTGTTCACACTGCGACAAACGCAGTGGATGCCGAATCTATGCAGTAAATGGAAATTGCAGGTGATATGAGCATTGCCATTGCATCCTGGGCAAATGGGCTGGCAATGTTCATATTAGTAGCCATTTTCATCCGCTGCATTTGCGTTGCCACCCCTCTGCCATACTGTTCACCGCTTCTCCCTTCATCTGTCGCCATCCCTGTTCATCTGCCGCTTGTCTTGGAGACCAGAAAGCATGGGCCATCCTTGCTGAAAACTAAAAAAATCAATGCGATTCCTACCTAGCAACATGGAGGTTTCTTATTGGTCCACGACGAACTAATGAGGCGTTTCTGACATTATTGTCAGATCTGACAAGATTAGCTGCATGCTTGTTTCTGGTGTTATTCAAACACCACTGCAGCCAAATAGGCAAATGGTATTCCTTAAAAGGAAATAAACATGGCAGCTCCCGCATTCTTCTCACTTCATTTGTCCTGTAATAATCATTTGGAATTGAAACTCTTTGCTATTATTAATGCTGAAACTGACCTTTTTGGTTAGTGAATCATCAGAGTCGGATAACATTCGTGTAGACACATGGAAAATAACTTCAACTGTAGAGGTAGCATAGTATGGTGCAGTTTGTCCAGTGCTTCCATTTCTCTGAAGACCACCCATAAAGCCACAGTGAGTGGAAAGGTCAACCTGAACAGTTTTCAGGAAAAAAGACGACACCAGTTTCAATCATGTGATGCTTTGGTTGGAAACGTAATAAATACAGCATGTAGCTTCAAAAATACAGTTTCTAGGGTTGTTTGATAGAGCATTACAACTGCACATTGTCAATGCAAACAGTATGAATGCTGCAACTAAGATAAAGGTTAATTTTCTCAGAGACAGGCTGTTTGGGATCCATGATAGATCTCCTCTAGCCTTTTTATATGCCATTTCATATTTAAGGATTAGTACACTATTGCCATAAAACGTGGTAAATTCCAATCCAAGCTGCCACCTGATCAATAATACAAATACAATGCATAAAGCCTGGTAAACCTTCAATTGATTGGCCAATGACTGACCAATTTTACCACCTGCATGTAGTATGAGAGTTTACCTACATAATCAGTGTATAGTACTTAACATCTATTGACCTTCATATTACACGGAGATGGTATATTTGGCCAATCCTAATTGAAGGTGTGTACCAGGCTTTAGTGATATTTAACCCATTTGGATACGGATGAAGCAATGAAGTGGCTGCTGTTCACATGCAGCACTTGCCGATTCCCTATGACAGTGATGGCTAACCTTGGCACTCCAGCTGTGGTGGAACTACAAGTCCCGTGAGGTATTGCAATACTCTGACAGCACTAAGCATAACTCGGGGAGGCAGAGGCATGATGGGATTTGTAGTTTTGTCAGAGCTGGAGTGCCAAGGTTAATCATCACTGCCCTATGAGCTCATAGCCACTGTAGAGCATGAAATTCCTATGAAACGCGTTGTTTTAGGTCGTAATTAAAAGCCAATATAAAAATGTGACTACCTGTGCCGCATACCTAGAGGTAAGTCCATCACTTCCTCCTATGTAAATGGATTGTATCGTATCCTAAGTGGTGACTATGTTACCTTGATAGTACCTACTCACCAACAGTGCTCTGTTGTGGCTAGTTTTTTTTTTTTTTTGTTTTTTTTTAAAACACAAATTGTACTTTTCCTTAAACTGAATGCTCTTAACCAGAAATGGGTAATGGGATACTTTACAATCTCATGTAAATTGTATGCAGCTTGATATCGGACCAATTACAATAATTTCCTGTCAGTTTGATTTATGAAAGTTCAAGCTGCATACATTTACATTTGGTCAGAAGATACCATTTCCCTCATTCAAACTGTTAGATCTGCTTGCTCCCTCCTCTATAAACTGAATAAAAAGTTGTTCCTAATAGAGTTGCTTCCCACACAAGCAAACTCCACTCATATTTAGGCAGCAGGAAGTAAGGAGATTGTGCAAGCTCCTCCCATAACAAGGCAGTGGGAGTGGTCACTGTGAGGATATTTATTTATTAGTATCTAAGGTAGCCTCCATTTTGTTTGTCTACTTCAAAAGTGTGGGGCTATGAAATATTGTAGTGTCGCCTGGAAATAGTACATTTGCTTCTGAAGGTGAACAGTAGAGCAGGAACTGCTAATGTGATTGTCTGTATGTCAATGACACTACATTTGCATTCAGTTCCTCTGGATACAGGTAATTAGGTAACGACCCTCTATTCTGTCCTGGATCTTGCATTGCTTTGAACTTTGTGTATATGTAAACAAGCCAAAATACAATCCAGATTAAATGAGTCTGGACAGTTGGAAGCTAACACAGGAATGTTTGAAGTTTACAAATGACAGCCGGCTGGAATGTTGAAGAAGTTGGAAGCCTTACTCAAAAAATCTTTTGATGTGTGTAAATACAATTTTACCTGTGGAAATTAGATCTATGGGGGAGATGGGAAATGTCTAGAAAGTTAATTAAAACTGGTTCCTCCCCTTCCCAACGAAATTGCAGCCTCAAGGCATACCTCTCAGCATAAAAGGCAGGGCCAGATGCCTGAAAATCATCTTCTCCTGAGGGTAGCGCATAGCTAGAGATGATCCTGAGCGAACCAGAAAATTTGTGCCTCCACGGTTGGACATTTGTGCTGGTAAAAGTTCAATTTTTGTTCATTCCCGTTTTATTTTATGCAACTTGTCTTGTGCATCTTTGTAACTTTTATTTTGTAATTTTTACTTTGTTTTTGTTAAATATTTTGTATATATTATTTTCTGCATTGTTCCACTTTTTTCTGGAATATTAAATCGTAATTTATTAAGTTTAACTTCTGCTGTACTAAGCTAACGCTCATAGCCTAGAGGAGACTGCAGTGTAACTTGCGATACAAAGTCAGTGTCTGATTGTGCCTTGCTACTGTACGATTGTAGAGTGTGTGTGTGTGTGTGTGTGTGTGTGTTTCCCGTATTCGGCCTAAAGCGCAAAGCTGACCCGAATACGAAAACGCGGATTGCATGCAGATTACTCAACAGCAGAGTGGAAGTGTCTAGCGGCAGCTAGTGGTGGCAGTGAGAAGTGTTCTGAGGGGTCACAGCCTTGTGTCAGCTCGACTAAGGCTGCTTCCCCTCTCGATCTGGTCAAACCCGCAGTCGGGAACCGTATCTGCAGGCCTGCCGCGGGGCGGGTTCCTGACAGTCACTGTTCCTGTTTGAGCCTCACACTCACTGTACGGTCCTCTCTGACCTACAATCCATGTACATTCTTACATGAAGGAGCCATTAGGAACAAATTAAATACATTTAAAATATTAGCAAAAATGATCTCATCAACTGCAGTTCCTCTTGGCGTACACAAAGAAAAAGCAGCAAAAAATAACCATCAAATGGATGTCCTTGGTATACAGGGAGTGCAAAATTATTAGGCAAATGAGTATTTTGACCACATCACCCTTTTTATGCATGTTGTCTTACTCCAAGCTGTATAGGCTCGAAAGCCTACTACCAATTAAGCATATTAGGTGATGTGCATCTCTGTAATGAGAAGGGGTGTGGTCTAATGACATCAACACCCTATATCAGGTGTGCATAATTATTAGGCAACTTCCTTTCCTTTGGCAAAATGGGTCAAAAGAAGGACTTGACAGGCTCAGAAAAGTCAAAAATAGTGAGATCTCTTGCAGAGGGATGCAGCACTCTTAAAATTGCAAAGCTTCTAAAGCGTGATCATCGAACAATCAAACGTTTCATTCAAAATAGTCAACAGCGTCGCAAGAAGCGCGTGAAAAGACCAAGGCGCAAAATAACTGCCTGTGAACTGAGAAAAGTCAAGCGTGCAGCTGCCAAGATGCCACTTGCCACCAGTTTGGCCATATTCCAGAGCTGCAACATCACTGGAGTGCCTAAAAGCACAAGGTGTGCAATACTCAGAGACATGGCCAAGGTAAGGAAGGCTGAAAGACGACCACCACTGAACAAGACACACAAGCTGAAACGTCAAGACTGGGCCAAGAAATATCTCAAGACTGATTTTTCTAAGGTTTTATGGACTGATGAAATGAGAGTGAGTCTTGATGGGCCAGATGGATGGGCCCGTGGCTGGATTGGTAAAAGGCAGAGAGCTCCAGTCCGACTCAGACGCCAGCAAGGTGGAGGTGGAGTACTGGTTTGGGATGGTATCATCAAAGATGAGCTTGTGGGGCCTTTTCGGGTTGAGGATGGAGTCAAGCTCAACTCCCAGTCCTACTGCCAGTTTCTGACACCTAGTCCTACCAGTCCTACTGAACCCTTCTTCAAGCAGTGGTACAGGAAGAAGTCTGCATCCTTCAAGAAAAACATGATTTTCATGCAGGACAATGCTCCATCACACGCGTCCAAGTACTCCACAGCGTGGCTGGCAAGAAAGGATATAAAAGAAGAAAAACGAATGACATGGCCTCCTTGTTCACCTGATCTGAACCCCATTGAGAACCTGTGGTCCATCATAAAATGTGAGATTTACAAGGAGGGAAAACAGTACACCGCTCTGAAGAGTGTCTGGGAGGCTGTGGTTACTGCTGCACGCAATGTTGATGGTGAACAGATCAAAACACTGACAGAATCCATGGATGGCAGGCTTTTGAGTGTCCTTGCAAAGAAAGGTGGCTATATTGGTCACTGATTTGTTTTTGTTTTGTTTTTGAATGTCAGAAATGTATATTTGTGATGTTATATTGGTTTCACTGGTAAAAATAAATAATTGAAATGGGTATATATTTGTTTTTTGTTAAGTTGCCTAATAATTATGCACAGTAATAGTTACCTGTATACACAGATATCCCCCTAAAATAGCTAAAACTAAAAACAAACTAAAAACTACTTTCAAAAATATTCAGCTTTGATATTAATGAGTTTTTTTGGGTTCATTGAGAACATGGTTGTTGTTCAATAATAAAATTATTCCTCAAAAATACAACTTGCCTAATAATTCTGCACTCCCTGTAGGAGCTCGCTGGAGTTTACATTTCAGTGGCTTGGCTAATGTATACTCCTCTGCTATATACATTAGGGCTCATTCATACTATGGGCTTGATTCACTAAGACAAATAGCATGCCTTATCCGAGTTAACACTCCTTACCAGAGATAACATGCCTTATCCGAGTTAACACTCCTTACCATAGATAACATGCCTTATCCGAGTTAACACGTCTTATCGAAGATAAAATGTATACTCCTCTGCTATATACATTTGGGCTCATTCATACTATGGGCTTGATTCACTAAGACAAATAGCATGCCTTATCCGAGTTAACACTCCTTACCAGAGATAACATGCCTTATCCAAGTTAACACGTCTTATCGGAGATAACATGCCTTATCAGAGTAGTATAACGAGCGCTACGAACGCATGCCTGCTAATTGGCAATGACGAGAGCTCCACTCATCCTGCCCTGAGCCCCTGCGGGTTCGTAGCGCTCGCTATGCTACTTTGATAAGGCGTGCTAACTCGGATAAGACATGCTATTTGTCTTAGCGAATCAAGCCTCTATGTGAGTTGCAGTGTGTGTTTTACTTGGTAACATGAAAGTCCATAGACATTCATTTTATCTTTCACACTACAACAGTGAGTTGCTGTGCAGTGCTTTTCAACTTGAGAGTGAAAACTTATGGAAATGAACAGCAACTCACAAACCCATGTATGAGTTTTTATTCCTGCATTTACATGCATTTCAACTCACTGACTAGCGTGAATGAGCCCTAAAGGGGATGTCACACGAGTGTTGCCAACACTATATAAAGGTGGCCACACAGGATACAGTAAAATAATACGACTTTATGGCAATTCGATAAATATGATAAGATCTCCCGAAAAAAATCGAAAGCTTTTTTTTTTCATTCAACTGAAAAATCCGATCCATTTTTCTTAGATTTTTATCGACCCGGAATGCTGAAAAATTTTCTTCAAGTTTTCTAAAGATTGTATGGTGTGTGTTAGATTGTCAATGTATTAATATACACACCCTAGCAATTTTCTCAGAGTCTCCAATCATTTTTATCATAACTGGGGAAAAATTGAACATAAGGGTGCCCATACATGGTACCATTTTTCATTTTTTTTCGATTAGATAATTTAGTTTGATTCTGTTAGATCGAATATAAAGATTTTCCCAGCATGACCAATCAGATTTTTCTCGAAAAAACAAGATAATCGTTCAAATTTCTTGATCGAAAAAAAAATATTTTCAACATTCTATTCGATTCGATCAGTTAGATCAAATAAACGGGAAAATCGAACGTTTTTATTGTATCGTGTATGGGCACCAGAAGTCAAAAAAATGTATTGCAATACTTGAATACAACAGATATTTAAAGAAAAATGTATGGAGTGTGGCCACCTTAAATAAGATTAAAAAAAAAAATTTTTTTGAAAGAAGGTTATGCACAACACCACAATTGCTACTGAAATCATAAAATCTGGTGTTGTGCAGATCCACCTCTTGCATGCGCTGATAGACTCTGTTTTTTGCATACACCTCACATTAGATGTTTGCAGGAGTGGCCATGTCTGGTTTGAGATGGAAAAACAACAGGCTACTGTTATCTTTCATTAGCTATCAACACTAATGAAATGAATGGTGTATGTAACTTACCTCCCACCCTAATCCCGCCACAAAATCTTCATAGGCTTTGCTGCCTCCACTGTTGGACAGTATGGAACACTTATCTTCCTGTCCTTCAGCAATGTAGAACACAGCAATCTTGTGGGTTTCCCGACTGTGTGAAGAAAACAAATTATATATACAAGTGTGCAATATAGAAAGGTACAACCAAAAGGAAATGATACAAGCACACTAGCTGGGCATGATTCTGAGAAAATGCAGATAATGCTATCCATACATGAAACATATTACACAAACACTTGATACAATAAAGTTTTTTTTTTTATAACAAAGATAATAAATCAGGTTGTATGGATACAATTTGTCATTTCTGTTTCCAACTGAAACATGTGATCACATTTCTCATGTTTCAGAAAACAATGTTGTAGGATAGAAATGTTTTGATTTATAGACCCAAACATTTTTTGGGACATTTTCATGAGTGGGAAAAATGGAACACGTGTATGCGATACATTGATTAGATTTTGAAAAAAATTACTTAAAAAAAAAAAGGTACTATAAAAATAATTTTGAGTAATTTCTTACATTATGG
Organism: Hyperolius riggenbachi; assembly: GCF_040937935.1. Taxonomy (NCBI): domain Eukaryota; kingdom Metazoa; phylum Chordata; class Amphibia; order Anura; family Hyperoliidae; genus Hyperolius; species Hyperolius riggenbachi. Next base: position 423,097,335 of record NC_090649.1, on the reverse strand, counting down.
GAGCTTTAAAAGTACTGTATATGGTGATAAGGTTTGAAAAAAATCTACTTGGAGGAAACTCAGGAGAAAAGTGAATAGGATATGGGCCATCATGTGAGGTGCTTTATATTCAGTGCATTTCAGAGCAGCCACATGCATGGCCACCTTACAGTGCACCTGAACTCACAACTCCTCTCTGCTCTAAAAGACACACAACAGCATAATACCCTTTAAAAAACATGTTTTTGTTCCAGCTGATACAAATCCTGCAATACATCTGCAGTGTGTCTACTTCCTGCTTCATGAGAGCAGACATCTTGTTAACAGCCTTTGCTTTCAAATGAGCTTACCTGCCATATCTGCCATGGCAGTCAGGTGATACAAGGCAGAGATCAAATTACATCTTGTGATTAGACACAAATAAGGGGGAAAATAAACAGGCTAAACTCTCTAAATACATACAGGGTGCATTACTCTAGGTTTTCCTTCTATCCTGTGCAAGAGTTCAGGTCCACTTTAAAGGTACAGTAATGCTTGAAAAAAAAAATCCTAAAACTAAAGATAAACTTATCATACCGTTTTTTTGTTACAAAGAGTGATGATTATAATGAGCACAGCCAGGAGACTCGTTCAATAATTGCTCCATGGGCTCATTTTTTTTCATCTAGCCAATGTAAATCTATAAATTCCTGGTGTTTGCCTACCTCAATAGTCTTCCAATTAAATTATCACAGGGATTCTCCTCACCTAATTCAATTTCTCCCCTTGCAGTATTAATCAACGTCTCTACTTAACAACTGCGTGCCTCGGGTCTCTGGGGACCCTAACATCTCTACAGAACATGTGTTTGAGCAATAATTTGCTGCACGAGATGATCAAGAATTAACCAATAGCATTTGATCTATTCTACGACAGATTTACAGATTTCATTTTGGTCCAGCTTGAGCAAAGAAAACCTTATGGTTGCAACAAATAAACGTAACCAAGATCTGATCTAGTGTATCTGCAACTTTCATTGCCTCTCACAGGAATCTGTCTGCCTGTTAAATCTGCTTCTATGCCGGGTGCTTACCACAGCCATTTCACTTAACTAGATTAGATACAAAGCATATAGAATTAAAGGGCAACCATCGCTCAAATTGCAAAAATGTAAAATACATACAGGTACATATACTGTACATGCACATTTCTCCAAGAGCAAAATGAACTATAAATTACTTTTCTCCGTCACTTACAGTAGGCAGTGAAAATCTGACAGATGTTAGGTTTTAGACTAGTCTATCTCCTCACTGGGTATTATCAGTTATTTCTTTATTGACAAATGCAATCAGTAAATTGCAGTTGCTCAGTCCAACTGAAAACTAGTGTGCAAACAAGTAGGGCAGTTAGCTGACATCTTTGCATTGATTCTTTCCAGGGAGTGTTTTGTAAAGGATACAGATAATACTGAGAATCACCTTTCACCTAGTGGTGGCAACACAGTATGGCAGCCTCAGCTCATGGCTTTCGGATATTTCCCCCTTACTCTCACGATCCAACCCCCCCCCCCTTCCAGAACCTGTAAGAGCCAAAAACAAATCCGGGTACAAATCCCCCCTCCCCCTTTGTACTTAGCAAAATAAATAAATGATTCTGATTATGAAAAGAATGGATTAGTGCAAAATCAGTCAACCTTATACTATTTACAGTAAGTAACCGCAATGTAGGATAAAAGTAATTAATAGTACATATAAAGCAATGGGAAACAGAATTGTCTATTGGGTGCATGCAGGTATTATAAAAAGTATACAATTATTGTTAAACTCTTAAAGGAATACTGTAGGGGGGGTCGGGGGAAAATTGAGTTGAACTTACCCGGGGTTTCTAATGGTCCTCCATTAAAGTAGGAGCGTACTGACTGCGCAGGCACAGACCATACTGGGCCTGTGCAGTATGCTCCTGGTGACATCAGCGGGAGCGAGGACACGGGAGCGCAGGATGTCTGCGGGGGACCGTTAGAAGCCACGGGTAACCAACTCATTTTCCCCGACCCCCTACAGTATTCCTTTAGAAATCAGCACAAAAAACATACTATAGTTTTTCCAAAAAACTCACACATACGACATAGGGCACCATAGTGTTGCAACCCACGCTTTCGGAGACCCAAGAGTTTTTAAAAAAGGGCTAAAAACTCACCTCTTTTCCCGAGCCTTTGAGACAGTACACTAATGCAGGTCACAGTGCTTTGAGTCCCCAGGGAGAAAGACGCTATAAAAATATTATTGTTATTGTATGTGTGGGGTTTTTGTAAAAACTGTAGTTTTTTGTGCTGATTTTTAAGAGTTTAACAATAAATGTATACTTTTTATAATACCTTCACGCACCCAAGAGACAATTCTTTTTCCCATTGCTTCATATGTTATTTGTTGGCATGGTGCATGTCGGTAACCATTTTGATATTTTGTGCTAATTAAGTAGTCCCGTATAGCCCAGTGATCTGCAAACTTGGCTCTCCAGCTGTTAAGGAACTACAAGTCCCACAATGCATTGCTGGAGTCTGACAGCCACAGTCATGATTCATAAAGGCAAATGCATTGTGGGACTTGTAGTTCCGTAACAGCTGGAGAGCCAAGTTAGCAGATCACTGCTTAGCCTATTTGGGTGCCGCCCGCGTTTAGCCATGGATTTCATAATTAAAAGAACATTTTACAAAACAATAAATATACGTCTAATATGCGTGTATTTTATATTTTAAACATTTTTGCGATAGTGATCCTTTAGTGAAAACTTCTTAGTAAATAAGCACATTGCTCAATGTACGGCAGTCTTCCTGATCACAAATCGATTGGACATTCTGTAATGCATCAAGTAGGGCGGGAGTGAGAGGTATGCGACTCACATTCCTGCAGCTTTGCACTTCATTCGACAGCACAAATCTAAAGGCGGGCCATCAATATTCAATCAAATGTATGCTGAAATATGATTGTTTGGGAAAATGTTCCACAGTAAAGCCGACATACCTAACTCTTGGGCATAAACAACTTAGGTAAATTATTTTATGGCGGATGGATGGTTAAACCAGCATCTACAAATCTTTCAGATGGAAGGTTACCCATAAAAAATAAATAAATAAAATGAATAACTTCTTGCAGATCACAGCAACATCTTTGTTTGTACCATTTTCGCCTGTTTGATGCAGTACCTACCGTGTTTACCCTAAAGTAAGACAACCTCTGAGAATAAGCCCTAGCAAGAAGTCCTAGCATGCTTGAAATATAAGACATCTCCTAAAAGTATGCCCTAGGAGCAGCCCGCATGACACCAGCAAGTCACGCTCAATACAAAGCCTGGATACTGGAGAGCAGCAGTATAATGTGAGCTCTACAGTCCTGTAGATGTCAGGCAATTTGTGTTTTTGTTGGAGCCATCCCTCCTGATCTGTCATGATAAGCAGCAGCACTTCACCTCTTCCCAGGACACACAGCTTATCCTATCATAGCTCTGGGGAGCCTGACAGAGTTCTCTGCCTGCAAGAAATAGACTCTTACCCACATGAGCAGCAGAATCAATTTCTTGTAAGTGAGAGCCAATATCTGCAAACCACAAGCTCTGTGTATGCTGCTTGTGTTTCAGCATGGCATGCAGTACAGACATTTTGTATAGGAAAGCTACAAGCGTTTCCCCCAAAACTAAGACATCCTATGAAAAATAAGCCCTAGCACATCTTTTGGAGCAAAAATAAATATAAGACAGTGTCTTATTTTCGGGGAAACAATCAAAAAGAACAGGGTCTGGCCCTGCAAAGACCACGCCACTAAATGTTTAGGAAAATACAAAAAAGCCTTTATTACAAATATTGCACTTTGCTGCAGTCACTAGGGCGTGCTCAGTAGGCAGTAGTAGTCTAGCCCATGAACTCCTACTGAATCGGTGCTGACTTAGCAGAGATTTGAGCCCAGGTCTCCTGTATCAGTCCATTACACTATCCAACCACTGTTACTACTATCCCTAGAGTTCGGTCTCTGGCGCACATCAAATCAGGCGGCAGCTCTACAGCATGTCTTATTTCATCACTAAGACAGCTAACGTGATTACAGAAAAGGACCTCAATTTCAGAACGCCCACTAGAATCTGCTGAAGATCTGCAATGGCATTTGCTCAAATTCTTCTACATATTTACAGCTATGTTATTTGTATTTTGCCATCTGCTTGCAAAAGCTTCTGGATTACACATGGGGCTACATGGAAGTAAAACGAACTATCATTAGACCTAGCAACCCTATAAACTGGGTTGATTATAGATTTGTATATGATATTGCCTGTGTAATTCATTTGTCATTATAAATATTGGTTTGCAGATGGGATGGGTCAAATAAAGTTATACTTATACGCTAGAGAAAGTTGATGAGACTGCAGATTGATCTGGATATAATGCAATCAGTTCCTTGGAAGTCACTGACTTTAAATAAGTTACAAAACCGCTATTAATCATCGTTATTTGGCTGTAATAATGTTCCTGCCAGGACACAGCATGCCTCATTGATATTTTGTAAGATGAGGCTGGTGAGAGTAAAAACAGCATACCATAACAAGATGTTCTGACTCTAAACTGGACCAGCAAATGTAATTTCCGCATAGCTCTGCCATCCAGCACTCTCAAATTCACTAAAATGTATGTAAGCTCCTACACTGGATTCAATGACTACTGCAGTCTGCATGAATGCTTCTACCAATGTTACTTTGTTGTTACACAGTCTAATGTGCATATGGGAACTACCTCTCTCACAACATACCTTTAGGTCTTTATAGTTGAAAGTACTAGTGACCTTAGCCCGTTTAAAAACGGGCTAGGTCTGTCACTAATTCGCAGTGCGCGTGCGCACGTCCGCTGCGCGCACACACACACGCCCTCCCCTTCTGGCCCCGTCCTCCGGCTCTCGGCAGTGTCTCCGAGTCTTGTCCCTGCACATGCGCATGGCAAAAAAGCACTGACACACAGACAGACGCAGGGACACTTGCCTATTATTGTATAGTATGCGGCACAATAGCAAAACTTTTACAGCTCCTTCCTCCACTCACACTATGGATCTCCCTACACCTAATTCCCACAATGCATTTCACTACTATATCTCCTGTCTCTTGCTATAATTGCCACTATTACAACACCCACAGTTAATCTCCTCTAATAGTGTGCCTCTACATACAGTGCTGCCATGTATAGTGCCTCCCATGTATGGGGGAAGCATTTTATAATGTGTTTATGTATGTATGGATTTGCTGCTTGCTATAAATGTTATGTCATTTGCAAATTTATAGCTAAGCGTAGTATTTTTCTTATGGATGCCATCTTTAAATCAGGGGTCCGTCTGTCAGGCTTGATGTTCATGTTTGGCCTCAGCACTTGAGTTGCTCATCGGCTTGTGAAGTCAGCAGTTAAGGCCTGTACACATACTAGATAGAACCAATCCCTCGGGCGACATTGCTGGGCCGAGGCTGTACAAACCTGTACTTAGCCTGTTAGTTATTAACGCACTCTGTTGCAATACTGAGTGGTGCAGATCAGACGTTGCGTTGTGGGTAAAACAAAGCTATCAGCCGTCGCTCAGCCGCGTTGATCTGACTAGTGGATTGGCAGTCAAGGACTGCTGTACACAAACCAGATTATCAACAGAGGAGCCGACCTCAGCCGACTTTAACCTAGTGCAGTGATGGCTAACCTTGGCACTCCAGCTGTGGTGGAACTACAAGTCCCATGAGGCATTGCAATACTCTGACAGCTCTAAGCATAACTCCAGGAGGCAGATGCATGATGGGATTTTGCAGTTTTGTAACAACTGGAGTGCCAAGGTTAGCCATCACTGACCTAGCGGGTACGGGCCTTAGCCAAAACCTAATCTACATAGGGCACATGGCAGGCAGGGAGAGCACATGGCAGGCAGGGAAGTCACAAAGCAGGCAGGGTGAGCGGGGAGAACAAAGCTATTGGCCATTGCTTGGATGAATTGATCTGCCTGCTGAATCGCTGGCCGGGCAGCGGTCGGGGGCTGCTGTACACACGTCGGATTATCTGCAAAGGTGGAAATCTAGCATATGTACAGCCCTTTAGTCAGAACCTGATCTACATACTTTTTTTGGATGAATAATTTGGAAAGCATTAGAGGCAAAGGATATGCACAGCAGCCAGGCAAACTGGATTTGTTTTCACAAATGGTGACAAGATGGCAGAAAAATCCCTCTCATTACAGGCCTAAAAATAGAACTTAAAGCAGATCTGAACTCAGAACTTCCTCTCAGCTCTACAAGATAAGCAACAGCATAATAACCTTTAAAGAAAAACATTTCTTTGTTACAGCTCACAGAACTCCTGCAATAAATCTGCAGTATGTCTACTTCCTGCTTTTATGGAAGCAGACAATGGGTTAACATCCTGTGTTTACATGTTAGCTGTGTCTGCTGAAATTCTGTTCTGACAAAGCTGAGAGATCAAATTACACGTGATTACTTGAAAATGAGGAGGAATTAGACAGGCTCTTCTCTCTAAAAACACAGATGGTGCATTTCTCATTGTGTCCTGTGCAAGAGTACAGGTCCACATTAAATTACTCCATCCATTTTTATCCAAGATTCTACTTTGATAGCTAACTAGGTGATTATATTCTTCAGAGTATATTCCTCTTAAAACGGACCTGACCTTAGTACTTTTTCGCTGCTGTAAAAGATAAGCAACAGCATAACCATCTTTAAAAAAAAACATAGGAGAGTCCTTAACTAACACAGCTGAGAGATCAATTTGCAGTGGTGATTAGTTACAGATGAGTGGAAATTAGACAGGCTAAACTCTCGGTTTCCTTCTGTCCTGTGCAAGAGTTCAGGTTCACTTTAACTAAATTATTTCCACCAGTTCAATAACGGCATTTCCCTGTCCCGAATCAAAGACATCATTTTTTGTGTTCAACGGGTTCAATAAAGAGAACCAGCTCTTCATTTATTTATTTTTAAGCATTTTGCTACCAATTCTCCGCTTGACTAATACAAATGCAAATCTGGTTTCATCCAGTAAGGCAAGTTTCCCTGTAACTCGCTGCTGTGCAGTGCATAAATTGCATGAAGCAATAACAATATATTTGCAGTGTACCACTTCCTCCGAGTCAAAGAACCAAATGAAGCACCACTGCTAAGTTATTCATTGAAATGATTCAGCTTTTAGCACAGACTTGATGATAAAACTGTGATTTATGACTAATGCATCATCCTCATTGTAGGGAGCATGCAGCAATAGTTGGAATAAGGCCAAGCCATTAAAAGTCTAAGAGGACCAATTAACTGGGCATGAAAAAAAAAAAAAGTTTGCTTAACTGCATCCAAATGCAGGCAGCGTGCCATCAACTGTGACAACGAAATAAAGGCTAGATATCAGGAAAAGTTCCTGTACCCTGGCAAAGTGTTTGTGGAAGCTGCTGTACACAAAGAGAAATCCATCTCTCCTGGCACACAGAAAGCATGAATAGTGCATGATGAATCTGGCATGGACCAGGAATAATCATAGCATGCTTTCAGGAACATCTGAAAATCGAGTTTTGGGGGGGGGGACTATCGCTGCACTGAAAATGTCAAGAATTTTTTGCTCATTTGGCGCCTGCCTAATATTTAAAGTGACACTGAAGCGAAAAAAAACCATATGATATGATGAATTGTATGTGTAGTACAGATCATTAATAGAACATTAGTAGCAAAGAAAGTCTCATATTTCTTATTTTCAGTTATATAGCTTTTTTTTCCTATAACACTACATCATTCTCTAATATTTGCAGTTTACACTCTGGGCCCTTTGACACTTAATGCGTTGATATGCGTTAGTGTGCGTTCGTAAGCGTTGGTATGTGGTTTTTCCATAGCAGTGCATTGTGAAAAAGATTTCAGTTAAAACACATATAGTGGGAACTAAGCCATAGGAAAACATGGACTTTCATACTTTCAAAATCAGTTTTCTTTCAGTTTTAACTGATATCAACTAATTAAGTGTAAAAGCGGCCTCTGCATTTTAAACTATGAAACAGAGCAAAGCTAATGACCCTTTGATCTTTACTGCAGTAAAACTTTAAGGCTACTTTCACACCAAGACGTTGCGTTTAGGGGACGTTAAGGTCGCATAACGTGCCCCTAACACAATGCATGGTGGTGTTGAAGTTGGACGTCAGATTGAGCCTCGTTATGCGGCTCTCAAATCAGCCACTCCAGGTTAGTGATGGGAAGTCCGGATCTTTTTAAGGATTCGGATCATTCGAATCGGATCATTGAAAAGATCCGGATCTTTGAACCGAATCATTTGAATCATTTTACTAGGGAAGCAGACTGGGAGTGAAATGACTAGCAGGACACGACTTTCCCTGCACTGTACATTTTGTATGTTCCTGTTTCTTCCAGACAGACATCCACTGTGAACCGAATCGTTCATTGTGATGATCCGGATGATTCGACTCACAAAAAACATCCGGATCAAATGAACGATTCGTACATGATCCGGACAACACTACGAGTCCCACCACGAGTCACCACAGTGCAGTGAATATTAATTAGCCATGTGGCTAGTCACTGAGCATATGCAAACAATCTAACGCAGCTCTATAGGTGTATAACATACAGCATGCTGCACTTTCATTTAACGTGCAGCGTTATACCCTAACACAACGTGTGCACTGTGAACAGCACATTGATTTTACAGTGCTGTGAGTTTTTGATTTTACAGTGCTGTGAGTTAGGCTGCGTTACTGGCTGCTGTAACGTGGGACTTTAACGTCCCACTGTGAAACCAGCCTAAACAAACAAGAAACGGTGAGAGACAGGTTGAGATAAGTTGTATCAAAAGAGCGTATACAGTGGGGGTGAGGGAGGCCTGACAGCTGTTTCGCTTTAACACAAGCTTCCTCAGAGACCAATAGAAAGAAGGAAAGAAAGTTCTTTCGATTGGCCTCTAAGGAAGCTTGTGTTAAAGCGAAACAGCTGGCAGTCCTCCCTCACCCCCACTGTATACCCTGATGTGTCTCTACACTGTGGATTAAAGGTATTTTCTTTTGCAATCACAGTGCCTCGCTAATCTTTTGCTACAATTTATACAGTGGTTATCTATGAGTTGCATGTGAAAGCATGAAATACAGAATCCGGTGAACCCGGTCATTGTCCTCTGCTGAGATCTAGTGCCAGGCTTTTTCTCCTTTGCTTCATCAGGTTGAGATAAGTGCTTCAGAAAAAATCACTGTAGCCCACCAAACTTGGTTGTAGAGCTCAGAGAAGCTCTTTTGCATAGATAACAACTGAAGTTTCTTAACTCTTTCTGTACTGAAAACAATAGAAGACCATATATGTGCTACTAATGTTCTATTTCTTAGCTGTGCTACACATGCAAATCATCTTATAAGTTTATTTTCACTTCAGGTTCCATTTAAAGTGACCTGGTAATTTATAGCTTGCCAAACTATGCACTTACTGAGTACTTTATTAGGAACACTACACTAATGATGGCCAGGCTCTCCATTCCCAAACATTTACACTTTCTTACTCCTGGTAGTACCGTCACTTCCTTTATAAAGTTGTTATGGAGGCTTAAAAATATTGGATCTTAACAGTGTGACTGATTAAACACAGTTGAAAAGCACAGAGGCCATTTGACAGACTAGAACTAGACTAAGTCCTAATGCTACAAACAATAAGACCCAGAGAAGGCTTTCCACTTGTCAGGAGCATTGCCGCATTTTACCTGCTGGTGGCAGTGTGTGTGGTGTGGTGTGTTTATGCTGTAGTGGCCTTCTGTTGCCCACCAGCAGATGACCTTTTTAAACTTCTGGACTTGACCTGGAACTATATAGGTCACCAGCAGGTGGCATCATGAGCTCAGAACCACTGTGAACTATTCAACAGCAGTTTCTCATTTGCTTGGGTTAACTAAGCATCATCTATAGATCATTTTAATAAAGGTTCCTGTTGCAGTCAAACCTTGCCAGAATATGTGGTAGTGCTGCTGAACTTGTGCACCCGTTTCACAATCCCTAGTCTGTAGCCCTGATGTCCCTGGTTGTGACCTAGTGCTTTCTGCTTCATTGCATTACTATGGCTGATTCTGTAGCGTTTCTTGTATAAAATATTGTATATATTTTTGTCATCATAGTGATTAAATCATAGTGATTGCTGGGTATAGTTTACGCTTATGTTTGTTATGTAGTCACTTGTAAATAGTGCTTATCAAAAATGTAACTTTCCCTCTCTCATCTGGTGTAGCTGAACCAAGGATGGCAAAGCACAGTCCATTTATTACTATGGGAGAAGCTAGGCTTAAAGGGAAGGTCAGAAAGGTCCGAGCTTATTAAAAAATCTAAATCTACTTACATGGGGCTCATCCAGCCGATCTGATCGCTCCCAGCTGGTGGCCCAGGGTACACTCCATTGCAGATCCCGAACTCGCCAGGTTGCGAACACCCTCACGTGGCTTGGCGTGTTCTGCACAGGCACAGAAGTACTGTCTGCGCAAATCGCTCTAGACCACGTGAGCGATATCACGAGCAGCTCGGCGGCATGCGCAGATGCAGAAGATGCCGACTGGCATGTACAACAGAGGGAACCCCTGGCCACTGCCTTGGAGCGGAGCTGCGTCGAGTGACAGATCGGCGGACAGGTGCTGGCTGGAGGAAGCCCCAGGTAAGTAGATCTGTGTTTCTTTTTTTTTTATAAAGCTTGGATGTTTCCTTTAAATATAATGTCCACATAAAAACTCGTGAGCTCTTTAGCAGTTCCACCCGCATATAAAAGTGGCCCTGCTGTCACAAAAGCCAGGGAAGTGCCCACTGTTATATCAATCAAGAAGTAGGTGGTAAGGATGCAATCACCTTGAACAGATATAGATACTGCAATATCATATTTCTCTGACAAATACATTCTTCCTCCATCCCTTAGAGATTGTTCTCACTTGTAGTCGCTTGTTTTGTGCAGGTGATTTTACCACGATTAGCGCAGTAAAATCACTGTACACACATAATTTTGAGCGATCAACATTAGCCCTTTTTAAGCACTGTATCGCTTTAGAATTGCGGGAAAATGCTGAAATAGCTGATAATTGCAAACTGCCCGTGATCAGCGGCAATCGCGGCAGTGAGATCACTGCCATTCGGTGATTAGTGGGAATTGACCGCTTATCGCCCAGTGAGAACAGGCCCTAATTCCCCACATAGGTGGGTCAGAAGAATTTTCAGTTGTTGGGTGGAGAGAAAAACTGATTTTTTTTTTTATGCCACCAACAGAACTCAAGGATATGCAAACCTGAAATGAAATTACGGTAGATTTATGAGATTACTTATTGTATGTGTTTGACTAAAGGTAAATAGAACATAGATCTGAGTATCATATATTTATCTTCAGTTTAAGAGCTTAATTTTAAAATTGAATTCTAAACAGCAGCCATGACAAATCTGCCTTGCTGAGCTGAAAAGCAAAGAGAACCGTTTGAGCTTTTTAACTCTTGCTGTACTGAAAAACAGAAAAGGACTTCAAATAATTTCTTAGAAGGACTAGTACTATATGTAGCTAGCTATGTTTATTATGTTTATTAGTCATTATTAGTTCTTATCCTTCTTGCTGAAAATATTCAGAGAAAAGGTTTCCTCATAATGAATCAACCAAAGCCCAATACAAAACTGAAATTCATGTTAGCATAAGGACTTGATCTTCAAATTCCCATACCCGTCTCCAAATGGACACAACACTGCACATAACCAGCCATACAAAAGGTAAATGCATCCTAAGTTACAGAAACATAATTGTAACTTCTGTGTAGAATAACTCTGCTTGTTTTAAAGGGTGCATCAATGACAAAGTACCATGGACCTGCCAAACTGCATTTAGTTTTAGCTGCAGAGAACTAGTTTGGCCTCTGTTGTTTTGTTAACATGAATTCCCAAAAAATCCAAAAACCCGTTTTTCTTCTTGATGAAAAACACTAACTACAAAAATTGTATACTAAGGACTTCACATCTCTTTATGACAGGCAGATCTCACAATGCTACACAACTGAAGCCAGCCACACTCTCAACAAATTATGTAAAAGAAAAAACACTGCAGCTATGATCTCTGAGACGCTCATTGCAATGCTGAAAGACAATAGAGATAATTTCTACAAAAGCTGGCTGCCTTGGATTGGTTATCTCAGCAATAATTGCCTAAACTTTATAATTAGAATGTTCTAACTTCAAACTGTAGATGACAACAACTTGATAGATACGAAAAATGTCTTACGCTTAGGTGACCTTGGTTTTGTTATAATGTGCTGTAAGCTTACAAAAATAGCTAAACCCTTAGTTTATGGAGAATATCTCATTAACCCCAATATGAGGGAAATGTTTTTGTTTCTCCTTTTTGGCATTTTGATATATTAACTCTGACCTTTATAGTCAATAAAAGTCTTTGGTCTTTGTTCAATTCACCCTTCCTCCTAGGTAATATTTTCACACCTTATCAATAAAACACCATTTTAAGCCACCAACAAGCAAGAAAATACTCAAAATAATTTTGACAGTATTTCCTCACCAACGTTTTGGTATTTTTTTCAATTAAAGAGTGCGGAAAACTTATTTTACACAGAAGATAAAAAAATGATGTCCTAGGAGAAAATTAAGACTTAAAAATGAGCCATGATGTACAACGTTGTAAGACTTTTTAACCTCCCTGGGGGTTTGATTCCTTTCTGATCTTAGGGTGTAAAAGTGGTACAATTTTTTTTATTAGCTTTTAGACCCTAACAGAAAGAAAAAAAAAATACTCCCAGAGAGCCTGCAGCAGCCCCTGCATTTACCTTTCAGGAATCCAGTCCTGCAGTTCTCCCTCTGTTCTGAAATGCCCACTGCGCGCTATGCTCTGCATTAACCTCATGGCGGCTACCACAAGTCAAGCTCGGGGTTACCGCTCTGAGCTGCAAATTTCCAGCCCCGAGCCTGACTCGGGGTTACTGCTAAGGAGGTTAAGGATGTAAAAATAATATGATGCCAATAGGTCGTCACTCATTTCTTATAGACTTTTATAGTTTAATATGGATCGTGGGAAATAAATGCCCAAAAGAGAGCTCCTAAAGATTGAAGAAGCAGTGGAAAGATAAGAGGGCACAGATGGAGTCTGTCGCATTAATTTTAATGGAAGGTAGAGGTTCACTACCATTAGTACATATTATTAGACATTTTTACCTTGATGGAATCCCTAGAAGTTGAGGAAAAAAAAGGTTTAATCTATAACTACAAAAAAGTGCTTTGAGAGGGCGGGGCATAATGTCCCATTCACACCAGTTTATTTGGTTTGTTTTAATCTTTTAATTGTCCTTTTAATTGTGCTTCACCTACAAAAATTGTAAACTAGGTATGAGTGACTTCCATTTTTTTTTTCTCATAAGCTTTGGTATAGCGTGCAGATAGCAAGTTTCTGCGGCAGCCTGTCGGGCATAGCGATTACCTAACTTTACACTGTAACCAAAGATAAGTGATGAGCTACCAGCAGCCTTCTCTGGATCAAGCAGGGATTTTAGACAGCCTGCAATTTTGTAAAAAAAAAAAAAAATAATAAAAAATAAAATTGTGTTTATTACAGGTCTTGACCAAATCTACATGGAAGCGGAAATTCAGAAATGCCTACAGATGTCCACGGTAGTGTGTTGTAAATTTAAACTTCTACAAGACTTGCTAATAGAAAACTCTGCTGAAAAATGAATGCATTTCGTACTACGGTATGTATATATTAGCAGTGTTATCAGAAAATCCTTTTTCGTCAAAGTGTACCTTTAAATCAGTACAATAAACTAGCATTAGCACACACAGCATTACATTAGTACACTAAACTAATCCTTGCTCACAACTGGTCTCCGTACACTTAAATAGACATTCCAATAAAAAACAGCTGTTTTCTGCTAAGCCATTTACAACTTAAAATCTACACTGCGGGCCATACCATATTGCTGAACTCTCTAGCATTCTTAATTAGGCGATTAGAGCATTGCCTTATCCTATTTAATTTTTAGACACCCCTCCCCCGGCGGAAAAGAACTTAAGTTCTTTACACACTATCCAATTGCCCTTTTCGTGCCTCCACATGAGGGTAAGCTTGGACCTGCACAGAGCAGGTCTAAACACACTAACGCACATCGTCGCAGTTGCATCTGGGGGTCTCCTTTAATAAGGAGACCCCAGACATCCCCTTTGGGCCGCCGCACATTGCCGAAGCCTCCCGCGTAGCCACCCCAGAGCCGCTCGTCACAAGTTTCCCGTTGTGTAATTACAGTGTATGAGTCCCTGTAACTACTGTGTATCCTAACCCTGGCAAAGCAGCTTTTAAACTCCAGCTGGGGCTCCCCATTGGTCCACTGTCTGAGTCAATGAAAATGGTCCAGAAAGATGACCAATGGGGAGCCCTGGCGAGAGCTTCAAAGATGCTTTGCTGGGGTTCAGATACACAGTAATTAGTGACTCATAAACTGTAATTACACAACGTGAAACTTTTGGCGAGAGGCAGCAGTATGTTTATTGCTCTGGGGTGACGGCGAATCTACATGGGGGGCTTTGCCGATGCGCAAAGGCCCGATGGGGAGCTCTGGGGTCATCTCATTAAAGGAGAACCCCAGATGCAGCGGTGGAAGATGATGTTTGGCGTGTGAGTGCGCATGTGTGGGGAGCGAGGCCATGGTGCTGAAGATCAGCACCACAGCGTAAGCCTCACTACCCATCGCCCTGTAAAAGGGAGCATCGCTCAGGCTTTCGTCTGAGTAATGCTCCCTAACGATTGGCCATCGCATGAGTGAAGCTGCCAATAGGATTTGCCGGTAATGGCAAGGTGATAAGTAGCCCGCATCTGCAAGCTACTTATCACCTGAAATAGAACATGGCCCTGTATGTCTTATTTTGATGAGACTTTCATAGCCAAAAAACCTGGTTTTCTTTCAAAAACAATGACATTTCTAATTGGCTCCAAGCTTTTGAATGGTATTGAATCAGGAAAGCCGACTATCCAACAATATTTGCCAGAATGCATGTGCACAAATCATACTAAGCAAATGTGACTTAAAATACAGGCATGATTTCATTGCCTTCTAAGCTTCTTCTGAAGACTTTAGTAGCACCAGTGATTTCCTGCATGACTTCCAATAAACACCTGTTTGTCCTGAAAGGATTTCTATGTAATGTGTAAAAATAATCCACAGCACTGCTCTGGCTGAGACACTAGAGGTTGGTGGGCAGCCACTGGTGGGAGAACTTCCTGTGAATCACTAAGGCAGCAACAAAAGACCTACATGAAGAATAATAAAGGTATGGATGGCAGAGAATAGCTGGTACATAAATGTCATCTCGGGGAGCCTGTTGACACACGCGGTAGGAGTCAGCCAGAATGGACTGGATTTATCACCTGTATTTTGGTTGTAATCTTTTTATTGTGTTCAGTGGGCTTGAATGCATTTTTATTTTTTATTCTTTTATAGTTTCCGGCGGCAATTTTGCTCTACCTGCTTGTTACTATTGCTACTGTACTCCAGCCCTTTCTTTATGACCTACTTCTGTTTCACCCAGTGATGTGAGATGAATGTGAGTAGGTGGAAACACAAAAACTGTATTACTCTGGCTGCGTCAGAAAGGAGCATTATTTATTTTTATTTTTTTTAATGTAAGAACTTTAATGAGAATACAAAGCTCAAAAATCTCAAAGTGCAAAAATGTGCTGACAGTATACTGTAAGTATACTATCAAAGCTTTGCAAATCACATTGCTTTGTAAAGATTCCAGGTCACTAAAAAGGCCAGTATCCAGTGGGTGGGTGGTAGAGGGAGCCAAACAGAAACACAGGCAAATACGAAGGACCGGTATTAAATATACTCATTTACCACATCATGCTACTTCCAGTGATTACCGTATGTATAGTAAAAATGCTTGGTGTTGCCAATGGTTAAAATATTGGTTATGTTGTATTACCAATACTAAACCAACAAAGCAAACCCCTATCTATACACCTAACACTAACTCCGCCTCCCCAAGCACATCCCTATGTATACACCTAACACTAGCCCCCCTCCCATGCTCATTCTGGGCCAGTGACTTATAGAGGCAAAGCATCAGCACAGAAGTGAGGCAACTGGCATTGGCTTCAATTCATCAAAGGGTGTTCGATAACAAAACCCCAGTCCTTAAAATACCGCATTCGGTATTTTACACTTCACTGTGCTAATTCATCAATATTTTCCCATGTGTGGTAGAGGTTCGTTAAGTTACCGAACTACTAGGCTTCAATTCATCAAAGGCTGTTAGATAACAGCAGAGTGGTGCAGAGCAGCTTGGAATGTCCGTGTGTTGTTACAAGCTGATAACAATAGAAGGCATCCAGACATCCCTTTAGATGTAAAGGTGTTATAGTTACTGTTATTTATACTGCCTCTGCTGCTCTGAATCTGTCGATCAGTCTTTCTTAACATTTTACTTCTTTGCCACAACGTAGATAAACTTCCTGGAGACATTACAAATGCCATGCTTGGTGATTTCACCACCAGCATCTTTGCATTATCAAACAGGGCCTGAAAGGGTTACACCACCGAAGGGAATCTGGGGATATATTTTGACCCGTTCACTCTGCTCACTGCTTGGGGGGTCTGAAAGCTTGTGTGGAGAAGCCTGTGTGACCTATCAGCGGCACTTGCAGGAGAACAGGGGCTGTTTCTATTGGCTGCCTGCTCCTGCTAATCATGAAAACATTCACACAGAAGGCTTTCGAAGCCTGTAACGACAGGGGAGAGCTTGAGATAAACACCGAATGTGTTAGCGAATGTGGGAACCTTGATGAATTAACATTTGTTGAGCACATGTCGGTAATTTAGCTCATTGCTGTGTCATTTCAGCTTCTCATTCGGTAACAGCTTTGATGAATTAACATTTTCTAAAGTGCTTCGTTAAGTCAGCTGTTTTCAGCATTACCGAATGCGGTAATGCTTGATGAATTGAAGCCATTGTGTATTAGAGAATGAAGATGGCAGCCTCTGTATTCCTCTCATTTCAGGTTCCCTTTAAAGATAAAAATCAAGAGGGCCTTTTCTGTTTACTTTAAAACGACAATAGTTCTTACAGAATACCTCAGGCCACTACAGGCTCACTCAGATCAGCCAGCAGGCCTGAGAAAGTGTTTAGAGTGCAGCTGATAACTTGTCAAGAATTATTTCTAGCCTAGTTCTTTCCCTCTCTCGCCTCACTAAGCCTGTGTAGTGGTCGTGTGGCAGGGGAGCCTGCCACACAATCACCTCACGAATCCTTCCTCATATGACCCTGCAACAGAGTTCACCAACAGGGTCATATGCATAGTACTGCCCACCGCCCAGTCATGTACTCCGTGCTGGGCAGGAAGTACAGTACTGCGATTCCCATCAGTCTGTGCATGTGTGCAGCCCCACACTTTGTCGTTCACACACAGAGGCGTCCCAGCCACCAGGAAAGGACAGACGGTGGCCTGGAGCACCGGGTGGGGGAGGGGCGCTGCCGCGGGGGGAAGTGCCCACCTTCCCCCGCCAAACTGTGCGACCGCTGTGGTGAACCCAGTTCATCCCCGAAGCTCCCTGCTCCAGCCTGCAGTCTTCTGGAAGGCAGAGCAGGGCTACGGCAAGATGGCGCCCGAAGCCCTGTACTGGAGACTATTTGTGTCTCCAGTACAGGGCTTCAGGCACCATCTTCCCGTAGCCCTGCTCTGCAGGTCAGCGCGGGACTTTCACAGGTTGGCTGTGCTGCTGCAGACCGTCGGGGAGGCTGAGCCCAGGGAGTCGACTCTTCTGCAGGTGAGTAAATGCTTTTGTTTTTACAGGTGATTATACATTTTTAGTGAAACGCTGCCCACATTAGCATAATTTCCTGGTGATCGCTGCCCACATTAGCATAATTTCCTGGTGAACGCTGGCCACATTACTATTATTTTCTGGTGAACACTGGCCACATTACGATTATTTTCTGGTGAACGCTGGCTACATACGATTATTTCCTGGTGACCGCTGGCCACATTACGATTATTTTCTGGTGAATGCTGGCCACATTACGATTATTTTCTGGTGAATGCTGGCCACGTTACGATTATTTTCTGATGAACGCTGGCCACATTACGATTATTTTCTGGTGAACACTGGCCACATTACGATTTTCTGATGAACGCTAGCCACATTACGATTCTTTTCTGGTGAACGATGGCCACATTACGATATTTTTTCTGGTGAACGCTGGCCACATTAGCATAATTTCCTGGTGAACGCTGGCTACATATGATTATTTCCTGGTGAACACTGGCCACATTACGATTATTTTCTGGTGAACGCTGGCCACATTAACATAATTTCCTGGTGAACGCTGGCCACATTACAATTATTTTCTGGTGAACACTGGCCACATTACGATTATTTTCTGGTGAACGCTGGCCACATTACGATTATTTTCTGGTGAACGCTGGCCGCATTACGATTATTTTCTGGTGAACGCTGGCCGCATTACGATAATTTTCTGGTGAACGCTGGCCACATTAAGATTATTTTCTGGTAAAGGCTGCCCACATTACGATTATTTTCTGGTGAACGCTGCCCACATTACGATTTGTTTATGGTGAACGCTGCCCACATTACAATTATTTTATGTTGAATCATTGCTGCGTTATGGTTATTTTATTGTGAATCATTGCTGCGTTATGGTTATTTTATGGTGAATCATTGCTGCGTTATGGTTATTTTCTGGTGAAAGAATGCCGCATTCCGATTATTTTAAGTGAATCATTGCTGCGTTATGAATATTTTCTGTTCAAAGATTGCCGCATTACTTTTATCTCATGGTGAAACATTGCTGCGTTACGATTATTTTCATCAGGGGGCACCACATGGGGGGGGGGGGTGTTGTCGGCCACAGGTTTTCTCGCTTGGAGCGACAAAATGGCTAGAGACGCCCCTGTTCACACTTAATGTGTTGCCCATAGACTTCCACTTCCCCAAACACTGTGCGTTAAGCGCGGTGCTTGCAGTAACACGCTGCAGGTTTTGCAGCAGGATGAACACTTTCGGCATGACGAGGAAAATGTAAAATCCTCATTGATTTGGATTGCCATTGCGTTACCCTGCGTTAAAACAGGATAATGCAACACACACTTGCAATAATGCAAGTGCAAATGAGGCCTATGATAAAGCGCTAAGTTTTGTCCGAAACATGTCAGCAATGTGATGCTTGTGGCTTTTACTTTGGATACGTCCATTAATAAAGGAATCAACGGAGAAGTGCGGACTTCCCTTTTTATCGGATGTTGTGTGGGCTTTGCTGACCTGGTTGAGCACTTTCCTGGCATTTAGTGGGGTGCAGCAGTATTCACTACTCTTCTATTGTAAAAGGGGCCTGAAGCATACAACAAATAAAAGGATTTTGTGGTTCAGTTTGCCAGCAGTCATGCACAATGGGGAAGTTTTGCCAGGAAAAATCCTTCAACTATGTGACACAAACAGTATGCTTAAATGAAGAAATTAAACCCTTAAGAACCGTCCCTCTGTGGAGCTCTTACCACTGTCTGGAATCCAGATTTTTAAGTTCACGCAGAAGCTTGGAATTTTTCTTCAAAAGGTGGAAATTTTTCCTGTAGAAAGAAAGTATTACAATTATGCACACTCTTAATCTATCTCAACCAAAGAAATAACCCATAAAATGTTCTCTTTAAAGAGAGTCTGAAGCCATTATACAATCTTCTATTTACCTTCAATTTATCTTAAAGGGGAACTTCAGCCTAAACAAACATACTGTCATTAAGTTACATTAGTTATGTTAATTAGAATAGATAGGTAATATAATTTTTCACCCAATCTGTTTTAAAAGAACAGGCAAATGTTTGTGATTCATGGGGGCTGCCATCTTTGTCATGGGGGCAGCCATCTTTTTGGTTGAAAGGAAGTGACAAGGAGCAGGAGACACAGTTCCAACTGTCCTGTGTCCTGATAACCCCTCCCAGCTGCACACACTAGGCTTCATATGTCAAATTCAAAATGTAAAAAAAAAAAATTTGCACCAAAACAGCAGAATGAGAGCAACAACTTCAGAAACCCCATCATGCTTTGCACAGCATCAGGGGAAAAAAGCCCGGGCAGTTTTCTTCTGTGCAGCTAAAAATGAGGCTTGGATAAGAGAAACAAAGTTCTGATGCTGTGATACTGTTCAAGAAACACAAGGCCTTTCCAGTGCTGCTGAGTCGATTTTTAGTCCGGATGCTCACTTTAAGCAGTAAGAGTAGAGCTGAAATGCTGCATTCCCGTGGCAGAACGAGGGCTTTATACCCCCCAAATCCTGGGGCAAACATCCACCACTTTCAAAGTCGTGGGTTTTCCTGCTCGGGGAGGCAGAGCGCTGTAGCTCTGCCTCTACTGCATTCAATCTGTGCGCAGATTGCCGCCTCTCCCCGCCCCCTCTGTGAAGGAAGACGGAAAGGGGCGGTGAGAGACGGCGATCGGCGGAGATTGACTCCAGTAGTGGCAGAGCTACAGCGCAAAGCTCTGCCTCTTACAGGAAGCGCTCCCCGATTTTTGCCCCAGGGATTTGGGGGGCAATAAAACCTCGTTCTGCCGCAGGAATGCGGCGTTTCAGCTCTAATCATATTGCTTAAGATAAATAGCATGTAAAAAGAATTTATTTTGGCTTCAGACTCTCTTTAACAGAATCCCTACTACATCAGAAGAACGTTTGCTTTTTGCGTGTCCACGTGTCTCAGTGGTGGATCTACAGTACATCACGCTCTGCTTGTATTCCTATAATGTAATGTGTATATGGAAACAAAGCAGGTGTGTCATTAGCTCTGAAGCATTATATTGTGCATTCTAAAAGCAGGGGTGCAGCACAAAGTGCACAGTGTAAACTTATTACTTAGATTGGCTCTTAATTGTCATCTTCCAACCCCAACAAATGAGTCTTTTATGTTTAAAGGCCCTCTAAAGCAAAGATGTTAACCACTTAAGTGACTCATTTAACAGCTCCAGAAAAAAATACATACTGTGTCTCACAAAAGTGAGTACACCTCTCACATGTTTGTAAATATGTTATTTTACCTTTTCATGGGACAATACTAAAGATATGACACTTTGAGACAATGTAAAGACGTTAGTGTGCAGCTTGTATATCAGTTAACAGTGTACATTTGCTGTGTAAACCACTAAGTGAAGAATGTTAAAATTGTGCCCAAAGTGTCAATATTTTGTGTGCCTACCATTATTTTCCAGCACTGCATTAAACCTCTTGGGCATGGAGTTCACTAGAGCTTCACAGGTTGCCACTGAAACCCTCTTCCATGGTTCCATGACGGAACTCCACCCCCTCTCCAACAGCTGTCTGGGGAGTACCAGAGCTTCAAAGCACTTTGATACTCACCTTCCCAGCTGGCGCGCTCTCTCCTCTGCTCTGCTGTCCTCTCCTGGCACTCGTAGTGACCCCATGTTAAGGGTTTGTACCGGATGTGTGTGCGTGTGTGTTAACAGGTAGGCATCAGGTCTGGGGTTTGTGTGTGTGGCGGGGTAAGTGTTAGGTATTAGGAAGGGTGCTTGTGTGTGTGGGGGGTTGCGTTAGAGTAGGGTTAGGTTTAGCTATAGTAAAATATTGATAAGATTTACCAATAATTTTTAAAGCAGGATTGTCACCATAAAAATCAAATTTCAACAGCAACTGGTCTGAGTGTATTAAGTGATAAAGATGCTAATCCTGCATTCAAAACTTTCTAAACTTTTTCTGCTGTTATGATTTGCAGTTATCACACACTTAAGGAACAATGGCCCTTTACCGTCTTTCCCCGAAAATAGTACCTAGTCCAAAAATAAGACCTAGCTTATATTTCAAGCAAGCTTGAAATATAAGCCATCCCCGGAATATAAGGCCTAGTTGGCCGCCCAAAGTGCCCCATTTGCTCCCGCCCTCCCTATGCAGAGTGGCGAGCGAAGCGCAACCTATAAAGCAAACAAGAAACTCACGGGGTTCCGAGGGGCCAGCGTTAACACCTCTCTTCAGCAGCGCGCAGCTTCCTCTCTTTGACAACGGCTCTTGTCATGTGATGTACGCACGTCCCCGCTCGCCACTCTGCATAGGGAGGGCGGGAGCAAATGGGGGACTTTGGGCTTCACTCGCCACTCTGTAGAGGATGCTGGGGGCTGCCCCTGACTACACGGGGGACACATCTGACTACCGGGGGGGGGGCACATCTCACTACGATACATGGGGGACACATCTGACTACCAGGGGGGTGGCAAATCTGACTACATGGGGGGCACATTTTACAAGAGGGAGCACATACAGTAGTGTCACCCCCTCATAATTATAAGCCCTCCCTGAAAATAAGCCCTAGCACATCTTTTAGGGGGAAAATTAATGTAAGACAGTGTCTTATTTTCGGGGAAACACGGTAGTAGTCAGTGCCAAACAGTTGCATGCTGGGGGTTCTTTTATCTATAATATATTCTTCCTCTTCCATCTATTTCCCTGCCTAGCTGCTATCTGAAACATGATCACCTGCTCACTTGTGTTTACAAGCAAGGCTGAGGTGACTGAGCGATTGGAGGAGAAAAGAAAAAAAGGGCAGAAATGACATCAGGATTTAGCCCAAACTGTGGGCAAAAGACATGGTTCCCACCAGGTACAGAATTCTCATTTACTATATAAAATTCACTGAAATCAAAATCTGGACAGTACAATACATGTATTATGTAAGTAGATCAAGTATTTATCTGCTTATATATGGGTTTTTTCCCCTGGCATAGTATGGCTAATCCTACTGCTTTAATATGGAAAATAAACACTGTACATAGTATAATATAAGTAAATGTACTGATATTCTACTATTGGCACTTTCCCTGCACCAGATTTTCCCTGGACCCGTATTTCACATATGCCTTATACAAGTACTAAATAATAATTATGTACACAACTTAAAACATACAGGATATCAATAAAACATTCTACTTTTCAAAATGCTGCATCAAACACTTCACAACTAGTAGTTCGCTAGGAATGAGTATGCTTCTTATGATTAAACTCTTCCACATACCTTCTCTCCCAGGAGTGCATTCCTAAATCATTCAGAAGAAGCCTACAAAAATAAAATGGTGCCTGTGGCTCAGCTGTGGTGGGCTCTTCTTGGCATGAGACTCTGACACTGGGGTCACAGTTACATCGCTGTATGTGCTCAGCCTCACTGACACTCTGCCTAGTGATTGCCTCAGTTATCGACAACTCCTGCTCACGAGTCATCCCAAAAGGAGGTAAAGCAGGTTCATTCAGCTTCAGCTCCGAATGTTGTAGACACTCTGGACTTGTGGTGCCAAGTTTTTCCAAAAGCTCATCAAGGGCATCAATTCCTTCTCCTTCCAAAAGATCTGATTGTGTCAAGCTCTGAAACTCTTGGCCTGGATGTTTAGTTTGCAGTTTTCCTTCCTTTGAGGCAGTGGCAGGACACTCTAATGGTCCATACATGATTCCACCATCCCACGAGTATTTCCCTGAGATATCTCGGACGATTATTCGAACATCACCTGGAACCCCTGTTGAGTCCCGTCCAATAGAATTTTCTGCAGGGATTTGAAGGTAAGAAATAAGAGCACTATCGTTAAATACAAAAAGCTGCAAATTAGGACTTCGGAAAACGTCATTTGAGAGTTCAGATGCCTCCACATAAGGGTTATCCTGATTCTCATTAAGCAAGCTGTGTAAAATAGCTGGGCCTCCGCTCAAGGGATAGTGTCCCAGGTGGTTCACAAGTTGTGTCATAACCATACGAGCAGTCAGAGGGATAAGTTCCATATTTCTTCTTTTCTTCTCTGAAACATAAAAACAAATATTTTAAACGAACATTTATGACTTGCCTTCCTAAAAATACAGTAATTAAAGAATTCCTTGATGCAAGAATAACTAAGCTGAACTGCCCCATTCTGCATATTGGAGTTTTATATGGTAAGGCCAGAACCCAAAGTCTGGCCACTTTGGGATCTGGCCAGCCAACATGCAAAGTGGCCGGCTGCTGTGGCCAATGTGCAAAGAAACAGTGTTGCTCTTCTGCTTTCAAACTTTGAAAAATCTAAAATGTGTCCAAAGTTATCAGTAAAGCATGTCGCCTGTACAAATAATAGACCAGAATATTATATTTGCGTGCAGCTCAATACAACTCAGGTACCATCCAACTCCAAGACAGAGCAATAGGCAATAGTGCATAGACAATCGTTTACAGCTGTAGAGGAATACAACTGAGCAGGTAATATTGCACTTCAGAATTGCTAAGTGTGATGCGCCGATGCGGTGCTTGAAGGCCTGGAGCAAGTGCAGGGGAGTTCCTGCTAGGGGATAGGATAGCTGCAGGATGACGGGCCTGTCGGGGGAGGGCTAGATGGAATTTCCATTGAGAGATTAAGCTATCGACATTGAGCGAACAAAAACAGTATAGTCGATCGAAAGTAAATCCACAAGTACATAGGCATAAACACAAAGGTTTTGGGTGCTCGTGAAAACTACAGATTTATTCATAAATAATGTAATGAACACTTTGTCTAATAAAAAAAAAATGATATTTTTATCTTTATCAATTAGCCTGCAAACTATGAAAATATAAAGATAATAAATCTAAATCAAATCAACATTATGCATTATAACACTTTGCTTTTAAAACTGCACCAAATTTCCTTAGGTCTCTAGCAAGTAGAAATTACAGGAGGGGGGGGGGGGGGTTGCCACATGTGTTATCCAAGCTTCTCTGCAATAGCACAAAGTCAGTGTGCTATTGTAAACCAGGAAATGCAGTGGTCAAAAAAAACTTCATACCCGATATGAAAGAAACATCCCTTATCAATCAGAAGTGCTTGGCTGTGATACAGACCAATACTAGTTCTCTCCGTTATTTGACTGATGAAGCTGAACTGTACCCGCAAAACTCTTCGCAAAGTGGAGCTTCTAATAAATGTAAGTCCACCTCAATTTCCCTTTTTTAAACATTTTTATCCTATTTTGGTGCCTCTGTACAAATTTCTATACAACCAGTATCAATGGCCTCAATTCACTAAGAGTTTAGACTAGTCTACAGATGGTTTTTAGTCTACTCATGGTTTGGTGTAATGTTTTAGACCTGTTTTTAGACCTGGTCTAACAATCAGTAATACACAATTCACAAAGGCAAACAAGGAATGACCATGCCCACTTTTTCTGACAGCGATTAGACCAGCTGATTTCGTGTTGGTAAAGTAATTCTATAAGGTATTTTAGATGTGAGGATGGAACCTTTTGAATTAATTATGCAGGAGTTTCATGGTATGCAGAGGAGAGCTCATCAGAGGAGAAGGATTGCAGTCATAGCTACTTGTTTGTGAATTGCATCTTTTGATAATTTCCCCTGCTTTACCCTCCTAATTACCAAATGGTTTAGACCAAGTCTAAAAAACAGGTCTAAAGCATTTGGTGATAGTGAATTCCTCTTTGATGCAACTGACCAAACCATCAGTAGACTAAAAACCATCAGTAGACTAGTGTAAGCTGCTTAGTGAATTGAGGTCAATGTCTTCTATTAGCTAAGAAATGGCAGGAACTGCAATGGGTCTTAATGGAAGACTTGCAAGTGAAAAGACATATCTCAGATATGGAATAAGGCAAGTGAACAATCTAAGTATGAGGATAGAAAAAAAGTGCTCTCAAAAATGGCAGCAGGTGATGTACCCTGATGAGTCAAAAATGGAAATAATTGACTGTGACAGAAGGTAGGCAGTTATCAAAAATCCTGTAGAGCAGTACAATGATGAGTTTCTGTACACTAAAGTGCAGGATGGTGGAGATTGCTTTTAGGTAGGGGGCTTTGTTCCTGCATGGGGAGTTGGGGGGATTGCTCCAAATTAACAGTTTTTTCAAAACTCATAAGTACAGGCAGATCATTATCTATCATAGGGTACCATAATGTAAAGGTTTGATCGGTCCCACATGCATTCTGCAGCAAGACAAGGATCCCACATGTACAAAGTCATAGGGTACTATCGTTAGTTAAAAGAAAAATGTTGTGGCGAGACGGATTTCTCCTACAGAGCTTTGATCTTACCATTAATGAGTCTGTCCGGGAATACATGAAAAGAACAGAGGCAGCTCAATGCGACAAAACATCTGTGGACAGTCCTAGATCAGGGATGTCCACTACAGTCCTGAGGGTCACATCCATGTCAGTATTTAGGATGTGTTCTACTTGATGGACCACACCTTTCCTGATTCAGTCCCATCAATTAATTTGAGCTGTGCCAAAAATGTATGAGGACCTCATCCCATGAGGAGTGTAGATGGACATCCCTGTCTAACTCTAGATGTTTGGAACTAACTGCCTTAGTTCTTAAAATAAAAACGTGTGGCAGCAACCTCATAGTATTGATGCTATTTTAAAGGAAAACGTTTTTACACTAAATGTTGATTTCATTTATCCTTTATCTACTTACCCACTCTAAACCAATTATCCAGTGAGCCGCACAGCATTATGAATATTTGTCCTGGACCTGTACTACTGTGGACCCCCTTTGGAGGGTTGGGAGAAAGAAGATCCCAACAGTCGTAAAAACATTTCTTTATAGGTGCAAACTGGTATTTCCGGCTTTTATTTTTCAATTCACAATAAATATCCTGTAAGTGTAGGATGTAGTTGTGATGACCATAATATCTATGCTTATTCTAGTTCTTTTACTGTCTATATAGTGAAGCTATAGAATATCAATGAGAGACACAGTTTGGGATTCTCTTACAAAAGATCTGAATCACCTGTTTCCACATTAAACTAATTACAGGTATGCTTTAAAATTGGCTGTCTGCGTCTGGATGTAACGGTCCATACAAATTGTTCCAGTTAATAAAATAAGCTGTCATTGACTTAAGTAGAAACAAACAACTAGCACAACATGAAATGATTCAGACGACTGAGTAAGTGGAGCACTGTTTATCAGAAAGCATTGAAATTATTTATCAGATTAGCTATATGGTAAACTGTTATTAGTTCGGAAAACAGCACTTTAATAGCACCAGAGGTACTCTGTAACATTGTACCATTTTCATTACATTCAATTACTTTTATCAGCCCATCAGCATTCCAAATGTTTACCGTAATTACCCATAACAACCTAAAAACCATTTCTATGAATTTTGGCAGACAAGAACTTGCACTAAATTATTGTAAATGTTTTCTATATGCAGAGAGGGTTATTTTACCATGTGATGGAAAAGGGAGATAAAAGGAGAGAAGGGAAGAGACAAATGGGGAGGAAATGGGCACAGAGAAAGACGGATCAAAAACTGGACAAACAAAATCAGGCTATCATTGTTACCAAGTTGAAAAGTATTTTTTTTTGGTGGGGGACGAGAGGGGGTGGGGGGCTTAGGATGAAGCTGCCACTAATACGTCTGATAGCTCCTATACAATATAGGATAACAAACTTATTTTAGGGAGCTTAAAGGACCACTGTCGCAAAAATCTTAAAATTTGGAATACATGTAAACACATACAAATAAGAAGTATGTTTCTTCCAGAGTAAAATGAGCCATGCATTACTTTTAAAGTAAGTAGTAGATATCGGACATTACCGACAGGTTTAGGCTAGTCCATCTTTCCATAGGGGATTCTCAGCATGGCCTTTATTCTTTATAAAGACACTCCCTGAAAAAGATTTATACAAAGATACTGGCCAGCCTCCCAGCCCACCGTGCACTTTTTGGTCGTTGGACCAAGCAACTGCCATTCACTAAGTACGTTTGAAAATAAAGAAAACCCTGAGAGCCCCCCATCAGGAGATGGGCTATACCGAAATCTGCCAATTCTGTCAGATTACTACTACTTACTATAAGTGACAGCAACATACGAGAAAAGTAATTTATGGCTCATTTTACTCTGGAAGAAACGTACTTCTTATTTGTATGTGTTTACATCTATTTTACATTTTAAGATTTTCGTGACAGTGGTCCTTTAACTCAAAGTGCTAATTCTACCCGAGCCAGTTATATGGTTTACAAGACCACTGTTAGCCACAATACGGATACGTAAACAGTTACCCCTCATTGAAATAATTAGAACACTTACACCAAAATCATTTTATGTAAAAATATACTCCTGCAGTTACATACACAGAATATACAAAGATAAGAGTTATACTTCGCATTCAAATAAAAATATTGAGATATGTTGGAAAAGTATTGGTCGTCCAAATTACATTGGCAAAAATACGTAAGTACATCACCAGCCCCTCTGATCATCTTCTCTCTTTGTCTGGCTCTCTTGTTCTCATTTCATTATTTAATTAAGCAAGACCCCCCGCCGTTTATACTATGCCATGGATTTGTTCCTCCCGTTATTATATACATATGCATTTAGTCTTGTCCATCACCATAATACCATACTTTCAGTTTCTAGTAACAAACTGGAGTCGACTTCTACACAAGATCGACTTGTATTCGAGTATATACGGTAGTATATACTCGAATACAAGTCGACCTTGTGTATAAGTCGACTCCAATATTCAACCATCTTAAGCTGGAATTTTTTTATTGACTCGAGTATAAGTCTACCCAGCAAAGTAAATGGGTGCACTTGGGGCCCAGGAGGGGTTAATTACTACACTGCAAACAGTATTGCAGCCATTAACTCCTCCTTTCCCGTAAGTGCAGCGAATACCTCCTCCTGGCCCCCAAGTGCTGCAATTATTCACTCCCCTTCCTGCAGCCCAGTACCCCCCCCCCCCCCCTTTCCTTGATAATTGCTGTGGTCAGGACTTTCAGACCTGTATTTCCTTTCCTCAAGGTATCACTGACCACAGGGTAAATTGCTGCAAATAGGAATGTCTCTATTAGTACACACAATACTCAGTGTGCTCAGTGTTGCCCAGTGACTCGTGTATAAGTCGACCCCTACACTTTTATGAAGTGAATCAGAACTAAATTTCTAGACTTATACTCGAGTATAAACAGTATTTTTCATTTTCCTATCTACCAACACTTCTTTCCTATCTACCCACACTGTTGTCTTAAATATGAGCCATACAGTAATTCACCTGATAAAGCTAGAGTCCCCACACTGCCAGGGAAAAGCAGAACATTTTTTTTCACAGGCTATTTTCACACCGTTAAATAAATCAGTTGCACAGTATTTCAACAATGTTATTAAAGAGAAACTGTGACCAAAAATTGAACATCATACCAATCAGTAGCTGATACCCCCTTTCCCATGAGAAATCTATTCCTTTTCACAAACAGTTCATCAGGGGTCTTTGTATGGCTAATATTGTGGTGAAACCCCTCCCACAGTGTGATGTCAGGACCATGAGTTTTCTGTCTGTGAACCTCATTGCATTGTGGGAAATAACAGCTGTTTAGAGCAGGGTCCAACTGCAAAAAAAGCAAGCAGCATCTCCTTCCACTGACATAACTTGCCAGCAGTACAAATGTCACCATGTGGTAAATGTCAGAATGTAAATCAGGGAGAGGAAAGGTTTTACAATGGGAAAACACTGAATAAATCATTTATACATAATTATTGTAAAAATGAAGCACTTTTTTTTAAATTAAATTATTTTCACTGGAGTTCCTCTAAGACATCTTGAAAAGAGACAAATCATAATAAAGTATTTTGGATACTTCTGCCAACTTACCTTCTGCCACAGTGAGGAGATTGCTGAAATCAGAAGAGTTGTAAGAGGGTGGTGGTTCAGAATTTTTCACATTTCCTAAAGGCAAAAATGGGTCGTAGTCTATGGATGAAAGGTCAGCCAGGCTTAAAATATACTGGCTTTGTTGAGTGTAAGTGTTGGAACCACATACACAACAGTGCAGAACCTTTAAAAAAAATTATAATAGTTACAATCCAGCAATTTAAAAAAACAATATTAATGAGAAAGAACAATAAACTCTTGTTTATTTAAATCTATCAAAACAGCTATGACACACACACACGTTTATAATTATGGTGTTATGTGACCCCAGTGTCTGTGCAGACTGCCATTGTCCTTGGAGTTACTTCAGCTCCAGCTGGCACTGGCATGACCACTTCCCCTTCTCACAACCTCCTGTGTGGCATCTGAGAGTCCCCAGACAGATTTGACATTGCCAAGCTTCTTCTAATGCCCCTCCCTTACTCCCTGCGGCGTCAATGGTCTTAGCAGCATTCTTGCTGCTTAATACATTGGCATGGAGGTCATTGACTCTAACAGCCATGTCTCCTGCCAATTGGTGGTGAAGAAAGGACTGAGCAGTGCAAGCACCATAACCTCTTCCAGAACTGACAGAGGGAGGCCAAGTGCTACAATTACTTAGCAGCCTCAGTTTCAGAAGCTGATGGAGGCCAGGATAAGCCCCAGAATAAGACTTGTTTACAGGGGTCAAATAGTGTGCACGTCCACTTTCAACCCATATAAAACACCCACCTTCACCACACCTGCCCCAGTCAGTCAGTCAGGTTGTTAAGCAGGCTATCACTTGAACTGATCACAAATGATCCCCTTAGAGCAGCTTAAAGTGTACCTGAGACTAACAAAAAATTTTTTTATACATGCCTGGGGCTAACTCCAGCCTCCTTCAAGCTGCAGTCCAGTCGTGCGTGCTCCCCCTGCAGGGAGCGTTCTGCGCCAGTAGTACGGTGCAGACGCAGAACTCTCCCGGACGATGGAGCGGCTGGTCATGCGCAGTATGCCCTGACTGGTGGAATTACCAGGCCACCTAGCGGAGGATCCAGACGGCCTGGGAAGACGGTGAGGGACCAATCAGCTTGAAGGGGGGCTGGAGGAAGCCCCAGCTATGCATACAGTTTTTCTTTTAGCTAGTCTCTGGATTCCTTTAAATATAATACCTGATCATTCCTTTAGATGGAATAAAGAAAAAAAAGGGAGTTCTTGGTAACTTGATAAGGAAAATAATTTACTTCCAATGTGTACTTTCAGAAAACATTTTACTTTAAACTGATACTTAATACATTTTTTTTAGTAATAAAATGTGCAATATCATCTCATAGTTACTAAACATCATACTAAACAAAACCAGAACAGTGATGAAGAAAATGGAAGAAAGAAGAACTGAAGATGAAGCAGAAGAGGACAAAAATACAGACGAGAAAACCAGTGGAAGATCAAAAAGGGGGGTAAGGAGAGGCTGGAGGTGCAGAAAAGGTAAAGTTGGGGGGAGGAGAGAACCATCAGGAAAGAGCAGGTAGGTGGGAGCTTCTACCATTTTATTACATACTCCACTTGTAGACAAAACACAAACCAAAGTGAAAGATGTTTTAGCCATAGATTTAAAGAGTAACTGTCAGGCTGCAAAAGCTAATTTAAACCTCTATTCTCCTGTGTTAAACAGTTTAGAAGGAAGCCAAAAAGGCAATACTGAAGCTAAAAATCTCTCTTAGTTTTGATGTGTGCTGAACTGCAAGGATGTTAGACCCAAGCTCTTAAGAAGCCGAGAGCCGCATACCATACAGCAAAGCATTCTGGGGCTCTCCCCTCGGCTGCTAGTGATAAGTTACAGGGCTCGTGTTACAACAGCAGCAGCTCACAGCACTGAAAAAACTCCCGGCAGAGTACACTGCAGGAGTCCGCTATTGTTCCTAGCCACATGGCTAATTAATATTCACTGCACAGTAGTGTTTTACATTACCGATCTTTTGTGTGAGTCTAATCATCAGGAAGCAGGCAGGACATGACGACACATTTGGCTTCATAGGAGACAGACAAACATGGAACCTGCCATGAGCTGTCAGGAGCATCAATCTCTGCAAATACTATATAAAAATTCTGTGAAATCCAAACGTGGACAGTGAAATGCATATGTAATGTAAGTACAGCCAATATTTAGCTACTGATATATGTGTTTATTTTCTCTGAGACCCTATACCTAACAGCTCCTCTTTAATACTGCAAGAAAAATGCACCAATAACAGACTAAAGAAGCTGGCAGATGAGCAGCACTGATGTAGTAAGCCTTTTTATGTAAGGCAGCGGGCGTTACAAATAAGAACATCCCATATGGTTCTTTCCGACTGTCGAGAAATCCACATATTAGTGTAACAGTAGAAGACCTCTGCTTGACCCTCCAAATCAACGAGGTGCAGACTGATCCAATGGCTTTATGAAATGCTTCTGGCAAACATTACTGCGATTTACACAGAGATGAAAAGAGAACAATAAGGTTAACTATACAAGCAGATATATATTAGTATAAAATACCTACCCTGTAAATATAGTTAAGGAGGGACGGTTTGGTTGGATGGGGATCTTCAAGGGGAGATGTAGAGATTGGCTCTAGTAATGTCTGCAGCGGAAGAGCCATGCACCAGTCCAACAGGCACAGCAGCAGCGATACGATAAACTAAATAATGAAAGCAGACAAAAGATCGCACTGAATTCTGTAACATACAGGCCCTTAGAGACCACCTGAATTCAGAACTTACTCTATACTCTAAAAGATATGCAACAGTATTAATAACCTTTTCAAAAAACATTTCTTACAGCTGATACAAATCCTGCAACAAATCTGCAGTGTGTCTACTTCCTGAGTTCATGGAAGCAGACATATTGCCAACATCTTGTGCTTTCAAATGAGCTTATCTGCCGTTGCAGTCAGCTGATACAGGGGAGAGATCAAATTACAACTTGTGATTAGACACAGATGAGGGGGAATTAGACAGACTAAAGTCTCTAAATACATACAGGGTGCATTTCTGTAAGTTTTCCTTCTGTCCTGTGCAAGAGTTCAGGTCCACTTTAACAGTACATGACGAGCAATTAATAATCCTGTATAAAGCTATACAAATCCTGATAAAGTTAGCGTATCACAAAGCTGTTCAGCAGACCTAGGAAGCAATATAGGGTGGCATACATTATAGATTACCATTATCGTGCTACAGTGCTGCAGTGATTTCAAATGTTTGCGCAATGGTGGATGGCGAACAGGCAGGGGGGCAGCTTCTCCAGCCCAGTGACTTACAACTAGGGATTGTCAATGACATACTAAGAAATCAGATTATGCTAATTTATATAACTTGAAAATGGACCAGACAAAACTTGCTGCACTGCATAGGTACATTTTCAATCTGCATAAAATCTGCATCATCCTGGAATTCTTAGCCTCTCACTTACCCTCCTTGGAATGTAGGAGAGGTAGCAGTACATGACTTCCCCAGTGGAAGTGAAGTGGACTCGCTGGTAGAAGAAGTGCATAGCTAGCTTTCTTACATTCCAAGTCACCGGGGTCCAATGCCTGGAATGCACTATTTAGGGTTCTTTCCCAAAGCTCTGAATGTGACAACCTCAATCCTTTGGACGTAATCTAATGCATATCTTCATATTTACCTCCATTATGTCATCATACATAAACATCTGACGAATTTAACTTTCTGATATTCGATCGAAGATTTGGGGTATATTTTACAATGTGTACAAACTGTATGTAGCTTGGACTTGGGTCAATGAAAACAGAAACAAATGCTACATATCCTTTACATGCAAGACAGAAGTATTAGGATCTTATTGGCAATCTCTATTTAGCATTATTATTTGTGGTGGCAAAGGGCAGGACCAGCACTACCATAGAGGCAAAGAGAGGGCCCTAGAACCTGTAGAGGCCCCAAAGTGTCTCCCCCCCCCCCCCCCCCACACTGGAATTGTTGCTTGCCGGAGCCTCTGTTGAGTCTTTGGCAGAGTAGCGTCTTCTCTGTCAGTCTATGGTTCTGTGCACTCCCGTCTTAATGTACGGCTTAGTAAAATGCGCTGTAACATTTAGTAACATGCGCCGTGTCTTGGAAGAGAGGCTCCCCTGTGTGGGTGAGGAAGTGCATGGAACCACACTGGCAGGGAAGTTCACTCACTGGGACAGATGAGGCATGACTCTGCTGGGGTCCCGGGGAGCAAAAGCTTTTGGTGGGGGTGGGGGTGGTGGCCTGTTGCAGGGCACCTGAGTTAATTTTGCCCAGGGTCCCATTATTACTAGATCCCTGGAGATGGGTGATCCATTTGTGACCGCATATGGCACTACATTTAAGCAAGTGACTGTTAAAGCACTTCACTGAACAGTTTCATAATCAAGCATGGTTATTAACCACTTCCCGTAAGGAGCAGAGACTGCTAGTACCAAAAACTGCAGCATACAGACGAATCGCCGCACATACCCGCCCCACTCTCGCTGGTCACGACGCTGTCCCATCGCCGCAGGCTTCTCTCTCTGCCGTCATAACACGGTCACCCGGTGAGGAGCCACTTTCATTGGCTCCTGACACTGTCTATCAATGTGAGCCAATGTGATTGGCTCTCCGTCATAACACGGCCATGAGCCAATTAAAGTGGCTCCTGACCTCCTCACAGAGCTATGTTGTCTTATAGACGGCAGAGCAAGAGAATTGCGGCGTGAAAAGAGCGGCAACATTAGCGTAGCGGCAGGGATGCTGAAAAAACCGAAGCAGTAGAATCTACATCCAGTCAGAGTCGCAGCACCACCTGTTGGGCGTAGATTCGTACTGCTTCGGTCCTGAAGCACATAAGGTAGAGTTCATTGCATCCATTTGTGACTATTAGATAACGCTTTTATATTTGAGAGAGTATAGTGAACTGAAACTGGAGGTTTCCTACCTTCTCACGCCATCCCTCCAAACACAGAAACATCCCAACACATGCAATTTCATATTTTTTTAAGTTTGTTATATTTGAATGTAGTAGACATGCTGTATTGACAACATGTTTGAATTATATAAGCTGCTGTGCAGGTTTATAGCAGCTCCATACTGAACTATTGTTTCAAACCGCTGATCAGGATTCCTTTATACTCTAACCCACATGCATCAAAAAGGCCCGCGGGGCAAATGCGGCCCTCGAGATCTGCCCATAACCATCACTGTAAGCAGCAAAAGAAAGACCGCATGCTACCTTCCCATCCAAAGAAGTTCACTGGTGACAGTGTTTCTAATGGAAACATTATCAGTGTGAGCTGAGCCAGGGAGCAGCAATAACCCATGGGACACTCCCACAAAGAAATTAGTCTGAGGCCTCCTCCTTTGACCCAATTCTCCTCCCACCCGGTAACTGGTAAATCATACACACACCTACACACCTTCCCCCCGGCACCATCTACCCAAATAACAGAGTAGCCAGCAGAGCAGTGTAATATTTACCTGCTCCAGCAACATCGCATGCTCTGCGCATCCATACCTGCTGATCATGTGACATGTCTCAGAAGCCTGAGGTGTGCAGCATAGAGAGTGCGGCTGTCAGGAAGATCAGAGGAGACCCGAAGCATCACTGGAACAGGTAAATATTAAACTGCTCCACTGCACTACTCTGCAGAAAGGGAGAGGGGAGAAACACCCGTCACCACAGTCGCTATGCTTACACTTCTTACTTTGAGACTGTTCTGAAAATGTTAAATCTTAATAAAAAAATTTGGCCCACGACTTAGACTAGGTTTTAGAATTTGTCCCCTTACACAATTGAGTTTGACACCACTGCTCTAACCAGTTAAAAGCTAAATCAACCAAATCAACTTGTGGTGAGGTAGAAATCAAACCAAAAGCATCTGTTGACTGACTGGGCTGAGGATTGGGAAATTGCGCTTCACAACCTTCGCACTGAAACATAAGGATATACATTTCCAGGTGTTCATGCATCTCATTTTAGTGTCAACAAATGTGGATTCAAGGTTACAAACATACCTTTTTGTCTACTTCTACCGAAGAGTTTTCTGCACTTGGCAGAAGGAATGAAATAGTTGCCACCAGGATCTAAAAATAATAATATATACTTTTGGTAAAACAATTTCATGAAGACTACAAGCAAATGTAGGAAGACAGGAAGCCTAAACTGCAAAAACTCACTAGCGCAACTATATAGAATGTGCTAGTCTGATAGGAAGGGAATAAGACATAAAAATAATATCAATCTTCAGGCCAAAATAAAAATAAGTCACAATTTGGACCAGAATAGAAAACCAGTAAATGGGGAAAACATATGGCCTCAATTCACTAAGCTTAAAGAGAAACTCCAACCAAGAATTTAACTTTATCCCAATCAGTAGCTAATAGCCCCTTTTACATAAGAAATCTATTGCTTTTCACAAACCGACCATCAGGGGGCGCTGTATGACTAACATTGTGGTGAAACTCCTCCCACAAGAAGCTCTGAGGACTGCGGTACTTTTGACAGTTTGCCACAATGTAACAAGGTTCACAGACAGGAATTAGCTGTTTACAGCTGTCTCCAACAGCCAAAACAGCTAGCAGCAGCTACATAACCTGCCCACAGTAAAAATGTCACCATGAAATAAATGTGAGAATGTAAATCGGGGAGAGGAAAGATTTTACAATGAGCAAACACTGACTAAATTATTTATACATAATTATTGTAAAAATGAAGCACTTTTTTTATTACACTATTTTCACTGGAGTTCCTCTTTAACTCCTGTCTTTAACCACTTGAAGACTGCAGTGCTAAACCCCCCTAAAGACCAGGCCATTTTTTACAATTCAGACCACTGCAGTTATAACTGTTTATTGCTCGGTTATACAACTTACCACCCAAACAAATTTTACCTCCTTTTCTTGTCACTAATACAGCTTTCTTTTGGTGCTATTTAATTGCTGCTGCGATTTGTACTTTTTATTATATTCATCAAAAAAGACATGAATTTTGTCAAAAAAATGATTTTTTTAACTTTCTGTGCTGACATTTTTCAAATAAAGTAAAATTTCTGTATACATGCAGCGCGAAAAATGTGGACAAACATGTTTTTGATTAAAAAAAACCCATTCAGCCTATATTGATTGGTTTGGGTAAAAGTTATAGCGTTTACAAACTATGGTGCAAAAAGTGAATTTTCCCATTTTCCAGCATCTCTGATTTTT
Organism: Hyperolius riggenbachi; assembly: GCF_040937935.1. Classification (NCBI taxonomy): domain Eukaryota; kingdom Metazoa; phylum Chordata; class Amphibia; order Anura; family Hyperoliidae; genus Hyperolius; species Hyperolius riggenbachi. The sequence continues at coordinate 423,060,480 of NC_090649.1, read as the reverse complement.
CTGACCACCTGTCATGTTTCATGAGGGGCTAAAATTCCAGGATAGTATAAATACCCCCCAAATGACCCCATTTTGGAAAGAAGACATCCCAAAGTATTCACTGAGAGGCATGGTGAGTTCATAGAAGATTTTATTTTTTGTCACAAGTTAGCGGAAAATGACACTTTGTGACAAAAAAAATAATAATAAAAAGTTTCCATTTCTGCTAACTTGTGACAAAAAAAAATGAAATCTGCCACAGACTCACCATGCCCCTCTCTGAATACTTTGGGATGTCTACTTTCCAAAATGGGGTCATTTGTGGGGTGTGTTTACTGTCCTGGCATTTTGGGGGGTGCCTAATTGTAAGCACCCCTGTAAAGCCTAAAGGTGCTCATAGGACTTTGGGCCCCTTAGCGCACCTAGGCTGCAAAAAAGTGTCACACATGTGGTATCGCCGTACTCAGGAGAAATAGTATAATGTGTTTTGGGGTGTATTTTTACACATACCCATGCTGGGTGGGAGAAATATCTCTGTAAATGAGATTTTTTAGATTTTTTTTTACACACAACTGTCCATTTACAAAGATATTTCTCCCACCCAGCATAGGTATGTGTAAAAATACACCCCAAAACACATTATACTACTTCTCCCGAGTACAGCGATACCACATGTGTGGCACTTTTTTGCACCCTAACTGCGCTTAGGGGTCCAAAGTCCAATGAGTACCTTTAGGATTTCACAGGTCATTTTGAGACATTTGGTTTCAAGACTACTCCTCACGGTTTAGGGCGCCTAAAATGCCAGGGCAGTATAGGAACACCACAAATGACCCCATTATAGAAAGAAGACACCCCAAGGTATTCCGTTAGGAGTATGGTGAGTTCATAGAAGATTTTACTTTTTGTCACAAGTTAGCGGAAAATGACACTTTGTGAAAAAAACATTAAAAATCAATTTCCGCTAACTTGTGACAAAAAAATAAAAGCTTCTATGAACTCACCATACTCCTAACGGAATACCTTGGGGTGTCTTCTTTCTACAATGGGGTCATTTGTGGTGTTCCTATACTGCCCTGGCATTTTAGGCGCCCTAAACCGTGAGGAGTAGTCTTGAAACCAAATGTCTCAAAATGACCTGTAAAATCCTAAAGGTACTCATTGGACTTTGGGCCCCTTAGCGCAGTTAGGGTGCAAAAAAGTGCCACACATGTGGTATCGCTGTACTCGGGAGAAGTAGTATAATGTGTTTTGGGGTGTATTTTTACACATACCTATGCTGGGTGGGAGAAATATCTCTGTAAATGACAATATTTTGATTTTTTTTACACACAATTGTCCATTTACAGAGATATTTCTCCCACCCAGCATGGGTATATGTAAAAATACACCGCAAAACACATTATACTACTTCTCCTGAGTATGGCGATACCACATGTGTGGCACTTTTTTGCACCCTAACTGCGCTAAGGGGCCCAAAGTCCAATGAGTACCTTTATGATTTCACAGGTAATTTTGAGAAATTTCGTTTCATGACTACTCCTCACGGTTTAGGGCCCCTAAAATGCCAGGACAGTATAGGAATCCCACAAATGACCACATTTTAGAAAGAAGACACCCCAAGGTATTCAGTTAGGAGTATGGTGAGTTCATAGAAGATTTTATTTTTTGTCACTAGTTAGAGGAAAATGACACTTTGTGAAAAAAACAATAAAAATCAATTTCCGCTAACTTGTGACAAAAAAAATAAAATCTTCTATGAACTCACCATACTCCTAACTGAATACCTTGGAGTGTCTTCTGCCTAAAATGGGGTAATTTGTGGGGTTCCTATACTGTCCTGGCATTTTAGGGGCCCTAAACCGTGAGGAGTAGTCTTGAAACCAAATTTCTCAAAATGACCTGTGAAATCCTAAAGGTACTCACTGGACTTTGGGCCCCTTAGCGCAGTTAGGGTGCAAAAAAGTGCCACACATGTGGTATCCCCATACTCAGGAGAAGTAGTATAATGTGTTTTGCGGTGTATTTTTACACATACCCATGCTGGGTGGGAGAAATATCTCTGTAAATGGACAATTGTGTGTAAAAAAATGGAAAAAGTTGTCATTTACAGAGATATTTCTCCCACCCAGCATGGGTATGTGTGAAAAGACACCCCAAAACACATTATACTACTTCTCCTGAGTACGGGGATACCACATGTGTGACACCTTCTTGCAGCCTAGCTGTGCAAAGGGGCCCACAGTCTAATGAGCTTCACAGGTCAATTTTACTCATTTGTTTTCCAGACTACACCTCACGGTTTTGGGCCCCTAAAATGCCAGGGAAGTATAGGAACCCCACAAGTGATCCTATTTTGGAAAGAAGACACCCCAAGGTATTCCATGAGGGGTATGATGAGTTCATAGAATATTTTATTTTTTGACACAAGTTAGTGGAAATGGATTTTTTAGGTTTTTTCCTCACAAAGTGTCATTTTCCACTAACTTGTGACAAAAAATAAAATCTTCTATGAACTCACCATACCCCTCATGGAATAACTTGGGGTGTCTTCTTTCCAAAATGGGGTCACTTGTGGGGTTCCTATACTGCCTTGGCATTTTAGGGGCCCTAAATTGTGAGGAGTAGTCTGGAAACCAAATAATTAAAATTGACCTGTGAAATTCTAAAGGTACTCATTGGACTTTGGGCCCCTTTGCACAGCTAGGCTGCAAAAAAGTGTCACACGTGTGGTATCGCTGTACTCAGGAATAGTAGTATAATGTGTTTTGGGGTGTATTTCACACATAACCAATCCTGTGTGTGAGAAATATCTCTGTAAATGACAATTTTTTCCATTTTTTTACACTAAATTGTCATTTACAGAGATATTTCTCCCACCCAGCATGGGTATGTGTGGAAAGACACCCCAAAACACATTATACTACTACTCATGAGAATGGCAATACCACATATGTGACACTTTTTTGCAGGCTAGCTGCGCAAACTTGCCCAAAGTCCAATGAGCACCTTTAGGCTTTACAAGGGTGCTCACAATTTAGGCCCCCACCAAACAATTCCAGGACAGTAAAACACCCCAGAAATGACCCCATTTTGGAAAGAAGAGACCCCAAGGTATTCCACGAGGGGCATACTGAGTTCATATAAAATTTTATTTTTTGTCATAAGTTAGCGGAAAATGACACTTTGTGGGAAAAAAAATAAAAAAATCCATTTCTGCTAACTTATGACAAAAAATAAAATCTTCTATGAACTCACCATGCCCCTCAGCGAATACCTTGGGGTGTCTTCTTTCTAAAATGGGGTCACTTGTGGGGGTCTGTCCTGGCATTTTAGCGTCTCCACAAACATTACATGTATGGCCAGTATTAGGAGTTTCTGCTATACTCCTTATATTGGGCATACGGGTGATGCACTTTTTGCTCCATAAAAGGAAAAATGAACGGCAAAGATTCTCACATTCACATTGATCAATGTGGATGAAAAAAATATCTGCCGAAATATGTGAAAAAAGAGGGGGGCATGGCGTTTGCCAGGACATAGGAGCACCGCCCACAAAATTTTCCAAACCCACTTTGCTCCTATGCCCTGGCAAACCAGATTAATCCATTCACATCGATCGATGTGGATGAAAAAAACTTTTGCCAGTTTTGATACAAAGTGCTTGCCAAAGCATAGGAGCTCCAACACCACCCCTCAGCTCATATGCCTTGACAAACGTATCTTACTGCGGAGGAGAAATCTCGTCCTGCAGCGCTGCATGCACCGACTTGTGTGTAATCTGACAGACGCGCAATGCTTCTGTCAGGATGCACCATCAGTGCTGCAGCTGGTTGGTCGATCAGTCGTTTGCTCGGTCCACCTGGAAGGGTAAAGGATGGAAAAAGAGAGAGAGAAAAAACATACAAAAAAAAAACAAGCAAGCAGCAATGCAAGAAATTCATTAACATTAACATTCGTAAACTTTATTAAACCTTTTTAACCAAACAATAACATTTGGAACTTTTGCTTACCTGTTTTTTTTTTGTTTGTTTTTTTTTAACTTACCTTCCGAGGACAAACTTCTCCTTCCCCATGGGACAGTGTGCAAAGCGCAAATCGCACAGAGATGTAGCAAAGTACACTATGCACTTTGTCCCAAGTGAAAGGAGAGGTTTCTGGCAGCCCTGTGTATTTGGGTCTCTCAAAAGCAGATGTCTGGTTTCACACACAGGAGTTGCGCAGTAGCGTAGGTATGCACTAGCTTTAAGTCAACCACTTCCGGCGTAAGGGGGGACCGCAAAGTGGGACTTTCGCTAGGCAATATGCTGCAACCATCACTCCAATGTATTTGGGTCTCTCAAAAGCAGATGTCTGGTTTCACACACAGGAGCCGCGCAGTAGCGTTGGTATGCACTAGCTTTAAGTCAACCACTTCCGGCGTAAGGGGGGACCGCAAAGTGGGACTTTCGCTAGGCAATATGCTGCAACACATCGCTCCAGTGTGAAAGAGCCTTGAGAGACTACTACTGTGTCTCACGTTCCCTACTCCAATAGCGAATGTGTTCGTGGAACTTTTCAAAACACTCCCCTATGCATAGGGCAGGCTGGTCAGGACAGTAGGGACAATAAAAAGTGGTGTCACGCCTCATTCCATCCCTCTTACAGACACGACAATGTTTTCTTGGGGTGCGTTGACCTGGGGTACTCGGAAAGACATAAGCATAGTGTCTTTCATGTAGCCGGCTAACTACATCAGGGGGATTGGCCACGGCCCCTCCTGGATACAGGAGTTCCGAAATGATCTCTTCCTGAAATTTAAGGAAGGATCCTGTTCTCCCAGCCTTACTGTAGAGAACAAAGCTGTTGTACATTGCCAATTGAATCAAGTAAATAGCCACTTTCTTATACCAGCGGCTGGTCCTTCGGGAAACTAAATAGGGAGCCAACATCTGGTCATTGAAGTCCACCCCTCCCATGTTTAAATTATAGTCGTGGACGGCGAGGGGTTTCTCAACAACCTCAGTTGCTCGCTGAATTTGGACTGTCGTGTCTCCGTGAATGGTCGACAGAAGGTAAACGTCCCTCTTGTCCTTCCATTTCACTGCAAGAAGGTCGTCATTACACAAGGCAGCCCTCTCCCCCCGTGCAAGTCGGGTAGCAGTGAGATATTGGGGGAAGCCCCGGCGACTAGGCCGCACGGTGCCACAGCAAGGAATTCCGAGTATCTTCAAATGCTGATAGAGGGCCACACTTGTGTAGTAGTTGTCCACATAGAGATGGTACCCCTTGTGGAATAAGGGTGACACCAAGTCCCACACAATCTTGCCACTGCACCCCAGGTAGTCAGGGCATCCGACCGGCTCCAATTTTGTGTCTTTGCCCTCATAGACCCTAAAGCGATATGTATAGCCTGTGGCCCTTTCACAGAGCTTATACAGCTTGACCCCATACCGGGCGCGCTTGGTTGGGATGTACTGCTTAATGCCAAGGCGCCCGGTAAAATGTACGAGGGACTCGTCTATACAGATGTTCTGTTCAGGGGTGTAAGCATCTGCAAATTTGAATGACAGGTGGTCTATGAGGGGCCGAAATTTGTGGAGCCGGTCATAGTCAGCGTGGCCTCTTTCATGACAGGTTGTATCATCATTAAAGTGCAGGAAGCGCAGGATGTCCTCAAAACGTGACCTGGACATGGCAGCAGAGTACATGGGCATGTGATGTATTGGGTGCGTAGACCAATAGGACCGCAATACATTTTTTTTAGTTAGACCCATGTTAAGGAGAAGGCCCAAAAAGACTTTAAATTCGAAAACTGTAACCTGTTTCCACCGAAAAGGCTGGGCATGGGAGCTGTTCGGATTGGCGGTGATAAATTGTGTGGCCTTACGGTTGGTCTCTGCCACGACTAAGTCGTAGAGATCCTCGGTGAAGATCAGATGAAAAGCGTCTAGGGCCGATCCTAGATGATCTGTCTCCACCTGGACTCCAGACTGGGCGGTGAAAGGGGGTACTACGGGTGCGGCGGAATTAGGGAACTTCCAATGAGGGTTTGCCAGCACCTCTGGGAGCCTAGGGGTACTACGGGCCCGTGTTTCTGGTGGCTGCGACTGGGGTCTTACTGCACGTACCACCGAACCAGTTTCAACTGCCATGCTGGTGCTCGCCACTTCACCAGGGTCTACGGCAGTACTGGTTTCAAGTCCAGGATGTGCTGCGCTGTTGGTGCATGCCTCACCATCAAAATCTGGATCAGCGCTAGCACCACTCTGCTGGCCTTGAGGTTGATCCTGCGCAACCTGTGGTCCACTGACATGGGGTCGGGAACGCCTGGCGCTAGCAGGGACCACAACCTCGTCATCAGAACTATCGGTCAGAGAGTCACTGTCCTCTACAGGTTCATATTCTGAGCCGGATTCATCGGATGAGAAGTCCCAATCACTCTCACCCGACTCGGCCATAATACTGTAGGCCTCTTGCAGGGAATACATCTTTTTTGCCATTTTGGGCTGCTAAATTTAGGGGGTATTCCTCTGAGACCACCCAGGAAAAAATGCACCTGTCTAGCAAATGGGAGTATTTGTTAAGTAAAGAGCTGCGATCGCTCAGTTTTGATTTAAAAAAAAAAAAATCAAAACTGATCTTTATAGCGTCGCAGCTATTGTGTTTTTTTGCAGTGATCAGAAAACAAAAATTTCTTTCACTTGGTGGGGAGGGCTGAACGCAAGTGCGGCAGAACGATCAGGCCTGATCGGGCAAACACTGCGTTTTTAGTGGAGCCTACTCTAAGGTGACCCTAACGTACATATATAGATCTGACTGTGATCAGTACTGATCACTTACAGATACTATATAGTACCAATGCAGATTAGCGACAGTGATGACGCTAATTAGCGACTTATAGTGATTGCGGTGTAGTGGGCTGGGCGCTAACTACCTAACAAAAGGGGCCTAGCTAACTCACTGGCCAAAAAAACAGTGCACAGGCAATAGATGTCACTCAGACCTCGATCAGAGCTGTGACAGGCGACCAGATATCAATCACAGTGCCGCTGTCAGATTCCAACAAATGTAAACAGCAATTGGAATCACAGGGAAATCACAGATGATCAAAAACCAATCACTAATCAATCAATCAGATGTCAAAAATCAGTACACAGACAATAGATGTCACTCAGATCTCACTCAGACCTCGATCAGAGCTGTGACAGGCGACCAGATATCAATCACAGTGCCACTGTCAGATGCCAACCAATGTAAACGGCAATTGAAATCTCAGGCAATCAGATGATCAAATACCAATCACTAATCAATCAATCAATCGTCAAAAATCAGTGCACAGACAATAGATGTCACTCAGACCTCGATCAGAGCTGTGACAGGCGACCAGATATCAATCACAGCGCCGCTGTCAAATGCCAACCAATGTAAACAACAATTGGAATCTCAGGCAATCACAGATGATCAAATACCAATCACTAATCAATCAGATGTCAAAAATCAGTGCACAGACAATAGATCTCACTCAGACCTCGATCAGAGCTGTGACAGGCGACCAGATATCAATCACAGTGCAGCTGTCAGATGCCAACCAATGTATACAGCAATTGAAAACACAGGGCAATCACAGATGATCAATAATCACAACGCAATCAATCAATCAGAAGTCAAAAAACTGTTCACAGGCAATAGATGTCACTCACATGCCACTCACATGTCACACAGACCTCGATCAGAGCTGTGACAGGCGACCAGATGACACTCAGACCTCAGTCAGACGCCTTGGCAGGGCCAGTGAGGGGGGCTGTGGGGGTGATCAGCGGCGATCGGGTGGGGGATCAAGCGGGGAAACGTGTGTGGCTTACTGAGCAGGGCTGCCGTCCTCTCTCCTGGTGGTCCGGGCGCGCTGTGACCAGGAGAGGAGGAGGCAGCCAGTATAATACACGTTGTTTACATAACAACGTGTATTATACGCTTTGCATTGGGCCGTTTGAAAGATCGCAGCCCGCCGGCGCTGCTAATTGGCCGGCGGGCTGATGACACAGGGGGGCCCCAAGTGATGCCGGGCGATGTGCGCGCGCATGCGCGCGCGATCGCCCGCATTTCTAATTGAAAGGACCTTCCGCCAATCGGCGTTAGGCGGTCCTGGGGCTGCCGCTGCGGCCACGCCTACTGGCGTGACGCGGGCGGCAGCTGGTTAATAACTCTTCTGAGCTGTTTTACAGTTATCACCATGGTGATATAATTGTGATAACTGTAAAACAGTTCAGAAGAGTTATTAAAGACAGGAGTTAAGCTTAGTGAATTGAGGCCATAGTAAATGAAGGTCTTCCTAGCAATCTCAATGCTGGCAGAGGCCACGATACTGTCCCACCCTAAAGAATTGCACAGTGCCAGGAACCAGAGGCTGCAGTGCCTATATCTACGTGTGGGTGTGATACAGTTATGGGTCATGCCAGAATTCAAACTGGTATGGAAGAGGTAAGTATACCCTAGAGGATGCATTAATCTGAGCTTAAAGAGACAATGAAGCAAAAATAAAAAAGATGATATAATGAATTGGCTGTGTAGTACAGCTAAGAAATAAAGCATTAGGAGAAGAGACATAAGTCTTTACAAATTAGACTTATGTCTCTGCTCCTAATGCTTTATTTCTTAGCTGTACTACACAACCAATTCATTATATCATCATTTTTTTTGCTATGCAGAGATATAAGTCTAATATTTGTTTTCAGTACATGAAGAGTTAAGACACTCCAGTTATCTATGTAAACAGCCATTGAGCTCCACGACTTTCAAAATCGCAGAGAGCTCTGACTTCTGATGGTTTTTATCACAACTGTATTGTCTTTTCTTTTGCAGAGAACAGTTCAGGACAGGTCAAAAGTTCACTGCCTGTTCTACAAAAACATTTAGAATGCTGAGTAGTGTGTAAATTGCAAATATTAGAGAATGATGCAATGTTATAAAAAAGCTGTAAAATTGAAAATACAAATATGAGAATATTTTGTTTGCTACCAATGTTCTAGTAATTATCCAAACTACACAACCAATTCATTATATCATAATTTTTTTTCCGCTCCAGTGTCTCTTTAAATGAACAGTATCTAACATCTCCTAGCTTTTAAACATAAAAAGGCACATAATGCGCCACCACGGTGGAGTACCAAGTTTATTAAAACACCATAAATATCTGGCCTCAACTACATGCTCTACTCCGCCATACACTTACTTGAATGTGTTTTAATAAACTTGATAATCTGCCATTGTGGCACGTTGCATCTTTTTGTTTTACAGTTGTCTGCCTGTTGTAAACGCTGCCGCCTGGCTGTTAATGAAGAGCTGAGACATCAGCAGTATCTTCTCTTATGATGTGTGTTTGTTGTTGTTTTAGCTTCTAACTCTTGACTATTTGGCTATGTATTTGCCACAATGTGCCACTCTCCTTCTCCGGGTCCTGACTGTTAAAGACCTTCAGCCCTGAATCTTCACTGTTGATGTGAAACTTCATAGAGGGCTGGCTGCTAGTTGCAAGGCAAAGATGAAAAGGATGCAGCAGATCAGGTGTTTCTGACAATATTGCCAGAACTGACAAGATTAGCTGCATGCTTGTTTCTGGTGCAGCCAAATAGATGGGCAAGGCTGGCAGGCAATTACCGGTTTTGTCTAAAAGGAAATAACTATGGCAGTCTGCATATCACTCTCACCTAGGATTTACTTTGAGAGTTGACTGAAATGTAACCTACCTCAGTGATCTTTCTAGCAAGAGGTAAATCAGGATTTTGGAGCTCTCGCCAGTAGGACACCAGCAATTGAAGAACATCGCAGGCCACCTGAGCAACGGTTTTGTTAGAAAACTGAAAGGTAAAACAACAACATATAAATAAATGCATTGCTTTAGGAAGCACTACCAATATGTAATGACTTAAATAAAAAACAAGACATACACAGCAGCATTAAAGAAATACAGGCAAGCAATATTTGCACCCTATGTTCAAGAAAATTGGAGGGGAAACAAAGGGTGTAAAATGAAGTGGTTGCTCAGAGCAACCAATCAGAATCCAAGATTTCTCATCTGCTTTAATTTTCTCTCCAGTTTTTGCTCCTAATCAGCTTGCCATAACATCAGCTTGTGACAGGTCTGAACACACTGAAAACTTTTTCTGATTGCTACAGGTTACTGCAGATCTATGAAACCTTACTGCTGTTGGCAGTGTGTTGACTAACAATAACATTAGTTCCTGTTTTGTTCTACACATTGAAGTGAACCATGCATGCTGGAGGCAGCTTCTGTGCTGGGAGAGAGGCACTGGAGACAGACCTGACAGTAACTGTCCGTGGTGCTGAAATCCAGCAACAATGCAAGGCAAGCGCTTGGCAATGTATTGTACTCATTTAGGAATGCCAGCTGTGTAGTGGAAAAATATTACCGTACTCTGATGCACAGGGAAAGGAGACACTGCCTTAAAATCATCCTGACAAATGTAACAATAAAAGGGGCCACACACGGTACAGATTTTTTATTTTGATTCAATTTGAACAATCCGACTGAGATTTCAGTTGATTGGAAGTTTTGAATAGGTAGAAAAAAAACAAATTTTTGTAAAACTAATACCTTTTAGGTTTTGAAGCAATTGTTAGATTTAACACACGTGTGTTCAAGAGTGCCACAATTTCAGGAAAAGAAAAGAGATCATAAATGTGGAAAAAGTTTGTTTGATAAAAAAACATGGCTAATTATTTACTCAAACAACTTTTGACCATTTTGCATTTTCCATCGACATTTATCATCATATTCCATCTCTGTACAGCTATCCATATCTCATGCAATCATCATTTGCTGTTTAGCATACAATGACCACTGAACACCTCATGGCTACCTACAACTGCATTTGCGACATCCTATTTAGCTACAAGCACCCAGTGATTTCTGTTTATTAATTACATAAATAAACCAAGTACAATACAATGCATGGAAATCCCTGCATATTGAGCGCTGTGCATTTTCATCTACACTGTCTGTGCTCGCTTGCTGAAGCATTACAAAAAAGCAATCCCAAATATTGACTGAATTAAGATACAGTGTACTATATTTCCTTGCAAATGACAATTTCTGATATAGTAAACTTCTGATTTAGTAAAACACTTTGCCTAATCTAGCATGCAGACTGCAGCAGTTTCAGGCTAAACTGACCTTTATCAGTGCAAGCCAAATTATCATTGCACAATCATTAACCCTAAACACTCACAACAACCTGGAAATCCAGTAATGATGAAAACAACTAGAATGCAAGTTGTATTCGATTGCACTAATGGAGGATATCTCCTTCCAAAACAGATTGCATGCAAAAGCATTCTGTACTAATCCCTTCCACCAGCGCTGAGGTTCCCTCCATTCAAAAGGGTCCCTACGCTACACACTAACAGAGAGAACCTCAGCATTAGTGAAAGCCAAGGCTGTGCAGGCGCATTCGCCGCAACCAAAACTGAGCCGTGGCGGGGGACCAGAGGGTCATAAAATACCGGCGCGGGCACAAATCGATTGCAGGGGGGCCGGAAGAAGCCCAGGTAAGTAAAACGGTTTTTTCTTGCTATGCTTAAGTGTCCCTTTAAACTGGAATGGTTCAGTGGTGGAAATGCAGACAAATCTTAGGTAGATAGATCATGTGGTATAAACAAAGGCATCTAGAACTACAAGGCTTCAGTACAAATCATTGAACTACCAGGTTTTAAACCTCATCCAGAAAGGAGAACTAAAATAGGTAAAATAAACGGGTGCCGATTTCTTAACTGTCATTTTCACCACAATGCCAAGCACTAGGATTCAGCCACGCATTGTTTCATGTTAAATATGGCTTCTTTTACTCTAATATGATCTCATTAATAAACAGCTAAAAGTTCTGTTAAGATGCAGAATTTCCCATCAAAACAAGAGAACAAAAGAGATGACTTTGTAATATTTATTGATGCCTCTCCCACACAGTGTGAGTAAAGCAGCCGTTTCTTGCCATTAGCATAAGAATGCCAGGGCTAATTTATAAGCAGTGTGGTAGGAATGCGTGAATAGGGCTCATCAACGAGATGCAAATATTTCTGAGGATTATGATTCATGCAGGTTTATGTAAAGTATCGAATTTATGCAACTTGAAAATGGACCAATCAAACCCCACCCAGGTTTAAATTGATTGGTCTATTTTCAAGCTGCATACATTTACATACAAATTTACATAGTCTTGCCTGAACTGGGAAATATTTACACCTCATTGATCATCCCTATGCCTGAGGCAGAAGGTTGGCTTTTATTCCCATTTGCCATAAAGTAATTAGGTTTGCCAATCATTCATTTGGAAGTCTGCGGTGGATTATTTATCACCTTATAGCCACCTGTCTATATCACAGGCTCTCTCAACCGGGGTTCCCTGGAACCCCAAGATTCCTTGAGGTCCTTGCAGGGGTTCCCTGGAACCACAGGGTTCAATGAGGACATTACAGGGGTTGCCTGGAACCACAGGGTTCAATGAGGACATTACAGGGGTTCCCTGGCATATGCCCTCTGGTGAGAGTGGCCTCAGATGGTGGGGTGAAAAACAGTACGATAGTAATGGTGGCAACTATAATTTAAAAAAAAGCCGAGACAGGTTACAATTATAGGGAGCACTATAGAGGAGGGGCATGGAATAGGGGCTAAACAAGGAGACTGTTGCTGTGAAAAAAAAAAAAAAAAGCCACATCTTTTAAAGTGTAACGGTCGGGCATAAAATAAAAAATCAATTCTTTAATTTTACCTGATAAACAAGTAATACGGATGCTAACCAGGCAATCCAAAAGTTAAAATCTCTATTACTTTTCTTGTTTATAAATGATCATTCCCCAGTTTACCTGACTGTTATTTGGTACGTTGCTGCACAAAGGAAGTTGCAGGGCATGCTGGGTTGTCTTTTTTTGCTTCTTTATTTTCTCTCAGACTTAACTAATGTACAGAGGCAAAAAAGGACAACCCAGCATGCCCTGCAACTTCCTTTTTACGGCAACGTACCAAATAAGAGTCAGGTAAACTGGGGAATGTTCATTTATACACAAGAAAACTAAAAGAGATTTTCTTTTTTGGATTGTCTGGTTAGCATCCTTATTAGGCCTCTTGCACACTGCAAGCGATTCAGATTCAGATTCCGCTTTTTAATCAGTTTTTACATCCGATTCAGATTCTGATTTGCAGTTTGCTCCCTGCACACTGCAAATCGGAATCTGAAACTGATGTAAAAACTGATTAAAAAGCGGAATCTGAATCGGAATCGCGTGCAGTGTGCAAGAGGCCTTACTTGTTTACCAGATAAAAATAAAGAATTGATTTCTGATTTTATGCCCGACCGTTACACTTTAAAGACCGTGCCACCTGCAAAATAAATGCTTCTGCTTCTGCTAATGCAGGGGTTCCCTGAGATCCAAAACATTATTTGATGGGTTTCCGGATGAAAGAAAGTCAGATATAAAGTCACCAAGGTTTACAAAGGTTTTAAAGTATGACCAACAAGTTCAATGCCAGTGGCAGATCATCACATTAAAGTGTCTGTCAGCTGAAAGCACAACTACACAGACAAGTATGTAAAATAGTTCAGCCTAAGGCAAAATCATTGTGGTAAAAATGATTAACACTTCTCACTTTAAAAATAACACCATATGAAAATAATGGCCATAGAATTGTATGGAAACCTGCGTACTGCATTTATGGTCCAGCCCTAATGACCTCTGCATGAAGATCACCACTGGGTCTTAAACGTTCCTCCACACATTAGATTAAACTTGGCCAAGGTGGCTGCTAAAGACCACTTCATGTGAGAATCTACAGTGGCCCTAATATGCCGGTGAGAGAATTGGCCACGCTGGATCATCTTGCCTGAATGCAACCAGACGCCATGGTTTTCTCCTGTGCTCTGCCCCCTCAGTCACGCGCCATACATGGTCTGTCCGTCATGCTCCACAGTGATGGAATGTAGAGCATGGAAATAAATATGGTAGCCTCCACATGTCTCTCTATGTCTCTCACTTCGGGTTCCTTTTAAAGTGAGTGTTACGTGCACAATTTACACCAGTTTAACTTACCTGGGGCTTTTCCTAGCCCCCCCTGTAGTTGGTCCCTCACTGTAGCTGTAGTTGGTCCCTCGCTACCATTTTATGCAGCTTCTTTCAGCCGCTGTACCCTTCTGAAAGTTGGTCCACTCAGCCAGCCACTGCATCTGTGTGGGAGTGCCTCCTCGATCACAGACCCGTGGCTGGGAGCGTGTGGCCGGGACCTACATGAAGCTGCTAAAGCAGAGTTCCCCAACCCTGTCCTCAAGGCCCACCAACAGTACATGTTTTGCAGGAAACCCCCAAACATGCACAGGTGAGGTAATTAGTGTCTCAGCACAGCTGATTACCTACCTCTGTTGATTTTCCAGAAAAAAATGCACTGTTGTGGGCCTTGCGGACAGGGTTGGTGAACACGGTGCTAAAGCATGAAAAGTGGAATTATGGCGAGGCACCAGGAGGACTATAGATGGCTAGAATAAGCCCCAGGAAAGTTAAGTCATCTTGATTTCATGTGGTTGCCAGATAGACATCTTATGAAAGTCATGCTGGCGAATATAACAGTTAGAGAATGACAGCTTGAATATATATATGCTATTGTGGCATAGTGTATACAGAACTAATGTGAGCCATGCTGGTAAATGACATCACATGGAATAATCATAATGCCGTGTACAAGTTACACACTACATTCACAAAGATAATTTTCCATGACCTGATCCGTTTACGCTCTACCTTTACTGATGAGGAATTATAAAAAATGGTGACATCATCCTGAAGCCTTATCATGAAGAATAGTTTGGATTTCTTTCTCCTGGCAATGTAATAAGATCATCAAGCACTCTGCTAGCTATGAGCTAAGTGTCAAGGCCTGTTCCCAGCACTAGATGCATCCATCCATTACATGGAAGGTCTCAGCGCAGGCCATGCCAGAATAAGCTCACAGCGGAAAATGGGAAATTAAATGTGTGCATCGCACCGTACAGCTCGAAAGAAAATATAAACAATACCTTTAGTGTTACCCCGATGACATTAATGGCCTCTATAACCTGAGGGTGATTGGTGTGCTCTACCAGCTCTTCACAGATCCACACTCCAAGACAGCAGATGGCAATGCACCTTAAACACAGCATATTAAGTGTAAGCAATACAATGACAGCGAGAGGAAGAGCAGAATGTCTTAATGGAACTGTAGGAACATCAAATCACACCAGCCTAGAGTCATAAAAGCACACTGAAAAAAAGAGCACATTGACGCTGGCAAAATAGGATTATAAATAACTAAAGTGCGGCCGGTACCATTAGGACACATTAAAAGTGAATTGTAAAGATGACCTGAATCCCCAATCCGCTACAAACAAGGGCAAGTGACAAACGAAAGCTAGGCATACGCTAATCAATTTTATTCTAAACAGATTAGACATAAGATTTGATATAAACACAGAATCTAATAAAGAATAAGAACGTGTTGATGTATGTTTGGCTGCATGATTGATGCGACAAGTGCATTTTTATTGCATTCGGCGTGGTGGGAGTGTGTGGGGGTCTCAAGCAACAACAGCACACGATGCATGTTCCTGTAGCGTTCTGCTCAATCAGGTAGCACAAACCCAGCAATGGTACCATGTTTGACCAGGTTTCTATTAAAGTCTGATTGCAATGGAGTCCTGCAAAGCAGTAAAATGATCATGATTTCCAGAAAGAGCATATACATATACAGCACAAGAGCATATACACAACATCTACTGTATAAATCAGGATTTACTAGATTTTCATGATCGTATTTTGTATTTAATGTACACCTGAAGAGATAAGCATATGGAGTCTGCCATAATCATTTTCTTTTAAACAATACCATTTGCCTGACAGTCCTGCTGAATGTTTTGGTTACATTAGTGTCTGAATTATACACCTGAAACAAGCATTCAGCTATTAGTCAGACTTCAGTCACAGCACCTGATCTGCATGCTTGTTCAGGGTATAGGACAACCAGGTAATTTATATTGTTTAATAAGGATACCAGAGACCAACTTGCTCTGCTTAAAAACATGTTGTGCTGGTGGGAGGGGGGGTCAGTGTTCACATATCACCCCCTCTGTTCTCCCCTTTTCTGCCCCTATTGTGGCTCCCGACCCAACCGTCTGGTATGGAAATTCCCCCCCTGAACGCGCTCCTCACTTTTCCCTAGATGCGCCCGCTTTTGCAGGCATCCTGGCATGCGCGCTCCACAGCCCTTAGCAGTTCCTGCTGTGGAGACGTACTTACTATATGCCTGTGACGCAAAAAAGAAAATCCCCCAGCTGCTTTTGGCTCCCGGCCAGGCAGCGCGTCTCCACAGCAGGAACTGCTGAGGCCTGTGGTGAGAGCATGTCAAGACGACTGCAAGAGCGGGCACGTCTAGGGAAGAGCGAGAAGCACGTTCACAGGAGAGAATTTCCATACTGGACGGTCGGGTGCCACAACTGGGTAAATGGAGGCACGGAGAGTCTAACAGAGGAATCGGTAAGTGAACCCCCTCGCACCAGCATAAAATGTTTTTTAAGCAGAGCAATGGTATTGTTTAAGGTGTACTTGAAGTGACATGTAACATGGGATGAGTGAAACATAGGTACATATAGTATTACTTCTACTAAGAAATAATCTTCTTGGAGAGCAAGTGTTAAAAGTCTATGCAAATTAGTTTGTCGAAACGCTTGTCAAATTCAGCCTAGTGTTTTGAAGTTAGGAGACAAAAACACTTATTAAGCTGAGAAAACCCTGCTGATAAGGTTTTAGTGCTAAAAAGTTCAAAGGTCATTATTGCTGTTTGATTTGTGGCTGTATGAAGCTGATTTTACATAAGATTGCTGCTATTTAAAATTAAGTCCTTAAACTGAAAATAAAAATATAAGACTCAGCTCTAGGTTACTAATGTTCTATTTACCATTAGTAAAAGACATACGACTTATTTCAAATGTTTATTTTCACTTAAGGTTTGCTTTAAACATTTAAAATCTGCCTTTAACAGGGTCGGGGCTGCCAATGTTAAAACCACGCCGCACTTCTGGCTGGCTAAGCCTGTTGCAGCAGTTTTGAAGCTGGCGGCTGCTGAGCATGGGAGGCAATAGCACGTCCCCGCCAGCACAGATCGTGGGTGACTATCTATAGGTATTGGTGCCCATGCGCCACACAGTCTTTAGTTAAGGTTCATCTGTGTAACTGCCCTGAAGAAGAAGGCAACAACCCATGAAACTTGTTGTCAAAAGGAGAACCAGAACCATGCTTTGAACATTAAAGAACCCTTTTTCCAATATATTTATCAGTCATGAGTCATCATAAGAGGTAAGATACCGCTCTATATAATTATTTATTATTTGTTTGCTGAGCAATCCCAGAACATACATCCATTGGGCGCCTCCCTAAAAACACCCCCCTTTAAGTATTGACTGGACTTTCAGAAAATTCCTGAATGTGGACATAACGAAACACCTATATTTTTACAACTGCTTAGTTATCTTTTACCTGGCAGCTTCACTTGGCTCTTCTCTGGCATTCTTCAATAAACTGTTCACTAGGACGCTCTAACACAGAAAGAGAAACAAAGTACAGTATATTATCACTAAAATTCCAATTTTGGTATCACATGTGTTAAAAGTCCTAATTTACTATTTTGCATGTTTCATTGGTAGTAAAGACCAATAGGGGACTACACCATCTCTCACACAATGTTCACATTCGATGCAACTGTTCCAGAGAAACGTCCTTTGGAAATGTCAGTCATGTGACACAGAGATCTGTGCACAAAACAGGGAGCTGCCAGGAGAGTGGGTGTTTCTTCCTCTGCACAGAGTCATCACTTAACCACACATCTCCTTAAGCAGACAGAGGAGGTGGGCAGTTTCAGTTCCATGATCACAGTAAAAGACTGGCTGGTCTACCCCCTGACTACTTCAGGAAAATTATAACAGGAGAGATGGAGGAAGTCAGCACCGCAAACCCAATAAGTCAGGTAATTAAACACAAATAATGCAAAAATGGCTTGTGTGCAACGAACAACACATTGGCCCTAATTCATAAAGCATTGCCGCATTCGGTAATGCAAAAAACCGCTGACTTTACTGAGCACTTAGGGAAATGTCAATTCATAAAGATTGTTACCGCATGGAAAGCTGAAATTACAGAGCAGTGCGGAAAATTACCAACTTGTGCGGTAAATACCTAAACAAATGTCAGTAAATGTAAATTCATAAAGACTAGAACATGCGATAAAGCCCAGAAACATTACCGGAAGCTCTGATATGGCATAAACAGTGCGGAGACTGTGCAGAGCCGTAACACGAAGAAGCACAGAGAGCTATGACTGACAGGAGCAGAGAGCCAATAGGAGCAGCCCCTGTCTCCTGGAAATCCCACTGATCGGATGTTGATAGGTTTCGCAGGCTTCTCTAGTTTTTCTACCCCCCCCCCGGCAGCGAGCAAACAGAACAGAACAGAACAAAACAAAAGAGGTTTCCCCTGCAGCCATTCAGCCGTCTAACCCTTTAGGTTCCTGTTTGAAGATGCAGAGGAGCTACTGGGGAAATCACCTAAGCAGGGCATGTATAAAGTTTCTTGGAGTTCATCTAAGCTGTTGCAATTAAATAAAATGTTAAAGGACAACTGTAGTGAGAGGAATATGGAGGCTGCTATATTTACTTCCTTTTAAGCAATACCAGTTGCCTGGCTGTCCTGCTGATCCTCTGGCTCTAATACTTTTAGCCATAGACCCTGAACAAGCATGCAGCAGATCAGGTGTTCCTGACACTATTGTCAGATCTGACAAGATTATCTGTATGCTTGTTTCTGGTCTAATTCAGACATGACTGCAGCCAAATAGACCAGCAGGACAGCCAGGCAACTGGTTTTGTTTAAAAGCAAATACAGCCTTGCATATCCTTCCCACTACAGTTGTCCTTTAAGCAAGACTAATAGACAGATTAAGAGCCAGCAGGGACGGAATAACAAACATGTACAATCTAAAGTGATGTCGGGATGCCTCTTACTATTGTACTGCCCTCACTACACAGAACAGCATGTAACAACTGCTCTGCTGTTACCGAACAGGTTTCTGTACTGCAAATCACTGTATGCTACAATCTGCACCATATGCAATCAGCATTAGTCTTAACTACGGTATTTTCCGTCTTAAAATGAGGAGAAAAAGTCCCTGCATCTTATACGGCAAAGTCAGGGAATCCCCATCTTACGAACTCCCCTTGATACGTACCGCCGACACGTTGGGAATTCCATGCCTGTGTGTCCGTTCCCCTGCATGCCTCTGCTCCACCCCCCTTGTCTCTCCTGGCCTTCCGTGTGTATAGACAGCATTGTGTAGCAGCAGCTTACCTAATCCATGCTCCCGCAGGAGTCCTCCGTCTCTTCCGTGCAGCTTCCTCTAGTAAATGACTTGTACAGATAGCATCATCAGTACAAGCCGCTCACTAGAGGGAGAAGTGCAGAGGAGATGGGCGCATGGAGGTAGGATTATTTAGGATTTATATAGTTTTCCACAGTGCTTTACAATTTTTTTTCCCTTTAATTTGAAAACAAGCCATAATTAACAAATATGTTTTCTCTAAATTCTACAGATTTCTCTTTTGTTTTTCTTGAACCATAAACGTTATAGATTTGTTACCTTAATATCTTTATTTTCAATGATGATGTCACTGCCTCCGGGTGAAGACTCCAATAAGGAGAGATCTCTGTAAACATTTGGGAAGCACACAAGTGACCCGAGGATAATCTGAGCTTCCAGTCGTGGTGCCTAGGCAAGAAAATATACAGCAAGTGAAAAAGGCTTAATTTTTATTGTTTTGTTTTAACCAGTCATTTTTTGTCATAACAACCAACGATTTATACAGGAAAATCATAACGATTAACAAGGTTGCCCAAACTTTCACACCCCCCTGTATAACCAAAATAAATGTGTTTGAATATCTGTTAGCTATTTATACATATACTTAAAGGGACTCCGAGCAGTGCAGAAACTATGGAAAGATGCATATCATTTTAAAGCTCTCTTTCTCCTCTTTCCAATGATATATAAAACGCTGCCCTACGTCTTTTAGTTTTCGCTATTTTCGCGATTGAAATTGCCGCCGCCGCGATTTCAATCGCGAAAATAAAGAAAACTAAAAGGCGTAGAGCAACGATTTAGGTGTCGCCAGAAAGAGGAGAAAGAGAGCTTTAAAATGATATCCATCTTTCCATAGGTACATTGTATTACACAGGCCGACTTTTTCTGCTGAATGGAGCTGCTGACACTGGGGAAAGTGTCGTCCTGTGTAATACAAGTAACTATGGAAAGATGGATATCATTTTAAAGCTCTCTTTCTCCTCTTTCTGGCGACACCTAAATCGTCGCTCTACGCCTTTTAGTTTTCTTTATTTTCGTGATTGAAACCGCGGCCGCGGCAATTTCAATCGCGAAAATACCGAAAACTAAAAGGTGTAAGGTGGCGATATATATATAACATTGGAAAGAGGAGAAAGAGAACTTTAAAATGATATGCATCTTTCCATAGTTTCTGCACTGCTCGGAGTCCCTTTAAAAGTCTAATTCTAGGAGGGAAAAAAAATGTTTTGGATAAAGTAGTAAAGGGCCACGGCATCTTTTGATTTTTATTGCTGTTCTGTGCCCCCATCTGTGACAATTTTTATCACAGTCGGTCAAGACAGGAAGAAAGGAAATTAATCGAAGCCAGTGACAGAGACAGTGGAATATGGAGGATTTAAAATCCCAGCTAGTTTTTGTTGTTGTCTTGTGTCCCCAGGATGAACAGACTTCATGTTAAAGTCACACAATTCCAGAGGTCCTAGGGACAGAAGGTGAAAGGATAATCTCTATACTGTTGACACGGAGAACAATACAAACAAAAAATAAACTATAAACTTTCTCACACTATTTTAAAACAAAAATAAAATTATTTCCAGGAATTGGGTTTTAAGCAATACTGAAATTAACAAATATTGTTCCTGGAAAAAGAAAAGTTTACAGGTAGACAGTTTCAAATGTCAAGATATGAGGAGGCAGATCAGAAGTAGTCAGGTAGATCTGGGGATCTCCTGCCTACTTAGTGTAACTGAAATACTGAACAAGTACCGGTAGATAAACTAACCAAGGGATGGTGTGATGCCCGAGAGGAGAGCAGGGCCAAAAACAAAGCCTTCGAGAACCCTAACCTCAAAAAGAATATGAGGTAATATTGAAAAGTGCCTGGTAAGGACCATCCAAGTAGGGGAAGAATCATGAGAGAACATTGTTTAGCACAACGACAGAGTGCGGAGTTTGCAGCAACATGGGATGGCCAATGGTGTCAAAAGCAGGTGTATAAAAGAGAAACAGGAACAAATAGTCACTTATCACATTAGCGAGGAAGCAAGAAAGAGCTCAGCAAACATACAAAAAGTTTAAATGGCAAGAAATACTTTATTTTACTAAATATAAAAATGGCACTTGATATGGTAAAAAGCATCTTACTGATTTACAGGAAGTATAATTTTAGTGACAAATCTGCTTTAAAAACAAGAATGTTAAGCAGACTTTTACAATCAAATGAAGCTCTACTGAGCATTATGTGTTTTTATTTCATTATTCTACTGTAAGAAAAAAAACCTCCCATAATTATTACCGCTATCAGACTGAATGGCGGAGGAATCTCCAGCATCCCAAGGAAATTTCCATCAAGGACCATTTCGTACATATTTTAAAAAAACGTAAATGTTATTCAGTCAGTATTGTGTTCCACATTTTAATGCCTCAGTAGCCGAGCGGTGACGGCAGATCGCATTAACGCCGCGGGTCTGACCCCGCTTGGCAAGTAGTTAAGCACGCTCTGATAGATTTACTCCCAATCAGTCTGCACCGGTGTGATTTTATTTCCGGTTAGCCATCTTCTTGATAATTATTTCTGCAGTGCAGTAGAGCTGGCGAGTGCCTGAGATGACAGCGACTGATTACAAGTAGTACTTATGACGGGAATTATTCTTCCCATGAGACACAATTAACCTTTACTTGGTCTGCAATGTTTTTCTCCCCTCTACAACCCCCCCCCCCCCCCCCCCCCCTTCAAAACTCCCAGTTGATTACATCATGTTATTCTCTTACTATTCTGTCAGTAATATCGGCACTGAAAAGCTTAGAAAATGGAGAGGGGCGACTAAAAATAGTGCGGCTTAGAGATGCTGCCAGATTAATGGAGCTTTATGAGCAGAAAAATACAAGGAATGCTGTACAGCTTCATGCCTCAGTCTTCCAGTGTGGCTTAGCGAGCTTCATACTCTCTCTCCAAGCCTGGCAAATTGCTGCGGAGAACAAGACAAAGCATACGCTCCAAAGCTGCTTTCTCTCCAAGGGAACATCTCCCTTGATAGGCTATTTGCAGGCAAGCGTCCGAAAAATAATAGAAAAACTAGATTATCACTGCTAAAATGTGTTCTCTGTACTGTATCTATCTAATAAAACAGGACAGCTTTACATGGCAGAATCCTAGGTGGATTTCCAGAATTCACATTGCCTTTGGCAACTATCTGTGGACAGGCTCAGGTCAGGCAGATATGTGCTCAGCAACCGGTGGCATAATTAGCTTGTGGATATTGTGATCATGAGCTTATGTGTAGTGTGCGAACCAAGTCATCCTATGGGATAAATAGAGCAAACAAAAGAAGCCATACTTTATTGTGCAAGCATGTGTTTGAGACCCAACATGTTAAGAACTTAGAGACTCTGAAGCGAAAAAAAAATTATGATATAATGATTTTTATGTGTAGTACAGCTAAGAAATAAAACATTAGGAGCAGAGTCATAAGCCTAATATTGTTTCCTGTACAGGAAGAGGTAAGCAACTCCAGTTATCTATGCAAAAGAGCCATTGAGCTCCACAAGAGAGCTCTGTCTTCTGAAGCTTGTTATCTCAACTGTCAGTCACTGTATTTTCTTTTTACAGAGCAGGTCAGTGAACTTGTGCAGAGAAAATCATTGAGAATGCTGAGTAGTGTGTAAACTGCAAATATCAGAGAATGATGCAATGATATAAAAAACACTATATAACTGAAAATAAAAATATGAGAATATTTTGTTTGCTACTAATGTTCTAGTAATTATCCGTACTACACAACCAATTCATACCAAATTTTTTTCCGCTTCAGTGACTCTTTAGAAGTGTATTTAATAGTGATATCCAAAAGTACAAACTGTTGTCTTACAGCATTTTATTTTCAGAAATGTAGGTCAAGTGTAAATGCTGGCTATAACTAAAGCAATCTAGTGCTTCTATTGGCTGCTAACCGTTCATGCACTGCTCTGGATCAATGCTGTTCTGCCAGTCAGGACAAATCAAAAATGTCGATGAAAGGGGTGGAACATTCTGATCTATTTCTCACTTTTACACCCATTTTTTCCCTTGCAATTGTTTTGTTATAGCCACCCTTCATTTTACTAGATGCTTTATAAAAGGTTATCACAACTTGATTTTAGAAATGCTGCAAAAAAAAATAATAAATCAAGCTCAGCAAAGATTCTGATTGGTTGTTGTGGGCAACAATGTTGCTTCAGGTTGCTGGCTACTTATCTCTATCAGTTACTAGTATCAGCTGAAACGATAATTGGTGGTTGATTCATAAACTGTTTTTAGAATGTTGCTATACAGACAAGCTGCATGGCTACAGCTGAGCAGTTTGTTCTGTTCTATGGAGTGAGACAAGGGAACAGCGTTTAGCAGGTGGCAAAACATTGTGGACATTCATTGCTTTGTGATGGCTGAATGGCATTGTGGGACAGCGGTCAGGTTGTCAGATTTTCGCCTTTTCGCCTAGTATTATCAGGGCTGTGGAGTCGGTCCAAAAATCCACCGACTCCGACTCCTCAGTTTAGGATTCCACTGACTCCGACTCCTCTAATTTGCATATTACAATTTTGTTGATTAACAGTATGTAACGTGAAATTCGGCTCTAAACTGCCAACGCTTAGGAATTTTACAAGACAACTGAAGTGAGAAGGATATGTAGACTACTATATTTATTCCCTTTAGACTAAAACTAGTCCTTGATAAGAGTACTTGTAAAAGGTACAGACCAGAACAAAGAACATCTATCAGGCGCTAGGCAATGTAACTGTGGGTACATGTAAGAATGATGTGCAGGTACTCTGCAGGGGAATGAGGAGATTCTTCCTCTATTACACATTCTTCATGCACAATCTGAACAAGGTTTATGGGTGATCGACAACATCTCTCTGTTCAATGTGCACAACATTCTCAGTGGATTCCCTGCAGCTCTGTGGAGAGAGCATATGTAGAGTATAGTACTACTGTGTAACAAAGTAAACCTGAGACAGATGAAATTTATGTTTTATACATACCTGGGGCTTCCTCCAGCGCCCTTCAGGCTAATCAGTCCCTCGCTGTCCTCCTTCGCCACCTGGATCTTCTGCTATGAGTCCAGGTACTTGAGGCAGTCTGGTGTAGTGCGCATGCACACACTCCGCCACCGGGAGTGTACTACACCTGCGCAGCACTATTGTGCAGGTGCAGAACGCTCCTCGCTATGGAAGTGGCACGTAGCCAGACTGCTCTGACTGGCTGAATTACCTAGACTCATAGCAGAAGATCCAGGTGGCGGAGGAGGACAGCGAGGGACCGAATGGCCTGAAGGGGGCTGGAGGAAGCCCCAGGTATGTATAAAGCTTTTCTTTTAATTCGCCTCAGGTACCCTTTAATTCATAGTCACCAAACCAAATTTTAACAACATGTCAAATTATTTGATTTCATGAGCAAAGAGAGTGCGTACATTTGCATAAACCAGCATCAACGCAGAATTATTTCCATCTCATTGACCATCTCTATTAGTCACACACCTACACATCAGGCTTTATACTTACAGCATAGATGTTATTTCATATATAGAAGAGATTCCTGTGTACATTGATCTACTGAGCGCGCCCAAGCTGGGTTGCAGCTCTCTCAAGCTGCTCCACATCTTGTCTCAGAAATTTGACTATTTAAATACATTTGGGCATGGACAGGACCAAAAATACAGAGGAATCCTATGCATCACCTCTCTGGCAACAACTACAGCTCATCAGAAATTATGGATCACTTTGGATGGCTGAGATTTAAACTGGATTAAAATTGGACTTGGACTGAAAATGCCTAGCCTGCTAGGAGCTGACCTCAAACTTTGAAATTCTTCAACTTTCTTCAACCCTCAGCTCCTGATCCTTCTGTAAGTAACGGAAATGGCAAAAAACACCTTGTGAGCTTTCTATGTTATGACTATCCTATTTCTACATTTATTCCAAACTTTTTAAATTGAAACAAGGAACTGTCTTAATTTGTTTTAATCTGGAGCATCTCCTTTTTTTCTGAGAAGTACAGCTTGCAAAAGACCCCTTCCCTTTGATCTCAGCAGGGTGTCTATCAGCTGTCCAAATGCCACCATTAAAATACTCAGCTGAGATGCTTATCTATATTACAACCTCTGTTCCCAAGAAACTCTTACAAATAGATTCTGCTTTGATTACCCCTCTAAAATCCTTTGGGACTCTCAAGAAAACAAGGCGCGGGAAGAGGGGAGGAGGTGCAGGCACCCATAAATCAAAGCCAAAGCAATCATCACATATCTATAAATCAGCTGTATCAGTAAAGGACCCAGATAACAGAGACAGCTGCCACACTCCTGATTACAACCCCCAGCCAGGAGCTAGGAACACAGACCTCAAAGTTAAGGGAAACAACATTAAAGCAGTACTCTGCAATGCCAGGTCCATAAACAACAAAACAGCAGTTATTCATGATCTAATAGAGGCTTCAGATCTAGCTTTAATTACAGAGACATGGTTGGATCAGAACTCAGGACCCACTCTCGCAGCTGTGGTACCAGACAATTACTCAGTTTTACACTGTGAAAGGCAAAACCGCAAGGGCGGAGGATTAGCTCTGTGCTTCAAATCCAGTTTGAATATTAAACCCCTTGCTGTAGCCCCCACCCACTCTTTTGAATGTCTAGCAGCCCAGCTCTCAGCTGTAAAAAAAATAAACATACTGCTTGTCTACCGACCCCCTGACACTGGCTCAGCTTTTCTCAAGGAAATAGAACTTGTATCTTGCATAACACTGAAACACCCTAGGTGGATAATTCTTGGAGACTTTAACGCACGGGTCGATACACACTCTTCCCAATTTGGAACTAAGCTACTTCTCTCCATGAATGAACTGGGCTTCTCTCAAGCCGTCAACCTCCCTACCCACAAAAAAGGACACACTTTGGACCTCATTTTCCATTCAGAACTCCTAATATCCAATGTGGAAATTGATCCAGTAGTTTGGTCAGACCACCACACTGTCCACTTCTCCTTTACAGCACCGGCTACAAAACACCAAGTGAAAGAACTAATAAAATATCGTTCCTTGAAAGGTTTGACACCCCAACACCTTCAGAACAGCCTCAATCTAGGTGGACTGACAGATCACAACTTAGGCCTTGAATCCATGGTCCTTAAATATAACCACAATGTCTCAGCCGCTTTTGACGCCATAGCTCCCTTAAAGATTAAACGTTCCGCACCATTACATCACGCACGCTGGTTTGACAACTCTATAAAGGAACTAAAGAAACAGGGACGCAAACTGGAACGAAGGTGGCGCAAACATCAGTCTCCTGATGACAAACTTTCCCTAATTGCTCACCTGAAAAAATATCAAATGATGATTAACAAAAAGAAGTCCTTATTCCTGTCTCACGAAATTGCAAATGCAGCCAACAGACCTGCCCAACTCTTCCGCACGGTTGACAGTCTCTGCAATCCATCTTGCAGGAAATCCAGCATCAGACCTTCACAGGAACTGTGCGAGAAATTTGCCCACTTCTTCTCAGACAAAGTCTCCTCCATACGATCTGCCATTCAATTCACAGCCCCAGAAACTCATGCAGAGCCATATAACAGGTGCAAAAATAGCCTACCACCATGGTCTGATTTTAAGGTAATCACTGAAGAAGACATCTTGGATATCCTCTCAAACCTTCGCCAGACTACCTGCGATCTGGACCCTGGCCCCACTAAGTTCATGTTGAAATGCCCTGAACTATTTACACCGGCATTCCACAAAATAGTCAACGGCTCCTTACAAGAAGGGTGGTTTCCCTCTACTCTGAAAGAAGCAATAGTCAGGCCTCTACTCAAGAAACCATCCTTAGACCCAGATGCTCTAAACAGCTACAGACCTGTCTCAAACCTCCCCTTTCTGGGAAAAGTTATTGAAAAGGCTGTCTACCTCCAACTTGAAGCCAGGCTCTCCAGAAACAACATCCTTGACCCTCTTCAATCTGGTTTCAGGAAATATCACAGCTGTGAAACAGCCCTCACCCAGATTTGCAATGATCTGCTCATTGCAAGAGACAAGGGTCAATGTTCCATCCTGATTTTGCTCGACCTCTCAGCGGCTTTTGACACAGTCGATCATGAAATCTTACTCAACAGGCTACAAGAGTACTGTGGCATAGATGGCATTGTTCTCCGGTGGTTCAACTCCTTCCTGGCTGGCAGAACACAAAGGGTAGCCTTAGGGCCCTTCCTCTCCAACCCTGTACCACTAAAATACGGTGTACCTCAGGGCGCAATATTATCCCCTTTACTGTTCACCATATACATGCTGCCACTTGGAGAAATCATACAAAAACATGGCCTGACATATCATTGCTATGCTGATGACACCCAGCTATATTTGTCATTCAAACCCGATGTCACAGACCCTACTCCACAAATAAATGCATGCTTAGCTGAACTTCAGGAGTGGATGAATAATAATTGGCTAAAACTTAATGCTGACAAAACTGAGGTTCTTGTTATCGAGGGCAAGGGCTCAACAGCAAAGCAGCCCCAGTCTCAACCAACACCGCTAAGGATAGGGAGCTCAGACCTGAACAACTCAGACTGTGTGCGCAGCCTGGGAGTACTGATTGATGGGAAATTAAGCTTCAGGAATCAAATCTCAGCTGTTGTGAAACATTCCTTCTTTCACCTAAGGAATATTGTAAGGATTAAACACCTAATTCCTTCAGAGGATCTTCCAACCCTAGTTCATGCCTTCGTCACATCAAGGTTAGACTACTGCAACGTCCTCTACACAGGCCTGCATAAGAAAGACTTACGCCGCCTGCAATTAGTACAGAATGCCGCCGCAAGGCTGTTAACGAGCCAACCCCGCCATTGCCACATAACACCAACCCTGAGCTCACTCCACTGGCTACCGATAAAATGGAGAATTCTGTTTAAGATTGGCTTACTGACATTCAAATCCTTGCACAATCTGGGCCCTGGATACCTGAAGGACCTGTTGCAACTACATCACACCCCCCACAATCTTAGATCAAAAGGACGTAACACCTTGGTCACACCCAGAGTCCACCTCAAAACCTTTGGAGACAGAGCCTTTTGTCATGCTGCCCCTACACTTTGGAACTCCCTGCCACATCCAATCAGGACAGCCCCATCCCTGGAAGCATTTAAGTCTAAACTGAAAACCTACCTTTTCAGTCTGGCATTCATGAACATCTGACTATCTCCTCTGTAACACAACCCAGCCTGAAACCCTGTATTAATCTGAGACACAGCTATGCGCTTTGAGTCCTATGGGAGAAAAGCGCTTTACAAATGTTATTGTATTGTATTGTATTGTACATATCATATATACAGTCACAATCAGATGTGTATATCTGACTTTAAAAATACCGGGACTGCTTTATTTAAGCAGCACAAGTAACTAATGTTGATTGGTTTATTTCATTTTTGTGGACTGAACACAGCTATTACTGTATATATACATTATTTTTAATGACTATTATCTGAGAAATAGAACATTTTATCATATTTTCTATTTTAATTACAGTTACAAATTCA
The DNA here is from genome assembly GCF_040937935.1 of Hyperolius riggenbachi. Lineage (NCBI taxonomy): Eukaryota > Metazoa > Chordata > Amphibia > Anura > Hyperoliidae > Hyperolius > Hyperolius riggenbachi. The sequence continues at coordinate 423,031,544 of NC_090649.1, read as the reverse complement.
TTAGGAGTCGGTGTAATTTTTCCCGACTTAGACTCCAGGCACCCAAAATTGCTCCAACTCCGACTCCACGACTCCGACTCCACAGCCCTGAGTATTATCACAAATTATCACCTCAAATGTGGAAAATCTTGTATCTGCATGTACCCTAAAATCTGTCCCGTCATATGCAGAGATGCGTCCACGGTAATGAAGTGTTAGTGTTTACCTGAATAAACAGTTAATATTAAAGTGTACCCGAGGCGGTATGTGACAGGATGAGATAAACATGTATGCAGAGTACAAATGATTAATAACCAAGCTATTTTACTTGTTTTATTTTGCTGCGTGAAAGAGTTAATTTTTAGGCATTGATGAGGCAGCTTCTGTCTTGTCAGTACCTTGTTGGAAATATAGTAAACATCACTGATGAGCAAGTTACAGCCATAAAAGTATTCCCGGCAGAATACAACTTCTGAGAGCAGGAGGAGATACAATACATGAATTATTGACCTTTTTCTAACTCTGAGACACTTAAAGCCAATGGGGACCGCTAAATAAAAAAAGAAACCAGATACCTAAGGAGAGGAAAGCTCTGGGTCCTAATCAGCATTCCCTCTCCTCTGCCAATGCCCTCGGTGCAGCACTGGCTCCCCTGTTCAAATCCCCCGCCGCGGGGGACTGTGGAAGGCTTTGGGAGCCGAGTCTTCTCGAAGACAGGTGGCTCCATACTACGCATGCGCAAATAGAGGACGCTCGCGCGTGCACAGTTTGCAGCGGCCCATCTTCGGGAGTACTCGGGCTCCCGAAGACTTTCTGAAGTCACCTTTGCCGGTGGAAGGAGAAGTATTTGACCAATTTAGTCAAATACTGGTCCCGGGGACAACGCTGCACTGCGGGCACTGGGAGAGGAGAAGTAAGGCTCAGTAGGACCTAGAGCCTTCCCTCTCCTTAGGTAAGTATCTGGTTTATTTTTTTTTATGTAGCGGTTCCCATTGGCTTTAATAGGCTGCCACTGATTAAAGACAGTAAAACATTCAACCTATTTTGTAGACGTTTAAAAATAAAATAAAACCACGGTATACTTAAAAAAAGTAATTTTTAGGAGTAGGAACACAAATATAATGGTTTATCTGATCAGTTTATTTTCACCTCAGGTTAACTTTAAATGAGGTAAGGAATGGTGATTGACCTGACTATTCACCTCCGAAACAGAATCTGCATGGCCAGCACAATGCTTTACATGTGATGGTATTCCCTTATGCTAGCTCGGTCTTTGCATAAAAGCAATAGGTCCTTCTCCTCACGTCCTTGACAACAGCACCTTTCCAAACCTTGGCGTTTTCAATACTCTGTATTGAACAAAACTAATGAGACTGTGAAACCAAAGACTGCAGAGTTCATGCCACAATATTAGTGAGGATATGATTTGTTAAACTTCAGTCCTTTGATGAAACACCTCTGCAACAGCAGTGTGTCATCCTATCCTACAATTTCACACATCAGCTGCCCTGGTATCTTTCCCCTGGAGGCCAGTTTCACATTGCACTAATGAGCTGACACCTGTTAGAGTGGAGAAATCTGAACCTTGTTAGCGACTGGGCTCTCTCCAGAGAGTGTTCACAAAGAGCATTGTCATACTCACCTCCAACATGTCTGTAGTGAGAACCCTGGCTGCAGCTGAGATAAAGTCACTGATCAGCATGGTGAACCCGGGCAGGCTGAGGAAGAAGAAGCTGGACGAGCAATTCCTTACAACTGTATTCACGATATCCTGGAACAAAAACAAAACCATTCAGTCTATGGAGAGGACACCTGCTATAGTAAATCATTACACCTATTCGACATTAGCTATTAAATGGCAGTATTCTTAGTATCAACCCAGAAGACTTAAACAGTGCAGTCAGTTCAGTTTTATATTTCTTTAGTTAATAGAAATACTCATTCTATGTACAAATAAAGTGTTATCCAATTCTTTAGCATGATTATTACAATTACATTTAAAGAAGAAAATGTTTACATATAAATATTTGATTTGTCCATAAGGCATGCAGACGCCAAAAGCAAAAACAACTAAGCTGTAGCTGACTTTAACCACTTCAGGACCACAGCCCCCCTCCCAGTGACCAGGCTATTTTTTACAAATTAGGGCTCTGCAGCTTTAATAGCTTGCTGCAGAGCCTTACATGTCAACACACACATAACCTCTCCCCCTGTTCTGCCCACCAACAACAGCTTTCAGTTGGTGGGCTCTGATCGCTGCTGCAGGCGGTTCATTTTTAATTTTATTTTTTTTAATACATTTATTTCTGATTTATTTTAAACCCTCCCTCCCTCCGCCAGCCAATCACAGCGATTGGCTCTCGGACATCAGCCTATGAGAGCCGATCGCTCTCTGTGCCTCCCCAGGGGACAGCTGAGCATCACAGCTGTCCCCAGTACATAGTTGCCGTAGATCGCAGCGCTGTATAATGTAAATAGAAGGAGGTTTCGCCTAGTGGTGATCGCCGCTGGCAGACTGATGACAGTTCAGCTCCGTCATTCAAGTAGCGATCCCCTGCAAACCACGCCCCCAGGACTTAACGCAAATTGGCATCAGGCGGTCCTGGGGGACCCGCTGCGTTCACGCCAATTGGTGTGGGGCGGTTGTTTAGTATTTAAAGAGGAATGGTACTTGAATTGATGTAATGAATAAAATTTCTTAATTTTATTTTTTTACATTCATTTATACATTTAGTCAAGTGTTTTTCCATTGTAAAATATCTCCTCACCCTGATTTACATTCTGAAATTTATCATAGGTGGTGACATCTTTAGTCCTGTCAGGTGCAGCTCTGTGGAATGTTTGTTTACTGGGAGTGCTAAAGCCAGTACAAATAATACCTTGTCTCCAGAATGCTCTGGTAGAATTCCACATAGCTAAACAGCCTAGGCCTGGACATCACTGGGAGGGCGGGCCTACATACCATTATACACTTATGCTAATGAGGTGCTAATAATTATGAGTTGATGGCCGCAAATATTAAAGCAGATGAATGCAGCTTGGTGATGGACCAGTCAAGTGTAACAGTGCAGGGAGGCAGGGAGACTGGGAGTAGCTGCAACAAGGTACGGGAGGGGGCACTAGGAGTGGTGGGTACCTCAGAGAAAACTCAATAGAATGGTACTAATGAACAAGAAATGGCAAGAGAAGTGACCTCCAGATGGGTCCCGCATCAGCCAGGACACTATCTGCACAGCGTTGGTATGTTTTCCCCGTGTCTGTCTGGGTTTCCTCCAGGCTCCCTGGTTTCCTTCCACATCCTAAAAATATACAGATAAGTTAATTTGGTTTCCCCTAAATAGGCCCCAGACTAAAATGGGCATATGACTATGGCAGGGATTAGATTGCGAACCTCTGTGAGGGACAGTTTGGGAGGGTTCACACTTATCCCTGAGATTTTCAGCAACATTTTTATGGACACTATTTACGCTCATATGTGGTTTTATGCACCTTTTTTACGGCAGATGATGAAAGTGAACGGGTAATCACATGCAACGTGCAAATTTATGCTGCGAGAAGTTGGGGGGTTTTTTTGCGCATGCGCAAATTTTAAGCAGGAGTGTGACTCTCCATTAACTTTTAATAGATGTGTAGCAAATGCATTTTTTGCAGATTCAGAAAACACACATTTACAATAAGTGTGAACCCTGTCTTAGTGAAAAGACTATATACTCTGTACAGCTCTGTGGAAGATGTCAGCATTGTATAAATACTAAATAATATGAGTCCCTATAGCTGCTATGGTATGTGGTCTGAGTGTAGATTGCCTTCTTAGAACAGAAGGTATTTGCGATAATTCAGCTTTAAGTAAGTGACTGTGGTCTCCCACAATGCATCACTACTGAATATGCAAATTAACTCTTTATGCCCCTGAAGCCAGGCTTACATCCAGACTCTATGGGATAAAGCTTGGACCAGTACAATAGAATTCTGGATGTAAGCCTGGCTTCAGGGGCATAAAGAGATAATTTGCATATTCAGTAGTGATGCATTGTGGCAGACCACAGTCATTCACTTGAAGCTAAATTATCGCAAATACCTTCTGCCATACTGATTTCCTTTTAAACAATACCAGTTGCCTGCCAGCTCTGCTGATCTATTTGGCTGCAGTAGTGTCTGGATAACATCAGCAACAAGCATGCATCTTGTCAGTTCTGACAATATTGTCAGAAACGCCTGATCTGCATATGCTTGCTTAGGGTCTGTTAAGGGTTAATGGCTGAAAGTATTAAGCCCCATCTACACGATCAGATTCTTTGTACGATTCGATTATGATTCTATTCACGATCCGATAAAATCCGACATGTCCGATCGGGATTCGATTCGATATTGTTTTGCAATGGCAAATCGAATTGAATTGAATCCCGATCAGACATGTCAGATTTAATCGGATTGTAAATAGAATCGTAATCGAATCGCACAAAGAATCGTATCGTGTAGATTGGGCTGTAGAGGAAGAAGATCAGCAGGACTGCCAGGCAACTGGTATTGCTTAACCACTTCAGCCTAACTGGACGAAAATTTTCATCCAGTTAGGTTGCGCGCACTCCCGCGGGTCCCGCGCGCTCCCGCGGGCCCCCCATGCGCGCTCCCGTTGCCGGCCGTTAACCCAGCAATCAATGAAAGGGATTACAAATCCCTTTCACTGATCGGAGCGCCCCCCCCCCCCGGAGAAAAGCCGACAGCGTCTCTTAAGACGCTGCGGCTTTTCTGAGATCAAAAAGTTCCCCGTCATTCATACTTCTTCCTGGGAGCGAGATCGATCGCTCCCAGGACTTTTTGACTGCGGCTATCTTGTGGCCAAATAGCAAACTACACCAAAAAACACTTTGAATTGAATAAATATAATTTAAAACTTTTAAAATCCCGTTTACTTTCCACACCAAAAAATACCCACATACAAGTTTTAATAAAAAATAAAATAAAAAATTACAATAATAAAAAAAAAAAAAAATAATAATTACCTAAGGGTCTGAACTTTTTAAATATTCATGTCAAAGGAGTATATCAATATGATTTATTAAATTATGGGCTTCTAAATAGTGATGGACGCAAATTCCAAATTAAATTTTGGCGCCATACATTGTAATAGGGACATGATTTAACCACTTCAGCACCACAGGGTTTTTTGCTTAAAAACCAGAGCAATTTTCACATTTCAGCGCTCCTCCCATTCATTCACCAATAACTTTATTGCTACTCATCAGATGTAAATGATCTAGATCTTGTTTTTTTTTTTTTTGCCACAAATTATGCTTTGTGAGGGTGATATTTGCTTTTAGTAATTATGTTATTATCTGTGCATTTTAAAGGGAAAAATGAGAAAAAAAAAATACACTATTTCTCCATTTCCATCCACTATAGTTTTCAAATAAACAATGTTACCATAGGTAAAACCCACACATTGTATTTGCTAATTTGTCCTGGTTATCTCAACATTTAAATAATGTTCCTAGTACAATGTATGGCGATAATATATTAGTTTCTGGTTTGTGTTTTTTGTTTTCTCATTGTACTCTATCAGTAATTAAAAGCCCTTATCTTCATGATTAACAGTAATACACTCTCATGGCATACATATTTTAAAAGCTAAGTCTCTAGGGTAACTATGTATTCTCTTTTCAATGCTGTCACTTTTGTTTTTTTTACAAGTATTTATTTAGGGGTATAGAGTACATGAAAATAACAGTTTTATTGCTTTTCATTCAGTTTTCCGGTAAAAAAAAAATCACATGACTTAGCCCTCAGTTGTCAAACAACACAAAATCTATTCTCTCACTTGTCACTGTTAAAATGATACCCTATATACACAATCAGATGGCTTATTGGGCATACAGCACACTGTTTACCACAAGTACGCCTATCTACTCCCCTGAGCTTCAGATGAAGTTTTGTGGGGAGTAGATAAGCGTAGCAAGGGAGGTGAAGTGTTTACATGGTGTAATAAGCGGGACAATTGGTAAATAAAGTACATAGGTTTTAATTATGGTAGCATGTATTCATTTCAAACTATAATGGCCAAAAGCTGGGCAATAATGATTTTTTTCCCATTTCTTTCTTAATATTCCTGTTAAAATGGATTCAGAATAAATTAATTCTCAGCAAAATGTATTACCCACAGAAAGCCTAATTGGTAGAGGAAAAAACAAGATATAGATCAACTCATTGTGATGAGTAGTGCTAAAGTTATTGGCAAATGAATGGGAGGTGAAAGTTGCTCAGATGTAAAAAAAATCTCAACCCTGTAGGGTTAAAAGGAAATAAATATGGAAGCCTTTATAGCCCTTTCGCTTCAGTTGTCCTTTAAAAAGGCAAACTGCACTGAGCGTTGCTTTTTAGTAGGAGGTCTTTTCAGTCTCTTTTAGTCACCTATACTTTCCTAGAAGTTTTGGGTCACCCCGAGCTGCTTGGGTATTCTGTTGTACTGGTCCACTTAAATATATGTGTGTCAGGGTCAAAAAGGGGTAAATGCTGTAATAGTGTAGAGCAGGGATGTCAAACTGGTCCTTCGAGGGCCGAGGTCCTCACGCATTTTTGACACAGCTCAAATGAATTGATGGGTCTGAATCAGGAAAGGTGTGGTCCATCAGGTAGAACACATTCCTCTCTTTCTCAGTCCATCCTAAACACTGGCATGGGTCTGGCCCTCCAGGCTATCCTGTCAGCTGCCTAAACTTGCATGAACTCATGCTGTCTAATGCCAGGAATACATGGTGCGTTTCCACGGTTCGATTAATTTCCGACGTGTCCGATCACCCGCCTGAACAATTCCACGCTATATACCGCGGGCAGGACAATAGAAAAAGATAAGGAAAACGAGCAGAAGATAAGAGAATCGCCCGCAGGGACGAGCGGGAATCGATCCGGCGGCATAATCGAGCCGCGGAAACATCCCGTGTATTCCCGGCATAAGGGCTCTTTTACACTACACGCAAGTTAGATTTCCAATTGTGGTGCGATTTTATCTGTAACTCTGATGTTTGACGCAATTAAAAATAAAGCCCTCATGCTTCTTTTACACTGCAAATCACAATTCCAATTTTCGCTAGATGCTAGCAACGCAAAAAGAAAAAAAAAAAAAAGAACGCTGCATTCAGGTCTTTTTTTAATTGCATCAAAAAACCGAATCACATGTGAAATCGCATCAAAATCAGAAATATGAATCACACATTGTGTAAAAGAGGCGGCATACTGCGGTTTTCTTTTTGTGTTGCTAAAATCCAATGAATATTGCAAATCAGCATCGCAAACCATATTGCAATTGGCAGTGTAAAAGAAGCCTTCACCCCTTCACCCAGGCTTCAAAGTACACACCGCCAATTTTGATTAGCCAATGCAGTATGAGGCACAAAAGATTTTGAATAGTATGAGCAGAATTTGTGTAGGTAAACTCTCACACTACAAGGAGGAGGTCAAATTGGTCAGTGATTGGCCAATTAAAATCAAAAGGTGTGTACCAGGCTTAAAGAGGAACTGTCGCAAAAATCTTAAAATTTAAAACACATACAAATAAAAAGTACATGTCTCCCAGAGTAAAATGAGCCATACATTACTTCCCTCCTATGTTGCTGTCACTTAGGGCCCATTTCCACTATGGCGAATCTGCATGCGTTTTCTGTATGCAGATTCGCTTAACCAATACAAGTTAATTAGCCTGTTTCCACTTGTCAGGGAAAACAACGTTTTCTGCACAGCAGAGCCATCAGAATTCACACACTGCGAGGAGGTGTGTGATTCGCATAAAATGTAATTGAAGGGAAATTCGCATGCGTTCTCGCTATGTGAATTTCCCATGCGAATTTGCGTACATTTTCGCATAAAATCAATGTAAAAGCACACAGGCACTGACATGGTTAAATTTGCATACTTACTAACATACGCGAAAACGTACGCAAATTCACGGTAAAATTCGTGTACAAATGTGCATCCGCATGCAAATTCGTTTTCACGGTTTCCACAATGAATTCGCACTGCACAAGTGGAAACGGGTACTTACAGTATGTAGTAGAAATCTGACATTACTGACAGGTTGTGGGTTGGTCCATCTCTTCATAAGGGATTCTCAGCATGGCCTTTATTCTTTATAAAGACATTCCCCGAAAAAGAGTTATACAAAGATGCTGGCCAGCCTCCCTGCTCGCCGCACACTATTTTGGCAATTGGACGGAGCAACCTATGAGAAGATGGGCTAGTCCAAATTCTGTCTTTAATGTCAGATTTCTACTACTTACTGAAAGTGACAGCAACATACGAGAAAAGTAAATTATGGCTCATTTAACTCCGGAAGAAACATACTTCTTATTTGTATATGTTAAAATGTATTTTAACTTTTAAGATTTTCGCTACAGAGGTCCGTTAAGGCTATATGAGAAGAATGAAAGTGCACTAGATTCCTCTATTTTCAATCAGATCTGGCAATTATTTCATGCCTGTGGGTGTTCTCAGACTACACCAGACAACAGAGCAGACGGTCCTGTAGCAGCTATGAGCCACCAAACTCAGGTTTGCATATTTATTTCTGTGTGTGTCTATTTATTACAGAGAGACAGCAGCCATTCTACTGCCGCAGACATTCTTCAGGGACCTTGTGGTATTTGATGGCTACGTTACTGGGATCTCATTAGTACTGGTTGCCCAAATACATTCTCTATTTACTCTCTAAAATAAAAGTACAACGGAACAGGGGCAGTAGCACTTTTGTGGCTGCAGAAAGTGTATTAGATTTTTTTGCAGGCGACACCCATGTCCCCTTCTGTCTGAAAGCAAACTTGCAGAGATGAAATGTACAATCTTATTCCTGACATCTCGACAGATTGTGTTTTCACTGGACAAACACACTGCTCTAATGCTTCTTTCAGGTTAATGTGTAAACTGGTTTTAATCACTTCCTTTGATACATTTTTATGTCAATATCAGTCCGAGTAAACATTCTGAGAGTGAGCAGATGGATGCTGGGCCTCATAAAAAGTGTGCTGGAGCTCTGTGAGAGAGGAACAAAAGACCCACCTTCTTCATAATTAAGGGGCTGATTATTGCTGAGGGCTCCCCACAACACACCTGTAATTACTGACACAGCTAGGTATTGTGCTGGGCCCTCATCTGTGGGTTTCAGGCAGCAACCTATCCGCAGCAGCAGATGGGAGTGCGCTTCTGTTGACATATGCTACAATAAAAGGCTTGGAACAAACCTGGCTAAAGGAGGTGACAGAATGTAGCATATCTCAAGCTTAATAACTCAAACAGCTCTGCTGTTAAGTTTGCGGTGCTGGCTTTTACATCCATCTGCTGCGCTGGGGAAAAAAATAATAATAACAACCTGTTGAACCCATTAAGCAATAAGGGACTGGTAAAGGATACTACACCATTTTTTTCTAAAATGGCTCCACACATAAGCTCAGCAGAGCTGCAGCCCTTTCTGTGGAAGAAAATGAACACGCCAAGCTTATAAAGCATGGCAGAAATGTAAAATACAGCTGTCCCCAGGAAATAAAAGGAAGCAGTAAGCGGTTTGTGAACACGTGTTCCTTCTTTTCCAAGGCTCTATTGGAGCTGCAAGCTCTTGAACTCTTGATGTGCAGTTTGAACATTCAGCTAGAAGACTCTCAATGTAAGGAAGACAGGAACATACACACTAAACTCCAGCCCTCAGAGAGCACCACATACACCATCATGTAAAAAACTTCCAAAGTAAACTATGGTGGGCTAGAGTGCTTTCAATCACTATTATTTTTTAAAAAAAGTCAACCAGGATGTTTTACAGGATTCAGCAAGCAGTAAGCTGGTCAGGACTTTGCTTAAAGTGGTCTGAAAGCCAGCATTTCGACTTTGCTCTAAAAGATTCCTCACAGCTTGAAAACTACTATCCCAGAAATGTTTATTAGCAGAACATCACTGAAATGGTTAAACAAAGCACTTTGTCCTGCTATTCAGCTTCAAATCTGCATCCAAACTGGAGATAACAGTATCTTTATTTACATTCCAATGTTGATAGATGTGTGTAAACACAGTTTACCAAGTGAAAAGGAGCTCTCTGTGAAGCTCTCTGTGCTTCAAGCACACAAACAGCTCAGAACAGCTAATTAGAAGAGGTTAATATATAATAGAATGCAATGGCAGGTTTTAGGGCAAGATAAACTACACTTTGGAAACTTGTTATGTCGGAGTTTCAGACCACTTTAACTTCATGTAAAAACAGTTACCTAGAGCCAGGGGCGTAATTAGAAGGAAGCAGTCCCTTTGACCGCAGGGGGGCCCCAACTACTACACTTCCTCCGATAAAGGGGTCCATCCTTTAGATCAGGTGTTTTGTGGCTACACTTGTTATAGGTGTGAAGATCCTGATAGCCACACTTGTTTTACAACCCTTGTGAGATGGGCCCCCAGGCTGTGAGGGTCACCAGGGGTAGGCAAGGGAAAGGGTGCGAACACTGAGGGGGACCCCATCAAAGTTTTGCTGGAGGACCCCATGATTTGTAGTTATGCCCGTCTAGAATGCTCTGTTTTGTGGCATTTATTAGTAACGACCCACATGGCTATTACCAGAGTGGAGGCAAGCAAAGGAGCCTAATGATAGTACAACGCTACGTGTATGCTGGTATTTTCAATCAGATTATTCAGATCGCAATATAAAAATAGAAAAGCTGGTAGGCCCAATCAATTCTGAATGATCGCATTATCGATTGTTTGCTCAAAGAACTGGTTGATGGGCATGGCTGATTTTGTGTCATACATATGATCATAATTTGATTTGATATTGGATACAATTCAAAGATTCTTTCGCTCTGAATGATCTGATTAAAAAATACAATTGTTGAGTAAAAATAGCACTGCTAATGGGCACTATAAGATGTGGGAGAAAAGAGGACAGAGACCAATTCAGCTACATCCTATGGCTGGCCAAGAGCAGGACAATCTTTTTTAAAAGTGTACCAGAGGGGTCATGTGACATGATGAGATAAACATGTGCATGCACAGTGCAAAACATCAACAACCAGGCTGCTTTGATTTTTTTTTTTTATATCTTACTACCTGAGTTAATTTTCAGGCATGCAAGTGACAGCTTCTGTTTTGTTACCTTGTCGGAAATATAGTACACCTCACTTATAAGCAAATTACAGCCATACATTTTTTACTGGCAGAATACAACTTCTGAGGGCAGTGGAAAGATACTGCCACTGAGCAGAGACAGTAACACATTCAATCTACTTTGTAAATGTTGAACCACTTCCCCTCCCCCAGCACGAGTATCTGCGTCCATGCTTTACCTTGCAGAGACGTATATACTCCTCCCTTGCCGTCGTGCACTCCTGCTCGCTCCCACCCTTGTTCTCGCCGCCAATTGGTTAGAGGGGGATCAAGTCATTAATCCAATTCATTAATCCAAGTCCCCATGTGAATGATCGCTGCTGATCAATGAGATGCCGCGTCATTCACAAAAACAGAAAGCAATGTGGCCACGCATTGTTGGAATGCACGAGGACATCTTGTGGCCAAATAGTAAATTTACACCTACATACATTTTTTTTAAATAAAAAGTACCACATTTACATTTAAAATTAAATCTTTCCCTTTCACACTCTCCCATAGCAACCAGTTTTGGGGTTTTTTAGGGGACTGAACTTTTTTTTTAATATGCATGTCAACAGGGTATATTATTGTTGGTTTTTTTAAATCATGGGCTTGTAAATAGTGGTGGATGCAAAATTGAAAAAAATGCACATTCCCAAATAAAATATTGGTGCCATATATTGTACTAGGGAAACATTTTAAACGTTGCAATAACCGGGTCAAATGGGTAAATAAAATGTGCAGGTTGTATCCACAGTAGAACATTTTAGTTTAAAACTACAATGGACGAAAACTGAGAATTAATTTTTTCCAGTTTTTTCTTATTATTACCATTACAATGCAGTTAAAATAAAAGAATCCTTAGCAAGAAGTACTACCCAAAGAAAGCCTAATTGGTGGCAAAAAAAACCCAAACAAGATTGTTTCATTGTGATAAGTAGTAATAAAGTTATAGGTGAATGAATGGAAGGAGTGCTATTGCTCTGGTTTTGAAGGGGAAAAACCTTTAGGGGCCGTTTCCACTAGTGCGGTGCGATTCCGTTGTGGAAAATGCGAAAAAGAATTTGCATGCGGATGTGAAATCGTACGCATTTGTATGCAAATTTTGCAGCAAAAACGTGATAAAATTTGCATCTGTTTGTAAGTATGAAATTTAACCATGTCAGTGCATGTGTGTTTTTACATTGATTTTAAGCGAAAACATATGCAAGTTCGCATGGAAAATTCGCATAGAGAAAAACGCAGGCGAATTTCCAATGAAATACATTACAGGCAAATCGTACACTAGCCTTGCGGTGTGCGAATTCTGATGGCTCTGCTGTGCAGATTTTTCTGCACAGTCCAACGCACAGAATTTCTGACAAGTGGAAACAGGCCCATTGATTTATATTGGTTATGCGATTCTGCATGCAGAAAACGCATGCAGATTCGCTCTAGTGGAAACGGGCACTTAGAGGTGAAGTGGGTAAAAATAAAATTAAACCATATGATATCTAAAAAAGTAATTTTTAGGCATAGGAGGATAAACACAATTGTTTATTCCATCAGTTTATTTTCACCTCGGGTTCATATTCAATTCCCTTTAGTTGAGGGAACCCGATAAAATGGCAATACAATTATAATTTTTTTCTAGTGAATAGTTTAATTACTATAAATCCTCCAGTGCTGAACTGAGGAAAACGATAATTAGCCGAGTTGGAATAACTGCAGTTGTACTCTGTGTATGCAAAGCTAGTCACTATTTACTGGTATTATAATTTTATAAATACATATATTTAAGAGGAGTGATTGAAAACTATGTAACGGAAGTGATGATTAGTCAGCATGTTTAGATCAGAGCCCAGTGTGTGGCTGCATAAGCTGAAATCCTGTGAAGTCAGCACACGGGAGAGCGATGTAAAGTATAGTAATTTCATCTGTCACATGTATAGTAAACAACGCCGAACCACAAGGGACCAAAAATCAAGGATGTGGATTGACAGTCTCACAAAGAAGGAAAATATTTTTATTTTCCAGGTTTTTTTCTTTTTTTTAAAGAGACTTAAGTCTCGTTTTTTTAACCATTTTTTTATTTAATCCTGTTAAGCATCATAATGCAAGTAAATTCGCTGCATAAGTGTCTGTATAAAACGAGGGTTAGAAAGCATAGAAATAGCACAGCAAAGTTCCTGGGCTCTGGAGCTTCTATTTCCGCATAGAGGCAGAGCTGTGCGCTGTAGCTTTGCCTCTACTCCAGTTAATCTCTGCAGACTGCAGCCTCTCCCCGCCCCTCTCTTCTTTCACTAAAAGGGGCGGGGAGAGGCGGCGATCAGCGGAGACTGACTGGAATGGAGGCAGAGCTACAGCACAAAGCTCTGCCTCACCAGGGCAGCAGAATCTGCGACCTGCATAGTCGTGGAACTTTGCAGGTCGATTTCTCTGCCTTAAAACGCTTGTTTTGCTGCGGGAATGTGGAGAATTTACTTGGATTATTATGCTTAACAGGATTAAATAAAAAAAAAAAACTGGTAAAAAACGAGACTTCAGAGCCTCTTTAAGTACAGTGAGGTTAAAGAAGACTGTTGAAAAATAGAAATGTTTTAATTTTGTATTTTCTATGTGAGGCTAGACCGGCATATCCCCATATCTAATGATCAGTCAATACGTATTGATGTAAAGGGTTAATTATTTTTCACACTTTCAACCCTTTACTTATCGCTTATAACTCAGGCAATGCTTTTGTGTATGGATGAATACTGTAAAGATTGTTTGCAGGAGCATTTGCCAATACCTCTCTCGCTTGTGTGTATAGGAGTACATGAGAATCGTTTGTTAAGTTGATAGATTTTTAAGGTTCTGATGTACTGTAATCACTTCCTGCTTTAAAGTGAACCAGAGATGAAAATAAACTAAAGAGATAAACAATTGGAACTGCCCTTCTACTCCTAAAAATGACTCTTTTAGATATCTCAAGGTTTTATTTTATGTATAAACATATACAAAGCAGATTTAATGTTTTATAGTCTCTGCTCAATTGCAGTGTCTCAAGAGCACCAGAGTGAGAATACATGAAATGGATCTGGGTAATCATATTTATCTAGATTTATTGAGTGGTAAATTTATTATATTATTGACTACCCTATTTTTGGTTTTCAACAAGAGTTTACTGAAATATTTTGATATAATGCAGAATTGCTGAAGATGCAGCCAGTGCCAATGACAGTGTGACAGTATAAAGGTTACATGCTTCACCAGATCATGAAAACAAAGCATGGGTTAAAGAGACTATTTATGTTAGCTCTTATTTATGTTAAGGATCTATGCCCGACCTAAAACGTCGCTATCCCGCGGCTGAACGAGGGTTTTTATCACCCTCAAATCCCCAGGGCAAAAACGGGGGAGCATTTCCTGGAGGAGGCAGAGCTTTCTGCAGTAGCTCTGCCTCTCCTCGTATCAATCCCCGCTGATAACCACCTCTCCCCGCCCCTCTCAGTCTTCTTTCACTGAGAGGGGCAGGAGAGAGGTGGAGATTTGCAGTGGATTGACGCGAATGGAGGCAGAGCGCCTCCCTAGGCAGCAAAATCCACAACCAAGAAAGTCATGGATTTTTGCTCAAGTATTTGAGGGTGATAAAACCCTTGTTCAGTCGCGGGATAGCGGCGCTTTAGGTCGGGCATAGATCCTTAACATAAACAAGAGCTAAAAACTGATTTTTAAAGAGGCTTCAGAGTCTCTTTAAACAACACACTGTAATAGAGGTAAAAAAAAACAGGAACCCGCTGCCTGAAGCTAGTGGGTGAGAAGCCACTCAGACAAGGGGACCAGATCTTAATGTGAACATCCAGATTAAGAATCTACTCAGCAGCACTGGAAAGGCTTGGTGTTTCTTTAACAGTTTCACAGCATCGGAACTTTGTTTTTCTTACCCAAGCCTCATTTTTAGCTGCGCAGAAGCTAAGCTCCACCCCATCAAAGAAATCTGCCCAGGCATTTTCCCCGATGCTGTGCAAAGCATGATGGGATTTCTGATGTTGTTGTTCTTGTTCTGCTGTTTTGGTGCGAATTTGTTTTTTTTTATTTTGGATTTGAGATTTGAAGCCTAGCACGCGCGGCTGGGAGGGGTGATCAGGACGCAGGACAGTTGGAACTGTGTCTCATGCTACCTGTCACCTCCTTTCAACCAAAAAGATGGCTGTCCCTATGAAATCACAAATATTTGCCTGTTCTTTTAAAACAGGGTGGGTAAGAAATTATATTACCTATCTATTTTAATTAAAATAACTAATGTAACTTAATGAAAGTATGTTTGTTTAGGCTTAAGTTCCTCTTTAAGGAAGTGCCCTCTGCAGTTATTGAGATAAAAAGTGATCTTTTTCAACAGATCGATTTCCTATAACTTATTTTTAAGAGCCTCATTGCTAAGGGGGGGGGGGGGGGGCTTACATTCTTTAGCTATAATAGCCTTAGCCACATTGCAAAACTTCATAAAAAATGATTTTGAAATGTATTCAACAACGGGACTTTTCTGTGGAACAAAGCTTACCGAGGATCAGGGGGCAGCTAAACCTCAAGAATTTCAGAGGCCAATAGGAAACACTCCTCCCAAAAACATCAAAACACTGAACAGTACCACCAGCAGTGCACCTGGTCAGCTGCTGAACCGACTACCCTATTTGTGTTATCTGAAATCATGTACATTTTGACTACTTTCACAAGTATTACAGGGAGTTCCTAATCGTTATGGTCTTAAGACAGCTAGCGACCTACAGACTTCAAAGCCTTCAGGAACTGACACTAAACAGGACCATCTTTGGGGTGGGGGGAGTTGGGGGTCAGCAACCAAAATAAAAACAAATAAAACACAACACTGACTATGCGTTAAATGGAAGAGAGCATCACCCATAAAACCTCATTCAAAATTCAAACACTGCATTTAACATATATTCAAAGTATTTATTCTACAAAATACAAAAAAAGTCTGTGTACCCTAGTCCCAAAGGTGCTTGCACCCGGTCTCTTAGTGCAGGAAATAATAAAGGGCAGGAGATGCCCAGCACTTCTGTGACCATAATTTGCTTTAATTAGCTTTCAGGTTTTTTTTCTTTTTATAAAGAACTACCATTACTGTACCTAAAATAAAGGAAAGGGGTGAGGACAATTTACAAAGAGTGCACATTTTGAAGTAGGCTTTATGTAAATTCCTCCCAAAGTGTTGTTGAAGCAAATTAATGATAAAAGGTCCAACACAAAAAAAGCAACTGAATTCAAGAAAGGAGTCAATTTGTATTTTATGGTGCTGAAGGAAGACATTACTTTAATTGCTCTGTGAGAATTTAAACACTAAGAACATATGTCAGTTATCTTCAGGCTTCCAAAGAGATAGGGGGGAAAAAAAAAATCACGTCAGGCAAACAGACGCCCTGCTTTCCAGAATGCAAAGTGCGGATCTTTAAACACAATCTGCAGTGAAAAGCATGCTGCCTGGTAAATGAATCACCTTAATTGAATGCTACTGTATGTACACAGCGACTGGAAAAACACAGCCAACGAGGAGGAAACATATGGTGGTGGCAATAGAAATTGGTTTACTCATTTGGAGCGACGTTGTTTCTGCAGCACTTTCATAATTGACCTTTAGAGCGATAAACGTGTAAAATAATTTTGTTTATTATTGGCTACAAAGCTATCGGCAATTACGCAGAATGAAATAGTACGACAGAGGAAGGATGCGTTCCGCAAGCATTTCCATTGTTTACATAATTGCACAGCTATAATTTGCTGCTTGTGTTGTTATGGAAAAGTATTAAAGAGGAGGAGAGAGGGAAAAAAATTAGAGCCATTATAAACCATTTCCAATTTAAAATGAAAATTCTGCGGTGGCAGAAATAGGACTGGTACCCTAGGTGTGCCAGCTTCAAACCATTAACCGGGCGAGCTACGGCGGACTTAACCCCGTCGCTTCCGCTAGATGTGGTCACGCTCTGCGCGATCATTCTGCACTACGAAGGTTAACAGAAACTCCAGGAGAGATAATGAATTAAGCAGGACAATTACTATAAAGGGTTTCACAATCGCCCACATGGACGCAAAGGACAATGAGAAAATACGCAAATGAATCGGGATGCTAAAAGGTCAGAAGAAAATAAATATGGGAGAACAAGGCTATTTTTAACCTGATATTTATTTTTTGCAGGGGAAATATGATTATTGCCGTGTAACCAAATAGACCTTTAATCTTTTTCTCAGAACAGGGATAAGCTGTTCTCTCTTTTTGGAAAATTGGTGATCAGGGGAACCTGGTTATTTCAGAGAGTAAACAGGCTTCATCAATCAATAGCAATTCTTTTAAAACTTTTTTTCATAAACTGAACATAGTGATGTTGATGGACAAGTGTAAAAAACTGCAATTCCAGATGGCATTGATGAATGCTCTGGGGTTTTAATAGTCTCAAACCAAATATGAGGATATTTCTTTTTTTTTACATGAGAAAAAGAATTTCACTGACCTTCATTGAAAGACCATCTCCAGGCAAATGTCTAAAAACTGCTATTTAGCAGATTAGTCATCAGAGAGCTCGGATTTTACTGATTATATTTGAGATGGGATATGTCAGGTCAACAAAATAAAAAAATAAAATACAGAGAGCCTTACGGATATTTACACAGACGGCTAAGGTTGGCCTACATACTAAATAGGTACTGGCAAAGTTTTACAGTTGCCTGGCATCCTGCTGATCATCTGCCTCTAATACATTTAGCCATAGACCCTAAAAACAAGCATGCAACAAATCAGATATTTCTGACTGAAGTCTGACTAGATTGGCCGTATGTTTCAAGTGTGGAATTCCGATACGACTGCAGACCACAACAGGACTGACAGACAACTGGTATTATTTAAAAGGAAATAAGTGTGGGAGCCTCCATATCACTCAGTTCAGTTGTCTTTTAAAGGAGGTATATGGAGGCTGCCATATTCATTTACTTTTAAGCAAAACAGTTGCCTGGCTTTCCTGCTGATCCTCTGCCTCCAATTCCTTTAGCCATAGACGTTAAACAAGCATGCCATTGTCAGATCTGAGAAGATTAGCTGCATGCTTGTTTCTGGCGTGGGGCTTCCGGGCAACTGGTATTGTTTAACCACTTGCCGACCGCACACTCATACCGTGCGGCGGCAAAGTGGTAGCTGGAGGACCAGCAACGCAGATCTGCGTCGCCAGGTGCCTCCCTAATTAATCAGGAAAGGCCGCTCACGCGAGCGGCCGTTTCCTGGTAGATCACAGAGCGGGTCTTCGTGAATAGCCTGCGAGCCGCTGTTCGCGGCTTGCAGACTAAATGTAAACGCAGAAGACATTTGTCTCCTTTGTTTACATAGTACGGCGCTGCTGCGCAGTAGCGCCGTAAGGCAGATCGGCGATCCTCGGCCAATCAGCAGCCGGGGATCGCCGCCATGTGACAGCGGACATCCTGTCACAGGCTGCACAGGACGGATTGCGTCCTGTGCAGCCCCGATCACCGGGGGGACAGGTAGGAGAGGGAGGGGGGGGATGTCGCCGCGGAGTAGGGCTTTGAGGTGCCCCCCCCCGCATTATGCCACCAGCAGGAGCGATCAGACCCCCCCCTGCACATCATCCCCATAGGGGGGAAAAAAGGGGGGCGATCTGATCGCTCTGCATGCCAGCTGATCTGTGCTGGGGGCTGCAGAGCCCACCCAGCACAGATCACAAAAATCAGCGCTGGTCCTTGGGGGGGGGGGGGGGGGTAAAGGGTGGGTCCTCAAGTGGTTAAAGAGAGAAAGTGAAAATATATCTGAAGTGAACATATTTCTATAAAAAAAAAAACACATAGGTCATTAGATTGATTTAGTGCAAGTTAAATGGGCCTATTACCGTTACCCTGTTGCCTCCCGGTTGTCCGCAGATCTTCTTTTGAAATTAGCAACTTCCTGTTTAACAATAACAATAATATTTTTATAGAGCTGTGTCCTCCCCAGGCTCTTTTAGCCGGGTGCTCCACCCGGCTAGTTTTGGTGAGCACCCGGCTGTTATCAGCTCACCTCCTCCCCACGCAGAAAGCAAGAGTTGCTCACAGAAGCGCCGGCCCTGCATTCTCTCATCTCGCCCCACCTGGCAACTTTTTCATGCCATCCAGCTGGAAAACAATTCTGGGGAGAACACTGCTTTTGTCCTAGCGTGCAACCCTGCTCCTTCCTAGATAGTGCGCGCAGCGCTGTGAGGAATCTTTTAGAGTACAAATGCTAACTTTCAGACCACTTTAAGTAACTCAACAAATTAGGACTGCAGGCAAACATTCCATGCACAAGAACTGTTGATCATAGGGATTGACAGTCATTAGGGCGACAGTTTTGGCCCCAGTGTTGTACTGACTCGTCACTTAGCTTCAGATGAGCAACACATACTGTTTCTGTAGAGGGGAAGGGGTAAAGCAGTGCAGAACAGGACAGAGTGACTTTGGGCAGATATTGTAAGGAGAGGAACAACACCCTCAATCGCCAATGTGGTTTAAAGATCTGGTGTATATAAATACATCAGAGCACAATATAAAGGCTTGGCAGATAAGCTTTTTGTCCCTAGGCTTGTAAAAAGAACTAGGGGACATGATCCGCTCATAGAAAATGTTTTAACCATTTATTTAGGAAAGGGTTCTTTACAGTAAGAGTGATTAAAATGTGGAATGTATTACTACAAAAAGTACTACAAATTCTATATTTGTGTTTAAGGGGCTTAGATGCTTTCCTTGCATTGAAGGACCTCCATGGCTGTAATTAGTAGGTAATTCCTGTCAGAGTTGATCCAGGGATTTTATATTAGTACCATCTGGAGTAGGGAAGGGTTTTCTCCCCCTTTGTGGTTAATTAGATCATGTCTTGTGAGGGATTTTTTCACTTTCTTCTGGATCAACTGGGTTATGTGTAGGTGCAGGCTAGTGTTGTACCTTAAAGATTCTGGTAGAACTTGATGGACGTACTGTAATGTCTTTTTTTTCAACCCACATAACTACTGTATTTTTCAGTTTAGAGGACATAAACCAGCTAAAACCGCAAAGCCTTGGTCCCTTGGCTGCCGTGTGCGAGAGCTGCCGCAGCCACTGGTGGATCCATACCTATGCTCTTTGTCCCAAACCAGCTAAAACCGCAAAGCCTTGGTCCCTCGGTTGGCTTGTGCAGAGAGCCGCCGCAGCCACTGGTGGATCCATACCTATGCTCTTTGTCCTAATCCAGCTAAAACTGCAAAGCCTTGGTCCCTCAGTTGGCTTGTGCAGAGAGCCGCCGCAGCCACTGGAGGATCCATACCTATGCTCTTTGCCCCAAACCAGCTAAAACCGCAAAGCCTTGGTCCCTCGGTTGGCTTGTGCAGAGAGCCGCCGCAGCCACTGGTGGATCCATACCTATGCTCTTTGTCCTAATCCAGCTAAAACCGCAAAGCCTTGGTCCCTCGGCTGCCGTGTGCCGAGAGCTGCCGCAGCCACTGGTGGATCCATACCTATGCTCTTTGTCCTAATCCAGCTAAAACCGCAAAGCCTTGGTCCCTCGGCTGCCGTGTGCCGAGAGCTGCCGCAGCCACTGGTGGATCCATACCTATGTTCTTTGTCCTAATCCAGCTAAAACCGCAAAGCCTTGGTCCCTCGGCTGCCGTGTGCCGAGAGCTGCCGCAGCCACTGGTGGATCCATACCTATGGCTCTTTGTCCTAATCCAGCTAAAACCGCAAAGCCTTGGTCCCTCAGTTGGCTTGTGCAGAGAGCCGCCGCAGCCACTGGAGGATCCATACCTATGCTCTTTGCCCCAAACCAGCTAAAACCGCAAAGCCTTGGTCCCTCGGTTGGCTTGTGCAGAGAGCCGCCGCAGCCACTGGTGGATCCATACCTATGCTCTTTGTCCTAATCCAGCTAAAACCGCAAAGCCTTGGTCCTTCGGTTGGCTTGTGCAGAGAGCCGCTGCAGCCACTGGAGGATCCATACCTATGCTCTTTGCCCCAAACCAGCTAAAACCGCAAAGCCTTGGTCCACCGGCTGCAAGAGTTGGACAAGGCTTTCATCGCTTAATTCTGGAGGCTGCTTGTGATTGGCCACAGCTCCATGATTGGGGCCAATCACTGTGCTTGCTCAGTAGCATCTGAGGTTTTAGCTGGATTGGGGCAGAGAGCACAAGGCATGCAACCTCCAGTGGCTTGAAGCTGCCGTATCACGGACCTCAACACAGTACGTGTGTGTGTGTGTGGGGGGGGGGGGGGGGTAGGACACCTGGCGTTGGTGCAAATTGTACTTATGTGGGAGAAAAAGTGTGTCTTATGCTCCCGAAAAAATCTTTAATGTATGTGGTGGATATGCACATGCTATGCTACTGAAGACTATTAAACGAGATGACCATGCATGGCTGCCTCTGCTAGGTTTAGTCTAGCCTGTATACGAGGCTTCAGTTGCGGCTAAAGCTGGTCTCATCATGTTTGCCGTCTTTGTCAATCAACTCTGAACAGAACATGGGAAGCGACTCTAATTTATTGCAGCATATTTGTTATTGCAGCATATACTGACGGCTTTTCTGGGTGCCCTAATTTCCAGGCACCCTTTTTCCATTTATGAAATATGAACATCTGTGGATGGTTAAGCGACCAAAAACAAAAAAACCAACAGATAAAAAGGGCATCTTTATGTCTGTTATATTTATCTGTCATGCCTATTAGAATTAAAAAAAAAAGTAAGCAATGTATATAGCTAGCAGGAATGGCATTCGTCTCGTACAATCTTAAAGATATACAATATAAAAACATAAGCAACCTTTTCCATACTATGAGAAATATTGTCCAATTTTCAATCACAAGTCTGCAACTACTAACTTTGCAATGCCAAATGCAGTACAAAGCAATTCATATTTTACCCAGCCTTGGCCTCCCTGTGCTCTGGCCATCACTGATTAAAAATAGCAGGCATATCCAATGAAATTGGCAAGTTTTACTAGAAAAAGTTTTATTTTAACACTAAAAGGGACAATGCGTTTCGCGGGTGCTTCTTGCTTCCTCAGGTCCCTTTTAAATATTTTTTAAATATGTTATTTACACGGGGCACCTCCAACCTTGTTGTAATTTTACACCTCTGTTGGGGGTAGTAGTTTTTTAGTTTTGCTCTAAAGAACCTTAGATGTGTGACCAACCAGTTACTGTTCTACAAACCTCGAGAACCAAGTGGGGACAGTTATTTTTCCGCAGGTTCTGAAGGTGCTTGCAAGGCTTTACAACCCACCTCTTGAGTATACTTACCTACCTAAAATGAATACCAATTTTTTGAGATACCGAACTATCGGGCTCCTGATCTCTCAGTTTTCCTTTCAATGGATCCTGAAGTTCCATTAACCACAGGAATCATCGTTATAACCCATCTTAGTATGACCAAGATACTAATTGGGATTGCTCAATTTCTCAAAGACACTTAAAAGTTCTATTTCGAAGGAATACAACACAAGACAGCATACAACATCATAACGAATCCTGCCTCAACAAACTGTGTATGGCAGATCCCAACAAATCCATCCCCAACTGCTCATAACTCTGTCTTACCATTCGTCTCCACCATGACCTGCCCATGGCCTTCCATATAAAGAGACTCTGTCTCAGTGAATTTAGCCTCACTGCCCTGAAACGAGTATGAGATTCAAGACCAATGTAATGACTGCTTCCAACAGTGCACACTCACAAAGAGGCTTACCTTTCTAACAGCGTTCCTTTACAAATGTACTATGCTAATATAGTTAATGCACGTTGCATGAGGAATACAAAAAGTTGGAACAACAAAAACAATAAATATAATCAAGCAATGTTATTAAGCAGCAAGCACATTTAATGATATTCAGTAGCATCTGCTACTAATGACCTAATAACGGTAAACATGTCACGATTAACCTTTCAGGCAACCCTTTTCCCATCTAAATAGTACTGTGTGCAGCTATCAGATTACACCTCGTCCATATTGAAGCCTACTCAGGACATGCAGGCTAAAATCTAATTGCTCTTTACTGGAACTGCCACCATCTGTTCGGAAGACATTCTTCTAGTGTCTTCTTTCAGCATTTTACAAAGTGCACACTTTAGGATTCCAAAATAACCTTCCATTTCAATGGAGGAGGCGGAGGAGGGTCACAGACTGAGAGCTTTTATGCTGGAAATGGCTGGAGATAGAGAACGAGATTAAAGGCCTGATATATTCTCATCACCTCTGTATACATATGAACTGCATTACGATTCAGGTAATGTAGAGCTCAGAATATTATTATTAACACTTATATTTATAAAGCTCCATCATATCATGCTAAGCTGTACAATAATAAGAGGGGTTGCAAATTAAGTACCACTAATGATTTTCTAATGTAGTCCCCACAGCCTGTACAGTGATTGTTCTTTGAATCTTCCCATGACCGGCCGTCCTACCAAAATTAGTACAAAGGTGCAGTGACACCCTATCCTGAAGGCTACAAACATCCCAGAACATCCAAAGACCTACAGGTAGCCTCACTGAAGGTCAGTTTTTTCACATTACAAAAAAAATTAAACAATGATACTAAGTGGCTATTCAAAATGAACAAAGCTCCTCAATGATTTTTTACAATTTTCTAAGACTTCAGACAACACAGGTCTCATGTTTGATGTAAAGCAAATCCTTAATTCCAGAGTACAGCAAACTCATGGACACAGTGGTGGTATTGAGATGGTTTGGAGGTGTTTGGATACTTTAGGACCTGAAAATTTCATCCTTACTGTAGAAACCAAAAGACCTTTATCATTCAAAGACCTTTTAAGGTCCACACCCACCGAATGTTATTTCACAAACTATTTTGCGATATCGCGCAACATCATTTAACAATAATTTGTTAAACTATGTTGACCGATGCACGACACCCTTGGCAATCATTCATTTTTGAAAAACAGACAAGTCCGATGAAGTTGTTAAGGATCCTTTCAATCTTCATTGACTTGCGCAGGCTTGCCATTTACACGACCGTTCATTTCAACTGGCACAAACAACGATTACAGAAGTGGCCAGGAGGATCTGATCCATCTGGCCACATCTGCCGGTGGGTATTCAGCTTAAAGAGAACCAGAGGTGGTTTTTAGGGAGGAGGCAGATGGGACACAGAGGCATGTTCTCTGCCTCATGACATGCCTCTGTGTCACCACACCGCCACGCTATAGTACCCCGAGATTAGCGGAAAGATTTGTCGCCATCTCAGAGGTAAACATCGGGGAGAAGAATTCCGTGTGCAAAACGCCTGCCAGGGGGGCGTTCCTACAGGGTTCCCTGGGCTTCCATTGGGCAGCTCTCCCTAGCCACGCCTCCTGCCGCTCCCCTGCCTCCCTGCACGCTATGAGAGACACAGTCTCTCAGTGCACCGTTGTGACCCACAGGTCGTGAAAGTGGCCCATTGCGGCCCACGGGAGTGGAGTTTTTTGCGGCTACCTTATCTGCCTAGCCCCACAGATCAGGTAGCCTACTTTTTTTTACTTTCATTTTTTGAGCGCACCTCGTGCTCTTTTTAGGAAAGAATGTCTGATGGTCTGTCTCTAAACAGTGATTTGTGAAGCTACACTGATATAAAACACAGGGACAAGGCTTGAAAAGCAGAAGAGAAAGGAAATCAAAATGTTAAAGTGGCCTAGTCAAAGTTCTGACTGGAGTTTAATAAAGATACTGTGACAAGACATTCTACCTTATTGTCTGGCTTAAACTGGCATTAAAGTCTGGCATGACATGTAAAATAAATGTGTTTCCTTACTCCTCATTGCCCAACTAATGTAAGAAAAGTAAAAATCACCAGTCCCCACCAGCACAGATAAAAGCCTCCTTTCTGCTATGTTTACTCACCAATATTAACTGCAATTAATGACCAAAAGACAATATAGTAAGCTATGTGCCACTACAGCATGTGACTGATAAATGTCTGAGCGACATGGGACACAATCTATTGACCTTTTCAATAACCAACTACCAAATAATTGTTTCTGTCTCTATTGTTCATATGGTGTGGTTAATCTATTGGAGCAGAGGTGGTATTTTGACTCTAGTTTCACTTTAAAGCAGGTTTGCTAAAGGGCTGAGCACACACACTCAACCAAACCACCTGATTGTCAGCTGATTTCAGTCTATTGAATGACAACGTGCACAGTGTGTGCATGCGTAGCAAATGGATAGACGAATGTAACGATTGGTGTCAGCACACAGAGAGAATCTGATGATCTGCAGAATCATCACGAATACAGATGTATATCTGATTATGGATGATCTGCAGAATCACTAATAATACAAGTATGGCTAACCTCTGGACACCTAATAAAGTGTAAGTGTTTTGGTGTAACTGTAGGCTATCTCCCGCGAGGCGGGAGATACAGGCAGCTTAGCCAAGAACCACCTGAGGGGCAGGTGGCCCTGGGAAGTGCAGGAACTATCCCCTAGAGAGAGGGAATAGAGAGGACCTGGCAACCAGGGATATCTGGAGATAGATATAAACTGTACTGCAGCCAGGGGACTCCAGGAGAAGAGGCCACTGGCTGCTAACAGGCCGGACTCCCTGAGGAGCAGGAGTCCTAGTTGCAACTGACACTTGGTGGAATTGTGTCACTGCTAGTACAGAGAGACTGAGCACTCAGGGAGTGAGTAACAGCCTGGAAGGTTGGGCAGGCCAGGTCCGCAACACACGAGCAGATCAGGTACAGAGACAGAAGGCTGATTCGGTAACCGGGTACAGGCAGGGTCTGGCAACAGGAAGGCAGATATGCAGGGGTACCGAATCAGAAGGCAATAGAGAGGTCGACAGAGCAAATAGTCATAACAAAATAGAGCAGAGTCCTAGTCTGGGGTGTGAGGTCCGTGGTCTCGACACCCAGGAACTAGTCTAACGTATAACACAGCAATGACACAGTAATCCTAAGCTTGGGTGTGAGGTCCTTGATCATAACACCCCGGAACTGGTCTAAAGTATAACACAGCAATGACACAGTAATCCTAAGCTTGGGTGTGAGGTCCTTGGTCACAACACCCCGGAACTGGTCTAAAGTATAACACAAGCGTAATCAGGCTAAGTGTGAATTCCAAGGTCCACCTGGTTCTAACACACTGTGGGATCTGACTATGGTCTGAGTGCTTATACGTATGTATTCGCAACGGCAGACAACTTGAGACTGACCAGCGAGATCTATATATAGTGAAGCGCTCCTCAGCGCCACCCAGCGCTACTCAGCCAATCAAAGCCTGCACTGGGATCAGCTGATCCCTCTCCTACTGGCATAAAGGTCCTGCCTCCCAGCGCGCGCGTAGCTCTCCATCTGTGTGCACTAGAAGGCTCAGACAAACCAGATGCATGCTGTTGTGCGGAAACCGCCGGTCTGAACGCGGAGATGGCGCCCCGCTGCCAGACCAAGCGGCGGCATCTCCGCAATCCATTACAACGAATTACTGATAACTGGCGGGTTTGCCAGATCCCTCTGTGAAGTGAAGCAAGACCACTGTGGGACACAGGAGGAAGGGGGAAGCCTCCATAGGATTCAGAGGCTTTCCCCTACAGAGGTGAGTACCCCCCAGGGGAATTATTTAACATTACAGATCATCTTTAAATACACAAAGATAAATGTCTCATAATAATATGTTTTAAAATGATAACACTCTCTATTAAAAATGAAATTCTTGGTGGAAAAAGTACGAAAGCATCACCATACAGAATCGGTCTTGCTACAAGTAACTATAATCAAATAAACTTTTCTCACGTACCCCAAATCTCTTGTGAACGAATCCATTCATCAAACAGGTGTTGGGGGAAGATGAACTGCGTATACTAACCAGGGAATGCTCACGGAATAAGGGAGACAATGAGGTTTCTCATTACTATACAAGCGTAGCTTGGACAATAACTGATGTTAACCACTTCAGCCTTCAGTCATTTTCACTTTATGCATCCGAGCAATGTTCACCTCCCATTCATTAGCCTATAACTTTATCACTACTTATCACAATGAACTGATCTATATCTTGTTTTTTCCGCCACCAATTAAGCTTTCTTTGGGGGGTACATTTTGCTAAGAGCCACTTTACTGTAAATGCATTTTAACAGGAAGAATAAGAAAAAAACTAAAAAGATTCATTATTTCTCAGTTTTCAGCCATTATAGTTTTAAAATAATACATGCCTCCATAATTAAAACTTGCCCATATGTCCCGGTTATTATACCGTTAAAATTATGTCCCTATCACAATGTATGGCGACAATATTTTATTTGGAAATAAAGGTGCATTTTTTCCGTTTTGCATCTATCACTATTTACAAGTTTAGAATAAAAAAAAAAATATAGAAATATTTTATCTTTACATTGATATTTAAAAAGTTTAGACCCTTAGGTAAATATTTACATGTTTTTTTTATTATTGTAATGTTTTTTTTTATATTAAACATTTTATTTGGGTATTTTTTGGGAAGGTTGGATGTAAACATTACTTTTATAATGTAAATGTGCGTTAAAGAGACTCTGTAACATCAAAAAGATCCCCTGGGGGGTACTCACCTCGGGTGGGGGAAGCCTCCAGATCCTAATGAGGCTTCCCACGCCGTCCTATGTCCCACGGGGGTCTCGCTGCAGCCCTCCGAACAGCCGGCGACAGACCCGACTGTCAGTTAAATATTTACCTTTGCAGGCTCCAGCGGGAGCGCTGTGGCTGCTCTCGGCTCCGAACTACACGGAAATACCCGATCTCAGTCGGGGCCGCTATACTGCGCAGGCGCTGGAAACTTGCGCCTGCGCAGTAGAGCAGACCCGACGGCGATCGGGTATTTCCGCCTACTTCGGAGCCGACAGCCGTCAGAGCGCCTGCGCAAGAGCCAGGAAGGTAAATATTGACGTCATCTTTCTCGGAGGGCTGCAGCGAGACCTCTGAGGGACGGAGGACAGCGTGGGAAGCCTCATTAGGATCCGGAGGCTTCCCCCACCCGAGTTGAGTACCCCCTAGGGGATCTTTTGACGTTACAGATCCTCTAAGTTTTATTTTTTTTACTTTTAGTTGTAGTTTTACTTTTTGGCCACAAGATGGCGGCCATGAGTTTGTTTACATGACGTCACTCTAAGCGTAACATACGCTTAGAGGGATGCATGGGGGACGCAACAGCCAGAAAAAGCGGAGCTTCTGAGAGAAGCTGTCGCTTTTTCTGCGGGGGAGAGGAATCAGTGATCGGGCACCATAGCCCGATTCGCTGATTCGTGGGCTAACGATCCGTGGCCGGGAGCGAGCGCACATGGCCTCCTGGGCGTAGCTAGTACGTCCAGGAGGCCAAAGTAGTTAAAGGACCACTATTGTGAAAATGTTTAAAATTTGCAATACATACATATGAAATGCACATTTCTTCCAGATTAAAATGCACTATTAATTACTTTTCTCTTATGTTGTAGTCACTTCCAGTGGCAGTAAAGAGCTGAAAGCTCTGACAGATTTTGGACAGAAAACAACAATTTTCACTGAAGACTGTAAATGAAAGAGACATGGGAAAAGTAAATGATGGTGCATTTTACTCTGGGAAAAAAATCAACATTTTATATGTATACAGTGTATACTCGAATACAAGTCGGCCTCGTGTATAAGTCGACTTCATCATTCAAGCATCATAAGCTGGAATTTTTATTGACTCAAGTATAAGTCTACCCAGCAAAGTTAATGGCTGCACTTGGGGACCAGGAGGGGTTCATGATTGCACTGCATACAGTATTGCAGTCACTAACTCCTCCTGTCTCTTAAAGAGGAACTCCAGTGAAGTAAATGTAATTTAAAAAAGTGCTTAATTTTTACAATAATTATGTATAAATGATTTAGTCAGTGTTTGCCCATTGTAAAATCTTTTAAATCCCTTATTTACATTCTGACATTTATTACATGGTGACATTTTTACTGTTGGCAGGTGATGTAGCTGCTGCATTTTTTTGGGCAGTTGGAAACAGCTGTAAACCGCTATTTTCCACAATGCAGCAAGGTTCACAAACAGGAAACTGCTAAGAGTACGTACTCAGAATTTCTTTGTGGGAGGGGTTTCACCACAATATCAGCCATACAGCGCCCCCTGATGGTCTGTTTGTGAAAAGGAATATATTTCTCATGTAAAAGGGGGTATCAGCTACCGATTGGGATAAAGTTCAATTCTTGGTCGGAGTTTCTCTTTAAGTGCAGCCAATACCTCCTCCAGGCCCCCAAGTGCTGCAATTATTCACTCCTTCTGCTACAGCCCAGTATTTCCTCCTGCCCCTTTCCTTATTAATTGTTGTGGCCAGGACTTTCAGACCTGTGTTTTCTTGGCATTTCCTTTCCTCAAAGTATCACTCACCACTGGGGAAATTGCTGCAAATGGTAATGTCACTATTAGTACACACATTGCTCAGTGTTGCCTGTGACTCTTGTATAAGTCGACCCCTATACTTTTATGAAGTGAATCAGACCTAAATTTCTAGATTTATACTAGAGTATATACAGTACATTTCTAATTTTACATTTTTCTGTGATAGTGGTCCTTTAAGCTGGTACAGTAGTGGCTGAACAGTGGTTACTATAATAGCCACACATTTTTCTATCTCATGATAGCATGGAGGACTTCATAGACTCGTTTTACCTGTAAGTCCTTCCTGGTCAACTTCCACAACATCTACATGATGAACAGGTTTGTTCAAAGGATGTAAACAATGTGTCCAAACATACCTGTATGAACACTGATCTAGATACTTTACAACCTTTGATGAGATGGCCCAGCAACCAGGTATTATACAGTGGTTAAAGGGAATCTGAAGTGAAAATAAACTTATGATATAATGATTTGTATGTGTAGTACTGCTAAGAAATAAAACATTAAAAATATGACACTATTTTCTTTGGTACTAATGTTTTTTTGCTTCAGTGTCACAGTATGTAATTTTGTAACAAATGTTAATTGATTGCATTCACTTGTAATGAATTCTTAGAAGTATGATCAGAAATGGTCAATAAGATGCAAATAATTATGGCTTGCATGCAAATGTCATGTATATTATATGCAGCTGAAAGTTGGTCCAGTTAGATGCTCTTCCTATTGATCTCATACACGCACATCTCAGCCATCTCTGATGGTGACGTTTTCATGTACTGTCTACAACTGCACATCAATATTATAATATGTACAGTCCCGATATATATTTTTAGTGAAATTGGTGATTGTTACTTTTCTCCCAGTGAAAGCTCCCTTTTCAGTTATGGAAGAAGTTCCTGCAGACTTCTTGTCATTTTCCTAGCAGCCATTATGTTGTCGGCAGCTATGGAAATCTACAGTAAACTTGTTGCAGAAATGTTTGTGATAATCTGTGTAATATAATGTATATAGAGATTTTTCTTACTCTACAGAAGACTAGACACCTCTTAAAAGGTCAGCTCCAGGAACCCATCTAAAAACACCATCTAATAGTTTTGTAATAAGAGTAACTAATGTTAAGTATTTTGTATGAAAGTAGGCAAATATCCTAAATGATTTTTTTTTTTTTTTTTTTTTTATCAAGGCATGAATTTGGAAGGGGAGAGAGAGAGAGGGGAAAGAGAGAGAGGGGAAAGAGAGAGGTGGGGGGGGAGGGGAAAGAGAGAGGTGGGGGGGGGGAGGGGGAAGAGGGGGGGGGGAGAGAGAGAGAGAGAGAGAGAGAGAGAGAGAGAGAGAGAGAGAGAGAGAGAGAGAGAGAGGGTGTGTGCATCAGTTTTGGGTGTGACTGCTTCTGGTGTTTGCATCATTTCCACCGTTCACAGGGATGGTACAGTCTAAAAACAGAGCAGCATTCAGCACAGGAGTAGTATAGGAAGTGATTAGTGTCTGAGATACTTATCAAGCAATTTTTACAAGTTATTTATTTGGCACCGTGAAGCATCATCACTGACACAAACTAATTCTTGGCGAACACCTAGATCTGATCTGGGGCTTTAAAGAGGAACTGTAGTGAAAATAACAATGAATAAAACTACATATATGCAATATAGACATAGGGTGTGTTTCGGATGCGGAAACCAGGACAATTACCATAAAAGTGGGTATACTGAATAATGTACTGCATTGTACTTTACACTGCAGTGCATCTTTAAAGTGAACCTCCAGACTAAAAATCTACTCACCACTGTCAGCAAGCACTGGAAAGGCTTGGTGTTTCTTTAACAGTTTCACAGCATCAGAACTTTGTTTGTCTTACCCAAGCCTCATTTTTAGCTGCACAGAAACTAAGCTCCGCCCTATCAAGGAAATCTGCCCAGGCATTTTCCCCCTGATGCTGTGCAAAGCATTATGGGATTTATGATGTTGTTGTTGTCGTTGCCTAGCGCGTGCAGCTGGGAGGGATGATCAGGACACAGGATAGTTGGAATTGTGTCTCAAGCTCCCTGTCACCTCCTTTCAGCCAAAAAGATGGCTGCCCCCATGAAATCACAAACATTTGCCTGGCCTGTACTTTCTAAACAGGGTGGGTAAGAGATTATAGTCCCTATCTATTTTAATTAACATAACTAATATAACTTAATGACAGTATGTTTGTTTAGGCTGTAGTTTCTCTTTAACCTCCATGGCGGTAAGCCCGTGCTGAGCACAGGCTATCAGCAGCTATCATGTAGCGAGACCTTGTCTCGCTACATGAAATTTTTTATTTTTTTTTTTAAACGGATTTGCTGCCCCCTGGCGGATTTTTAGCAAACCGCCAGGAGGGTTAACCAAGTATAAATTGTTTGTTCACTATGGTTCCCTTTGTTTAACTACCTATTTTGTTAATTCTCATACATACATTTATATTTATGTCACACAGGTAAGGAGGGGTCTCCTTTACACAAATACCCGCTGGCACTCAAGTGATGAAAGTTCCAATTTTTGCAATCTTATGTCGGGGGTGATTATGCTATTTTATGTGTGCTAAACAGTCTTTTTTTAACACTTTATAAAAAACTATTACAAACTATTTACAATATAAAACACTGCATAAAAAACAAAAGTAACATTTTAGGCTCTCAGTTGGAACGTTATTGTTTTCATCAGAATATATATATATATATATCTCATTAAATTATAGGTTATCATATAGAAATAGAAAAAAGACCCCCCTTTTGTTGTATAACATGTGTAAGCAGTAGAGCAAAGCGTACATGATTTCCCCATGAGCCTCTGTAAACTCTTAGTGGCTTTGTTTTCATTTCATTTGTGTTCATCCACTTCACCTCTTTTACCCAGATTTCCCTTTATAGACAGACTTTGCAGAATATGTTACTGCTCTTCTAGTTAGCTATTCCATATCTGCCTTTGTGTAGATGGTTTCCACTTCACTGTACCTGAACCTGGATGTGCTTCTCTTCCTAAATGTGAACATTATAAACACATACAAGAGCTCCATCTTGTGGCCGATCAAGAGTAATCAGTTTTGTTCAAGAGAAAGTTACCAGACAATCTATTTTGATTGTTTTGGGATGAAGGTCATTTTTATCAACAAAACGAATGTGGTGGAAATGGAAATACAAAATCAGGACTACAGGGAGTGCAGAATTATTAGGCAAGTTGTATTTTTGAGGAATAATTTTATTATTGAACAACAACCATGTTCTCAATAAACCCAAAAAACTCATTAATATCAAAGCTGAATATTTTTGAAAGTAGTTTTTAGTTTGTTTTTAGTTTTAGCTATTTTAGGGGGATATCTGTGTGTGCAGGTGACTATTACTGTGCATAATTATTAGGCAACTTAACAAAAAACAAATATATACCCATTTCAATTATTTATTTTTTTCCAGTGAAACCAATATAACATCTCAACATTCACAAATATACATTTCTGACATTCAAAAACAAAACAAAAACTAATCAGTGACCAATATAGCCACCTTTCTTTGCAAGGACACTCAAAAGCCTGCCATCCATGGATTCTGTCAGTGTTTTGATCTGTTCACCATCAACATTGCGTGCAGCAGCAACCACAGCCTCCCAGACACTGTTCAGAGAGGTGTACTGTTTTCCCTCCTTGTAAATCTCACATTTTATGATGAATCACAGGTTCTCAATGGGGTTCAGATCTGGTGAACAAGGAGGCCATGTCATTAGTTTTTCTTCTTTTATACCCTTTCTTGCCAGCCACGCTGTGGAGTACTTGGATGCGTGTAATGGAGCATTGTCCTGCATGAAAATCATGTTTTTCTTGAAGGATGCAGACTTCTTCCTGTCTCACTGCTTGAAGAAGGTGTCTTCCAGAAACTGGCAGTAGGACTGGGAGTTGAGCTTGACTCCAGCCTCAACCCGAAAAGGCCCCACAAGCTCATCTTTGATGATACCAGCCCAAACCAGTACTCAACCTCCACCTTGCTGGCGTCTGAGTCGGACTGGAGCTCTCTGCCCTTTACCAATCTAGCCACGGGCCCATCCATCTGGCCCACCAAGACTCACTCTCATTTCATCAGTCCATAAAACCTTAGAAAAATCAGTCTTGAGATATTTCTTGGCCCAGTCTTGACGTTTCAGCTTGTGTGTCTTGTTCAGTGGTGGTCTTCTTTCAGTCTTTCTTATCTTGGCCATGTCTCTGAGTATTGCACACCTTGTGCTTTTGGGCACTCCAGTGATGTTGCAGCTCTGAAATATGGCCAAACTGGTGGCAAGTGGCATCTTGGCAGCTGCATGCTTGACTTTTCTCATTTCATGGGCAGTTATTTTGCGCCTTGGCTTTTCCACACGCTTCTTGCGACCCTGTTGACTATTTTGAATGAAACGCTTGATTGTTCGATGATCACGCTTCAGAAGCTTTGCAGTTTTAAGAGTGCTGCGTCCCTCTGCAAGATATCTCACTATTTTTGACTTTTCTGAGCCTGTCAAGTCCTTCTATTGACCCATTTTGCCAAAGGAAAGGAAGTTGCCTAATAATTATGCACACCTGATATAGGGTGTTGATGTCATTAGACCACACCCCTTCTCATTACAGAGATGCACATCACCTAATATGCTTAATTGGTAGTAGGCTTCCAAGCCTATACAGCTTGGAGTAAGACAACATGCATGAAGAGGAGGATGTGGTCAAAATACTCATTTGCCTAATAATTCTGCACTCCCTGTAGAACACGGCAGTTTGCTCAACAAGTACTTAACCTTTAATTTAATGTGTTTAAAAAATAAAAAAAAACACAGCCACATGCAATTAATTTTTTCCCCCGAGTTTTCTACTAGGTGACATTTTCACAACCTACTCTTTAAACCACCAGCAAGCAAAAAAATACTCGAAATAAATTTGACAGCACTTTTTAACCTGCTTTTTGGTACATTTTCAATTGCAAAATGCTGAAAAGTTATTTTAAAGAGAAGATGAAAAAAGTTAATTGCATATGGGCCCGAGTGATAACTAGATTGTGTCCCACAACTCCAGCCTATATACTACTGAGCTTTTACTGCCACTTCATTGCAAATATTCCCAGTGGGCAATGATGGGGCCCTTTTACACTTAAAGAAAACCTGAGGTGGATCGTCGGGGGCAGATGGGACACAGAGCCATGTTCTCTGCCTAATGACATTGCTCTGTGTCCCCCCCAACCGCCACTCTGCGAACCCCCGCCTCCATTCCACCCCCCCTCCCCCGAGTTTAGCGACAAGATTTGTCGCTAACTCGGAGGTAAACTGAGGGGAGAGGAATCCCCAGTTTAAAATGCCCGCCAGGGGCGTCCCTACAGGGTTTCCTGAGCTGCTATCGGGCAGCTCTCTTATCCCCCTGGCCGTGCCACCTGCTGCTCCCCCACCTCCCTGCACGCTATGAGAGACAACACAGTCTCAGCACAGTGTCGTGATCCAGGGGTCACGCAAGTGAAAGTGTGCCATTGCGGCCCATGGGAGTGGCGGGGGACGGCAGTTTTTGCAGCTACCTGATCCGCTCAGCCCTGCAGATCTGGTAGCCTTTTTTTTTTTTTTAGCCCATCTCGGGCTCCTTAAAGCGTTGGTATATGTTAGTATGGGTTGTGGGTTTTTTTTTTCCTCCAAGGCAGTGCATTGTGAAAAAGCTTTCAGTTAAAACGCATATTGTGGGAACTGTGCCATAGGAAAACATGGACATTACTTTGAAAGTCAGTTGTCATTTCAGTTATAACTGAGAGCAACTGATTAAGTGTAAAAGGACCCAAAGGTAACCAGCAGCAAAAGGAAACTCATCAAAAAGAAAGTCAACATGACTGGATGTGATATGTGAGATCAGGGAAGATTTTTAGTGGTTTACAAGTCAAAACCTCTCTCTATCACACGTCTTCTACTTATAATAAACAAGTGTAGTAAAATGTTGAGCATCCTCAGTGCAATATAATTGTATTACTGATATTTTACGGCCATTATCTGCATTACAACAGTAGCTCATCAGTAGCCATACTCGGGAGAATGCAGTGTTTCAGAAAAGAATGCCACAGAGACAATTAAGTTTGTAGAGACGGGGGAAAAGCTTCCCAAACATTAGAAATATTTCAGAAGCAGATATAGCACACACTGAAGCTAGTAAAGTTGAAGAGAAATCGAGAGCCCAATATGGTGTAGTATGTCAAAATTGATTGGATAAATGAAACAGTGAGATGGTAATACTCACAAACACGGGTTACCACCTAGGTAACCACTCATTAGGCAGGTGAGGAGATTAGACCTGTCCTCACTCAGGATTAAGAAGTCGCTCTCTGTAGATAGGAAGAAAGGGGGTAGATCACCCCTCCACCTGGGGTGGACTCAAATATATTGGTAGGTGAACAGAGGCGCCAGAAGGATAAAAGTACATAAAATTTTTTAAAAATTGCTGGAAGGAAGTGGTGGACTCGCCTCCTCGACAGAGGTGCTCTGCTTGCTATAACTGAATTGCTGTTGTTTATCCCCTGCTTATTGCCTGAAGAAGTGGGCTGTGCCCGCTAAACGCATTGCATCTTTGGGGTATTTTCAATAAATGTGTATATCTATATATTTACAGTCCTTGGTGTCTGCTTTAATGGAGGCGAGTCCACCACTTCCTCCTAGCAATTTTTTTTTAAATTTTATGTACTTTTATCCTTCTGGCGCCTCTGTTCACCTACCAATACACTGAAGCTAGTGTACTATGAATATAAGCACAACGTAACAGCTTATACTGTACAATCTGGAAATGATATTCCACTACAATAAAATGGGGGAAAGAATCAGTAATGCATTTATTGAGCAGAACCCCTTTTTTAGACTTTTTAAGTATACTTGAATGTACAAACACTTCAATCACAATTTTTAAGAAAAATCAGAATGAAAAGTGTGTAAATGATGGCTTCATGTTTCTTAGAAGAACATGCTAAGGCATCTGGGGCAGGGGGGGTTACAAGAGAAGAGTGGAAGGTAGGAGAGAAAGACAGACATGGGTGACAGAGAGAGAGAGAGAGAGGTTGAGTGTGTGTGTGTGTGTGTAAGAAAGAGGAGGAGAGACAGACAGGAAGACAGACATGGGTGGCAGAGAGAGAGAGAGAGAGAGAGAGAGAGAGAGAGAGAGAGAGAGAGACAGAGAGACAGAGAGACAGAGAGACAGAGAGACAGAGAGAGAGAGAGAGAGAGAGAGAGAGAGAGAGAGAGAGAGAGAGAGTGTGTGTGTGTGTGTGTGTGCGTGTGTGTGCGTGCGTGTGCGTAAGAAAGAGGAGGAGAGACAGACAGGAAGACAGCAGACATGGGTAGTAGAGAGAGGGAGAGAGAGAGGGAGAGAGAGAAAAGAGTGGAAGGAAGAGGAAGGTCAAGACAGAGAGAAACCGCAAAGTAGACAGATGCCAGGGAGAGAAGGGAGGGAGACAGAATGTTTTCTAACATTCTATATGTGTAATAACTGTATATACTGTATGTGTAATCAAAACAGGCACATTCACAAACCTAGAAACTGCAATTCACTGTTATAAACTGGGCATATGTACAGTTTGGCTTAAACAACTTAGAATTGCTGGTACTGATACAAACCTTTAACACATTTATTTTCAGCAATAGTACTTAGCTGTACATCATTATTATTATTTAGTATTTATATAGTGCCGACAGAGTATACTGTATTATTTAGCACTATATTTATATAGTGCTGTACAGAGTATACTGTCTTGTCACTAACTCAGAGGGGCTCACAATCTAATCCCTACTATAGGCTTATGTTTATGTGCGTATCGTGTGGTGTATGTATCGTAGTCTAGGGCCAATTTAGGGGAAAACAATTAACTTATATGTATGTTTTTGGGATGTGGGAGGAAACCAGGGCACCCAGAGGAAACCCACACAGACACAAGGAGAACATACAAACTCCTTGCAGAGGTTGACCTGGCTGGGATTCGAACCGGGCACCCAGCACTGCCAGGCGAGAGCGCTAACCACTACCCTCCGTGCTGCCCATCATCTTGCATGGAGTAAATCTGTATTCTCTGTACTGTATATTACTCAGGCTAAAAGCGGATTATAGGAATTAAAAAAATAAAATAAAAACAATATAGAACTACTTGAAAAATGACAGAGGAGCAGTAGAAAATTGTCTAAAATCCTTCTGACACGCCTGTAACACCAGGGGGTGCTATTCTTGCTTCAACAGACTGGAACATAAGGACAATTTCTCTGGGATTGCGACAGAAAGGTGTGAAACTCTTACAGAATTCCTACTCTCTTCTCTGCAGGTGAAGGCTTAAAGGTGCCTCGGCAAGAAAAGCTTTCAGAAGTTAGGTGTAAGACTGAAAACTGGAGCAAAGCACTTCACAATAGATGGTGTTTAGCAGGAAGTGCCATTAAGCGTGGAAGCTGAGACCTCTTGTTGTCTTTTGGATTCCAAACATAATGAGAGATAGGCATTATGGCAAGAACAGGTTGCATTGACCTCTCCTGTGAATAAAGGCGTGTTTTTTATGACCCAAGATGAGTAAGCAAGACACAAGAAGCTTGACACTGCACTGCTTTAAAAGACTATGATGGAGGTTTTCAGAGGGTTGAAGTATTCCAAGAATATGGGAGACTAAACCCTTTCGCTGCCAGGGAAAAAGCTATTCAGTCATTTATCACACAGAAAAGCACCTTATATTGTACACATCCATGCATTACTGTTTTGGGTGCTACCATTCTGAATATAAACATACTAGTGAAACTAAGCCCGTTTAAAAACGGCTAGGTCTGTCCCTATTGCGTCATGCGCATGCCCAACGCGCACCAGTCGCGCGACACACACGCCCGCCCCTTCTGGTCCCGTCCACCTCCAGCTCTCGGCAGTGTCTCTGCTTCCCTGCACATGCGCAGTGCACAAAAAGCACTGACGGACGGACATGGGACGCAGCCACACTTGCCTTTTATTAGGTAGGATTCTATACTTGCACATCTGCTGCCACACACATACACACCCAGGTTCATAAAAATTGGGATATCAACACTTTAACATTTTTGGCTCTATACACAACCACAATGGATTTAAAATGAAACGAAAATGATGTGCTTTATCTGCAGACTGACAGCTTTAATTTGAGGGTATTTACATCCAAATCAGGTGAAGAGTGTAGGAATTACAACAGTTTGTATATATGCCTCCCACTTGTTAAGAGAACAAACGTAATGGGTCAATTGCCATCTCAGTTGTTCCATGGCCAGGTGTGCGTTATTCCCTCATTATCACGATTACAATGAGCAGATAAAAGGTCCAGCGTTCATTTCAAGTGTGCTATTTGCATTCGGAATCTGTTGCTGTCAACTCTCAAGATAAGATCCAAAGAGCTGTCACTATCAGTGAAGCAAGCCATCATTAGGCTGAAAAAATAAATAAAACAAACTCATCAGAGAGATTAGGCATGGCCAAAACAACTGTTTGGAACATTCTTAAAAAAAAGGAACACACTGGTGAGCTCAGCAACAACAAAAGATCCGGAAGACCACAAATAACTGTAGTTGATGACCGAAGAATTGTTTCCCTGGTGAAGAAAACATCCTTTACAACAGTTGGCCAGAACAAGAACACTCTCCAAGAGGTAGGTATAATTAATTAAAATGAAGACTTCACCAGACTGAATACAGAGGGTTCACTACAAGATGAAAACCATTGGTGAGCCTCAAAAACAGGAAGACCAGATTAGAGTTTGCCAAATTACATGTAAAAATGCCTTCACAGTTCTCGAACAACATATTATGGACAGATGAGACCAAGATCAACTTGTACCAGAGTGATTGGAAGAGAAGAGTATGGAGAAGGAAAGGAACTGCTCATGATCCTAAGCATACCACCTCATCAGTGAATCATGGTAGTGGTAGTGTCATCGCGTGGGCATGTATGGCTGCCAATGGAATTGGTTCTCTTGTATTTATTGATGATGTGACTGCTGACAAAATCAGCAGGATGAATTCGGAAGTGTTTTGTCTTCAAGACAAAACTGAAGGGAAAGTGCACCAAGAACAAGCCGGAACTGAAGAAGAAGTTGCAGTAGAGACTTGGCAGAGCATCACCAGGGATGAAATTCAGTGTCTGGTGATGTCTATGCGCTCCAGACTTCAGGCTGTAATTGACTGTAATGGATTTGCAACCAAGTATTAACAAGTGAATGTTTAATTTATGAGTACTATACTGTCCCATTACTTTTACTTCCTTAACAACTGGTTGTGTACAGAGCCAAAAATGTTAGAAATGTTTTGATGTCCCGATATGTATGGACTGGACTGTACCTAAACGTGCCAAACTTGGGTATGCACGCCACTATGCAGCAGATGGCATTCAACTGGAACCTTTGGATGCAGCTAGAGGCAATCTGTGATGATGTTTTGCCGATATACCTCTAAATTATTCTAGATCTTTTGATCTATATGCAGAATTTGCTCCTAAGATATAGTATGTATTAATGATGAACAAAAATCCGGTCTAAAAACCGTTTAAGGCGGGACCACTCCTGAAAAAGTGGCACAACGGTCTCAATATGGGTCACGAAACGCATTGAGTTTGTATCCCACACCTCAGCTAAAACATCAACTTAACTATTTCAACAGTTTGTATCTTACTATTAATGGGCCTCTCTGACATATGGGGAGAATTTGCTCTACCAAACACCAAAAACAAGGGTGTTAGAGGTATTAATACATTACTAAAAATTTTGATTATTGAAGAAAAATGTGCACATCCATTATTGTATAATGGTTATATGCGTTGAGCTATGTTTAAAAGAAAAAAAAAAAAAACTTGTTCATGTGCTTTGTTAATAAATTTTAATTAACTACTGATCCGATTTATGATCTACTTTACCCAGTTGTGCCATTTATCCCCAAAAAGGTCCTACCTGCCAAGCCTCTATATACCGTAAATAAAAGAATACATTATATAGGATGTGGTGACGCTGACCAATAATTTATGATATAAGCTGGGATAGGCTACTACCCCCACACTAAATTGAAAGTGGATCCGAGATGCATAATTGTGTTCCTTTCCTATTGTTTATAGGGCATTCCTCAAGCCAAATACTTTTTTGTTTTTGTTTTAATACTCTAATTCCCTATAAACTAAACAAGCCACGCCCACAGGTTTTCAGAGAGCCAAGGCACTTTCAGACAGCAGCAAGGGATCATGGGAGCTCAGTCTGGGCAGGAGGAGGGGGAGGTAATACTAGCCCGAGATTTCAGAGGCAGAGGGGAGGAGGGAGGAGGAGAGGGATTAGGTTTTTTTTCACAGGCTGAGTGCTCAAGATGTAGATAAGCCTGACTCTGTGTAATGTTTACAAACATGGCTGCTGTCATTGTATCACAGGAAGAAATAATCATATTCTATTAAAGCTGTTTGCAGCTAGATTTGCTGTGTAAACTATCTAAACTTTAGATAAGATAAGATTATAGTTGGTTCTTCATATCAGATCCGCTTTAACATAAATATGCGTGATTTTCTCTTCTGGTTCTTTTTTTGGCTACATATTTCCCATCATACCTGTGCCAAATGGTTAGGCAGTAAATCCAATAGCACTTACTTGATCTTCATGATTGAGGCCATTGTGTAAGACAAGGTAGAACTGAACCAGGACATCAGAGTTTGGCAGGACATCCTGACGTCTTGTCATCATACCACAGATCAGTCTGTAAGCATGCAGCTTGCCCTCCTTGTACTCACTTGGCAAGGTAGTAGCCTATCAATAAGCACAACCAAACTGGTCAAAATTAAACATAAATCAAACAAAAAAAAAAAAGCATTAACCCAAATATATTAGCACACACTCTAATGACATGATGCACACTAAGCCACAACAACTGTTTCCAGTAATTTGCAAATTGAAGTGACATCATTGTGCTATACATACGCTATGACCAACATAGGCAAAATGTACAGAGGATCTCATACGTTAAGCGTTCCAAGATTTATAAAAAGTAATGTTGATACATAGAATCACAACATAAACTACAGCAATGACATTTTTCTCTTATGTAACACTCACAGTAAGTGAGTGCTCATGCAAGGTTCTGCCATAAGCAGGTTCTTTTCTACCGCAAGTTTCTATACACGTAGAAAACATTGCGCAAATTTTCTGTTTCACACCAACCTAGAGATAAACACAAAGCATAGCAGAGGAATGCTCTGAAAGCCAAGATGTGACCTGCTGTCTATGTACACCTAAGGCTCACCTTAAACAGCCATGATGCAAACATTCTGAGAGGCGGGATCAAAACGGGAGGAGGCGGGGAAGAATGATTGTGCAGACTGATTGACTGGTTGTCTCTGATCTGAAAGAGAAAAATATGTTGATACTTTAAAGTGGACCAGAACTCTTTCACAGGACAGAAGGAATACATATAGAAATGCACAATATATGTATAATGTGTATCAGCTGGTCTAATTCTCCCTCATCTGTGCATAATCACCAGTTGTAAATTGATCTCTCCCCTGGGTCAGCTGATTGCTATGGCAGATAAGCTCATTTGAAAGCACAGGTTGTTAACAATATGTCTGCTTCCATGAAAGCAGGAAGTAGAAACACTACAGATTTATTGCATGATTTGTATCAACTGTAACAAAGAAATGTTTTTTTCTTTAAAGGTCATTATGCTGTTGTGTATGTTTTGGAGCAGAGAGGAAGTTCTGAGTTTAGGGCCGCTTTAACAGTCATCTGATTTCGGCTTCCTTCCCATAAATGCACACACATATAGCAGTCATATATACTTATGGTAACCAATATGTGTATCCAGAGAGCACAACCATGTTATTAATCAATAATATAACAATATATAAACGTGCATATCTAGAGGCAACAAAGCAAAAGTCAAATTATAGAGAAAAAGATCATACAACGCACCATTTATAGTTAATGTCATCATTTTTATTTATATTAAATATGTCATGAATCAAACACTTACACACATACAAAGTTTCCACATAGAGAATCTATAAGACAAGGGCAAGAGACAAAACAAAATTAAAAACCCACAATGTGGTCTCTGAGGAAGCCAGGAGATCCGGCGACACGTGTAAGACCTTCTTACATGGTGGCTTCGGCGTTTGGAGCAGGGCTGTGGAGTCGGTCCAAAAATCCACCGACTCCGACTCAGACTCCTCAGTTTAGGATTCCACCGACTCCACGACTCCGACTCCTCTAATTTGCATATTACAATTTTGTTGATTAAAAGTATGTAACATGAAATTCGTCTCTTAACTGCCAACGCTTAGGAATTTTACAAGACAACTGAAGTGAGAAGGATATGTAGACTACTATATTTATTCCCTTTAGACTAAAACTAGTCCTTGGTAAGAGTACTTGTAAAAGGTACAAAGCGGAACAAAGAACATCTATCAGGCCCTAGGCCACTGATGGCTAACCTTGGCACTCCAGCTGTGACAAAACTACAAATCCCATCATGCCTCTGCCTCCCCAAGTTATGCTTAGAGCTGTCAGAGTATTGCAATGCCTCATGGGACTTGTAGTTCCACTACAGCTGGAGTACCAAGGTTGGCCATCACTGCCCTAGGCAATGTAAGTGTGGGTACATGTAAGAATGATGTGCAGGTACTCTGCAGGGGAATGAGGAGATTGTAAACAGACAACACCTCTGTGTTCAATGTGCACAGCATTCTCAGTGGATTCCCTGCAGCTCTGTGGGGAGTGCATATGTAGAGTATAGTACTACTGTGTAACAAAGTAAACCTGAGACAGATGAAATTAAAGTTTTATACATACCTGGGGCTTCCTCCAGCCG
Organism: Hyperolius riggenbachi; assembly: GCF_040937935.1. Taxonomy (NCBI): domain Eukaryota; kingdom Metazoa; phylum Chordata; class Amphibia; order Anura; family Hyperoliidae; genus Hyperolius; species Hyperolius riggenbachi. Next base: position 422,988,301 of record NC_090649.1, on the reverse strand, counting down.
CCTTCAGGATAATCAGTCCCTCGTTGTCCTCCTCCACCACCTGGATCTTCTGCTATGAGTCCAGGTACTTGAGCCAGTCAGGCGTAGTGCGCATGCACACACTCTGCCGCCAGGAGCATACTACACCTGTGCAGCACTATTGCGCAGGTGCAGAATGTTCCTGGCTGTGGGAGCGGCATGCGGCCGGACAGCGCTGACTAGCTGAATTACCAGGACTCATAGCAGAAGATCCGGGTGGTGGAGGACAGCGAGGGACTGATTAGCCTGAAGGGGACTGGAGGAAGCCCCAGGTATGTATAAAACTTTACTTTTCATCCGTCTCAGTTACCCTTTAATTTGTAGTCACCAAACCAAATTTTAATAACATATCACATTATTTGATTTCATCAGCAAAGGGAGTGCATACATTTGCATAAATCAGCATCAATGCAGAATTATTTTCATCTCGTTGACCATCTCTATTAGTGACACAGCTACACATCAGGCTTTATTCTTACAGCATAGATGTTATTTAGTATATATAAGAGATTCCTGTGTACACATCATATATACAGTCACAATCAGATATGTATATCTGACCTTAAAAATACGGGGACTGCTTTATTGAAGCAGCACAAGTAACTAATTTTGATTGGTTTATTTCATTTTTGTGGACTAAGCACAGCTATTACTGTATATATACTGTATATATACATTATTTTTAATGACTATTATCTGAGAAATAGAACATTTTATCATATTTTCTATTTTAATTACAGTTACAAATTCATTAGGAGTCGGAGTCGGAGCATTTTTTCCCGACTCCGACTCCAGGCACCCAAAATTGCCCGACTCCACGACTCCGACTCCACGACTCCACAGCCCTGGTTTGGAGCGGGGGCATAGTACAGGTAACTACCTGGCGGTTCATCACTAATTCTATAGTGCTCGGATGCCCCCTATATGGTTATTTTGGTTTGTACTTTTTGCTCCAACCGCATTTATTATGCAGCCAGCAGTCTCCATTGTGGGTTTTTAATTCGTCTTGTCTCCTTCCCTTGTCTTATAGTCTCTCTGTGTGGAAAATTTGTATGTGTTTAAGTGTTTATTGATTCATGACATATTTAATATAAATAAAAACTAGTACTTTTTTTAACAATAAATGGTGCGTTGTGAGATCTTTTTCTCTATAATTTGATCTATACTTATGGTGACTTTCTAGTTTGAAGAAAAAACAAAGCAAACCACTCATCCATGCAGCCTCACACACACGTTTGGATTATTCCTTTTCCAAAAGGGACTCTACTGAGCCCCTGAAGCAGGGATGTCGACCTCCAGTCCTCAAACATTTTTGGCAAAGCTCAAATTGCTTGATGGGACTGAATCAGGAAAGGTGTGTATTATCAACTAGGACACATTTCTCTGTCCATTTTAAACACTGGTATGGATATGGTCCCCAAATTTCTATTGTAATGTACCAGGAATGATTTCTGAGTACCTCTCTGTGTTCTGGAGTGTCTGCTCAGTCAGAGGAGTGTTTACATTCCTCACTTGATACAATTAAGTACACACAAGATAATGTTAAACACAAGATAAACACTAGTTGGGATGCGTCCAGATTTCCCTGCAGGGAGTTTGTAAGTCCTGTGTTTAACTAGTTGAACGCTGTTCTAGAAAAAAATGTGGTAGTATATAATATGCTGTAAACAATCTTTTAGAGCAAAGAAGAAATGCTGGGTTTCATTCCACTTTAAGCTGCTGAGGAGGCTGTTGAGGTTAGTATTATCTGTGACTTTCAAATTTGCTGTCTTTAAACAAAAAAAACTTTCCATTTAATAAACAAAATAAACTAAAACTCTGTACAGGATTATAAATCAAAGATATACCAATGCTTTCATTTTTAAATAAGCCAAATTTATTCCATCAGTCAGCATTATCTCGTGCTGCCATCTAGTGCTCATTATTTAAAATTACATTATTCTATCTGTAGCTTGTACAAGTCACAGGGCGTGCTGTGCTAACTGGCAGCACCTTCAGAATCTTGCCTGTAAAGCTGGGTAAATGGCTTCTCCCCTCCTAAAAAGCAGCACTGGTAATAATAATTTTATAATATTAATATATATATAAATTATAATGTTATCCTCATCTTGTAAGATAGGCACAAACTTTTGCAACTTCATAATAATTAGGACTAGAAAAGGATTTCAAAAATAGTTCCATGACACGTCATTGAATCGTACATTCAATAAGGAACATATATGTAATGGGGGTGACACTAATGAAGAAAGGCTATGGAAATGGAGACTTAGGTTCCTATGAAATGAAAAGCGGTGCCCGACGAGGGTCCTACATTATTGCACGGGTCTTTGAACAGACTGTGGTGTTGTAGTGTTGCCCAGGAAGTGAAAGCCGTGCTAGTAAATGAAAGCCACTTGCTGTTCATCACGAGGTGAAAATAAACTGATGAGAAAAACAATTTCATCTATCCACCTCCTCCTACAAATGACTTTTTAAGATATCCTACAGTTTTCTTTTATATTTTAATGTAGTTTTTAAAGTTTTTACTGTCTCATTGTCTTTGCTCAATGACACCTTCATTGAAGTATGCCAGAGCGCAAATCTATGAATTATTGACCCTTTTTATCTCTTTCCTGCTCTCAGAAGCCATTTACTGACAGGAAAGTGTTTTATGGCAGTAATTACTTATCAGTGTTGGGTTATGCTATAGTCTGACCCAGTCTGACCCGGACAGAAACTGACACTTGCATGCCTGATTCTTAACTATTCAGGCAGAGAAAGAAAAGAAAAAAAAAAAAAAAGAACAGCATAGTTATTTGTGTGCTTGGCACTGTACATACACATGTCTATCTCACCATGTCACTTCGGTTGTCCTTTAAGCTGGCCATATGCTGTTAGATATTTCACCTAAATGCTGATCAGCTGCAAAGAAGTGCTAAACTAACACTCACCCATATCTATAAAAACAGGGAAAACCAAGAGCCCCAATAGTGTAATACGTACTGGATAAGGTGGCAATAAATTCGTATTGCTAGATACTCACAAGTCAGGGTCACTAGCAGGCAACCACTGTAAAGGCAGGTGGGGAGATTATCCTGACCCCACTCAGGATTAAGAAATTGCACTCTGTAGACAGGAAAAAAGGGTAGCAACCCTCCACCAAGGGTGGACTCGAAATTGTATACAATGAACAGAGGCGCCAAAAGTATAAAAGTAGATTAAATGAGCTTAAAAACTAACTCAAATGGCAAAAATGATGGAGGAAGTGGTGGGCTTACCTCCATCAGACAGTCAAACACATTTATTAGAAACTCCCAAAAAATTTGCAATGCGTTTCGCAGGCTCAATCCCGCTTCATCAGGCAATACAGGGAGGAGTATCAAGCGATCTGCACAAGGATTCAAGTTAAGGACTCACTCGCTCAGCGCTTGTATTCTCTGCTGAGGGGGCGCGGCTAGCTGGCAGTGTAGTTAGTCATGTGGGAGGTCGTGTGGAGCCGCCCACATGACGTATAACAGAGCGAATGGAGTGAGGGCAGACACGAGCGGGGCTGTAATCCTGCGCAGCCGCGGCTATGCGAGCTGCGCAGGAGGTAGATTTTTAAAACGGCGATTCTGCTAAGGCGACACTGGGAAGGGTCGGGACCTACAATGAAGCATGGATTAGGCTGATAAAGCACCTGATAGTGACAATGTAGGTGCTGTTCGTCTGCCCTGAGGTCTGCTTTTGCAATGAGGTAAATAACTTTTTTTATGCAATTCACCTCTTAAGTCCTTTAAGACCATTTGTGATGAGTCACAACAGCAACGACTAAGGACCCAGTGGGGTCAGAAACGCGTCAGCAGCTTGCATGCTGTTCTATTTTTGCTATTTTTCTACTATGATTCAATAAAAGGACTGGTTTTACTTTATGGAAGGTGTGCGGAGAAATCTTTTTGATCATATGTATTGCACTGTCCACATTTTGATTTTAGTGATTTTTCTATAGTACAAAAAGAGAAAATCCTTCTTATGGTGCCCATACACGCTACAATAAAAAAGGTTGATTTTCCAGTTTATTCAAGCAAAACGATCGATTTGAATGAAAGTAAAAAATAATCTTTATTTTGATCAAGAAACGCGAATGATTATCCCGGTTTTTCAATAAAAATCTGATCGGACATGTTGGAAAAATCTTTTGTATTTAATCTAACAGAATAATCAAACAAAATTATCTAAACGAACAGGGGCGTAACTAGACATCACTGGGCCCCCCTTCGAAACTTTGTATGCCCCCCGCAAAACTTTGGATGGGGCCACCCACCCCCCTCGCTTTCTGCACAGGAAAACTGAGGACCAATGTGTTTTCCCCATGCAGATAAAAACACCTAGACTTAAAGGAAATATCAGGCAATCTATACTACCCCCAGATCTACTTACCTGGGGCTTCCTCCAGCCCCTTGCAGCCGACAAGTCCCTTGTTGCAGCTCTGATCCCAGTACATACACACACAGCCGTATTATTTTACTACATGAGAGCACTTGCTATATGGAGGAACAACAATGACATGCTGAACATAACATATAGTATTCACTGAAACTTCAGCAAAACATTCAGAATGTCACTGATTGATACTCATATTACAGGATCTTGGACTCCGTATATGAGACAACAAGCTCTCAATGAAGCAGCAACAGTAAGACGTCAATCTCCTCTCTGCTGTGTTGTAAAAGTAATTAGAGGCCATAAGGTCATTAGCCTGTGTGATAAGAATCTAGCATTCCTTTCAGAGTGAAAAAGGGAAAGTCTACAACTTTTTATCAAAATGTGACTCTGTTCTTTGTTAGGTTGCCCGCCCTTTTCTCAGCATCTCAGCATGATAATTATTGGCCAATCAGAGAGGAACAGAGGTGTGGGAGGGGAAAACCAGAGGGGAAAACCTGAGGGAAAGAGGCTCTAGACAATAAGGCTGCATTAGTTATGTCTGAGGGGGAAGTAAAGAAAAAAAAAGAAAACCCAGCATGCCTAGCAACTTCCTTTGTGCGACAGATGTACCAAATAAGAGCCAGGGAAACTGGGGAATTTTTTTTAATGGAGAAGATTGGAGATGGAGGGATATTTAAAGAGAACCCGAGGTGGGTTTGAAGAATTGTATCTGCATACAGAGGCTGGATCTGCCTATACAGCCCAGCCTCTGTTGCTAGCCCAAACCCCCCTAAGGTCCCCCTGCACTCTGCAATCCCTCATAAATCACAGCCACGCTGCTGACAAACAGCTTGTCAGAGCTGGCTGTGTTTATCTCTATAGTGGCAGTCTGCTGCTCTCCCCGCCTCCTGCAGAACTCCAGTCCACGCCTGCATCCCTTCCCTCCCTGCTGATTGGAGGGAAGGAACGGGGGCAGGGACCGGAGCTATGCATGAGGTGGGGGAGCAGCTGAGACTGACACTACAGATGTAAACACAACCTCACAGCATGGCTGTGATTTATGAGGGATTGCAGAGTGCAGGGGGACCTTAGTGGGGTTTGGGATAGCAACAGAAGGTGGGCTGTATAGGCAGATCCAGCCTCTGTATGCAGATAACATTCTTTAAACACACCTCGGGTTCTCTTTAACTTTTGAATTGCCTGGTTAGCATCCTTATTACTTGTTCATCAGATAAAAATAAAGAATTGACTTTTTGATATTATGCCTGACAGTTATGATTTAAGGAAACAACTGATAATACGATCATTCAGGGTCAATTGCCCCATCAGCTTCTTCATGTTTTTATCCAATACGGTCTGGTTAATCTGATTAAAAATGCAATTGTTCACTAAAAATAGTACCATTAATGAGCACCTTTAGACTGCAGCTGTCTTTTCTAGAGCAGGTTATAAGCTGACTGGCAGTTCCCAGTACCATTTTTACCAAAGACCCATCATAAACACAGCATGAATACACACAGAAAAAACAGACAACAGAGGAGTCATACCTTCGCTAGCTTGTACCACAGCTCATAGAGGTAGCCAAACACCTTGGCATGAATTTTGGTGGACTGAATGTTATTCACATCTCCAAGAATTCCCAGGATCCTCCTCCACAGAACAGCCGCAGAGTCTGGGTGCCAGCCGGACAGATTGCCTCCTGCTATGATGCTACAGTCCCCTGCAAGGCACTCGCTACTGTCTGCAAGCAAAACAGCATGTTACGATTAGCTATATAGCAGGTGCATATAAAATGCCAACAGATCAACAACTCTATTAACCTGGCAGCTTGTATATGTAATCCTTATAAAATACATAACTACTCATTCAAGACAAAAAGTGCAAGTTTATCATTACCCATGTGCAAACAAGAATGTTGTTCTCAGCAATCTAACCTCTACAGCATGGCTTTAGTTCAAATTGCTGGTGTAGATTTGCAACAGGAGACTTGCAAGGTAGTCTAGGAATGAGTGGGCAACATCACTGCCACATTTATAACAGATGGCCATTTCTAGAAGAAGACTGGCAATGACTGCCTGTATGATTTTCACAGCCCGGATTCTTAAATTACAACTGAAGTGAGCGGGTATGGAGGCTGCCATATTTTTTTCTTTTTAAACAATACCAGTTGCCTGGCTATCCTGTTGATCTTTCATGCATCAGTAGTGTATGAATCACATACCTGAAGCAAGCATGCAGTAAATGCAATCACACTTCACTATCGTAAAAATGTAAAACGTAAACGCATACAAATAAGAAGTATGTTTCTACCAGAGTAAAATGAGCCATAAATGACTTTTCTCCTATGTTGCTGTCACTTACAGTAAGTAGTAAAAATCTAATAGATCCGAAAGGTTTTGGACTAGCCCATCTCCTTATAGCCTATGCAGGACTCTAGGCCTCTTCTATTAACCATGTGAAAATGGCAAACATGTAAATATTTACCTTGAAAACCAATTGGTGAATTTTAATTGGCTGTTGTAGGCTCCACCCACTTTACTGAATAGTAATCCCAGTCACCCAATGACCATCTATGCTAAGTTTAAAGGGGCAGTTTAGTGAAAATTATTATTTTCCATTAATCACATATCAGTTATTTAATATGGAGAGCATATGTTTCTCCATAGACAAAATGGCCTTAATTCACGGAGCATTATCAAACGTTTATCAAACACTTTATCAAACGTTTGATAATTTACCTCATGGGTAAAATCTCATTTTGAATTCACTAAGGTGTTATATATTTGTTGAACGTTTTATCGGTAAAACATTCGAGAAATATATAACACCTTAGTGAATTTAAAATGAGATTTTACTCATGAGGTAAATTATCAAACGTTTGATAAAGTGTTTGATAAACGTTTGATAATGCTCCGTGAATTGAGGCCAATATTGTGTTAAAAAAAGTAGATGATATCACCAATTCTGCTTTTGCAGAGAGCTGAGCGGCTTCATTAGCATACTAAGTGACTAACTTCACTGATAGTAGCAGACACTCCAGCTGATTATAAGGCTGACTCACACACTACAGAGAGCCATGCTGTTCTTTATAACTAGCTAAGTAAATAAACAAACAGGCTGCTAAGTAAGTAACTAATTAGCAGCCTGCTTTATCTATTTACTTAGCTAGTTACATGTGAGAACAGCAGCTCTCTGTAGTGTGCGAGTCAGCTTTATAAATCAGCAGGAGTGTCTGCTATCAGTGAAGTCCGTCACTTAGTATGCTACTGAAGCAGCACAGCTCTCTGTGAAAGCAGAATTAGTGATATCATCTACTTTTATTAACACACGGTCTATGGAGAAACATATGCTCTCCATATTAGATAACTGATATGTGATTAATTGTAAATAATCATTTTCACTAAACTGCCCCTTTAAGAACCTTGCCATTAACAGTGTAAGAATGGCTGCAGTTTACATTTTCCCAGTGAATTTTTTTTGGCGCTGCCCCCTTTTTGTACCCTTGATACACAGTCACTCAATGACCAAGTTTGTGAGCTTTCAGGTACCTGGCATCAAAAATGTGTGAATGGAAGCAGTTTATCAAGCAAATAAATCTGATTGGCTGTTTGTGGCTCCATCCCCTTTAGAGAATTTGAAGCCCAGTTAGCCAATGACCGGCTGTAACAGGTTTGAGTAACTGGCATTAACAATAAAAATAGCCGGAGTTTAACCACTTCCCCTCCCCCAGGACGAGTATCTCAGTCCCTGCTGTACCTTGTAGCGACGAAGATACTCCTACCTTGCCGCCGTGCACTCCTGCTCACACCCACGCTCGTTCTCGCCGCCGATCGGTAAAGGGGGATGAATGAATGGGAAAACAGTTCCCATTCATTAATCCAAGTCCCCATGTGAATGAGCGCCGGCGATCAATGAGATGCCACGTCATTCACAAAAACCAAAAGCAACGTGGCCATGCATTGCTTCCTGATAAGCGTACTAAAAGTATTCAACAGAAAGGAATGCACGGGGCCATCTTGGGGCGAAATAGTAAAATTACCCCTACATACTATTTTTTTTAATAAAAAGTCCCACATTTACATTTAAAGTTAAATCTTTCCCTCCCATACTCTCCCAGAGTACCCAGTTGTTGTTTTTTTGTATTTAAAAAAAAATAACATAAAAAACAAACAAACAAACAAATAGTTACCTTAGGGACTGAACTTTTTTTTAATAGGTATATCAAGAGGGTATATTACTGTTATTTTTTTAAATCATCGGCTTGTAAATAGTGATGGACGCAAAATTGAAAAAATACACCTTTATTTCAAAATAAAATATTTGCGCCATACACTGTACTATGGAAATATTTTAAATGTTGCAATAACCGGGACAAATGAGCAAATAAAATGTGTGGGTTTTATTTATGGTAGCATGTATTATTTTAAAACTATAATGGCCGAAAACTGAGAAATAATGCATTTCTACCGTTCTTTTCTAATTATTTCCATTAAAATGCATTTAGAATAAAATAATTCTTAGCAGAAAGTACCAACCAAGGAAAGCCTAATTAGTGGTGAAAAAAAAAAAGATGGTTTTGTTGTGATAAGTAGCAATAAAGTTATAGGTGAATGAATGGAAGGAGCACTATTGCTCTGATGTTTAAAGAGACACAGAAGCGAAAACAAAATTATGATACAATGATTTGTACTGTATGAGTAGCACAGCTAAGAAATAAAACATTAGGAGCAGAAACATAAGTCTAATATTGTTTCCAGTACAGGAAGAGTTAAAGAGAATCTGTATTGTTAAAATCGCACAAAAGTAAACATACCAGTGCGTTAGGGGACATCTCCTATTACCCTCTGTCACAATTTCGCAGCTCCCCGCCGCATTAAAAGTGGTTAAAAACAGTTTTTAAAAGTTTGTTTATAAACAAACAAAATGGCCACCAAAACAGGAAGTAGGTTGATGTACAGTATGTCCACACATAAAAAATACATTCATACACAAGCAGGCTGTATACACCCTTCCTTTTTAATCTCAAGAGATCATTTGTGTGTTTCTTTCCCCCTGCAGCTATCTTCCACTGAAGTGTCAGGCTGTTTCTTCCTGCAGAGTGCAGACAGCTCTGCCTGTATGTAATTGCTCAGTATGTGAAAGCCCAGCCAGCTCAGAGGAGGATTTATCCAGCTTGTAAAAGATAAGAGAGAAGAGAGAAGCTGCCCTAATCTAAATAATACACAGGCAGTGTGCAGAGAGGGGCCTGGATGGGGGAGTTCATAGCAGAACCACAACACTGAAGAACTTGGCAGCCTTCCAGACACAGGCTGACAAGTCTGACAAGAGAGAGATAAGTTGATTTATTACAGAGATGGTGATAGTAGAACGTGCTGCAGTTAGCCAGAACACATTAGAATAGCTTTTGGAACATGTAGGATGATAAAAAACAGGATGCAATTTTTGTTACGGAGTCTCTTTAAGAAACTCCAGTTATCTATGCAAAAGAGCCATTAAGCTCCACGACTTTCAAAGGCACAGAGAGCTCGGTCTTCTGAAGCTTGTTATCTCAACGGTCAGTCACTGTATTTGATTTTCTTCTGCAGAGGACAGGTCAATAGTTCACTGGCTCTGTAAAATCATTTAGAATGCAGAGTAGTGTGTAAACTGCAAATATTAGAGAATTATGCAATGTTATTAAAAAAACTATATAACTGAAAATAAAATATGGGAATATTTTCTTTGCTACTAATGTTTTAGTAATTATTAATGATCTAGTAATTAATTATCCATACTACACAACCAATTCATTATATCATATTTTTTTTTCGCTTCAGTGTTTCTTTAAGGGGAAAAAACCTGGGAGGTGAAGTGGTCAAGTATTCCCCTTGAAAATCAATAGGTAAATCTTTAATTGGCTGTTCAATGAAGGCTTCACTCACTTTCCTGAATATTAATCCCAGTCACCCAGTGACCAAGTGTGCCAAGTGTGGAAACCCTGCGATTAACAGTCTAAGAATGGCTGCAGTTTACATTTTCCCATTGAAAATGAATTGCTGAAATTTGTTTGGCTGTTTTATTTTTTTCATACAAAACAATCTGATTTCAGATAAATACTTGAAGGATTAAAAAATGCTAACATTTACTAGCACTTTTACACATGTTTCCCATAGTGCTAAATCCAGTAACAGATGTTTTATTTGCACAGACTACCAATCTGACTTTCGTAGAAGACAACATGGACTGTGAATGTCAGTGGGAACAGACAGTGTAGTGTCCACTCCGCTGATCCATTGGCATCTGGCTGGAGCGGGGGGATGCGCGTTCCAACCACATGGCTATATGGAAAACAACCGCCTGTCCGGGAAAATCATGGACAGCACAGAAGTGTGGTCTGCTCAACAAAACGGATCCAAAGGACAAGTGTAAATGGATCCTATTCACTGTCTGTTATGTGTCATGCTGTAAAACGGAACCAAAAAAACAAAAACAAAAAGTTTTCCACTGTAAAGGGAACACTGCCTAATGCACCTTTGAACTTTCCAGAACTAAAAACTTATTTGCAGCCTTTTCTCAGCCGGATAAGAGAGTATAATTCTTTTATTTACTTTTCAGAACATCTGGCTAATTTCAACAAGCTGTTCAACAAGCTCATATGCATACATTACTATTTTTTTTATTCACTGCATACTGAAAAATATAAAGGGACTTCAGACCACTTCCTAGAAGGAGTAGTGCTAGATGTACCTATGTTTATTTTATGTCACTTTAGATATGCTTTAAAGGAAAACTTAAGTCAAATAAAAAAAATGACATTTACTCACCTGGGGCATCCCTCAGCACCCCGAAGCTGGATTGTGCCCTCGCAGCCCCGCTACGATCGTCCTGTCCCCGCCGGCGGCTACTTCCGGTTCGGCGACAGCCGCCGACAGGCTGGGAACGCGGCTGATTTTCCGCGTTCCCAGCCGCTGCTATCACCCTCTATGCTGCTATAGCGTCTATATATACGCTATAGCAGCATAGAGGGTGATAGCAGCGGCTGGGAACGCGGAAAATCAGCCGCGTTCCCAGCCTGTCGGCGGCTGTCGCCGAACCGGAAGTAGCCGCCGGCGGGGACAGGACGATTGTAGCGGGGCTGCGAGGGCACAATCCAGCTTCGGGGTGCTGAGGGATGCCCCAGGTGAGTAAATGTCATTTTTTTTATTTGACTTAAGTTTTCCTTTAAGTAGGAGGATTGTTTACAGTCTTTCTTCTGTGTCCATCTGTCCCCCCCCCCCCCCGACTTTAGTATGGTTGATCGAAAATCGATCGACTAGTAACCCACACACTAAAAACGATATCCTATGCGATTCACCTTCACATTCGATTTGACCAATGTTGTGTCTTCATGCTCTGAATGCAAAAATCGATTGAATGGCATGTGAACAGTACCCGATTCCTATGCGATCGATCGATATCTTGCATCCTGCTCAATCGAGTAAGCTGGTCGATTCGACATGAAATCAGCCACTTTTCATTGATTGGAAATTCTGGAACACACTCGATTCCTTCTCGATTCAATAAAATGATCTAATCGAATGGTCGTCCGTACTGAAAAATCGCTACATGTATGGGAACATTTAGGCTTCTTTCACACTAAGACGTTGCGTTAGGTGCTACGTTAAGGTCGCATAACATGCACCTAACGCAACGCATGGTGGTGGTGGCAGAGGACGTTAGCAAAGAGCTGCTCTTAAGCTGCTCTTTGATGTGTCCGTGATGCGTACTATAGTACGCATGCGCTGGTGGAGACCACGTGAGCGGAACACTCCCCATCACGTGATCCCGCCAGTGACGTCAGCACAGTGCAGTGAATATTAATTAGCCATGTGGCTAATCACTGCGCCTGTGCAAGCAGGCTAACGCGGCAAAGCCGCTCTAACGCCATAGCATGCTGCACTTTAGATTGACGTGCAGCGTTACAATGTAACGCAACGTGGGCACTGTGAACAGCCCATTGCAGTTACATTGCTGTGCGTTGGGGAGCGTTACAGGCTGCACTAACGTGCACCTGTAATGTCTCACTGTGAAAGCAGCCTAAAGCCCCGTCTACATGAGGCGATCCGGCGGCTCGATTAGCCACCGGATCGCCTCTTCTGCATCCCCGCGCGTACCTGCTCGCCGCACATTCGCCGGATTCGATCCGCCCTCGTCCCCGCCTGGCGCCGCTTATCTTCCGCTCGATTCCCTGCCATTGTCCCCTCGTGGGGAACGAGCAGGGAATCGGCGGTGGCAAGATCCAACCTGTCGGATCTTATCAATCGAGCCGCATCAGCGGCTCGATTGATAAGTAACGTCGCTTCGTGTAGACGGGGCTTAGGACTATAAAGTTTTGTACTCATGTCCAAACAATCTGCCCAACTATGATATAAACTTGGCCTGTTGGAAGACAGTTGGGCGTGTGTATGGATGGCAAACAACAAGAAGACCAACTGATAACAGGTGGTTTGCCAGATCCATCCGTCAGATCAACCTGCACAACTATCTTGCAGGTTGGCCACGTGTGGAAAAGTCGTTTTAACAACTTTGTTGTTTTTGAATGTGGACATGTTGTGCAGTATGTAGTTTCGCTTCTACACGCAGTAAGCGAGTCCGTTGTTTAGCTGGTTGGTATGTGTGAACGGTCGTGTAAACAACTTGTTGTGCGGTTGGTCAAGCATTATGTGTATAAGCCTTAATAGGGGCATTACATTATGACTGCAGACGTTATTAGATTGGAGGTGCTGTGAGGGACTGTTGAAATGCAGACATCAAACCAACAAATGTGGATTCCGGTAATACCTTTAACGACTAAAGGGGCATACACACGTCTGATTTTATGCACGATTGTCCTTCAAACCGCACGTTTGAACGATTTGTCATTCAAACAAAAAGTTGTTCAGACTCCTTGTACACACAGGCGACAAAACGCTTGAAATGCTAATTACAGCTAATTTACATGTCATTTGACTGTTCAATGGACTTGATAGAGAACAATGGTCTAGAACAAATGACTGCACAAACGACTTGTACTTTGAAAGTCTATTAGTTTCAAACAAGTCGTTTGTACACATGTACAGACCTACCGTATATTCCGGCGTATAAGACGACTGGGCGTATAAGACGACCCCCCAACTTTTCCAGTTAAAATATAGAGTTTGGGTTATACTCGTCGTATAAGACTACCCTTTTTTTAACGCACAGCAAATAAAAATTAAAAAACATCATATACTGGTGCTATGTATGAACAGATACTGGTGCTGTACTGTATGTGGTACACAGTATATAACGGTATATAGGTGATAAACTGGTTGGATTGGTCAACTCTCCCTCTCCCTAAGTGGATTGGTCAGCTCTCGTCTACCTGTTTATTAGAGCGGTATGGAAGAATAGATCATGCTGTGCCCATAAAACACACTTCTCTCACCCTTCTGGCCCACCTTTGTATCCTATTTACCTCCTTTTCTGCCTCTCAGATCTCGCACAAGTGCGCCTGCGCCGCTTCACTACAGTCCTCAGCAGTGACATCTAAGAGTCGGTAACAGGACAGGGTGTATCACCAGGCATAAATGACACCCGGCGTATAAGACGACCCCTGACTTTTCAGAAGATTTTCAAGGGTTAAAAAGTAGTCTTATACGCCAGAATATACAGTAACTGTTATTTGAACGACAGTTAGTCCACGGATCCACCAAGCGGTTCAGTCAAAACTGCGGCTATCAGTCTAACGATCGTTCGTACACACGCCAAACTGTCGTTCAAACGACCGGTTTGAATGACAAGTCGTTCAGAAATATCAGACGCGTGTACGTACCTAAACTGTACGTGGTTTATTGCAAGCTTTTGAAACGTTAAGTTTCTTCTTCAGGCATTATACAGAACTGGATCAGAAACGTACAATAAGAAGTTGATGGACTGTTGCTGACACAAAATATTTGATATGTTTTGTATGAAAATGTCAGTAATGTTCGTCCATCCACCCATCCAGGCTCCCACCAGGCTTTATAAAGTAGATATATAATAGATAGCTTCCATAAAATGTCTGATCTATGCATCGTTTTTTCGTGCCGTCATCCTGCCCCGCAGTGTACAGGTTCTACTACGTGGTTGAGTACGTGCAGTTTTTCATTCATTTTTTGTATCTATGCATAGTTTCCAACAACCGTAAGGGAAAAAAAAAAAAAGGATTCTAGTTGGTAACAGATACCCATAACAAATCATTCAGGGCGCCTGGTTACGAGGATTGGCTAACAGCATTTTTAACAGCCACCAAACCAGACGGGATTGTTAGGTGGCTACACTTAAATAGAGAAGTTTTTGTGTACATCGAGGCTTCTCATTAATTAAAAATCCCCCTCACCTCGCAATACACCCCCCCCTCCATTCAAGTCTAAGTAGAGACAGAGACAAATTATAGTAAAAACTAAGCCCACCCACTTCCTAAAGAGTCTATAAGAGGAGCTCTGAGAAACAGCTGATTACCATGAGATGAGAATAAAGAGTGATGGGTAGTGTCAATTCTTGCCAATCTAAACATTACTCAGCTCCACAGAGCATGTGCTGTTCCCAAGATAATTGTCAAGCGCGGAGTCAAATGAATACAGAAAGCCCGTTTGTCAGCTGAATGCAGAACAGTCAGGTCTCTCTGGAAACATCTTTACTGGAGGAGAAAATTCTAACAAATACTCTCAGATTATAAAGGAGTTTGGTGTCTTTCCCAACAATGAGGCGGAAAACAAAGGCACTGACTGAATGTGTACATACTCTCCTAAGTGGCAACAAGTTCCAGCTCTGCATGTGCCGCTGCCATAATGAATGAGCTCTGATAAGTGCTATCTTCAGTGCTATACAGCCATGCCAAGAGCACAACAAAGGGATTCCTATTGACAAATAAATGCCAGTCCACCCGGCTGACTGCCGATGTCTTGCAGCCTCCTAGCACCTGTCCTCTTTACCTTACGTCTTCCTTTTAATGAGCTGCAGCTGCGTGGGAGTGAATGGGAGAACGTATCTAAAGGGCTCGCCTCTGATCTGGCAATCACACGAGACGGCGTGCAAATATCCACAATGCTGATAAATAGGGCCGGCATTCATCCTGCAGGTTACAGGCATACAAGACGCTCAGTGGCAAAGGGCATAGTGAGGAAAGATAACAGTGTCTATGTCAACAAAGCAGTTGAATGGGTCCAGCAACAATGTGTGGCTAGAATGTGTGTCTGTGTACACCTGCCAGCAGCTGCAGGTCTCTGTCGGGAGGCAAGTTACGACTTTGGACAAAGCCGACGTCCTGTACACCTTTCACAGCACAAAGAGCCCAGCGTTGGCAGCTGAGCAAGTCAGCCATAAGCAGCCTTTTGTTCTATTCAATGCCCTTTTATATTGTCGTCACGTGACTACAGTAAACATGAGTAGTACACATGTCTACGTTTCCAGCAGTACAATACACTGCAATCAAAAGAAGAATGAAATGTGTCACTGGAATGTCATTAGTTACTTTCCAATCCCAATTATTTTTCGAATTTTTTTTTTTTTTTTTTGCAAATTGAATGTAGAAAGCAAAAGTAACCGAGTCATCAGATGGAAGTAGAACTGCCCAGAAACAGGACATTTGGGCGCAGCCACATCCGCACATATAAATAGCAGCCACGGTGGGAAATTGGGCCTCCAGCAATGCAAAATGTGTCTACAAATGTGCCCATTATTTGTACCCGCATTTTGCATTAGGGGTGGCTCCCATAGGCAGGGCGTAGCTATAGGGGGTGCAGAGGTTGCAACCACATCTGGGCCCTCTCTCAACTCCAGAATTAGCTCTCTATTGGTCCTGTGCTCATAACAATCACTTCTATAGATACTTTGAACAGTGGTAATCATTAACAAGCTGTTCCCCATCCCCTTCTTGCACCTCTGACACTGTAGTTGCCATTGACAGGTTTTAGTGTGCCAAATCAATTGTTATGTAGAGAATGCTTGGGAGGCCCCAATGTAAAACTTGCATCGGGGCCCAGAGCTGCTTAGCTACGCCACTGCCCATAAATTAGGCATATAGGCATGATTTTGGGGAAGGGGGGGGGGGGTGTAGGTTTAGCTGTAGTAAAATATTGGTATCCTTTACCAATATTTTACTATTGTAGTTGCACCGCAAAAGAGTAGAATATCTGTAAATTTAACAAGGCAACCAAATTTTCGGGCACCTTTTTTCATGAATAACCACTTTTCAGATTTAAAAAGACCACTGTCCTAAAAAAAAAATTATACAATTTAAAATACATGAAAATAAAAAAATGAAAACAAAAAAGGTTCAAATCCTTCAAAATCTTTATTAAATAGACATTAGATGAAGACATAGTGAGATTAATTATAAAACACTCTTCATTCTCTTTAAACTGCATTTCTGTGCAAACTGAAGATAAAGCAAGATGGAGAAAAAAAGAAGGGTTTTAACGTCAACTCTTTTTAAAAACAATTCTAATGCCAGTAAACCAAGAGTTGCTACTCCACAGTCCTAGTTAAGATTTTTACCCTGTAAGTCAGCACTGGAGTGCTACTTTAGTATAATTGGCTATAGGCAAAAACACTCTATATATTAAAACTCATTCCAGGGTGAAGACTTGAAGAATAACTGCTAATGATGCCACTGACTTGCACCTTCTCCATAGTCCATGCCCCTAGAAACTCAGACCACTACCATTGTTCACTCATCCAGAGAAAAACCCTAACACCACCCCCATCTTCACAGCAAAAGAGCAGTACCTGGATAGTGCAATGGTTAAAGAGACTCTGAAGCCAATCTAAAATCTCCTTTCTACCTTCTATCTATGTTAAGCAGTATCAGTAAACCTAAAACGCTGCATTCCCGCGCCAGAACAAGGCGATTAGACTCCACAAATCATCGGGGCAAATTTCAGGCAGCACTTCCTGTAAGAGGCAGAGCTTAGTGCTGTAGTGGATGTTTGCCCCAGGATTTGGGAGGTCTAAACCCCTCATTCTGCCGCGGGAATGCAGTGTTTTAGGTCTGTGCAGCGGCATCCCCCTACCCTCTTCAATCGCCTCCGGCGATAGGCGATCAGGAAATCCCGTTCAAAGTACGGGATTTCCTGGAGGGCTTCCCCGTCGCCGTGGCGACGGGGCGGGATGACGTCATCGACGTCGTGATGTCATTGGGAGTCACGATCCACCCCTCAGCGCTGCCTGGCACTGATTGGCCAAGCAGCGCACGGGGTCTGGCTGCGTGGCGGATAGTGGCGAATCGGCGGGTAGCGGTGGCGGTCTTATGCACACGCAGCTAGCAAAGTGCTAGCTGCGTGTAGCAAAAAAAAAAATTATGGAAATCGGCCCAGCAAGGCCTGAGAGGCACCCTCCGGCGGCTTACCCAGTATCACACACGGGGTTACCGCCAAGGAGGTTAAAAGAAGAAAAAAGTAAGCTTTTGGCTTATAAGACTTCTTCAGTCTCTGTTCCTGTACACTGACAAGATGTTAAAGCACACAGCTATATAAGCATTCAACATCCAAAGGCAAAGGTTCCTCAAACACTGGCTTGATTTTCTTTTGGCACTGTATTCAGCCTGAGGAAGTGGGCTGAGAGCCACGAAATGCATTGCCAAGTACACATTAAAAGTACGTTACAAATTATTTGAAAGTGTCAACATTAAGTTAAGCCGCCTCAAACTTTTTCATTTTAGTTGCTTTTAACATAATTTTATCATACCCTGGGCGCCTCTTTCTTCCCCTTTGTGTAACATCCACAGGAGATACATAGGTTGTTTTGCAAATTAAAAATAAATTACATTTAGTGGTCACCTTGTTTGAAAACATCCTGCTTTCACTGATGGCTAACAGTACAATGCTCTATTGCTACTAAAATGAGTCAGGAAAGAGTTAAACCATAGCACAGAGACTGTTACTGTCATTGCCTAGGGGAAAAAAAAGACCTGAGACCTTTTACATTTATGTCTGGCTTAACAGCATTAACTGGTCAACAGCATTGACCAGTAATAAACTGTCACAGAAGTGAGGGGAGAGAGAACTTAGCAGAGCTGATAATTCCTGTCCATGAATGTGTGCATGAAAACTCTATTGTAAACCTCTGGCACATCTCACAGCAGCTTGTCTCACTCATACAGAGGACAGGATCATCAGATGACAGCAGCTGCTGTCATCACACACCAGGAAGTGAGAGAGATGACGAGATCTCTGGAATTTGGGCAGCAAAGCAGGGCGGCTGGCTGTGGACCAAGAGAGATGATTTGCATTGAGATGCAACACCTCATCTCTCCAAGCCCTGTCGCCTTTCTGCTTTTACCAACCGAGGCCATGGCCTTTGTGGCCTTTCCAGAAATCTGGCCCTGAATCTCTGCATACATTTTCTTGTACATGCATAACCAGAAAAAACAAAGTGATACTGATATTATAAAGCCTGGCAATCAGAGCCTGTAACTATTCAAATACCTGTAAAAGGAGCAGCATCCGCAGGACTGAGCTGCAGCCAATGTCTGGCATCTTGATCAATGGCAACATCTGATGGTGTAACAACATCTGGGTCCTCGTCACAGTTCTGCCAAGGCATGAGATAAATCTCTGCATCGCGGCTGTATCCATTTGTCACATCACTGCTGACACTGTCAACTGCAGCGAAAATGACTGTTAGTTCTGAAGGATGAATGTATGAGAAATAAATGAGCTAGCACATAGGCTATTTTTCTGATTAACTGAAGGTTGACTGCACCAGACACTGATGTGTACACTCTGTATGGCTGTTGACATCCTGAATCATACCCTAGAACCCAGTACTTTTTTTGAGACAGATTTTACCAGACGGATGTTTTCACCTAGAGATTTGGGCTCTATGTCAGTAATGCCATAATAAACACAAATGACATTAAAATGCTTCCACAATTCAACGCTTTTAGCAATTACTACAGCACCCTATATAATCTTAATGACGACCCACAGACCTTTCAACCATCTCCAGACAACATCAGTGAATTTCTTAGTAAAATCAACCTTCCTAGTATTCCCTCAGTACAACTAGACCAGATAAATAAACCCTTCAACATATCGGAAATTTTAAACATTATGATGAAGCTAAAATCCCACAAATCCCCAGGCCCAGACGGCTTCTCAAATGAGTACTACTCCATGAACTATTTAACAATTTCGTAACCCAAAAACAAGTACCCCCTGAAATTACAAAAAACATTATTACTGTCACCCCTAAGCCAGGAAAAGACCATACTGCTCCCTCCAACTACCGCCCTATATCCCTGCAAAATGGGGATCTGTAAATCTATACTAAAGCAATTGCCAACCGTTTGCTAGATGTTTTGCCAGGCTTAATTAAGATTGATCAAGTTGGCTTCACCAAAGGCCGCCAAGCACCAGACGGTACACACCGAGTAATAGATATGCTATATTCGATGGGGTCCTGTCGAAGGCCTTCTTTCCTCCTAGCCTTGGATGCGGAGGCCTTAGACAGGGTCCACTGGGGATTTCTTCAATCGGTCTTTTTGAAATTTGGATTGAAAGAATTTCTATTTAATGCTATCATGTCGGTTTATAAGAATCCCTCAGCACAGGTATTATCATCTGCTTTCATGTCCAAACAGTTTGTAATAACCAATAGCACCCGTCAAGGGTGCCCACTATCGCCGCTAATTTTTGTGATGTTAATGGAGACTCTGGCCGAGACTATCAGAACCAACCCGAACATAAAAGGGCTCTCAGACAACCCACAATCTCCAAAAATTAGCCTATTCGCGGACGATGTCCTACTGACGCTAACCGACCCGGTCAAGTCCCTCAAAGCCGTTACACAATCATTGGAAGCCTTCTCCAAAGCCTCACTATATAAAGTAAACAACACTAAATCGACCTTATTGGGTATTAATCTCTCAAGGCACATCCAAACTGAAATATCGACCAAGTTCCCATTTCCTTAGGCTAAAGCCTCAATTACCTATCTAGGTATTCAAATCCCGGCCCACATAAAGGACATCTACTCCTGTAATTTCCCCCCTCTCCTAGAAAAAATAGCAATAGACCTAACACATATAGCCTCTTTCGAATTCTCAATCTCCGGCAAGATTGCGGCCTACAAAATGTCAGTTTTTCCTAAAAGGTTATACTTCCTTAGGACCCTACCTATCCCGATACACTATACATTTTTTAGAAATTTACGCACAATACTCCTAAAATTTCTATGGAACAAAAAGAAACACAGGATTGCCTATTCAATTTTAACAACCCACCCATCCCAAGGGGGCTTCGGCCTACCGGACCCTAAAACCTACTACTTTGCGTCTCTATTGGAGATGTCAAAGAACTGGTTCACTACAGAACAGCATAAAGGCTGGGTAGACTTAGAAAAAAAAGCATCACCTCTCCCGTTACAAGACCTTATATACCTGACCTGGTTAAAGATCCCAACAACCCATCATCCCCCAATTAAGGCAACAATTAACGCTTGGCAATATCTTAGTGCGAGAAACCTCAAAGATTCCACAACGACAGCCCCAAATATTCCTATTGAAACTCTATCAGCAGCAATACCTAACCTCAACACCCGCAAATGGACTAAATCAGGAATAAAATGGGTCCAAGACTTATTAATAGATTCGACTCTAGCACCCTTCTCCCACCTCAAGTGGAAATTTAAGTTAACAGAGAAAGACAGATATGCATTTATACAGATAAGCCACTTAAACGCAAAACATAAAATCAACCAAGCACCCATGCCACATATAATAACCTCATATATATGGTCAAATAGAGGAGTAAGAACCTCCCACAAAGGTATCTCTTTGGTACAGGCAAATAATAACAGCTAGTCCTGACCCTTTAAAGAAATGTTTAACAACATGAAGTAACGACATTCATACACAATTGCATACCACTAAAACACTTAAAGCGCTACAAGATGTCAAGAAACACTCTAAATGTATTTCCCATGTAGAAACTGCAAAGAAAATATTATATAAATGGTACCTAACGCCTAGAATAAATGTCCCTAATCTCCCCACAACATTCTCCTAAATGCTGGAGAGGATGTCTGAATATAGGCACCCTTTATCACATATTATGGGAATGCCCAATAATTACACCTTGTTAGAATTTAGTATCAACAATAATATCATTACAAATGAACACCCAATTCAGATTAACCCCAGAACTTGGATTATTTCTGGTGGGACTGGAAGCTATTCCACCAATATACCAAACCGTAACTGTCCAATTAATATGTGCTATGAGACAACTAATATCAAACTGGGGATCCGTTGATACCCCTAACCTTACTCAACTTCGAGTGTCAGTAAAATTTAATCTCCAGATGGAAAAACTATTTCTGACCAGGGAACGTCCAGGCGCCCCGACTAAACACCTAAAAATTGACTGGGAAAACACAACATAACGGTAATAAAACTAAACTAATAGACGTATAATTAATAAATGTAACAACATAAAACCAAACAAGCCAGCACAAAAAAAAAAAGTATGTTTCACCTACCTTCATCCCACCCTCCCCCCCACCCCATCCCACTGATGTTGCAGGCTTCCAATAACACTGCCTGACTCACTCAGGGAAATCCTTGCCTCGAGGAGTGAGAACAGGCAGGAGCTCTAAATTAATATCCACTAAATACCGAGAGTTTTAAGACCAACGACCCAAGAATCTAGACTAACCTCTTATGACCTTCCACATTATCTGTCTAGTTTAACATCAGTTAGGATATTAAAATAAACTACACCTGCTTCACACAACCTCAGCCTACAGGGCCCAAACTGGTGTATCCACAGCGTAAACATACGCTGTGGATACACCAGGGCTACAAGTACGTTGTAGAGCATTTTCTACGTTATAAATGTTATATATTGGTTTTTATGTTTATATGTTTGTTGGATATAAAAACATGTAAATCTGCATCTGTTTCTATTACTGCAGTGTATCGCATATTCTCAATAAAAACTATTAAAAGTAAAAAAATGCTTCCACAACTGACTATTGCGTACAATACAAACATTCCAAGTGATCTGATTGTTATGATATTGTGGAAGTGGTGTAAACAGTTGCATGTGGACAATTTTCCACTTGTGTATTAGGGCTGCACGATTGTTTTAAAATCGAAACTGTGATGTAGGGCACGACAATTACGTAATCATGAAATCGGCAAATATTTGTACGCGTATATTTTTCCGCAACGCGCCGCATATAATTATAGCCTCTTCCTACTTCCTCTCCCAGGCGTCGTCAGTTGCGTTGGTAACAGCGCCCCGCTGTAATGACGTAACCGAAAGTCCTCACCGAGGGCACTGATATTAACGTGATGGACGGCTGGGAGAGGAAGAAGATGCCGGTGTCATGCTGGAAGGTAAGTTGTTACTATGCCCGCTCTCCCCCGCTGCTACTCCTATGCTGCCTGGCTACCTACACTGGAGGCAGCCACTTATCTAGCTAACCTATGGGGCAAATATACTGGCAGCACCTACCTAGCTAACCTTTACTAGTGGCAACTATACTGGCTACCTATACAGGAGACACTTACCTAGCTAACCTATACTGGGGCAACTATACTGGCTAACCTTTACTAAATAGCTAACCTTTACTAGTGGCAACTATACTGGCTACCTATGCAGGAGACACCTACCTAGCTAACCTATACTGGGGGCAACTATACTGGCTAGCCTTTACTAAATAGCTAACCTTTACTAGTGGCAACTATACTGGCTACCTATACAGGAGACACCTACCTAGCTAACCTATACTTAGGGGTAACTATACTGGCTAACCTTTACTAAATAGCTAACCTTTACTAGTGGCAACTATACTGGCTACCTATACAGGAGACACCTACCTAGCTAACCTATACTGCGGGCAACTATACTGGCTAACCTTTACTACCTAGCTAACCTTTACTAGTGGCAACTATACTGGCTACTTATACTGGAGGCAACTACCTAGCTAACCTATACTGGGGGCATTGTGAATTTAGTGCTAAAGCTTGATTTTAAGAAAATCCTGAAAAAAAAAATCGAAATCACAATTTTTGAGAGCAAAATCACAATTTCAATCTTTTTCCTAATATCGTGCATCCCTATTGTGTATACAAGAGTACTAAAAAGAAACCCGCAATGGGCAAACTCAATTACCAGCAGACATAGAACTGCCTTTGGATGGCAATTTCCAAAATCACTGAAAACCAGTCAGCCAGGATTTATGTGTAGTAATAAGCAAGGTCATTCTGATCATCTACTCTGTTCCTATTTCTACAGCACCAAAAGCCGGTATTAATGGTTCCATCTCCGTTCTTTTAATGTTATTGAAAATAAATCAAACAGTTTTCTGCACGTTTTCAGGTTACCTCTCTCATGATCTGATCCTCCCCCAATGGAATGCTGACTATCTGCATGCCACTCTAATTCTGCTGGGCTGCTGCTCCGCCGTATCAATATCTAGAAGAGAAAAGAACCACTCATCAAAATAATATTGAGTTCAATACAGATACATGTGGCATGTGACAGATATATGTGGCATCTAAAATGAACTGTTCCTGCAATTAAAAATCAATATATTACAGAACACCAAGCAGCACAATGGCGTAATCTCGACTCGCAGTTCTGGGACTCCAGGACCTCATGGATCATTGCTGATGTCTTTCCTCCTTGCTATTATGTTCAAATACACATGAACGCTGAAGATCAACAAACTGGCACAACATCCACAGCTATTGAGGAGGTAACAATGACAATCAATCAAGTGCATTTGAATAGCAGCAGCTGGGTAACTTAATTCTTATGGAAGAGTTTTTTCCACACTCTCACTTCTGCACTTTGAATTAAAGCAGGATTGTCACCATAAAAATCAAATTTCAACAGCAACTGGTCTGTGTGTATTAAGTGATAAAGATACTAATCCTGCGTTCAAAACTTTTTCTGCTGTTATGGTTTGGAGTTATCACATACTTTAGGAGTACTGGCCCTTTAATAGTCAGTGCCAAACAGTTGCATGCTGGGGGTTCTTTTTATCTATAATATATTCCTCATCTTCCATTTATTTCCCTGCCTAGCTGCCTATTTGAAACATGGTCCTCTGCTCACTTGTGTTTACAAGCAAGGCTGAGGTGACTCAGCGATTGGAGGAGAAAAGAAAAAAAAAAACAGTTAAGGGCAGAAATTACATCAGTATATGGTACACTTGAGAAGAAAAAGTCACTTGGCACTCTGCTGAATGAACAGGGGATAGAGCAAGCTCCTATAAATCTGCAAAAGCTTCACCCCATATGTTTGCACCTGCGCTCCTGGGGTAATGGTCCCAGCAAAGAGAAGTGCAGCGAGCTATGATTAGTGCAGGGCACAAACTGAAGCACATTGGTACATGGAAGAAATGCTGTGCACCTTGCTCTTGTATTGCTTTTATTGGAATCCTCTACCAACAGCCAGCGTACATGACATGGAAAACAAAGATTGTCAAACCTGGGTCCACGGAGGTGCGGAGGTGAGTAGGGGAGAGGTGACCAGGGGATGTATGGACGGCACTACAGCCGTTTCACGCCGTCTGGCGCTTGCTCACGTGCATACCACGTGTATGCACGTGAGCAAGCGCCAGACGGCGTGAAACGGCTGTAGTGCCGTCCATACATCCATGTACCAAAGAAATTACATCAGTATTTAGCCTCAAACTGTGGGCAAAAGACATGGCCCCAACCAGGAACAGAATTCACTTAATTTACTATATAACCTTCACTGAAATCAAAACGTGGACAGTTCAATACATGTGTTATGCAAGAAGATCATGTATTTATCAAGTATGAGTGGCTGAATAGTGTAATGGTTAAGGGCTCTGCCTCTGACACAGGAGACCGGGGTTCGAATCTTGCCTCTGCCTTCGCAGTAAGCCAGCACCTATTCAGTAGGAGACCTTGGGCACGTCTCCCTAACACTGCTACTGCCTATATAGAGCGCGTCCTAGTGGCTGCAGCTCTGGCACTTTGAGTCCGCCAGGAGAAAAGCGCAATATAAACGTTCTGTGTTTGTTTGTTTGTTGTTTGTTTATCTACTTATATATGTGTTTTTTTCCCTGGCATAATATGGCTAATCCTACTGCTCTAAGTATTTTTATATAAATAATGGCACAAGCATAATATGTCATGAGATGTTCTTTATACTTCACTTATATCTCCTCTGAAGACCCTGGTAGGGACAAGATGGTATGCTGCTATGTCCGGATACACCAAATCCTAGCATTGAAAGAGGATGTGCTTTCTTTTTCTTTATATACGGCTGTATATAGTGAGTTCAGGCTTACCATTGGACCTTCACTGTCTCGCTTTGTTCCTTCTCCTAGTTCTGGATCAGTGGTACATTCTGATAAACAGTCATTAGTGTTTTCTGTTTTCTCATCTACACAAAAAACAACAAAGAGGCAATGGAACACCTGTCTTAAAATGGTTATGATCAGTATATCTACAATCAATATATTATGGTAAGTTTAAAATGATACAATTTATATAATAAACCTTAAAAGGTATCAATAGCTAGTTAAAGTAATATATGCATCAAGGAGTACCGAAGATGTTACCCACAGTATAGGTACTTGGGCACTGTGATTAACCTGTTCAGCACCGATGTACCATTTATAAATTACCCTGTAGACTTTACTTCAGCACCAGGGACAAATAGGCAAATAAGTTGTATCCATCGTAGCACATTTTATTTTAAAACTATTATGGCTGAAAATTGGGAAATTTTATTATTCCCTTTAATATGCAGCAAAAATAAAATCATTCTTAGCAAAAAGTACCACCCAAAGAAAGCCTAATGTATTTTTCGGACTGTAAGACAACCTGACCATAAGACGCACCTGAGTTTAGAGGACTATATATATATATATATATATATATATATATATATATATATATATATATATATATATATATATATATATATATATATATATATATATATATATATATATATATATATATATATACTAAACCTGGTACATCCATGGTGAAGGGGCATTTGATGGATTATGCGCCCTTAGTACCTCATGCCCCCTTGTACCTCTTGTGTCTCCCTGTGCCCTCCTCTGCCCCCTTGTGTCCCCATTGTGTCCTCCTGGTCTCTTCCTCTATGCCCCTTTGTGTCCCCATTGTGTCCTCCTCTGCATGGGCACAGTACAGGGAGGCCCAAAAATTGCGGCGGGTTGGAGGCTGGTATTGGCAGGCATTCACAAGTCAGGAACTCCCTGCATTCGGACTATACGACGCAGAGACTTTTCCCCCACTTTTGGGGGGAGAAAAAGTGAGTCTTATAGTCCAAAAAATACAGTAATTTGTGGCGAAAAAAACTACGCATAGATCATTTTGGTGTCATAAGTGGCAATAAAGTTCTTGGCAAATGAATGGGAGGCGTGTGAAATGTTGCTCTGGTTTTTAAAGTGAATCTAAGCTCAGAACTTCCTCTCTGCTCTAAAAGATTAGGTACAGGTATTACAAAACTGGGTTGCTATCAGGCAATCACAGAAACAAATGAAGAATTCAGTCTCCACAGTGACACGACTCTTCTTCACAATGTAGTAGGTCGCACTCCAAAGAAAAATAAACACGGCATAGGATATCACAGGTAGCACCCTTAGTAGGGCGGGGAAGCACTAACTACAGTGGAGGGATGCGTCCCAATGCAACTTAAAGGGAACCTTAACTCTAAAAAAAATGTTTTACTTACCTTGGGCATCTACCAGCCCCCTGCAGCTATCCTGTGCCCTCGCAGTCACTCATGGCTCCTCTGGTCCCCAGCTAGTTTCGTTTTTGCCGACTGGGAGTCGGCCGGCCGCCATGTGTACGTTTTTACGCATTCCTGCGGGTGCAGGAAGCTATTTGCAGGCATCAACAAGTACATTTTTACGCGTTACGGTTGTAATGCGCAACCGTAACGCGTAAAAATTTACTTGTTGATGTCTGCAATAGCTTTCTGCACCCACAAGAATGCGTAAAAACGTACGCATGGCGGCCGGCCGACTCCCAGTCGGCAAAAACGAAACTAGCTGGCAGCTGAGGACCAGAGGAGCCATGAGTGACTGCGAGGGCACAGGATAGCTGCAGGGGGCTGGTAGATGCCCAAGGTAAGTAAAACTCATTTTTTTTTTTTTTTTTTTTTTAGAGTTAAGGTTCCCTTTAATAAGGCTGATTAGAAATATCATTAAACCGTCTGACCTCCGTTAGAAAAAGGTTAAATATACTGTTTACTGGACACTAAAAAGACACCCTTCAGGTCAAAGAGTATGGTGTCTTAGTAACTGCTACATGGACTCGGAGTGCGTATTTCTGCGCTCCAAGTCTGTGCATGCATGTACTAGGACATTGTACCCTTTGACTTGAAGAAGCTGGCAACACCTGTGAAAAGTGTCATCTTTGTAGTGTCTGTAGAGTCTGTGTTCATGGATAGGGAACTGGCTAATGGACAGAAAACAAAGAGTTGTGGTCAATGGATCATACTCAAAATGGGAGACTGTTAGCAGTGGGGTCCCACAGGGGTCTGTTCTGGGTCCAGTGCTCTTCAATTTATTTATTAATGACCTAGTAGATGCAGTAGTGAGCAATGTTGCTATTTTTGCAGATGATACAAAATTGTGCAGAATCATTAACTCTCAGGAAGATAGTGTCATATTGCAACAGGATCTGGATAGGATGGCTATATGGGCACATACATGGCAGATGAAATTCAATGTTGACAAATGTAAGGTCATGCATTTTGGACGTACTAATGGTCTAGCACCATACAAAATAAATGGGATACAGTTGGGGACATCAAACTTGGAGAAGGACTTAGGAGTACTCATTGACAACAAGTTAAATAATCGTACTCAATGCCAAGCAGCTGCAGCTAACAAAATTTTGGGATGCATTAAAAGGGAAATAAAAACTCGAGATGCTAGCATAATATTGCCCTTGTTTAACTCTCTAGTAAGGCCACATCTGGAATATGGAATTCAGTTCTGGGCACCACATTACAAAAAAGATATTGCAGTTTTAGAGCAGGTGCAGAGACGAGCAACAAAATTGATGCGTGGGATGGAAGGTCTCACTTATCGAGAAAGGTTAGATAAACTGGGTTTATTTAGTGTAGAGAAAAGACGCCTTAGAGGGGATCTAATTAACATGTATAAATACATCAGAGGGCAATATAATACCTTGGCGGATGAGCTTTTTGTCCCTAGGCCTTCTCAAAGGACTAGAGGACATGATCTGCGCATGGAGGAAAAATGTTTTAGCCATTTATTTAGGAAAGGGTTCTTTACAGTAAGAGTGATTAAGATGTGGAATGCATTGCCACAGGAAGTCGTTATGGCAAACTCTATACCTGCATTTAAAGGGGGCTTAGATGCTTTCCTTGCGTTGAAAGACATCCATGGCTACAATTACTAGGTAATGCCTAATGATGTTGATCCAGGGATTTTATCTGATTGCCATCTGGAGTCGGGAAGGAATTTTTCCCTTTAGGGGCTAATTGGACCATGCCTTGTAAGGGTTTTTTCGCCTTCCTCTGGATCAACAGGGATATGTGAGGGAGCAGGCTGGTGTTGTACTTTATACTGGTTGAACTCGATGGACGTATGTCTTTTTTCAACCAAAATAACTATGTAACTATGTGTCTAATAAACCGAGTTTATTTAACCTTCCTCTTAGGGCTCTTTCACATCTATAATGCGTGCAGGAGCCGATCTCCTGCACGCATTATATGCCCTGCGGCGTGTCGTCGGGATGTAGCGGTGCGACGCAATTAGCGGCGGTAGTAATTAATTCACCCGAATGGAAATGCCAGCTCCAGACGATTAAAAGCTCCCGGGAGCGTTGAACCACAAGCGTCAGATGTAAAAGGCAAAATGAAAGTCTATGGACTTTTATTTTACCTTGGTTAACGCAAAGTTTCGACCTTGTGTTAAACCGCAGAAAACGGGCTCTGGTGTGAAAGAGCCCTTACTGCGGTAAGACTCATTTCTAATCAGCCTTATTCATTTACATTGGGGTGCCTCCTTCCCCCGTACTAAATGCTATGATGAGGAGGAACCTAATATATCAAGTCATGAGAGAGACAGTGGTTTCCACGACCTGCTTCCTGAATCTTCCAGCTGCCTGGCAGCAGGAAGGGGAGGGACTTGTATAAAAAGCCTCAGTCCAGGCACAAATGTTTTCCTATTCCAGCAATGTCACTCTGCTGCAGAGCTTCTTTTTATATGTTTATTATTGATTTATCAAGTGCCAACATATTCTGTAAAGGCTTTACAGAATAAAGGTGGCCACA
Source organism: Hyperolius riggenbachi (assembly GCF_040937935.1). Taxonomy (NCBI): domain Eukaryota; kingdom Metazoa; phylum Chordata; class Amphibia; order Anura; family Hyperoliidae; genus Hyperolius; species Hyperolius riggenbachi. Next base: position 422,958,608 of record NC_090649.1, on the reverse strand, counting down.
CACCATACAATCTGACTGTACAATCAATTACCAATTTTACCACTTTCATGTAGTATTAAGCCCAATCTACACGATACGATTCTTTGTGCGATTTGATTACGATTCTATTTACGATCCGATTAAATCTGAAATGTCCGATCGGGATTCAATTTGATTTGATTTGCCAAAACAATGGCAAATCGAACTGAATCCCGATCAGACATGTCGGATTTAATCGGATCGTAAATAGAATCATAATCAAATCGCTCAAAGAATCGTATCGTGTAGATGGGGCTTAAGAGACTAACTAAAAATATATCCATGTCACAGTGAATTTATTACTGTTATACTACACGGATGGTGGTAAGATTGTATGGTGTGTGGCCACCTTAAGGGGCCCATACACCTAATGATTTTCGCCGCGCACACCGCTGACAGAACGATGAATTTCCGTCTGAAATCCATCGTTCCCTCGATCCATCCGTGCGGAAGATTTTTTTCGAGCGCCGGCGGGTCGGGAGTGGGTCGAAAGCAGCGTTCGAATGCCCGACAACCGACGAAATACAGCGGGTATACATTACCTGTTCCGCCAGGCGCGAGTCCCGCTGTCACCGCTGCTCCGTCTCCGCACTGGTCTGGTCTTCGGCATGCTTCAATTCTTCCTGCCCGGCAGGAAGTTTAAACAGTGGAGCGCCCGCTACTGTTTAAACTTCCTGCCGGGCAGGAAGAAGTGAAGCATTCCGGAGACCAGACCAGCGCGGAGACGGAGCAGCGGTGTCAGCGGGACTCGCGCCGGCGGAACAGGTAATGCATGCGGGGCGGGGAGCGGCAGCAGCACCACCACCACCACAGATTGTGAACGGTTTCAGGCTGAAATCGGTTCACAATCTGTTTGCAGTAAAGGTGGCCATACGATCCCTCTCTGATCAGATTCGATCAGAGAGGGGTCTATCTGTTGGTCAAATCTGATGGCAAATCGACCAGTGTATGGCCACCTTTAAGAATGGTTTATAAGCTGGTTCATTAGCTGATATCAGCACAATCACTTGTAATCGCCTGATCAGGAGGCCAGAGACACTGTTCACTTCCAGTACTTTTGACTGTCTGTAACAGAAGCTGTACTCTTCTTATCCAGATTAAAGAAGTGGTTTGCATCTGCTGAGATGTATGCAGGAGTCTCACCTTGCAATGAATTGGGCTGCGTCTGCTCTGTTAAGTCTGAAGTGCTACTGCAGCGAGTCAGCTCCTGTGATTCCGGATTGCATATGGCAGCACTTGATTCGGAGCTGGCTGTTCCTTCTGCTGGCTGCTGCATCTCATCCACTTCTGTAAAGCCCAGAAAATTATTATTATTATGGATAGCATACATACAGAGCTGAAAATGTAATTTGTCATGATATATTCTTAACTTTAAAAATATATCAAAAAGTTAGGCTTTGTGTCTGAGCCAAACCACAAGGGTTTCATGTTTTAGAGAACAATTTAATGCCAAATGAGAACTATGTATAGTGTACTGCTTACATCTCTAAATGTAACTTATAACCAGCTAAATAGAGCAATGTTTACCATACCATGATCACAGTTTTCACAGCAAACACATTAGTGAATAATAATGCACTGAAGTGCATGTCCTATCATGGTTGCATTTACAAATAAAATGTGGGAGGATTCCTTGTTCTGCCATTACTCTATCATGTGATGCACAGTCACCAATCACTGGACTTTACATCATAAAAGGATGGCTAGAGTGATCAGGGGCAAAGCGGGAGTGGTTTGCACTTTCTGAGGATGCAAGCTTCTATTCCCAGAACCTGCACTGAGTATAGGTAAGGGGTCTGTGGGTTTCATCCACCATTTCACAGGACACATTCAGAACACTGTTGATATTGCTCCATGATCAATTTAAGATTAACCACTTAGCAACCCTTGCCACGCTTATCTACGTCCCTTTAAAATTCACCTGGGGCACAGGGGCGTAGATAGGCATCTCCTGTTTGTTTTCCCGCTGTGAGCGTTCGCGTGCGCGATCGCGTGCACGCGATCGCGCGGACGCGTGCACGCGGATGCGCGGTCGCGTTCGGCACCCGCTGATCAGCCAATCAAAGTGCTTACAAGTTTGAATAAGCACTGCCAAAGCCAATGGCAGTGCTCATTCATTCAGAATGTTTACAAACAATGTATCTGTCACTAAGCTGTTACAGTTACTGAGATCACTCGTGAGAGGATCTCATAACTAGAACAGCATTAGTGACTGATCAGGATCAGTGAGTTTTATAAATTATACCCCCCATTGAGCCCATTAACCCTTACCTCCCCTGCCACTGCTCCTCTGCTCCAATTTTCATTTTACTGTGCAGGCATTTCAGGCCCTTTTGGCTTTTCCCATATATATGCTGTATATATATATATATATATCCCCATTTCTATATTTTGCCACTGAAAAAATAAAACTTTTTTTATTTGATCCCCTATCTGACTTGCCTAGCCACTTACGTAGTAGTACATACTACTTCCCTACTTGTCTAGCCTAGTATAGCATAGCCTAGCATAGCCTACCTACATTTACTATGGCGAAGAGGCTTTACACTGCAGAACAGGCGGCCGCCATTCTGCAGGAGGACAGCGACAGCAGCAGCAGCAGCGAATGGGAAGATTTAGATGAGTCGGATGCTGAATGGCTACCTATGGAGGAATCTGACTCTTTCTCAGAAAGTGACTCAGATTCTGAGTCCTCTGAGCCACCACCAGCTCAGCGAGCTAGGAGAGAGATACAGGGGAGAGGCAGTGACACCGAATCTGCATCTGAAGGGGGATCACCTGTACCTACCACCAGCAATGCCAATGTCAGAGGTCAGAGGGCTGCCAGGCCAAAGCGGAGCAAGCCAGTGAGGGAACACCTACCCTATGATATAGCCCACCCACAGTGGTCCACCCCTAATATGGAAGCCCCTAACATCCCTCCCTTCACAGCAAGAAGTGGTTTAATAGTTTATACCCAGAATATGCAGCCAATTGATTATTTCAGTCTGTTCCTTACTGACACTTTTCTGGACTGTATTTGTGAACAGACCAATCTTTACGCCCAACAGAAGATAGCAGACAATCCCACTGCATATTTGGCAAGAAAATGGGTCCCCACTACTACCCCTGAGCTAAAGGTCTTTTTGGGCTTGACCTTTAATATGGGCCTTGCTCCGAAACCAAAATTATGCCATTTCTGGTCCACAAAATCCATACATTGTATGCCTATCTATTCCGCCGCCATGCCTAGAGGCCGGTACACATTGCTGTTAAGATGCCTGCATTTTAATAACAATGAAGAGCAGCTCCACCGTGACGACCCAGCCTTTGACCGGCTATTCAAATTACGGCCGATCATCAAACATTTAAATGAAACATTCAAAGAAGCTTATATGCCAGAGCAAAACTTGGCTATAGATGAGTCCCTAGTCCCATTCCACGGAAGGCTAGGGATCAAACAATACATTCCCAACAAGAGGGCACGTTACGGGATAAAAGTCTACAAGCTGTGTGAAAGTGGGAGTGAATATACTTTTACGTTCAAGATCTACGAAGTGAAGGACAGCTTGATAGAGCCTGCTGGATGCCCTCCTTACATGGGTACAATTGAGAGAGTAGTCCTGGACTTGCTAAACCCGCTTCTCCACCAAGGGTATCATTTATATGTGGACAATTTTTATACTAGTGTCCCATTATTTAAATTTTTATTTTCTGTCCAGACTCCAGCCTGCGGAACTGTTAGGGCAAACAGGAAAGGCCTGCCGCCACAGGTTGTCAGTAACAAATTAAAGAAAGGGGAGACCTGTAGCCAAAGGAGCAATGAGCTGCTTGCCTTGAAATTCAAGGATAACCGGGATGTCCTAGTTTTGACCACCATCCACTCCGAGGCCACAACAACAGTCAGGTCTCGTAGAGAGCATCGAGTCAAGCCAGTAGCCATTGTTGACTATAATAAATTTATGGGGGCAGTAGACCTGGCCGACCAAGTAATGGCACCATACAGGATTGATAGGAAAAGAAAGGCCTGGTATAAGAAAGTTGCAATAAACTTAATGCAGGTCGCCGTTCAGAACTCTTTTGTTCTGTACAAAAAATCAGGCAACAAGGGCGCTTATTTAGACTTCCTGGAGGAGATCATAACATCATTGATACATGAATCTGGACCACCTGCCACAAACCAAGACCTGGTTTCAGAGAATGTCATCCGACTCGAAGGAAATCATTTCCCCGCCCCAATCCCCCCTACTCCATCAAAGAAATATCCCCCAAAAAAATGCAGAATTTGCCGGAAAAATGGAGTTAGAAGGGACACCCGCTATCATTGCCCAAAGTGTCCATCCAAATTAGGACTGTGCCTCAACCCGTGCTTTGAAGTGTACCATACAGCAGTCCGTTTTTAGGGGTTTTTTTCTTTTTCTCTCACTGCTTCAATTTTTACTTTACGCTTGACCTTCTGGATCTGACCTCTGGCATGGACTACGACCACCCCCTGGCTTCTGACCTCTGGCATGGACTACGACTACCCACGGCTTCTGACCTATGGCATGGATTATGACTACCCCCTGGCTTCTGATCTCTGGCATGGATTACGACTACCCCCGGCTTCTGACCTATGGCATGGATTCCGACTACCCCCTGGCTTCTGATCTCTGGCATGGATTACAACTACCCCCGGCTTCTGACCTCTGGCATAGATTACGACTACCCTCTGACCTCTGGCATGGATTTCAACTCCCCTCTGACTTCTGACTTATGGTTCAGCTAAAGACACTACAGCTTCTGACTTCTTAAGCAGTGAGTACCAATGTTTTTGTGTTTAATGTTAAGAGAACTTGCTGCACTTGTTTCATTTTTTTAGTGAAATGTCAGTGAAATGGTTTAGCCACCCAAGAAAGAATTTAGAAAAGTCCAAATGTTACAAAATGGCAATATCTGAGTAGGCCTGGGTCTCTAGTTTTCAGAATGGTAACATTTGTGACTTTTATTCAATGATCTGATGTTACAGGGGTTTTTATAAGAAAGAATGGCATTGTTACATTTGGTGAAAAAATGGCCTTGAAAAAGCCACTGGTGCTACTTGTGGTTAATAGTCTGCGGTGTGCCCAAAAAGCTATCTGTTTATGTATATAGGGTATCATTTTACCCGTGACATGTGAGAGACTCAAATTTGGGAAGTTTGCGAGCCTAGGCATATGTCAAATTATTTTTTTTTCATGCCAAAGTGAAAAAACTGTAAAAAAAAATACCATTTTCAAAGTTATAGTGCAATTTCAGCAAAACTGCATGGGTGCAAATGTTACAAAATATGTATATGTGAGTAGGGCCAGGTCTCTAGTTTTCATAATGGTGCCTTTTTTGGCTTTTCTTGATTGTTCAACTGCTCTAAAGGCTTTGCTAAGAATGAATGACTGCATTACTTTTGGTACAAAATATGGCCTTGAAAAACCCATTGGTGGTACTTGTTGTTAACAGTGTGCCCTATGCCCAAAAAGCTATCTGTTTATGTATATAGGGTATCATTTTACCCGTGACAAGTGAGAGAATCAAATTTGGGAAGTTTGTGAGCCTAGGCATATGCCAAATGATTTTTTTTTCATGCCAAAGTGAAAAAACTGTAAAAAAAATACCATTTTCAAAGTTATAGTGCAATTTCAGCAAAACTGCATGGGTGCAAATGTTACAAAATATGTATATGTGAGTAGGCCCAGGTCTCTAGTTTTCAGAATGGTGACATTTATGGCTTTTCTTGATTGTCCAAATGCTCCAAAGGCTTTGCTAAAATAGAGTGACTGTATTACTTTTAGTACAAACAATGGCTTTGAAAAATCCATTAGTGCTACTTGTGGCTAACAGTGTCCCATGTGCCCAAAAAGCTATCTGATTATGTATATTGGGTATCATTTTAACCGTGACAAGCGAGAGAAGAGAATTTATGGTGTTAGAGAGCTGAGGCCTATATTATATGAATGTTTTTTGTAATGAACTGAATCAAAAGCAGTAAAATTGTTATTTTCATTTACGCTACACCAAAATAAAAACACTTGTAAAAAATCCCTAAAGTGACAGAATTGAAAAAATAATACATAATTTGTTACCTTAGGGACTCGGCTTTTTAAATATGTATGCTACGAGGGTATAATACCATTATTTTTGCCAATAAGGGCATGTAATCATTCACAGAGTACAAAGTGAAATCAAAAAACACAAAATGGAAAAAATACACCTTTATTTCCAATTAATATATTGTTGCCATGCATTGTACTAGAGACAAATTTTAAATGTTGTAATAATTAGGACAAACAGGCAAATAAAATGTGTGGGTTTTATCTAACGTAACACTTTTTATTTTTAAATTATAATGGCTGAGATCTGAGAAATAATGACTTTTTTCTTTTTTTTCGTTATAATTCCTTTTAAAATGCATACAAAATAAAATATAACTCAGCAAAAAGTACCCTCCAAAGAAAGCCTAGTTTGTCCTGAAAAAAACAAGGTATAGATCATTTAGGTGCAATGAGTAGTGGTAAAGTTATTGACGAATGAATTGGAGGAGCGTGAAATGTGAAAATTGCTGTGGTTTTTAAGGGGAAAACCCTGTGGTAGAGAAGTGGTTAAATGATAGATATTGGAAGCTTGAGGTGCTTTTGTCATTTTTGAAAGTGAAAATTACAGATTACCATGTTACTCTGAAAATAGCCATATTATAACAAAAGCAAAGGTTTCCTTTCTCAACTACTCAACCTGGACACGTTGCAGGCAAATAAGTCAGCGGATTAATAAACCAGACAAAGATAGGTTACTGTATGTAGTAAGCCTTAAAGGGAACCTACACTGGGAAGGATATGGATTTTTCCTTCTAAAATAATACCAGTTGCCTGACTCTCCTGCTGATCCTGTGTCTCTAATACCACAGCCCCTGAACAAGCATGCAGATCAGGTGCGCTGACTGAAGACAGACTGGATTAGCTGCATGCTTGTTTCAGGTGTGTGATTCAGCCACTACTACAGCCAAAGAGATCAGCAGGATTGCCAACCAACTGGTATTATTTAAAAGGAAACATCCGTATCCCTCTCAGTTAAGTTCCCTTTAAAGGACAATTGTAGTGAGAAGAATATGGAGGCTGATATATTTGTTTCCTTTCATAATACCAGTTGCTTGGCAGCCCTCCTGATCTATTTGTCTGCAGTAGTGTTTGAATAACACCAGAAACAAGCATGCAGCTAATCTTGTCAGATCTGACAATAACGTCAGAAACTCCTGATCTGCTGCATGCTTGTTCAGAATCTACAGTGGTGTGAAAAACTATTTGCCCCCTTCCTGATTTCTTATTCTTCTGCATGTTTGTCACACTTAAATGTTTCAGCTTATCAAAAACCGTTAACTATTAGTCAAAGATAATATAATTGAACACAAAATGTAGTTTTAAATGATAGTTTTTATTATTTAGTGAGAAAAAAAAACTCCAAATCTACATGGCCCTGTGTGAAAAAGTGATTTCCCCCCTTGTTAAAAAATAACTGTGGTTTATCACACCTGAGTTCAATTTCTGTAGTCACCCCCAGGCCTGATTACTGCCACACCTGTTTCAATCAAGAAATCGCTTAAAGAGAACCCGAGGTGGGTTTGAAGAATATTATCTGCATACAGAGGCTGGATCTGCCTATACAGCCCAGCCTCTGTTGCTATCCCAAACCCCCCTAAGGTCCCCCTGTACTCTGCAATCCCTCATAAATCACAGCCACGCTGCTGACAAACAGCTTGTCAGAGCTGGCTGTGTTTATCTCTATAGTGTGAGTCTGCTGCTCTCCCCGCCTCCTGCAGAACTCCAGTCCCCACCTGCATCCCTTCCCTCCCTGCTGATTAGAGGGAAGGGACGGGGGCAGGGACCGGAGCTATGCAGGAGGCGGGGGAGCAGCTGAGACTGACACTACAGATGTAAACACCGCCTCACAGCATGGCTGTGATTTATGGGGGATTGCAGAGTGCAGGGGGGACCTTAGGGGGGTTTGGGATAGCAACAGAGGCTGGGCTGTATAGGCAGATCCAGCCTCTGTAAGCAGATAACATTCTTTAAACACACCTCGGGTTCTCTTTAAATAGGAGCTATCTGACAGCTATCTGACACAGAGAAGTAGACCAAAAGCACCTTAAAAGCTAGACATCATGCCAAGATCCAAAGAAATTCAGGAACAAATGAGAACAAAAGTAATTGAGATCTATCAGTCTGGTAAAGGTTATAAAGCCATTTCTAAAGCTTTGGGACTCCAGCGAACCATAGTGAGAGCCATTATCCACAAATAGCAAAAACATGGAACAGTGATCAACCTTCCCAGGAGTGGCCGGCCGACCAAAATTACCCCAAGAGCGCAGAGAAAACTCATCCGAGAGGCCACAAGAGACCCCAGGACAACATCTAAAGAACTGCAGGCCTCACTTGCCTCAATTAAGGTCAGTGTTCATGACTCCACCATAAGAAAGAGACTGGGCAAAAACGGCCTGCATGGCAGATATCCAGGGCACAAACCACTTTTAAGCAAAAAGAACATTAAGGTTCATCTCAATTTTGCTAAAAAATATCTCAATAATTGCCAAGACTTTTATACCTTGTGGACCAACGAGACGAAAGTTGAACTTTTTGGAAGGTGCGTGTCCCGTTACATGTGGCGTAGAAGTAACACAGCATTTCAGCAAAAGAACATCATACCAACAGTAAAATATGGTGGTGGTAGTGTGATGGTCTGTGGTTATTTTGCTGCTTCAGGACCTGGAAGGCTTGCTGTGATAGATGGAACCAAGGAGAATGTCCGGCCATCTGTTCGTCAACTCAAGCTGAAGCGATCTTGGGTGCTGCAGCAGGACAATGACCCAAAACACACCAGCAAATCCACCTCTGAATGGCTGAAGAAAAACAAAATGAAGACTTTGGAGTGGCCTAGTCAAAGTCCTGACCTGAATCCTATTGAGATGTTGTCGCATGACCTTAAAAAGGCTGTTCATGCTAGAAAACCCTCAAATAAAGCTGAATTACAACAATTCTGCAAAGATGAGTGGGCCAAAATTCCTCCAGAGCGCTGTAAAAGACTCGTTGCAAGTTATTGCAAACGCTTGATTGCAGTTATTGCTGCTGAGGGTGGCCCAACCAGTTATTAGGTTCAGGGGCAATTTCTTTTTCACACAGGGCCATGTAGGTTTGGAGTTTTTTTTCTCACTAAATAATAAAAACCATCATTTAAAACTGCATTCTGTGTTCAATTGTGTCATCTTTGACTAATAGGTAACGGTTTTTGATGAGCAGAAACATTTAAGTGTGACAAACATGCAAAAGTATAAGAAATCAGGAAGGGGGCAAATAGTTTTTCACATCACTGTATAGCTGAAAGTAATAGAGGGAGAGGATAAGCAGGATAGCCAAACAACTGGTATTGCTAAAAAGGAAATAAAATATGGCAGCCTCCATATCCCTCTCACTTCAGCTATCCCTTAATTAAAAAGACACCTTGCTTAAAAAAAAAGAAAAAAAAAGTGTTTTGAAATAAGAGCATAGAGCAGGAGTAAAGTCCTCCATGTAGAGAACATTGCAAATATGCAGCTCTCCATTTTTCAGATCAGTAATACTGGCAGGAAACATGCTGGTCTTGGGGGCTGATGCTTTTATATGCCGGTAAAGTTTTACCTGTACTAACGCAGCAAGAACACCGCCTGTTAACCATTAATGCCATGATTGGTATCCTGGTTAATGCGCCCATTGCTATGGCAACTGGTGTTACACTGTGAGCTACCACAGCAATGCGCACATAATATGCATGGCGCTAAAGGGTTAAAAGGTGGTGTCCTTGCTGAGTTAGTACCAGTAAAATTACCGTGCACTGCCTGCACATGGCAACTTTACCAGGTGAGAGTGCATCAGGCCCTGTGTGACAAAGCATCCAGTTGGTCCCCATGGAGCAATGACTGTTTAGGGTAGAAATAATTAATGGTAAGAACTAGGGATGGTTATTGAGATGCAAACAATTTCAAGTTAATGCAGCATTATGCAAATTTTGCACACTCATTTATGCAGCTTGAAAATGAACCAATCAATTACTGCTGAGGCAAGATTCAATTGGTCCATTTGCAAGCTGCATACATGTGCATACAAAATCTGCATAATCATGCATCAACTCAAAATTATTTGCATCTCATTGACCATCCGAACTATCAGGACAACAGCTGCTGACTCATCAAACACTTCTTCAATGATAGAAAATGTCAGCACTCTATGCCGTTGTCCTGAATGGTCATCTACAGCTGTGGACACTTGTTCTACATAAACAGAGCAGCTGATCGTGGAAAGAGACGCAGATCTATGACACTACTTACGGTACATATCTTATAGCTTGAATGTTCTGTATGTCAGGACTTCAAGTCCCACTTAAAGGAGTTATCAGGCTTTTCCACCTCCCCCCTCGGATCTACTTACCCGTGGTTTCCAACAGCTCGTTTTAGGTGACATGTCCCACGACGCAGCTCCGCTCGCAGCCCACGGCCCGGGAATCCCCGCCGGTGCTGAGGCCAACCTCAATCGACGGCCTCGTACTGCGCCTGCGAGAGTGGTGCTGTCAATCACCACCATGTTGTCCGCGCTGTACTGCGCAGGTGCAGTAGGGATTCCGGGCCGTGGGCTACGAGTAGAGCTGCGTCGTGGGACTTCACCGGCAACGAGCTGGAGTAAGCCATGGTTAAGTTGATCGGGAAGGGGGGGGGGTTGGGCCGAAAAGCCTGATAACTCCTTCAAAGAGACACTGAAGCGAAAAAAAAAATTATGATATAATTAATGTTGTTAATGTATAAATAATTACTAGAACATTAGTAGCAAAGAAAATATGCTCATATTTTTATGCTCAGGTATATACGTTTTTTTTTTTTTTAATAATATTGCATCATTCTCTAATATTTGTAGTTTCCACACTACTCAGCATTCTAAATGATTTTACAGAGCAGGCCAGTGAACTATTGACCTGTCCTCTGGAGAGAAAAAGAAAATACAGTTACTGACAGTTGAGATAACAAGCTTTTGAAGACAGAGCTCTCTGCGACTTTGAAAAGCCGTGGAGCTCAATGGCTCTTTTGCATAGACTGAAACTGGAGTTTCTTAACTCTTCCTGTACTGGAAACAATATTTGACTTGTCTCCTTATGTTTTATTTCTTAGCTGTACTACACATACAAATCATTATATCATATTTTTTTCCGCTTTAGTGTCTCTTTAAGGGGAACCTGTACCGAGTAAAATTATTTAAAATAAACACATGCGGTAACTTCAAATGAACATTAAATAGTTACCTTGCCATCAGTTCCTCTCAGAAGCTCACCATTTTCTTCTGACAATGATCCCTTCCAGTTCTGACAACATTTTGTCAGAACTGAAATTTATCAGTTGCTGTCAGTTATAGCTGAGTGGACAACTGATGTGGCCGGTAATGTCCATGTTTCCCTATGGCTCAAGTGGGCGATGTTACAGTTTAACAGTGTGCTGATCAGAAAGCTGTTGTGGGGTAATGGCCATTTTCAAAATGGAGGACGGAGAATTCCCTGGATCACAGTGGACTAACAGGATGCAGGCGAGGAGAAAGAGATTGAGGAGTAGACTACACGGGAGGTAAGTATGACCTGCGTATGTATATTGTGACTTTTAATTTTCAGTTCAGGTTTTCTATAAGCAGTCAAAAGGTAAAGACAAGCTGGAGGGGAGGTAGACAGCAGAGAGACAGTGAGGAAGAAGATACAGTACCTGAAAGTTTCTGAGAGCAAGAAGCATAAGAGATACCAGGTAAGAGAGAGCTCACAGTGTGAAGGAGATGGGGAACACTTTTAGCTGCTGGCAAAGCCTCATACAGATGAACACAGTTGCTGATAGACTGACTTCGTTTGGCTTTCAGAGAAGACAGAGGCAGAGAAAAGAAAGACAAGTGTCAGATTTAGGAAAAACTTCAGACGTTCAGCATGCAAAGAATTTGCTGTCTCTTTTGTTTCCATGGGAAAAGAGAGACCAATATCAGAATAAGGATGAACAAATATCAATCAGCTGCGATCAACAAGCACCCCAGGTAAAGGTGTCCACATATAAAGCCTTCATGTTCTAACATATTGATCTCCAGAATATTCCCCAGCAAATACTAACTGGTGACCTTTTCCTGGACAAATGACCACAGTTCTCTAGATCAGACTGGGGCCAGAGGTCTCGGGGTCCTTTCACATTGGTACGGTGCGGCATTGTACTGCACCCCAATGCTAGGACAATGAAAGTGTATGGGGTAGTTCACATTAAATTCGGTGTGCTGGAAATACCCTAACGCGAGTGTATACCTAGGTTACCGTGCACCTCCTGCGGCGGCCTGTGGCGGACAGGAAGTCATGTTAGTCTATGGTGACACACGTGTTTTAAAATGACTGCTGCAAGTTTTACTTGTCGCGCATGTGCAGAAGCGTATTTTGTCGAGATACTTCGGCGCAAGTCATCGATTAGGCGACAGGAAGTGAGTGCTAGAGAGCCTCATTTCCTGCTTGGCCTGCTGCCAGATGGGGATTACCGCGTATTGCCACGGTAATCCTCGAAGGCCTGATTTTGGCGGTGTGATGCGCAGTCTGAAAGGGGCCTAAGCATGCCCAACGCATAAGATCATTACTTCAATTCTTCAGTGGTTTGTGGGCACCTCTACACTGTACCATTCACTAATCAGGTACAACAAATTCAACAGGTACAAGTATTGTCATAAATAAAAAGTAAAGCTCTCCTCTCCGTGCACCGTAAAGCACTTACCTGTATGTAGAGAAGACCCCTAGAGGAGAAGCATGGGGGTATTCTACTATGCAAACAGCCATTTTACTGGAACGTTATGCTTTGCCCTACCCCTCCATCTTACACCATAGGCTGATCATTGCGACTGGCAGCCCAACTAACCAATAAAGAAGCTCAGGAAAAACAATAAGGTTTCCTCTGAAACAAATGCAACTATTTGCATGCATGTCAGAGCACTATGGGCTTCACAGCATACAGCAAAAACTATGTTTCAATAGTGCCTGCAGTGCTGTCAGCACAGATGTATGTACTTAGAGCATTTATTATTACTGAGAATTGCATGGATACCTTTTTGCCATTTTAGAAAGACCTGTAGTTTAGTTTGAATCACAGTTGAGTAGTAAGGTTGTAACTTCACAATCTCCAGGAGCTATACAACGTGGTGACACCTTCTTTTAACTATACTGGATGTGAATCATGCGTAGGTCACAGAGGGACACACATTTAAAGCAGACCTGAATGCAGAACTTTCTCTCTGCTCTTAAAGGTACGCAACGGCATCATAACCCTTAGAGAAAAATATTTATTAAAGCTGATACAAATCCTGCAATAAATCTGCAGTGTGTCCACTTCCTGCTTTAATGGAAGCAGACATAGGGTTAACATCCTATTTTAGGTGCGCTGCCGAGGACTGCTGAGGTTCCTGAGCTGGCACAGCTTAAGACATCAAATTACAGTGATGATTAGTCACAGATGAGGGGGAATTAGACAGGCTAAACTCTCTAAATACATACAGGGTGCATTTATCTAAGTTTTTCTTCTGCCCTGTGCAAGAGTTCAGGTCCACTTTCCACATTCTCCAGGGACTTATTTGCCACAGTTTCATGTTAGAAGAGATGTGCTGGCCATTAATGTATCTGAGGAAGGAGGCTTTGTGTACCTGTGGCTTTTTGCCGCACCATGTTCCTTGCCTTCTCCACACCTGGGGCTCCAGAGGTAGTAGCACTCCGGAATCTCATAGGCTCATGAGCATCCTGATGGTTTCTCCAGCTCAAAGAGAATGATCTGCCCACCGCAGCACCTTTCTGAGGATCGGGATAGCCACCTAAAGAGAAAAAACAGACAGCTATAGAGGGACTCCAGACAAACTGGAAAAGACCGGTTTAGCTTTCCCTAAGTAAAGCACATAAACACAGCTCATAACTCTAAAGACTGACTAAAGATCGTCTGTTATCGCATATAATACAACTACAGTAAGGGCTTGTTCACACCTAGGGCGTTTTGCGTTTTTTTCAAGTGCCGGCGATTTTCAAAATCATCCTAAAAGCGTTTGTGCAATCAATCCTTACGGGATAGCTCATATCTGAGCGTTTCGTCAGCTTTCAACTCAGCAAAGCGCTGCCTGTACCATTTTTAGGGCGATTTTGCCACAATGGAATGCATTGGAAAAGCGCAAAACGCTCACAAAATCACTTTTTACGGCGATTGGGTTCGCGCTTTTAAGAATAAATACATTGTATTTATTATTTTCCGGGTCAAAGAGTTCACTTTCTGACTCTGACTTGCGTCAGGGAGTGAAAATATAGACTCGCTCTGCAAAAGAGCTTTGAAAAGCGCTGTACACAAAATCAAAGCGCGCAGGTAAGCGCCGGGAGGGGGGAATCACTCACAAGATCGCAAAACGCGGCCGTCTGCAATTTCCATTTTAGATGTGAACAAAGCTTCATTCATCATGTTTATAAAACTCTAAGCTTTTGTGAATTTAGAAAATTGATTTTGGAAACAAAGGAGGGCTGGATTTGAACTAAATGCTTTAAACTGTAGAAAAGTCTTTGCTATGCATGAGAATTACTTGCAGTGTCTATAGTTATCAAATATATAATTGCATTACCGCACACGGCCACAAGAGGGCATCTGACATCACACTCATTGCTCAGACAATAAAATTACGTTTGACAACTAAAAGATGCAACTTTCATACCATGCCCATTTATTCACTTTTTTGTAAGGTGAAATGCATTACGACTGACGCCCTTAGTAAGTCAATTGGCCTATTCACATCTATTGTGCTTTTTTTCAATCTATATATAAAAAAAAAAAAACTGTTGGAGCTGTTTTTTAGAAACACCCATCCGTGTGCATTGTTAGTGGCTGTGGACATGCGCACACAAACCTGCATGATATGCACTGATAGGGATTACGCACAGCTGTCCACTTCTTTCTAATGTACAAAGTGTGAATATTGTCCATGCCCGTCTGTAGACCACAGGATTTTGGCTTCAGTGTAAATAGTGGCTGGATAGTGTAATGGTCAAGACCTGGGTTCGAATCTTGGCTCTTCCTGCTCAGTAAGCCAGCACCTATTCAGTAAGATCTTGGGCAAGACTCCCTAACACTGCTACTGTCTGAGCGTGTTCTATTGGCTGAAGCACAAGCACTTTGCGTCCGCCAGGAGTAAAGCGCAAAATAAATGTTATTTGTCTTGTCTTAAATACAGATAATGCAGTCGCGTGTATGGAGCACCTGACCTAGCCATGCTCCTAATACATCATCAATTAGGATGATGTATAAAATTGCATATTATATAGAACTGAAATCTTCTGCAGTGTTTCAGAGTGTATAATCATAACACTAACTGTGCCTACCACAGTCTCATGGCAATAATCTGCCCAAGCTAAGTTTCCATACACCATTCAATGTGCACTCTGCGAGGCAGATCCATCACCAATAGGCTCAGTGTTGATGAGACAGTTTGCAGTTAGTAGACTGATCATAGCCTCTTATTGACATACCACTGACTGTAGTCTGGACAACAGTTCATGGTACTGAAACTAAATTAACTGAACTCAATAAGGGCAAAATAATTTGGTTCTTTCTTTTTACAGAATGTCCACTAGATGTCAGTGTTGCTGCACCATTGGAAAACTAGTGTTTGGAATTACTGTAGTTCCTCAAACAGCAGCATCCATCAGCCAAGTTACAGGCTCAGTAGGTCTACCCAACACAATGCTTTCATATTACAGTAGTAGCATTAATGTTAACAATAATTCTCCGCTTAAATGACATGATTGGTAATTTTACACAGACAGACAAATGACAGCGCTCAAGGCTGCACCTGCATTGTAGACCAAAAGAGGCAATGCAAAGCCCCACTGGAGCTAAATACATGCATTGAATGCAAAGCAGATGCAAATTATGTAGTAATTCTAATCCGACCGCCGTGGGGAAGTCTATTAGGTAATAATCTGTGCACACATTATCACTGAAGCTACCACCCCCCTTTACCTGTAGTAAGTGCTAGTTGTGTAATATCGTCCAGTTACTGGATCTCTGCACATCCATGCAGATAAATCATTCAGGTATAAGTTCTGTTTGAAAGCGCTGCCATCTCTCCCGCTGTGGTACTTTTACATGGCTACTAATTCTTACAAAAAGATTAAAACTAGCTTACAGTGTGACTGAGCTCATCTTGACCCCTTTCGCCATACATGTGCAGTGCATAAAGCAAGCAAAGAATACAGTATATAGCAACAATACAAGTCCTGATTACAGGAAAGCCTGGGACCAATCCATGTGCTGCCATAAACCACTCTTTCCTAGCAGTCAATGTGAATTATGTGGCTACCCACTCCTGCAGTCATCAGAAAAAATAAATACTGTATATACTCGAGTATGTGTTGAACTTTAGGTCTCACTTCATAAACGTATAGGGGTCGTCTTATACACGGGTCACAGGCAGCACTGAGCACACTGAGTTATGTGTGTACTAATAGTGACATTCCCATGTGCAGCTATTTACCCTGTGGTAAGTGATACTTTGAGGAAAGGAAATTCAAAGAAAACACAGGTCTGAAAGTCCTGGCCACAACAAGTAACAAGGAAAGGGGCAGAGGGAAAATACTGGACTGCATAAAAGGCAGTGAATAATTGCTGCACTTGGGGGCCTGGAGGAGGTATTGACTGCACTTGAGGGACAGGAGGAGTTAATGGCTGCAATACTGTATGCAGTGCAGGTATTAACCCCGCCTGAGCCCCAAGTGCAGCCATTAACTTTGCTGGGTAGACTTCTATTTGAGTCAATAAAAAATTCCAGCTTAAGAGGGTTGAATATTGGCATCGACTTATACACGAGGCCGACTTGTACTCGAGTACATACGGTAAATAATGAACTGAATCAATTAGCTCTTCAGCACTGTGCCACGGCATACCAGCTATTGACTTCCGTTTTGCTTTAAGTTTATTTGCACTTTTACATCAGTTGATATCCAAGTTAAAGGGCAACATCACTTTAATAAAGAAATCTATATAACATAGCACCACTAAACAAGATATTTAAAGAGACACTGTAATGACATAGTACAATGTATTAAATTATTAGAGAAACCCATTTTTGGGGGGTTAATTTTCTTGGTTTCAGCATCAAAACCATTTCTATATCAATATATTGCTGTATATTGGTATGAAGCCCCGCCCTCCCAGTGGTGTCACAGCCTAGGCTGTTTGGCTATGCAGAATTATCCTCCCAGAGAATTCTGGGAGCGAACACTAGTAATCCAGCGCAGGAGATTTGGGTGAAGCTGGCGCCACCATAGACCGTAATAGGAATTATGGCTATAGCGGCGCTCAGTGAGCAACTTTGGTTACTTTTAAAACACGCCAGCAATAGCTGGAAGCCGAAATTACATCATTCCCCACCATCCACGTGGACCTGGAGGGGGAATAGTAATTAACGCCGCTGGGACTTGTGCAGTGCAGCAGCAGGATAAGACATATACTGGCTGTATCCTGCGCCCAAGTCTCCCAGCAGCGAGTTCTTTAGTACGCTTCTGGGAGGCCAGGTATTATACTCACTGACTTTGGAATAAACACAGAAAATCAATGTGACAGCATCTAGGCAGTCACTAGAGAAACTAACAGTAATTTACATTAGTGGACAGAAACACAGCTTTTTACAGACGTATATAGTGTTTATGAAATATGACTTATGAGTTACTGCTCCATGCATATTTCAACAACCCTTAGAAGACGTCTACAATACCTGGATGCCTGTAAAGCTGAGCACCACTGTAAGACTGAAAGGAAAAAGCCTGCTCTAACCTCTGCTCTAATCATTGTGCATCTGTCTGGAAGACACAACTCCATCCAACTTATTATGAAAATTTGCATTGCGTATCGCTAGAACAGGAAAGCACACAATACCTTTGCCCCTCTGCTTCTTCTCCTTCTGCTCGCTGAGCTTATCTAGAGGTAAATTGCCCATGTCCAGCCCATAGACAGTCCTGGCCAGCACGGCAGTGAGCGAGTCCATGATCTTAGACCACTCGCTTATAAGCTCCTCCCAGTCTGTGAGCGACGACAGGACACTCAGCAGCTCATCCCACAGCTCTCGGGATATGAAAACACTCAGGTTGGCTCTGATCCATGCTACAATTAGAGTCTGTGGAGGGGGAAAACACATTTCATTACAAAAATATTATTACCAGTTCAGGAGCATTCTGAAACAAGGTTATTCTTGCCATACATTACCAAGGAAGAAAATCAGGCAATGATAATAAACACTAGAATAATACAAAATCTAGATTAGGTGACCTAGTGAGAAAGTCCATAGGGAAATTCCACTGACGTGATTGGGTGGACAGCACCCTCTTGACCTCTTCGTTTTAAGATAGGTTGTGCTAATAATACACCCAAACTGTTCGGCCAATTAGAATGCTTTAAGTTGTAGACAGTGGCGTAGCTAAGGAGCTATGGGCCCCAGTTTACATAGGGCCCCCCAAGCATGCTATATGTAACAATTGATACGGTGCACCAAAACCTGCCAAAGACAACCACAGTGTCAGAGGTGCAAAAAGGGGGTGATGATAACTACCATTCAAAGCATCTATAGTGATGATTACCAGCACAGGACCAATAAAAAGCTAATGCTGTGGTTAAGGGAGAGCCCTATGGGGCCCCTCTGACCCAAGGGCCCCGATGCGGTCGCAACCTCTGCAACCTCTATTGCTATGCCACTGGTTGTGGAAGTCGCTACGATTGGAAAACTGTTCCCTATGGACTTTCTCGCTGGGTCATCTAAACCATACTAACTCCACAAATCCTTCATACCCGCTACACAGAATTTCTCAGCATGCTGTAAAGTCTCAGAATTTGAGTATTATACGTACAAACAATTTAGATTATCTATTTTTTTTATACTTGGCCCCAAACTGCTACAGATGCAAAGCAAATTGCAAAAAAACAAAAGGTCATAGACTTTTTGTGAAATAAAACTGCAGCGGGACCAGTTCTCTGTGCAGCCACTGGCTCTCCATTGGTTATTTGGGTGGAGATTATCCAGCTCCCATCTTGAAAATGGAAACAGTGATTGATGGCTGAAGTTCAACAGTCAGTCTCATGTGGGAGGGGCTTGTACTTACAGTTGAGTGCAAGTTTCCCAGCAGCCCCCAATGAAATGACAACTTATGGTCACCTGACGGAGAAAAAGTTATCTTGCATAACAATGGGATGTGGTGCCAGCAAACTAAATTAACAGGATGCTGCAATATTTTTGAAAAACTACATTTTGCATTTTTAATATGAAGTAGAAATAACATGGGAAAAAGCTGTACTGTACACACAATGGCAAAATACATAATTAGATCCCACTGGAACAATGGATCCATGCTCCAGCTTTTAAGGAGGAACTCCAGTGAAAAAATGTAATAAAAAAAGTGCTTCATTTTTACAATAACTATGTATGAATGATTTTGTCAATGTTTGCCCATTGTGAAATCCTCTCCCTAATTTACATTTTACCATTTATCACATGGTGATATTTTTACTGTTGGCAGGTGATGTCAGTGGAAGGAGATGCTGCTTCCTTTTGGCAGTTGGAAAGCTGTAAACAGCTGTTATTTCCCACAATGCACCAAGGCTCACAGGCAGGCAACTGTCAGGACCATAGTCCTGACATCTTACTGTGGGAGGGGCTTCACCACAATATTAGCCATACAGAGCCCCCTGATGATCTGTTTGTGAAAAGGAAAATATTTTTCATGGGAAAGGGGGTATCAGCTACTGATTGGGATGAAGTTCAATTCTTGGTTACAGTTTCTCTTAATGCTAGGTACACACCATACAATTTTCTATTAGATTTTCCTGCCAGATAGATAATTTCCAACATGTTGGAAATTATCTAACCATCTATCTGCGGAGCAATTAGGCATTGTTCTACTCAGCAGGAGATAACCGGAAGACAATGCACCAGAGATAATGACCAGTCTCTACAGAAAATAATCTAACAGAAAATCTAGCATTAAGCCTGGTACACACATCCAATCTTGATTGTCCAATTTTACCACTTCCATGTACTATCAAAGCTTAGTTACATAGTCTGTTATGCTGGGTTTACACCATACAATTTCTGTTAGATTCTTCTGTTAGATTTTCTGTTAGAATGCATAATTAGATAATTTTCTGTAGAGAATGATCATCATCTCTGGTGCATTGTCTTCTGGTTATCTCCTGCTGAGTAGAACAATGCAGAATTGCTCAGCAGATAGATCGTAAAATAGATAAATTTCCAACATGTTGAACTTTATCTATCTGGCAGGTAAATCTAACAGAAAATTGGATGGTGTAAACCCAGCATTAGAGCTTTTCAATGTTGGCCCTCTTATTACATGGAAGTGGTAAAGTTGTCCAATAAAAACTGGATGTGAATACACCTTTATCCCCATTGTAAATGGTTCCTATAAAATAAATAGCTGAGGTCAGTGTTGCTTCTTACCCGAAATAGAACACCAGCAAGATCCTGAGAAAACAAGTCCTTTTTGGAGGGATCCTTTGGTTTTTGAACAACTGCTTCTGTTATTCTCAGTAGTATCTGCAGCATCTGCTCCCTGCATAGTGAGAAAAATATCGAGGTTACTTTCGTCAATGGTGAGGAGATGTGTAAGCAATCATAGTACAGGAACAATAAGAATGAGGTACAATGCAACATCAGTGTCCTCCCCAGGCTCTTTAAGCCAGGTGCTCCGCTCAATTTTGGGGAGCACCCGGCTGTCATAAGCTCGCATCCTCATTCTTCTCTTATGCTGTAAGCAGAGTTGTGCCGGCCCTTCATCCAGCTACTTTTTCATGCTGCCCGGCTGGAAAAATTTCTGAGGAGAACACTGAACATGTATGATACAAAGGAATTAGATGCATCCAAAAGAACTTATCTTACTAGCCTTGCAATGGTCTGATTTCGCCCAACCCCTGCAAAGGATGCAAATTCCAGCACATGAGTTTGTTTGAATAAAGCCAACGTAGTTTTGCAGAATTGGGTCTGCTCGTCAATGATATGCAGACTAGGGGCTGTACTGTAACCAATGCAAAGCAATGGAACAGCAATGGAACAGTTTCCATTGCATGCTGGTTATGCGAAGCAGTGCAGAGCAATCAGAGAATCTGCAGGACGCTGCAGACTCTCTCACACATGGCCGCATTCGCACGCCGTCTCCTCCTATACAGTTCCACATCTCCCGTTGCAGGTGTGGCGCAAATGGGAGCGGAAGTGATGTGCAGCCGCTTCGCATCCCTTCAACTCCCATTTGCGAATAGAAAAGGGCCCTAAGAAGAGAAATACAATATTGTTTATCTTATCAGTTAATTTTTACTTAAAGGGATACTGTAGGGGGTCGGGGGAAAATGAGTTGAACTTACCCGGGGCTTCTAATGGTCCCCCGCAGACATCCTGTGTTGGCGCAGCCGCTCACCGATGCTCCGGCCCCGCCTGCGGTTCACTTCTGGAATTTCAGACTTTAAAGTCTGAAAACCACTGCACTTTCATTGCTGTGTCCTCGCTTCTCCTGATGTCACCAGGAGTGTACAGCACAAGCCCAGTATGGTCTGTGTCTGCACAGTGCGCTCCTGGTGACATCAGGAGAAGTGAGGACACAGCAACGCAGGCGCAGTGGTTTTCAGACTTTAAAGTCTGAAATTCCAGAAGTGAACCGGAGGTGGGGCCGGAGCATCGGTGAGTGGCTGCGCGGGCACAGGACACCTGCGGGGGACCATTAGAAGCCCCGGGTAACTTCAACTCATTTTCGCCCGACCCCCCTACAGTATCCCTTTAAAGGACAATTGTAATGAGAAGGATATGGAGACTAAGCATGCAAAGATTTCCATATAGCACTCCACCCTAGGCAGGATTATTTTTTTTTCATCAATAGTGGTGATACAGCATAACAAACCAGTACATTGTTTCAGGCCTGTCGCCCTTTGTCAAGTGCGGTTTGTTAGGGTTGAGTCCTATATCTGAATCTTTACATGCTTGGACTTGATTTTGAGAGGTGTGATGGCCCTCTCGTCCCACCAGGATTCCCCGTGATATATGTGTGTACATCTCTGAGGCTAGTGTACTCCATACACATCAGAGGGATGTGGAGGCTGCCATATTTATTTCATTTTAAGCAATACCAGTTGCCTGGCTGCCCTGCTGATGCTCTGCCTCTAATACTTTTAGCCATAGACCCTGAACAAGCATGCAGATCCGGTGTTTCTGACATTATTGTCAGATCTGCAAAGATTAGCTGCATGATTTCTGGTGTGATTCAGACACTACTGCAGCCAAATAGACCAGTGGGCTGCCAGGCAACTGGTATTGTTTAAAAGGAAATAAATATGGCAGATTCAAGATCCCACTCTTTACATTTGTCCTTTAAGGTTCACTTTAAATAAGGGTAAAGTCAGCAAAATGACTGCGGATGCTAACTTTAGGTAAGCTGGTGCAGTTTTAAGTACATTTTACAAGGCAATTTAAAAAGTTGGGAATAAAAAAATAAATACAAGGAAGCTGGCAGCAGGGAAGAACGCCTGAATGGCAGGAGGACAGGAAAATGCGGGATTTGTGGTCTCCAGAGTTGGCTGAGGAATTAGTGGCGACTATCTGCAATAAGACACATCTTGGAAACATATAAAAGCCTGATAACTTGGCACTGCGAGGTGCTAAACGGATTTCTCTTGTCAGTGGCTTCTAAATCACCCCTTTCATGAGCATTATTCAAAGGAAGGAAAGTGGCAGGTCCTCCTCTATCATCAGTCACATTTGGACAAAATGAAAACAAAACAGGCAGAAGGTTCCGTACCTGACAAGTTGGCATCTATTCTAAATGAGCTGCAGATAATACAGAACTGGGCACCTCACAGAAAAAGTATAAACAAAAACAGGTTTGTTGAAAGTAAAAGTATAGTGTGTGTTTGGACTGTTTACTTTAAAAAGCTTTTCTTTTCTTTACAGTAAAAAAACAGATGCATTATAAAACATGTTGGCAACATGGCTGATAAGTATTTAACAGTTCTGCCTTTGAGGACTGAAGTCCCAGGCTTGAATCTCTGCCAGGCCCAGGACACTATGTATTGTACATGGAGTGTGCAGGTAGTTCTAAGTATGTGTGAGTTTCTTCAGGGAGCTTTGGTTTCTTCCCAGAAAACACTGGTTAAACTGACTGCCTTAGGTCAAATGTAAACAAATATGTAACAATGCTTTTATCACTTAATGTTAAACAAAATTTTAGCCAGTTGTTTTCCCCTTATGGACTAGATCAGTTCTGACTGTTTACATGTCACTATTAAACCACTTGAGGACCGCAGTCTTTTCACCCCTTAAAGTGGATCCGAGATAAAAAACTAACTATAACTGTCTCTATATCTTATCTAAAGTTTAGATAGTTTACACAGCAAATCTAGCTGTAAACAGCTTTAATAGAATATGATTGATTATTCCTGTAATACAATGACAGCAGCCATGCTTTTTTGTAAACATTACACAGAAGCAGGCTTATCTGCATCTTGAGCAAAAAAACCTAATCCTCCCTCCTCCCCTCTGCCTCTGAAATCTCTGGCTAATAATACCCCCTCCTCCTGCCCAGACAGAGCTCCCATGAGCCCTTTCTACAGTCTGAAAGTGCCTTGGCTCTCTGAAAACCTGCGGGCGTGGCTTCTTTAGTTTATAGGGAATTAGAGTATTAAAACAAAAACAAAAAAGTATTTGGCTTGAGGAATGCCCTATAAACAATAGTAAAGGAACCCAATTATGCAATGAGTAAAAATTCATCTCGGATCTACTTTAAGGACCAGAGCCTTTTTTTCCATTCAGATCACTGCAGCTTTAACGGTTTATTGCTCGCTCATGCAATCTACTATCTAAATGAATTTTACCTACTTTTCTTATCACTAATACAGCTTTCTTTTGGTGCTATTAGATTGCTGCTGCAATTTTTAGTTTTTATTATATTCATCAAAAAAAGACATGAATTTTGTCAAAAAATGATTTTTTTTACTTTCTGTGCTGACATTTTTCAAATAAAGTAAAATTTCTATATACATTTTTGTCCAAATTTATTGTGCTACATGTCTGATTAAAAAAAAACAAAAAACATTCAGTGTATATTTATTGGTTTGGGTAAAAGTTATAGCGTTTACAAACTATGGTGTCAAAAGTGAATTTTCCCATTTTGAAGCATCTCTGACTTTTCTGAGCACCTGTCATGTTTCATGAGGTGCTAAAATTCCAGGATAGTATAAATACCGCCCAAATGACCCCATTTTGGAAAGAAGACATCCCAAAGCATTCACTAAAAGGCATGGTGAGTTCATAGAAGATTTTATTTTTTGTCACAAGTTAGCGGAAAATGACACTTTGACAAAAAAAAAAAGTTTCAATTTCTGCTAACTTGTGACAAAAAAAAAAATGAAATCTGCCACGGACTCACCAAGCCCCTCTCTGAATACGTTGGGGTGTCTACTTTCCAAAATGGGGTCATTTATGGGGTGTGTTTACTGTCCTGGCATTTTGGAGGGTGCTAAATTGTAAGCACCCCTGTAAAGCCTAAAGGTGCTCATAGGACTTTGGGCCCCTTAGCGCACCTAGGCTGCAAAAAGGGGTCACACATGTGGTATCGCCGTACTCTAGAGAAATAGTATAATGTGTTTTGGGGTGTATTTTTACACATACCCATGCTGGGTGGGAGAAATCTCTGTAAATGAGATTTTTTTCACACACAATTGTCCATTTACAGAGAGATTTCTCCCACCCAGCATGGGTATGTGTTAAAATACACCCCAAAACACATTATACTACTTCTCCTGAGTACAGCAATACCACATGTAGGACACTTTTTTGCAGCCTAGGTGCGCTAAGGGGCCCAACGTCCTATTCACAGGTCATTTTGAGGCATTTGGTTTCAAGACTACTCCTCACGGTTTAGGGCCCCTAAAATGCCAGGGCAGTATAGGAACCCCACAAGTGACCCCATTTTAGAAAGAAGACACCCCAAGGTATTCCATTAGGTGTATGGTGAGTTCATAGAAGATTTTATTTTTGTCACAAAAATGTCACAAAGTGTCATTTTCCACTAACTTGTGACAAAAAATAAAATCTTCTATGAACTCACCCTACTCCTAACAGAATACCTTTGGGTGTCTTCTTTCTAAAATGGGGTCACTTGGTGGGGGTTCTATACTGCCCTGGCATTTTAGGGGCCCAAAACCGTGAGAAGTAGTCTGGAAACTAAATGCCTCAAAATGACTGTTCAGGGGTTAAGCATCTGCACATTTTGATGACAGGTGGTCTATGAGGGGCCGAATTTTGTGGAACCGGTCATAAGCAGGGTGGCCTCTTAGATGACATGTTGTATTGGCACTGAAGTGCAGGAAGCGCAGGATGTTCTAAAATCGTGCCCTGGACATGGCAGCAGAGAACATGGGCATGTGATGTATTGGGTGCGTAGACCAATAAGACCGCAATACATTATTTTTGATTAGACCCATGTTAAGGAGAAGGCCCTAAAAAAATGTTACGTTCGGAAACTTGGAGTGGTTACCACCAAAAAGGCTGGGCATGGTAGCTTCTTGGATTGGCAGTTGCGTATTGTGTGGCATAATGGTTGGTCTCAGCCACAATTAAGTCGCAGAGACCAGCAGTAATCAGGAAAAAAAATTCATCACTGCGGTGGGGCGGGTGAGGGTTTGGCTGGGTGATCAGAAGCCCGCAGGGGGCAGATTAGGGCCTGATCTGATGGATAGGAGTGCTAGCGGGTGACAAGAGGTGATTGATGAGTGTCTCAGGGGGTGATTAAAGGGGAGAATAGATGCAATCAATGCACTGGGGAGGTGATCGGAAGGGGGTCCGAGGGGGATCTGAGGGTTTGGCCGAGTGATCAGGAGCCCACACGGGGCAAATTAGGGCCTGATCTGATGGGTAGGTGTGCTAGGGGGTGACAGGCGGTGATTGATGGGTGTCTCAAGGTGTGATTAGAGGGGGAATAGATGCAAGCAATGCACTGGTGAGGTGATCAGGGCTGGGGTCTGAGGGCATTCTGAGGCCGTGGGCGGGTTATTGGGTGCCCAAGGGGCAGATTAGGGTCTGATCCGATGGGTTGCAGTGACAGGTGGTGGTGACAGGGGGTGATTGATGGGTGATCAGTGGGTGATTAGAGGGGAGAACAGATGTAAATAATGCACTGGAGAGGTGTTCAGGCGGGGTCTGAGAGTGATCTGAGGGTGTGGGCGGGTGTTTGGGTGCCCACAGGGGGCAGTTTAGGGTCTGATCTGATGGGTAGCAGTGACAGGTGGTGGTGACATAGGGTGATTGATGGGTGATCAATGGGTGATTAGAGGGGAGAACAGATGTAAACAATGCACTTTGGAGGTGATCTGAGGGTGGGTCTGCGGGCGATCTGATGGTGTGGGTGGGTGATCAGATGCCCGCAAGAGGCAGGTTAGGGTCTGATCTGATGGGTGGCAGTGATAGGTGGTGACAGGGGGTGATTGATGGGTGATTGACAGGTTATCAGTGGGTGATTACAGGGGAGAATAGATGTATACAGTACACAGGGGTGGGGGGTCTGGGGAGGATCTGAGGGTGTGAGGGGGTGATCAGGAGCCCCCAGGGGGCAGTTTACAACCTAATCTAAAAAATAGCGTTGACAGATAGTGACAGGAAGTAATTGATGGGTGATTAGGGGGGTGATTGGGTGCATCAGGGGTCTGTACGGGGGGGGGGGGGCTTTGGGCTGATGGGTGCTGTGGGCGATCAGAGGGCAGGACCAGTATGCTTGGGTGCGTACTAGGGGGGCTGCAACCTGCCCTGGTGGTCCCTCGATCACTGGGACCACCAGGGCAGGAGGCAGCCTGTATAATACGCTTTGTATACATTACAAAGCGTATTACATGCTTATGTCGCGGCAGATCGGGGGTTAAGAACCCGCCGGCGCTGCTAATTGGCTGGCGGGTTAACGTCGTGGGTGGGCGGAGCCTATTGCCGGCAGATGCACGCAATCCCCGGCCAGCTAGTGCAGAACGAGATGCCACCGATGGGCGTATTGCAGTCGTTTTGCACACCACTTTGCTGCCGCCCATGGACTGTGGGCGGTCAGCAAGTGGTTAAACAGCAATAACTTTATCACCACGTATGCCACCCAAGTGCTTTGTACATTGTTTTTTCGGCTACTTGCACACATGGTGGTGTGTGATTTTCCTCTGTAAGGAGAGCTTGCCACAGGACATCGCACTGCACCATTTCATGTATAGGTCACCCTGCGGCAGACTGCGCCGACAGGGTCATTTACGTAGCTCCATCCGTATCTGTATTTTGCATGATCAATGCATGTGCACCGAACCGCTACAGCAACAATCTATAAAGATTGTTGCAGTGCTATTGACTCTAATGCAGTTGTGCTGCAAGTGATCCCGCTCAGCAATTTACTGCAGAGTCGGTGTTGCTCTAAGTACTTACGTCGCATTGCGTTGCCCTGAAGGTACTGTGGCCAGTCCCATAGAGACTAATGGCCGCTGCGATGGGGGAAAGTACAAAGAAGCGAGGCGATAGTGTAAGAAGGCCTTTAAAAGACAAACCCTACTTTTCTTGGGTGCCATTTTCTCCAGATATTATTTTATAAGGATATAAAAGTAAAGTGTACAAAAGCATATCACCAATTACTTAAAGTGGAACTAAACTCAGAACTTCCTCTCTGTTCTAAAAAAAAAATGATAACATTGGGGAAAAAAAATCTTCATTACAAATTATGGAAATCCTAAAAAAAAAATAAAGTTTTAACTGCCTTCACATTCCTAGGAGCACAGAAAGGGTTAAGCCTCAATGTTTACTTATAAGCAGAAAACTAGGGCACAGCTGATAAGAACTAATTTGACAGGCTGATCTGCTGAAGTTGGAGCTGAAGATTCACATAAAACAAAGTGTTTCACTTACCTGGGGCTTCTGCCAGCCCACTGCAGCCGTCCTTTTTCACGCCGTCACTCAACAATCCTCCATTCTCCCGCCGGGGTGCAGTTTCGTTACCACCGACTTGTAACGTCAACTGCGCCTGCGCCGCCCTGGCCACGCGTATACTTCTTTGCATTCCCGTCCTGCAGGACGCTATTGCGGACGGGAACGCAAAGAAGGATACGCGTGGCCAGGGCTGCCCAGGCGCAGCTGCTGTTGACTTACAAGTCGCCAGTAAAGAAACACTGCAGCGGCGGAAGAACAGAGAATCGTTGAAGACTGGCGTGGGACAGGACAGCTGCAGTGGGCTGGCAGAAGCCCAAGGTAAGTGAAACACTGTTTTTAGTCAATATTCAGTTCCGCACACAGAATACACAGCATCAGTTTTAGTTTACCAACTTTTCATTATGTGCTGTGCAAGAGGCAGTGGGTCAGCAGGATAGCCAGGCAACTGAAATAGCTTAAAAGGAAATAAATATGGCAGCCTGATGTCCTTTACCAAAAAGCAAAAGACATTTACCTTGATAACATAGCTTCCTGACAGGCTTGTGTCACATACTGTAAATCACTACAGTTGGAAATTTTCCTTTATTTTTGTTGCAAAAGTTTATTGTCAACTCATATTTAAAATTTTTACTGTCAACTCATAAGTAAATGTTTGTCAACTCATATACAAATGTTATTGTTAACACATGCAAAAGTTTATGGTGAACTTTAAATACTTAAGTTTATTGTCAAGGTGCTGTAACTGTCTCAGTCTGTCATCACTGCTTTACACACTTCATCTTCCACATGATGCAGTTTCCCCCACTGGAAGGGTCTGTACACATCCGTTGGCGCATACAAACAAGCAACAGTGCTCAAACGACATTACACAACAAAAAGAAACAGCAAGTAGTTTAAAAGTCACTGTTCACAAACGCCGAGTTACCAAACGATTATGTCGTTTGAATACTGTGCGCAAAAGCGTTAGTGGCATTTCATAGGACATATGCATGAATACTCCAGAACAATGTGGGTTTGAATGACATTGTACACACCGGCCGACTGCACAACATCTGCCGCATAGTCGTCTTAACTGATCCACCAGTTTGATCTGACAGAATACGCGATATCGGTTGCTCGTTGTTATGGAACGTAGTTTGTCTACATATATAATACGGATTGTCAACAGATACGACGATATTTGTCATTCATTGGCTGTTTCAACTTCTCTTTTTAATCTGCGCTCTCTTTTTATTTGCTTTTTATTTGCTTCTCATAGTGAATTTTATCAATCTTTTATATGGATTTATTATGTATCGATTACAAATGATTATTGTCATGATTGACCCGTTATAGCATATTGCACTCCATGCCTTACATCAGTGCCTAGGTTTTATATTATATATGCTCTTATCCCTACTACTTATAGTTTTATTCATAGGAATCATTTTATGATCTTCGTTTTTGCTTTTATTATATATTTTTGTATTTTTATGCTTTATTGTATATTTATGCTTTATTGTTACATGTCATTTTGGAGCTTCGTCTATATGTCTATCTTATGGCTTTATATAACTGTCCTCCCAAAGAAATGAAGATACATGTGAACAACCTAACTAAAATATCATATATTATGACATATGCACCTTTTATTCCATACTTGGACACAAGGGGGCAGCACTCCCCCACAGGAGAATGTAACCTTATTCTGATGCAAAACGCTTAAAATCTCCCTAACTTTCCCTTCTAACACCCCCACTCCAGCAAATTCTTACCCAGTATGTCCCCCAGTTTATTCACACCCCCACTTCTCTTATTAACATCCATAAATCAATGTCCTTTCCCAACCTTCCCTAACCCAATATGGCCGCTGCTGCCTCCGGCGCATGCGCGCGGTCCGCTCCCCGCCGCTGTACACCATAAGAGACCTTGCCCGCATATACACATGCGCGGCACCTAGGGACGTCGGGTGCGCGTGCGTGGTTCGCGTGGCGGCAAGACGCTTCGCACACACCGCCCATCTACGTCACTACACACATCCTCCTCCACCAGCTCAGACCTTCCTCCCCGCCCACCTTCCACTAATTATTAGCCAGGCAACACGGCCAGCTGCCACGCCCACTCCCCACCTGTAATCCATCCCATCAATCTATTTCCGGCTACATAATGGGTCCCGAGCGGGCAGATCAATACAGAGGTGCCAAACCCGATCGGGACTTCAAGCTGGTAAGAAACTTTGTTACAATATTTCTCCTACACAGGACTGGTTAATGTTTTCACCCCACATCCGTCCCCAGGTCACACTCAGTTCATTCCACCTTATACCCAGCCTCTTTTTCTGTTCACTCCCCCACCTGCTACTATATGAAGCATTCTATAGTCTGCTCCCTAATTTTTGCCCCCATTTAAACTTCCATACTCTACTCACTACCACTACCCACTCTACCCTCGACATATTAACCCCCACACACTATTTGGTATATATGAATACAGGCGAAAAATCAGCTACACTAATAATAGATTATAAGCAATATACTATACCTGTCCCACTAATGTTCATGTACATGTGTACACATGCAGCGTTCTGATTTGGTGTTATCTCTGTCATTTGCATCATAGTGTGATACTCCAGTTGTTTAATGCCTGAGGAAGCGGGATTTTGCCCGTGAAACGCGTCGCAGTTGTTCTTGGAGTATACGAATAAATTGTTTGACTATACTGACAGCATTGTGTCTGTTTTTGGGTTGGTCGGTCCACCACCACCACCCGAATATTTTTAAACTTTTTAGTGTGTTTTATCATATTGGCGCCTCTGTACTTCGCTACATCGATTGTTTCACCCTTGGTGGAAGGGCGTTGCCCCCCTTTTTTCCTTCTTTCAGAGAGCGACATCTTAATCCTGAGTGGGGACAGGTCTAATCTCCCCACCTGCCTATGTAGTGGTTACCTGGACGGCAACCCATGCTTGTGAGTATAATACTTACTTTTTCATATACCCTACCTCATCTAATACATACTACACCATACCGGGCTCTCGGTCTCTCCATTTTATATTGGCTGTTTCAAATTACTTTTCTCTAACTTGTGTACAAGGCTGAAGCCTAGAGTTTGGGCAATCTTATCTTCTTACACTTAAAGAGAAACTCCAACCAAGAATTGAACTTTATCCCAATCAGTAGCTGATACCCCCTTTTACATGAGAAATATATTTCTTTTCACACACAGACCATGAGGGGGCGCTGTATGGCTAATATTGTGGTAAAACCCCTCCCACAAAGAAATTCTGAGTACGTACTCTTGGCAGTTTCCAGTCTGCGGGCCAGATTTATCAAGAGTGTCTGAGACAAAATATTAGTAGGTTTTTAGAAATCCGCGCAGAACTGTCTCAGGGCACCCTAAGAAATCACTAGATAGTGCAGATTCCTTCTTAAACTGTAAGGAATAGAAAGAGCTAGGAAGGTCTCTTAGGAAGTGCAGTGTGTGAGGGGAATTGCTGTCGCTGAGGTAACCAACACACCTGCTGTCAGCAAGCTCTGAGTGAGGGGGGAGGAGCCCTTCACAAATCACATCTAGCTGCACTATTTGTAGAACAGCTAATGAGCACTTCTTAATCTGCAGCAGTGTAGGGATGGACTTGCACTTTTCTTAACTGTAGTGTAGCTCTAGAAATCCTCACTAAACTACTGCTATTACATAGGCTTTGGGAAGTTTCTTACTATCATGCAGAACTGTTCCCCTGCTGGTTAGAACAGTTTTAGAAGAAAAAACTGTCGGTAATGCTTTGATAAATCTGGCCCTGTGAACCTTGCTGCATTGTGGGAAATAGCTGTTTACAGCTGTTTCCAACTGCCAAAACAGCATGCAGCAGCTACATCACCTGCCAACAAGTAAAAATGTCACTATGTAATAAATGTCCGAATGTAAATCAGGGATTTAAAAGATTTTACAATGGGCAAACACTGACTAAATCATTTATACATCATTATTGTAAAAATGAAGCACTTTTTTATTACATTATTTTCACTGGAGTTCCTCTTTAAGATCAACTTTCTGCCCTCCATACATTTCCTCACTAAATTCCAGGATATTACACCTACAATCTTTGCACCTCACAGGAAACTGTCCTATCCTCCACTTTGGTCACCTCCTCCCATGGTTTCATCCAGGGTCTCCCACAAGTTTTCCCTCTCCTTTGCAACTCTCTTTTCCACATCGTTCCTCCATTCTCTGAGCCTTGAAACGTACCCTTAACACGTTATTGTTCTGGTATACATCCAATCATTTAAAGGGAACCTGTACTGAGTAAAATTATTTAAAATAAACACATGATGTAGCTGCAAATGAACATTACATAGTTACCTTGCCATCAGTTCCTCTCAGAAGCTCACCATTTTCTTCTGACAATAATCCCTTCCAGTTCCCTTCCAATTCTGACAATATTTTGTCAGATCTGAAATATATCAGTTGCTGTCAGTAAAATATCAGTTGCTGTCAGTTATAGCTGAGAGGACAACTGATGTGCCAAGTAATGTCCATGTTTTCCTATACCTCAAGTGGGCGATATTACAGTTTAACAGTGTGCTGACCAGAAAGCTGTTATGGGGTAATGACCATTTTCAAAATGGAGGACAGAGAATTCCCTTGATCACAGTGGACGAACGGGATGCAGGAGAGGAGAAAGAGATTGAGGAGTAGACTACATGGGAGGTAAGTATGACCTGTGTATGTTTATTTTGACTTTTAATTTTCAGTTCAGGTTTTCTTTAAAGTCCCCTTCCGGTGATATGTCCTCATCTATACTAGATATCAAGACTCACTGCCACACATGCTAGAATGTCATCTTACCCAGTGTCTCCATCTCACTCCCCTGTGGATTGTAAGCTCACAGACAGGGTCTTCCCCTAGTCTGCAGCACTTATTGTAACAAAATAATGTGTACCTGTAATGCTGGACGTTATGCCATGCATGAACTGTGTGCCGAATCTGTACTTGTGCTACTGGATGATTGTACTGTGCGTAAACTATGTATGTATTTAAGGTCCATATTTTTATCTGTATTGTACTCAGAAGATGATGGTGCTTCGTACATAGAATATAATAACTTCTCTTCCAGTATACATTCATGTTAGTACTGCTGAATGGTATAATAATCTTTACCAGGTCTTTTTATCCATTGCAAGGTCCATAATCATCCGCCTGTAAATACTTAAAACAGATTTGCAGGCTTCCACTTGCTCCTCCAGCAGCAATGGGACCTCAGCACACGGCTCCAGCAGGAAAACATTCGCCGAGTTGGTTAGGAAGACCTGGAAATGAAGGACACACGGATTTACATACAGTTCATTACATAGAAACAATATTAGCGATACAAGCCATTTATATTTAGTGTTAGCAAAAACAACCATTTCATGTCGAACGGCTGTCAATTATGAATTTGTAACACAAGAAGAAAACTCTCCCTTAACCTGGCCATATAATTATTGATTTTTTTTACTTTTAATTGATACAACAGGATTCTGTAATCAACTCAAACAGGAATTGATTCGAACTTCAAGCTCAATCAAAAATGATCAATATCAAGTAAGGAATTAAAAATCCTCAGAGAAGATGGTGAATTTCCGTTGATTGTGCAAAAATCAAATTCTAAAACAAACCAAAAAAAAGGGCAGGGGCTTATGCTACGTACACACATGCGACAACGATCGTTCGTTAAGAACGACGAACGAACTTTTAATTGATGAAAGAACGACCTAAGCAAAGGTAGTTTTAAAATGTGTGTAACGATCTGATCGTTAGAACGAACGTTACATCACAGAAAGCAACTATTGCGCCTGCGCATAAAAATGAGAAGTTCCATGGAGAAATAGTGAAATGCGCATGTCAAGCCTAGTACGAACGATCGTTTCCAACGATGTACTACTTTTGCAAACGATCGTCGGTGGTAAAAATCCGCCAAGACAGAACTTTGTTTTGTAGCGATTTGCCTCGTTCGTCGTTTGCCTTAATAGTCGTTGGTTCGTTTTTTGTAACGATCGTCGTTGGTAAAGATCGGGGAACGATCGTTACAAACGACTATAGTCGCATGTGTGTACGCACCTTTAGGGTGATGGACTTAAAGTGGTCTAACACCCAGCATTTCAACTTTGCTTTAAAAGATTGCTTACAGCTTATAAACTATTATGCCAGATTTTTTTTTTTTTTTTTTAGCAGAAATTCACTGAATGGATTGAACATGACATTTAGCTAGAAATCCTTCTCTGTGCTGAGGTTTAGTTACAAATGTATCTATTTACAATGTAATAAACAAACACCTCTCTGAGAGAACAAAGAGGGCTTCCCAGACCGGCTTTTCAGAGGTCTATTTGCATTCCAAACAAAGATACATTTGTAACTAAACCTAAGCACAGATGTGTAATCCTAGCTGAATACAGCACTAAAATGTCATGTTTAACCCATTCAGTGAATTTCTGCTTTAAAAAAAATCTGGCATAATAGTTTCTAAGCTGTAAGCAATCCTTTAAAGGGAATGTCCAAGCAAAATAAAAAAATGAGTTTCACTTACCTGGGGCTTCTACCAGCCCCATGCAGCCATCCTGTGCCCTCGTAGTCACTCACTGCTGCTCCAGTCCCCCGTTGGCAGCTTGCTGACCTCGGAGGTCGGCAGGACGCATTGCGTACATTTTTACGCATTCCCGCTAGTGCAGGAACATTATCACATACATTTTACGCATTACTGGTTCAATGCGTAAAAATGTACGCATTGAATCAGTAACGCGTAAAAATGTATGCGTTAATGTTCCTGCACTAGCTGGAATGCGTAAAAATGTATGCAATGCGGCCCCCGACCTTCAAGGTCGGCAAGCTCCCAGCGGGGGACTGGAGCAGCAGAGAGTGACTACGAGGGCACAGGATGGCTGCATGGGGCTGGTAGAAGCCCCAGGTAAGTGAAACTCATTTTTTTATTTTGCTTGAACCTTCCCTTTAAAGCTAAGTTGTAATGCTGGGTGTTAGACCGCTTTAATTTTAAAATACCGAACCAAGAGAAAAATAAACTCACTCGATGGGTTCATGATTCACGTTCTGTACATTGTGGTAGTTCCACCTCCTACAGCCATGATTTGGCAGCGACTGTCAAGTGTGTTTCCTTGTGTTGTTTAAATGCAAGGAATGACATACGTTTAACACTCAACAGCTCCACCTAGCAGCTAAAAAAGCAGTAGTGTATTATGTAAATAAGCAAAAGTCTTAAAGAGAACCTGAGCCGGATGTATCAATCTTAAGAGGACCCAGAGGCATGTCCTGTGCACAATGACATGCCTCTGTGTCTCTATTGCTGCCGCTAGTCCCCCCGGGGTCTGCTGTGCCCCCCTGAAAATATCGCCAGGCTAGCGACAATCTGCTTGTCGCTAGCCTGATGTTTACCTCTCAGCCTGTCAATAACTTTTTCAAGCATCACCTACCCCGCCTCCTCCATAGCGCAGCTCCGCCTGCCGCTCTCCGCCTCTTTAGCTTCCTGCAATCGGAAGCTAAGCCGTGACCCACCTGGAAGCTAGGGAGGCGGAGATCGGCGAAGGGAGCTGCGCTATGGAGAAGGCAATGCTTGAAAAAGTTATTGACAGGCTGAGAGGTAAACATCAGGCTAGCGACAAGCAGATTGTCGCTAGCCTGGCGATATTTTCAGGGGGGCGCAGCAGACCCAAGGTGGACTAGCGGCGGCAATAGAGAGACACAGAGGAATGTCATTGTGCACATGACATGCCTCTGAGTCCTCTTAAGATTTAATACATCCGCCTCGGGTTCTCTTTAACTTTTCAGATCACAAAACTCCAAGAGCCTGTGGGTGCAGCACTGCCCTGCCTCTTTTACCTGCAAAAACAGTTTTTTATCACAGTGTAGTGTCTGTACAGTCTACTCGATCTTTCTGGCACCCCACATTTTGCTGGGAGATAAAACTATGTCACTGCTGTCTAAATTGTGTAGTCCTAGACCCCATATAATAATATTAAGTCATGTGTGCACATATATGCACACACAGGCAGGGCACTGCTGCACTCACAGCACTAGCCCTGCTGTGCCTGATTTTTGGTTTCCACAGTAGATGGACCTTAAATAGTGTTTTGTGCAGAATGGAAACTGTTACACTGATGTAAAGGAATCTGTGTGAGGTTCTTCGCTATTGTATTTTTACAAAAAAAATAATGAATTATTCAGGTATAAATGCCTCTCTAAATGATACTAGCTCCATCTTGCATCACTCTGCAGTGATTAACAAAGGAAGTTTCTCCACAGATCTGTGTTTCCGTGAAAAAGAGGTCTGAAGAAAGCCAGGTTACCTAACAGGATGTCAGCTCAATTCTGCTGTCCTCCTGACCTTCAACATAATAATCATCAGAGCAACAGGAATAGAATTTATTATTGAAAAAATAGCAAATACAGAAACTATATTTAATAATTTCTACTATTTGTCTGAACTAGCAGTTTGTTTTTATGATGGTTTTTCATGCACCTATGGATCTATGCAATTAATGTACTTTTATTTGTAAATAGACAGGTATCTTAGCAGCCTTTATGAGAATGACTTGGCGGTCCTCTTTAAGTTGTAGTTGGTGAGGATTCTACGTGCCTCTCTTTGTATATTACTTCCTGTTCAGATAATCGGCATGGTCAA
Source organism: Hyperolius riggenbachi (assembly GCF_040937935.1). Classification (NCBI taxonomy): domain Eukaryota; kingdom Metazoa; phylum Chordata; class Amphibia; order Anura; family Hyperoliidae; genus Hyperolius; species Hyperolius riggenbachi. The sequence goes on along the minus strand of NC_090649.1, from coordinate 422,921,930 downwards.
TCCATTGTATGTTTCACTTGTGTTCCCTTCTCATCCCACCTGCTTCACAGGGTTTGCTGCAAAGACATTCATTCCAGGCCAGAAGTGATTCTGGCTTTGCATAAGCACTCCCATCTCAGTAACAGCTGGCAAAGGCAGGCAAAGCAGGTTTTGCAGAGATTAAAGGAGTTCTCTGGAGAAAAAGAAAAAAAAAACAAAAAAAAAAAGACACTTACCTGGGGCTTCTATCTGCCCCCTGTAGCGGTCATGTCCCGCGCTGTCCTCCTCCGATCACTCGTTTCCCACCGCTGGTCTCGATCTAATCATCTCTTCAGCGAGACTGCGGCTGCACGGCCGTGGCTGCGCGCGTGCTTGCTCCCACTCGCACCTCCGGGAGCTTACTGCGCAGGCACAGTACGAGAAAACCTCATACTACGCCTGCGCAGTAAGCTCCCGGAAACACTATTCGTCTTGTTAGACGAATAACTGACCAGAGCCGGAGAACGAGTGATCTTAGGAAGATGGCGTGGGACATAATAGCTACAGGGGTCCGATAGCAGCCCTAGGCAAGTGTCTGTCTGTGCTTTTTTTTTTTTTACAACTCCACAGAACCCCTTTAAGAGCTGCAGCATGGACACACACCAGAATAATGGCAGATATGTCTGTGTAATGCAGCTTGTTAAGGCAATCCTAAAGTAAACGTAAACTGACAAGATAACAAATTGTATCCTTATAAATACTGTATGACTTTCCTGATATCCTACAGTTGTGTTTTGTGTTTAAAGGGAACCTTAACTGAGAGGGATATGGATGTTTCCTTTTAAATAATACCAGTTGCTTGGCAGTCGTGTAATCGAATTGGCTGCAATAGTGGCTGAATCACACACCTGAAACAAGCATGCAGCTAATCCAGTCTGAATTCAGTCAGAGCACCTGATCTGCATGCTTGTTAAAGAGGAGCTGTTAGGTATAGGGTCTCAGAGAAAATAAACACATATATCAGTAGCTAAAGATTGGCTGTACTTACATTACATATGCATTTCTCTGTCCACGTTTGGATTTCACAGAATTTGTATATAGTATATGCAGAGAATGATGCTCCTGACAGCTCATGGCAGGTTCCATGTTTGTGAAGCCAAATGTGTCGTCATGTCCTGCCTGCTTCTGATCACAGAACAGCTCATACTGAATAACACTAGTTTGCAGTGAATATTAATGAGCCATGTGGCTAGGAACAATAGCGGACTCCTGCAGTGTACGCTGCCCCGAGATTTATCTGTGCTGTGGCTGGAATGAGTTTTAGAAGCTGCTGAAACTTGATCCCGTCTTCTCCTTAGCAGCCGAGGGGAGGGCCCCAGAATGCTTTGCAGTATGTTATGCGGCTTGCGTCCTGCTTAGGAGCTTAGCTGTGCTGATAAGCACACATCAAATGTAAGAGAGATTTTTATCTTTAGTAATGCCTTTTTGGCTTCTGTCTAAACTGTTTAACACAGGAGACTAGAGGTTTAAATTAGCTTCTGCAGCCTGACAGTTACTCTTTAAGGGGCTGTGGCTACAAGTATTAGAGACACAGGATCAGCAGGAGAGTCAGGCAACTGGTATTTTAAAAGGAAAAATCCATATTCTTCTCAGTTTAGGTTTCCGTTAACCACTTTCCGACCCCCGGGACAAGTAACTACGTCCCTGCACAATCCCTCTTCTCCTTGCAGGGATGTAGCAACTACGTCCCATCCTGCCGCGCACTCCCGCTCGCAAACCCCCCCCCCTCCCACGCTCCTGTGCTCGTTATCCTCGCCGATCACTAGGATCACTATGTATGTCAAGAGGGTATGTTTTTGTTACTTTTTAAATTATGGGCTTGTAATTAATGATGGATGCAAAACCGAAAAAATGCACCTTTATTTCCAAATAAAATATTGTTGCCATACACTGTACTAGGGAAACATTTTTAACGTTGCAATAACCGGGAAAAATGGGCAAATAAAATGTGTGGGTTTTAATTACAGTAGCATGTATTATTTTAAAACTATATTGGTCGAAAACTGAGAAATAATCATTTATTTTCTTATTTTCCTGTTAAAACCGTTAGAATAAAATAATTTTTACCAAAAAGTACCCCCTAAAGGAAGCCTAATTGGAGGCGAAAAAAATCAAATATTGATTGTTTTGTTGTGATAAGTAGTAATAAAGTTATAGGCAAATGAATGGAAGGAGCACTGACAGGTGAAAATTGCTCTGGGGAAAACCCTTGGAGGCAAAGTGGTTAAAAGCCAAAAATCCAAGTGTTTATTTATTGTCTCAGCTAAATGAAAACCTGTTTTTCATGTTTTGCTACTGCACTCTAACTGGTTGCGGCCCGATGTAGTGTGAATCTACGTCCAGCAGGTGGTGCTGCCACTCTGACTGGACGTAGATTCAACGTCATGCTGAATCGCACATCCCCTCTTCAATACACTCGCCCTGCTGTCTCCGACGGCAGAGCTCTGTGAGCCGATCAGGAGCAGTTTTCATTGGCTCCCAGACCCCACTGGCTCACATTGATTAACAGGGTCAGGAGCCAATGAAAGCGGTACCTGACCGATGCACAGCACTCTGCCGTCATAGGGACGGCAGAGAGAGGAGCCTGCGGTGATGGGGCAGCGTTGTGAATGGCAGATTATTGTGGAGAATCCTCGGGAGGTGGTGTTTTACCGTATTAGCAATCTCTGGTCCTTAACCTTCCTGGCGGTGGGTAAGCCGCGCAGGAGGATTTCTCAGGCCCTGCTGGGCCGATTTGCATAATTTTTTTTTTCTACACGCAGCTAGCACTTTCTAGCTGCGTGTGCACACCGATCGCCGCCGCTACCCGCCGATTCGCCGCTACCCGCCATGCCGCCGCCCTAGGCTCGCTACATGATTTTAAAAAATAAAAAATAAAAAAACTGCTGCGCTGCCCCCTGGCGGTTTTTAATAGACCGCCAGGAGGGTTAAGGGTGCAGAGACTGCTGGTACGGAAGTGGTTAACTAATTATTTTTTATCTGTCCCCGGCACTGTGAAGTGTTCCTGTTTCATGGCAGTTATCAATATGAGTTATACTAGGTCAGACTGAAATCTGACTGCTAAGAAAGTGACATTTACAGGCCTGGTATTCTTAATCCTTACAGTGAAGGAAAAAAAGGAACACAGCCTAGTTATATAGGCTCGGGACTGTGCATGCACATGTTTAAAGGGGTTCTGTAAATAGTTTTTAAAAACCAAAAACTGACACTTACCTGAAAACGTCGTACTGCGCCTGCGCAGTAAGCTCCCGGAGATGCAAGCGAGGATGCGCATGGCCGTGCAGTTGCATTCGTCTAGTTAGAGGAATAATTGGACAGCCAAGCGAGTCATGCACAAGCATACCGCGCATGACGCACTTGACGGCGGGGAAGGTGAAGAAGAGGACGCATTGCCGGGGGCCGACTGTGAGTCAGCTTAAAACGAAATTAAGCCGTGGCGGGGGACCACAGGGCACTCGAGGAGCTGCAAGGGCACAGGATGGCTGCGGGGGGCTTGGGGAAGCCAAAGGTAAGTGAAACTTTTTTGTTTCAGGGTTAAGGTTCACTTTAACTTTTTTACTGACTGTTTTGTAATACTTATTATGAAAATGTAACATTGAAGTGTACCCAAGGCGACGTGACATGATGAGATAAACAGGTGTATGTACAGTACAAACATATTAATAACCAGGGTGTTTTACTTTGCTGTCCGAAAGAGTTAATTTTTAAGGATGGAAGTGACAGCTTTTGTCTTGTCAGCACCTTGTCAGGAATATAGTAAACATCGCTGATAAGCAAATTACAGCCATAAAAGTTTTCCTGACAGAATACATTTTTCTACATATTTCTGAGAGCAGAGGGATAGAGAAAGGGTCAATATATTTCATGTATTTTCATTTAGGGACACTTAATAGACCGCAACTAAGCAGAGACAACAAAACATTCAATCTACTTTCTAAATGTTTAAATATAAAATAAAATCTGGGAATGTCTAAAAAAGTCATTTTTAAGAGTGGGAGGATAAACAGAAATGTTTATCTTACCAGTTTATTTTCATCTCGGGTTCACTTTAAAATTAAACTGTAGCTGAAAATGTAATAGGGCACTAAGCACTAAATTAGAGATAATTTTAATTTGTTCTTTTTACACAAAACTGATAAAAGGTAACATCTAATCGGTTTATACAGGATAATGCACTTTATACTTCCTTACTGACCTTTCCAATGCCTTCTCAGAAAAGCATCACCTCAGCAACCCAGGTACATGTCAAATACCTCATTCCCCATACAGAAACATGCGTGGCAGTTACCTGCAATGCAGCCTGATCCCCGGCCTTCACATCCATGTTCTCGTCTTCACAGACGCATCCTCGGCTCACAGCGCTGGTGAAAGAGTACGTCCTTCCCCAACTCGATGAGCGTTTGTGGCCGCTCGGCTCTGACGAGACCTTTAACAAATGTCAGCGCAAATTAACTGCCCTGTCAGTTTGATTTAAAGACTTATAAAACAGCAGGTTGCATTTAGATAGGAATAACTGGTGTCAATCCTAGCACAGCTTCCCAGGAACCCCCGGGGAGAATGAAGAAAACAATTCTGGTACAGGCCACGATGGTTACTACTGAGAAAAACAACAGTTGAAGCGAACCTGACATTTCTTTCAGCAAAATAAACAAAATGTCTGCCTTACACAGCATGTATTTATAGAGCATTATGTAATTCTAGAAATGACTGATAGATAAAATGCTGGACTCCAAAATAAAGCTCCTCTCCCATTCCCTTTCAGCACTCCCAGTGGTGGCTGGTCATGTGACCATCCTCAGATTTACAGGGAGCAAGAACAACATAATACCCAAGAAGCTCAGGGTGACCCAGAACCACTAGGAAAGTATAGGGGACCATATCTTGTTTAGTTCCCTATACTTTCCAAGTGGTTCTGGGTCACCCTGAGCTGCCTGGGTATTCTGTTGTACTGATCCAAGCCCTATCCCACAGAGACATATCAATCCATGCCATGTACTGAGGAGGACCAACAGTCTGAAACAGGCTGTATGCATGTTGGGTTGGTGTGGCTCGGAAAAATGTATGAGCTATAGGCTAGCTATACACCAGCGGTTCTAGATAGGAGCTTGGCTTCAGGAACATAAAGATATACTTTGCATATTCAGTAGTGATGCATTGTGGGAAATCAATGCTGCCCGCTTAAAGCTGAATTGTCGTAAATACCTTCTGTTTTAAGAAGGCAAACTACAGTGAGCAGTATGTTACCCTCAAAGTAGAGTCTGCTGTCAAGTTTGCCTAATTGTAAAACTTCTGAAAAAGTCAAATACTATAAAAAAAAACCATACGTAGTAACTTTGCTCTGAGCAAAGGTTAATTATAAATCACTGAAATGAAGAAGTACCATATTCCCACCAGTCCCTTCTTGTTTCCAGCATTTTGCTGGCATGGCATTTTTTCTCCTGAATTTTGGATAATGGAAAATAACCCTGGTGATTGGACTGTTGGCACAAAGCAATTAACATAAGATTCATTTTTATGGAAATCCCTGATTTCCAACATACTGATGTCAATGATCTAAGGGATTTTACTTATAGAGGGTTCACTTTAAAGGCACTCAGAGCTCCCGAAAACAAAAAGATTTACACATACCTGGGGCTTCCTCCAGCCCCATTAGCTTGGAACGCTCCCACGCTGCCTTCCACCGATGTCTGCAGCTCCGGTACTGGATCCCTGCACCTCCGTCAGTCGGAGCCAGTCTGACGCAAGGGAAGTGTGCCCTCTACTTATCTCTCCAGCAGCTGCTGGAGAGATAAGCAAAGAGCGCACTTCTCCTGTGTAGTCTGGAGCCGACTGACGGAGGTGCAGAGACCCAGTACCGGAGCTGCAGACATCGGAGGAAGGCAGCGTGGGAGCGTTCCAAGCTGATGGGGCTAAAGGAAGTCGCAGGTATGTGTAAACCTTTTTGTTTTCGGGAGCTCTGGTACACTTTAAGCTACGAATGCAAAATGTCTAGTGTAACTTATATCAGAGCAGCAAAAGATCAACAGAGGATTTCACAAAGGTGGAACCATACAGCATGGGTCTGGCCTAACATATACATTTACAGTGAGCCCTAAAGGTGCCCAATAGTGTAGTGCTGTCCAACTGGCAGCCCGTGGGCCACTCTTTCTTGCCCAGCCTTTTTGTGTCAGTCACCCTCCTCTTATTTATGCTTGGCTCCACCCCCAAAAATAGGACATTGATGCCTGCAGCCAAAAAAACTTGGTGCTTGCCACGCCCGTCCATGAAGATGGACAGCATGCTCTAGTGTAATAAAGTACCCAAACACAAAACTTTCTTCTGCAAATGAAGTGTTTACCCAAAATATTATTGCTGTTCCAGCAGAAAACCATGTTGAAATTTCATAGGGCAGTTGAATTTGCAACTCTTCTTAGCATTTTGCCAACTTCGCCCTGACCCCTGCCCTTCATGAGTCATGCTGTCTGCCCTCTGTGTGCAAAGATAAGACAGATGCTTTGTGTTTTCGGTGCTGAGAGTTAGAAGAGCAAAAAAAAAAATACTACTTCACAACCAATACCCAGGGATTTAGACAAAGGCCCATATGCAATTCACCTTTTTTTCTCCTGAGTGTTCTCCTAAGTGATATTTTCAAACCTAGCTTTCAACTTCGCTTTTAAATCACCAGCAAGCAAGAAATACTTAACCACTTCAGCCTACAGCGTCGAAAATCTTAAGCATCCGAGCAATGTTCACCTCCCATTCATTCGCCAATAACTTTATCGTTACTTATCACAATTAATTGATCTATAGCTTGTTTTTTCCACCACTAATTAGGCTTTCTTTGGGTAGTACATTTTGCTAAGAGCCACTTTACTGTAAATGCATTTTAACAGGAAGATTAAGATAGAAATGGAAAAAAATCATTATTCCTCAGTTTTTGGCCATTATAGTTTAAAATTAATACATGCTACAGTAATTAAAACCCATGCATTTTATGTGCCCATTTGTCCCGCTTTTTACACCGTTTAAATTACGTCCCTATCACAATTTATGGCGCCGATATTTTATTTAGAAATAAAGGTGCATTTTTTCAATTTGCGTCCATCACTATTTATAAGCTTATAATTTTAAAAAAATTAATAAGATACTCTCTTGACATGTATATTTAAAAAGTTCAGACCCTTAGGTAACTATTTATGTAGTTTTTTTTTGTTTTTAATTGTAATTTTTTTTTTTTTTTAAATACAAAAATGTATTTGGGTAATTTTAGTTTGGGAGGTAAATAGCTAATTTTAGATGTAATAGAATGTATTTTTTTATTTAATTTAGGTATGTGGGTGCAGTTTACTATTTGGCCACAAGATGGCCACATTCAAAAAATTCCTAGATGCGAACGATCTCGCATCTAGGAACTATAAGAAGAAGGTGATGTTTCCTGGGGGCAGAAATACCGCGCTCTCTGATGAGAAAGCGTCGGCATTTCTGCCGGAGACTTAGATCGGTGATTGGGAATTATATTCCCATTCACTGATCGGGGGGCAGCGGGAGGCAGCGGGAGCGCGCGCGGGCGCGCGCCCGATCGCGCGCACCACACGGCTGCAGCAGCAGTGCCCATCTGGACGGATATATCCGTCCAGATAGGGCGAAGTGGTTAAAATAGTTTTGATGGTACTTCATCTACTTTTTGGACTTTTTCAATTGCAAAGAGCTGAAAAGTTATTCTAAAGAGAAGAGGAAAAATGATCTCCTAGGAGAAAACGTCCAGAGCAAACGTTAATTGCATATGAGTCAAAGTGTTCTCCACATCTCCCACACTTGGCAAAGTAGAAGCAGAGACACAGAGTAGTATGATTTCTGAAAGAAATACCACTGTCATGTGAGCACAGTAGCTACAGCCATAATCTTCCTCCATCCTTCATTGTAGCATCCTATTTCTAGGTTCTGCAGGGGAGGGGGGGGAATCAGGTTCTGTAACTGGGCTTCTCTACAAAGCCGGTGTTATACCCTATACCCTAATACTGTATACACATTTTTTTCCACATGGAGATCCTCTAAAATATACTAGCTAAAGGAAGACTAATGTTTTCTGGGAGACTCATTTTTTTATTTTTTACTAATGTGTATAAAACTTAAAACTTAAATTGTAAAGAGAAAGCATCTTCTATCTTGCGGTTTCCAACAGAAGCCAGATTTTGTTTGGAAACACCCCAGCACTGCTGCACGTCTGGAAGCATCCTGAATAAATAAAATATAGTCCCCTTTATTTTGTGGATAAAGAGGTGGGGAATGCCCCTCCTAAGGGCGGGCTTCCACTAGTGCAGCCGCCCTTCTCCGAGATGGACGCCGGCACTTGTGCACTGCGAGTACGCAGCTGAATCCCTTTAGCGCTGTCAGGCACAGCTATAGGGATTCAGAATTTTTTTCACTCGCACAAATTTGGAGGCAGCCTATTGATTTAAATAGGCTGAGATTCCGGATCCACATTTGTGTGCGTGAAATCGGGCACAAACAGCCCCAGTGGAAACGGGCCGAGTCAATCAATGTGCAGCATACGGTAACCAGTATAACTACTTCTGCACAAACTAATACATAGTACAAGCTAGGATTTGCCACCTGCTAGCTGGAAGTAGTTTGTAGGAAATAAACGTTAATAGTATGTGTTGGTCTGCTTTAAATACTTTCTAATGTATTTTAGTGACAAACCATTAAACATTATGTATTCCCATGAAATGTACTTTCAAAGGCACTTTAAAGGTTAACTGACCGGCGGGAAAACGTACCTAAGGTAAGCACAGAGGTACCGTATTCTTCCGACTATAAGACAATCCTGTCCATATGATGCGCCTAGGTTTACAGGACAAAAACCAGGGGGAAAAATATATATACTAAACCTGGTACATCCGTGGTGAAGGGGAATCTTTTGGGTTATGCCCCCTTTGTACCTTATGTTTACTTTTATCTCTTGTTTCCCCCTTGTGTCCTCCTCTATGCCCCTTTGTTGTGTCCCCCTTGTGTCCTTCCCCTATACCCCCCTGTGTGATCCGTTTGTCCCTGCCCCCCCCCCCCCCCCCCCCCCCCCTGTATGGGCACAGTACAGGGAGTCCCCTACAGCAGTGGCTTTTTTCCCCCACGTTTGGGGGAGAAAAAAAAAGGAGTCTTATAGTCCAAAAAATGCAGTATGTTCATGTTGGATCCACATACCTCTGTGTTGTCCGTTCCTCTCCTAATTCCCCCATTCCCCATAATCACTCCCTTCAGCTAAAGTCAAATCTTCAGACAGGAAGATTGCTGCAATGTTGCCTCCCATCACCCTCCAATTCTGGTAGTGGATGGGGCAGGGAAGCGAAGGGTCTAGGAGAGCAGCTTCGCCTTGGTACTATATACTTTGAATACAATAGATGTACATACAATCAGTATGCTGCACCACTGTTATTTCAATGAGTATAAAATACCTCTGCATTACATTTCAGGCAACTGCAGACATTAAATCCTGCATGCGGGAAAAAAAACAACGAAAAAAAACTATGCAGCCCAACTCAGCATTTTTCATACCTGTTTTCCATCAGTTTCTGTAACAGCTGATTCAAAAACCAGCACATTTTCAGTGTTCTCAACTGGCTTTGATGGCTCGTCCATGAAAATCGGCTTTTCTTTTAAGATCCATTTCCTGTAAACCTTCACAACCTTCCTTGTGGCAGACACATCACAGGCTGGTAATAAGAATGCCTAGGCAAATCAAAAAACAGTGTGCCCGTCATGTGACTATCTGACTGTAAGAGATTTAGAAATTCATGTTGGACAGTTTTCTAGGATTTTGCAGCTTATACTTCTATGTGTGTTGGCTACACAACACACTAATGGATGTCTTTAAAATAGGAGCTCCCACGGTCATCAATTATATTCTGGTGACATTTTTCCACAGTGCTTTACAGAGTGTATCAAGCAATTCATGCCACTAATTGTTCTTTAGAGGAGCTCAAAGGCCAGTGTGGCTGGATAGTGTACCGGTTAAGGGCCCTACCTCTGACACAGGAGACCAGGATTCAAATTTCGGCTCTTCCTGCTCAGTAAGCCAGCACTTATTGTACAGGGCTCTTTCACACTAGGTCAGTTTTGATGAATTCCTCCCACGATGCGGTTAGAAAAGTAACATTAAAGTCTATTTGACTTTCATGTTACCTTTCACATTAGATGAAGCATTCCAGAGCGTTACGTTGTAACGCATCTGGGAGCTTTTAATCATTCACCCGGTTGGGTGAATTAGAACTATTTCTGCTGACCAGCATCGAACCGCAACTTTCCAACATCACAACATATGTCAATAACGCTGCCTAGAGTGAACGAGCCCTCAGTAAGGAGTCCTTGGGCTAGGCTGCCTAACACTGCTACTGCCTACTGCAGCTCAAGCACTTTGAGTCCACCAGGAGAAAAGCACAATATAAGGGTTATTTGTCTTGTCTACCACAGTCATAGTGTAATTTCCCTTACATAGTCTAAGGCAGTGGTCCCCAAACTTTTTGCATTGAGGGCCGGGTCAACATACTTCAGACTGCTGGGGGGCCAGAGTATACATAAAATTATGTGGAAGTCTTTGTGAGCCAGACAGTGAAGCATACCCAGGTGACAACCTGCAGTTCAATTGGACAGCAGTGTCACCTGATGTAAAATTTGGTTGGAAACCAGCAAATTACTGCTTTCTGGCTTCCATGTGGATGGATGGTGCCAGCACTGCTATTCTATATGCGGGCCACCAATATTTAAAGATGTAGCTGATCGCATCTGTAAGTAATACATTTTGTGTGTGGAGGGCAGGATAAAAAGCCTCAGGGGGCCACATTCGGCCCGCGGGCCTTAGTTTGAGGACCACTGGTCTAAGGTCAGTCAGGAAGGGGGTGGGGGAGGGGGGGTAATGGATCAACCAAAGATTGTGTTTTTAGGATCCCACGAAAATTAGGAAAACATACAAATTCCATGTAGATACTGCCCTGAGAGAATTTAGCCTGAGGCCGGTTTCACGCTGAGAATTGGCACCAGGGGCCGCAGCGCACGGCCAAAACAGGCCTTCAGGGATTACGCTCACTTCCTGTGGCTGAAGCGTTCACGTGCGTGGAAGCGGATTGCTAAAATACGCTTCCGCACACGCATAATGCGTAAAACCTGCGGTTGGCATTTTCGCATACTCACGTCGCCATAGCCCTACATGATTTCACGTGTCGCACAGTAACGTAGGTTTGCCTTAGCGTCGGGATGCCTTTGAAAACGTCACTTCCTTTGCATTGCGCTGTTCCGTGTTGGTATGAAAGTGCCCATAGACTTTCATTGCCCTGCGGTGGGGTGCGGTAAAAATACCACACCAATGTGAAAGGCTCCTCGGGCTTCAGTACTACTGGTCTGCGGCCACAAACGCATGCCTCAAAACTAGCAGTGATCAATCAGATGCAAATAATTTCTCCTTGCATTCAAATTTCATGTAAAGGTTATGCAGCTTAAGTTTGGCCCAATAAAAATTGACAGAAAGTTATTCTGAATGGACCAATTTGAGGCCGCATATTATTTACATTAAAATCTGAGTGCAAGGAGAAATAATCTGCATCTCATTTATGATCCCTAGTGGAAACGCAAACAAATTTTCAAGTGTGAGCCTAGCTTAACACTATGTATACACAGTTGTATATACACTAAAACCTGCCATAGAGCCTGGTACACACATTCAATTTTGATTGGCCAATCACCGCCAATTCTTCCACCTTCATGTAGCATGAGGGCCAACAGATTTTGAATACTATGAACTGAGTGAGGTAAGATCTCATACTACATGGAAGTTGGTTGTAAAATTGGACCATAAAAACTGGACTTGTGTACCAGGCTTAAAGTGAACCTGAACTGAGTAAAATTATTTAAAATAAACACATGATGTAGCTGCAAATGAATATTACATACTTACCTCACCATCACTTCCTCTCAGAGGCTCACCATTTTCTTCTTACAGTGATCCCTTCCAGTTCTGACAAGATTTTGTCAGAACTGAAATATACCAATTGCTGTCAGTTATGTATCAGCTGCTGTCAGTTCCAACTGAATGTGCAAGGTACTGTCCATGTTTCCCTATGGCTCAAGTGGGCAATAGTACAGTTCAACAGTGTGCTGACCAGGAAGCTGTTCTGGGGTAAAAGCCATTTTCAAAATGGAGGGCAAAGAATTCCATTAATCACAGTGAACAAACAGGACACAGGAGAGGAGAAAGAGATTGATGAGTAGACTACATGGGAGGTAAGCCTGACCTGTGTATGTTTATTTTGACTTTTAATTTTCAGTTCAGGTTCTCTTTAAAGAGAAACTCTAGTGAAAATAATGAAATAAAAAAAGTGCTTCATTTTTACAATAATTATGTATATTATATGATTTAGTCAGTGTTTACCCATTGTAAAAGCTTTCCTCTCCATGATTTATATTCTGACATTTATCACATGGTGACATGGTTACTGTTGGCAGGTGATGTCTCTGGAAGTAGCTGCTGCTTGCTTTTTTTTTTGGCAGTTGCAAACAGCTGTAAACAGCTATTTCCCACAATGCAACAAGGTTCACAGACCGGAAACTACGAGGACCATGTTCCTCAGAGTTCCTTGTGGGAGGGGTTTCACCACAATATCAGCCACACAGAGCTCCTGATGATCAGTTTGTGAAAAGGAATAGACTACTCATGTAAAAGGGGGCATCAACTACTGATTGGGATGAAGCTCAATTCTTGGTCACGGTTTCTCTTTAAAACTTCATACACTGACACTTTATGCATAGTCCTATTTATGCTGAAACAATATGCACAGACAATATAGACATCCAGATTGCACAGAGCTGTGTAAGAGATTCCCGTGCAGGCTTTGCCTTTGACATTACATTGCAGTTTTTTCGTTTTGTTTTTTTACCAGCAAGGCATATGCAATTTCACGGCATTCAGCAGTCTTCTTAATTGTATTGCTGACAACAGCAATCCAAGGCAACTGCTTGAGTAGCAATTTCACAGGATCACAACCTACTCAATACAACATTCCGGTCTGTCCAATGCCACCATGAAAGCTGAGATTCACAGTATTCTCTTTGATCGGATAGGTGCAGATGGGTAGAAAAAACAAAACAAAAAAAAGCCCTTATACAATTTTAAGAGCGTTATGTCCTGTGGTCATTACCTACTCTGAGCACTTACAAGAGGCCCGCTTCAGACTGCATGAAATGCACACAGTGACTTCCTACAGTTTCTCCATAAAAACAGCCGTTACACCACAGGAAATAAAACACTCAACAAAACTTGCTATAAATGTATGAACTTGGCATAGGAACATTGTATTAAACCAGCCAATACCAATTCTGAACACTAGATGGTAGTATGAAACCTTTGAAACTCGCAGGTAACTGCAGTTACTGAAAGCACCTGTCAGAATGAAATCAAATGGCTGAGTACAAAATGATTTCACTATGCCTCGCTCTATCCTCTGAAAATAACAGTTCACTTGCCCTCCGTCAACAGGTTCCGAAAGAGCAGGTCAACAGAAAACATAGATGCAGCTTGCCTTTTCTTAGGAAGACAGCGGAGCTAAAATATTTTCCTATCCAGGCAGCAACAGCCACACGGGAAGCTTGACACAAAAAAATTAGGGAAGGGAATTATGCCACACAACAGAAGTCTAAAGGGGTAGAAAGAGCAAAATAAGTGTTCTAGAAATTGTTATGGCAAATGTGCACACTGGTTTAAAAAAAAGCTGTTCATGGGTTACATGACCAGTACTTTAGGGTTAAAAATAAATAAATCAGGTACTTAGCATTATTGAAGTTGGCAAATATGATAACTAAGTACTGTAAGAATCATCATTTCCTTTGCACAGAGAAACTCGAAACTCTCATGATCCTAAGTGCACTCTCGTCACAGAAAATAGACTATACAAAAGGTTATTGAGATCCAATAACCTGTTATTACAAGTAAGGGCCAGGTTAAGAAAAAGATGACCCCGAGCAAACAACAATATGGACCACCCATTGCTAATAACATAAGTAACAGCAGGCAAAATTGCAAAGCAGACCACAAAGCTGGGAAAGGTAACAAGGAAACCCTCAAAGTACTCATCCTTAAAGAGACACTGAAGCAAAAAAATAATGATATAATGAATTGGTTGTGTAGTATGGATAATTACTAGAACATTAGTAGCAAAGAAAATATACTCCTTTTTATTTTTCAGTTATATAGTTTTTTTTATAACATTGCATCATTCTCTAATATTTGCAGTTTACACACTACTCAGCATTCTAAATGATTTTACAGAGCCGGCTAGCAAACTTTTTACCTGCCCTCTGCAGACAAAAAGAAAATACAATGGAATGACACTTGAGATAAGCTTCAGAAGACAGAGCTCTCTGCGACTTTGAAAGTTGTGGAGCTCAATGGCTCTTTTGCATAGATAACAACTGGAGTTTCTTAACTCTTCCTGTACTGGAAACAATATTAGACTTATGTCTCTGCTGCTAATGTTTTATTTCTTAGCTGTACTACACATACAAAATATAGCTTTTTTTTCGCTTCAGTGTCTGTAAGACCTTTAACAGGCACACAAAAAAAAAAGCCACATGACCAGCATTTGGGGGTCTGCAAAAATTATAGGGTGGTATTACTTAACTATTAAGTGTGTACTACTTAACCTCTGAGCAGGGCTGTAGAGTCGGAGTCAAAGCAAATTTGGGTAGCTGGAGTCGATAAGAATTAGACTAAGGAGTCGGAGTAATTTTGGGTACATGGAGTCGGAGTGGACGGTTTCATAAACTGAGGAATCGGAGTTGGATGATTTTTGTACCGACACCACAGCTCTGCCTCTGAGGGTGATTGGAAAGTACACCTGAATAAGTCCTTGGAAACTGTCTATATACAACAAAACTTGCCTACCTAATAAAGTACTCTCTTTAGTCTGGAAACAGGAAGAAGACAGGGTGAAGCTCCAAAGCAGAGAAGTCAAAGCCGCCATTTGGTATAGTTCTAAGATTGTCTGGATTGGAACTCATCTCCACTTGGAATGCTGAGTCCTTGTTTACCAAATACTACTGTGTAATATGTTACATGTAACAGAGAAATGTCATCTGTTCTAAAACCCAAGAGGCTCACTTTAATTGAATCACAGAGTACACCCGCTCTATAGTCATGTTGCCCAGAGGTAAAGCTGTGTGTGGTGTTCTGTCACACCTCACCCACCTGCCTGAAGACCTCGTTGATGAAGTTGACATATCCCCGTGTGGACAAGAAGATTCTCTGCACCATGTCATACACATTCTTGTGATCTTCTTCTATGCTGCACAGGCTGGAGTTACTGAGTCTTCGGTCTGACAAAGTGCTGCTGTTTGAGTGGTTCTTCTCCTGCTCGGGGACCCCAGAGGTCTCCACTTCTTGGCTCTTCTCTTGATTGACATTAACCACAGATACAGTCTACACAAAGCATAGAGAACAAACCAAATGCAAATCAATGAACAACACTAACTGAAAGGAGTTACCCTCTTATTAGAGATCCTTTCTGTTTTAGTTCAAGGTTATACTTTCTACAAACTGCCCATACATTTGGAACATTAGTGCACATTGATATATCAACACATTTATTTTTAAGGTGGAGCTCCATGTATGATTGTATGCGAGATGGACCGAGTTTGTGCCAATTTCCATATTGTAGCACATTTTCAAACAGACTTGGTTCCATTGCAAATGTGATATCAGTCTATTGTGGTTTTATCGTTATCTCTTAATAAATGTATTTTTTTTAGCGCTACCATTCTTTATCCTTTTTGCATATTGGTGGTTTCACAGAACATAGCAGTTTGGTGTGCGGCTTACAGGACAACTGTAGCGAGAGGTATATGGAGGCTGCCATATTTATTTTCTTTTAAGCAATACCAGTTGCCTGGCAGTCCTGCTGATCCTTTGCTTCAATACTTTTAGGCATCGACCCTGAACAAGCATGCAGCAGATCAGGCGTGTCTGACATTATTGTCAGCTCTGACAAGATTAGCTGCGTGCTTGTTCTGCCAAAGTTCTTACACTACTGTAGCCAAATAGATCAGCAGAGCTGCCAGGTAACTGGTATTGCTTATAAAAAAAAAATATGTCAGCCTCCATATCACTCTCACCACAGCTGTCCTTTAAGGAGTAATCAAATACTGTGAAGCCACCTTCTCATGGTTTTACTTTTGTAAATCTGAAAATCTCCCATGAGGCAATGGACTAGTCCAAAACCTGTCAGATGTGCCAGCTTTCTACTATTGAGCACTCTAAGTACTAAGCCATCAGGTTATATTTATGTCTGTGTCTGAAAATGGACTGTAAATAAATGAAGTAACAAGTAAACACTGTGTTGTACCTCACTCAGAAACCCCGTGTCAAATATGCCATTTGATTAAAAACGAGAAGCTATGCCGTGTTATAGAAAGGGAAATCAAGGGCAAGGCGGATAGGAGATCACGTCACAATATATGCTCTGCTTCCACCAATAAAGGCGGCAATGGACTAAGAAGTAGTAAATTAGGTTAAAATAGAACAATCTTACAGAATCCTAATTTGACACTAATTTTATCTGGATCCCAGCAGACTTGTGACCTCAAAAACTGCATCACATATTAACCATCACAATTGAAAGCACTCTATTGCCACATTATTCTTAGTACACAGAAGTGCCAAACTAGTTACTTTGATGGAAACAAACGATTTCATTTAATGTATTTATAAAGAGAGGAAAAAAAACAAGCATTTTTTAAAAAAGCGAACTATGAAAATGTAACCCTAGGTGAAGACTTAGAGAAAGGTGAATTTGATCGGACCCAATGTGAGAAGTTAATGAAACAAAGCTGCAAGACATCACCTGCATTGTGAAAGGCTAACTTTACCAAATCCTGTTACTTATTTTGAGCTAACAGAACAATGCTCCAAAAGACTTACCTCCCCATTTTGAATCCTGGTTCATGACAGTAAGATTTTAAGGAGACAGGGTTTATAATGCACACATATGCATACATTGATGCCGGTCAGAGCAGATCCCACTGCTCTTGTCAGCAATCTGCTTGGCCAATAGTCTTGGCGGAGTGCGGGGCAGGCCATGAGCATTGTTCTCCTATTCACCCACCCACTTATTTGTGAGCTGCACTACTGGCCCTCTTCCTCCCTTACACAGTAACAGAATGCCTCACTAGCCTACAGATGCATCTGTACAGCCTCAGCACCAAAGTGTGGCCTGAGAAATCGAATATCAACCCCTGCTGCCAGGTGACCTAGTACCTGGTCGTCATATGCTTGTATGAGGCCAGACTCTGGAATCAAACCAAAGGGAAGCTATTGTTTTCAATTCGCTCAGTCAGATACTAAAAGTGAGATAATATAACAAAAAGGAAACAACTATTGTCAGCTCAACTGCTTATGTAATCAGAAGTGCTACCAACGTCCTCCTCACTAAAAACAGTCTCCCCAGTTACACTTCTCTTATGCTGGGAATACACTATGAAATTTTCAGCAGATTTAGTGTCCGATCGATTTTCAGATCCCATTCCTAACGATTTTCCTATCCCATTTTTCTTATCAATTTCCATTAACTTCTATGAGAAATCAATCAGAAAAACGATCAAAAATAAGATTGGACCAGTCAGTAATTATCTATCGAACCCTCTATCTGCTAAAATAATGCATTCACATGGATCAATCATGCAAGCACCACCGCTTTCCCTACAGATAAGTGAAAAGCTGGGGTCTCAGTTACAAAAGAATGCATTCCCTTGTGTAGTCACCTACAGAAGTACCCAGGTATTCAAAGGTGTCCTCACTCTAGCCCTGTAACATGCATAGTGCAGACATGGAAACATTAATTGCATCAAACCTATCTAAAAGATTAGGAGCACACATCCTGATGAGGGTGCAGATAGTGCATCAAACTAAACTCACAAGGGAGCTAACGAAATATATTAATGTCCACTGTGCACACACCTGCATACGCTGTGTGCATCCTGGCAATGGTCACAGACAGGGGAAAGAGGGAGTGCACTAGATTAAAGGACCACTGTCGTGAAAATTGCTAAATTTTAAATACATATAAAAACATACAAATAAGAAGTACATTTCTTCCTGAGTAAAATAAGCCATAAATTCCTTTTCTCCTATGTTGCTGTCATTTGCAGTGGGTAGTAAAAGTCTGACAGAACTGATAGGTTTTGGACTAGTCCATCTTCTCATGAGTGATTCTAAGGGTATTATTTATTTTGAAAAGTACTTAGTGAATGGCAGTTGCACCGTCCAAGTGTACAGCGGGCAGGGACAAAGGACAGCGTCTTTCAATAAATGCTTTTGAGGAAATGTCTTTATAAACAACTAGTGACCTTTGTGGGTTTAAAAACGGACTCTAGCTCTGTCATCGTCGTCACATGCCAGCGCGCATATGCGTACTTGCCAGCCGCACACACCGGCTCGCTGCGCCTCATTTTACACTGGAGGAAAACTACTTATCTGTATGCGTTTACATGTGTTTTAAATTTTACAGTTTTTCGCGATAGTGGTCCTTTATACCCTGGCCACAAGGGTCAGTTACAAGAAAAAATTACATATATTAAAGGGATGTGCCTGGATATATCTATCTTTTTCTCATTCAGTAGAGTTCTGTTCCTCATCCTCGAAGACCACCCCCATTAACATGTTGAAAAGAAAAATCCCTCAGATTCTCTCTCCTCAGGAATGTCTATCCATCTTTCTCTGAGTCTTGACCCCTCCCTACCCACCAACAAGCAAACTCTCCATGACTCTAAAGGTGGCCACACACCATACAATTTTTTAAATATCTGTTCAATTTCTGACTGATTGTAACATTTCAAAAATATGACCAATGTACCACACACGTATATTCAATTTTTTCCCAATTATGATTGGATAGAAAATAGCTAGGGTGTGTATATTAATAAATTGGCAATCTAACACACACCATACAATCTTTAGAAAGATTGAAGAAAAATATCTGGCATTCCGGATCGCTAAAAATCGAAGAAAACGGGAAATCCGATCGGATTTTTCAGTCGAATGAAAAAAAAAAGCTTTCGATTTTTTCGGGAGATACGATTGTTTTTATCGAATTACCGTAAAATCGGATCATTTTATTGTATCGTGTGTGGCCACCTTACGACTGACAGAAAAGCAACGTCCTCGTCCCCTTCTGTGTCATGTTGTTGTGATTGTTCACCTTATATTTGTAATTTACACCCTTTGCTACTTTACTGTACAGACCACCTGCTGAACATGTTGGGGTTCTCAAGTAATATAAACAAATCAATGCAACCAGATGTAACGGAAACAGCCTTCTGTCAATTTCACACCCACCTGGATAAGTTTTGGTAGAACCTCTCCTCCATTTTTAGTGCTTTGAGAAGATGCTACATATTTCTTTTCCAGAAAGAAAGTGACAAGCCACTTGATAAACACGACTCTAGCTGCCATGTGTGGGATTTTTGTGCTATAGTGGTTTTCATTGTTCCGGGTTAAGGTGACATATACTGGCTTTGGTCTGACATCCGGAATATCTGAAACAGAGAGTGTCTGTTACTTCCACGGTATCAACAACCCTGGTCATTTTACAAACTATTGGCAAACAATAAGTACATTGTCCTGCTTTGCACGTAAACTGGTCTCTGCCAAGTCCCTATAAATATCCTTCTCTTTCTGTTTACCTTGCGTTAATGAAAAACAAAGTCAAAATGGCTGAAGGTGACCTTTACTTACAGTCAATTAAGCATGCCTACCGCCTCCACAAAAGTTCAGGCTAGACATGACCTTATTCACTAAAAATAAATAAATAAATGTGAAAGCACTAGTGATAGAAAAAACCCAATCATGTTCATCTTAGTTAAAGAGGGACTCTAGACTCTACAGCTAGGTGCATATGCTGGATTAAGCTTGGTAGTGTATGGTACCTCTATGAAACGGTTTCAAAGTCCATATATTCAATATATCAGGTAGGCGATAAAAGGCATCACTTTAAGGGTGTGAAGGGGAGTAAAGGTGACCAATGATCAGTCATAAATTCAATTTTCCAAGTCTACAGTACATGCAGTTTCCCAAAACTTTTACATTCTGATCTCTTTCCCTCAGCATAAAGTAAACAAAGCATAATTTGGCGCGGCGGGGGCAGTTTTGAGAAACCAAAACTGTTGCCACAGTTTATAAATACACAATTCAAGCTGTAACAAGGGTCAGATAGCAGAAAACAAAACAATTGTAAAGCTACAATAAAGTACAGGCAGCCCCCCATTAACGAACAAGATAGGGGACTGTAGGTTCGATCTTAACCTGAATCTGTCCATAAATTAAAATATTTTGCCATCTCTGTGCCCTGTACTTTAGTTCCCCATGCCTTCAGTGCCCCCCGCTGTCTTACAAACACCCCCTCCCCCCCCCCCCCCATGTGCCCTCTGTCCCCCTGTGCTCTAAGTGTACTGCAGCAAAATGTGATTTTACCCGTTTCAAAAACAATGTTTGAATTTTTTAAGTCGATTTCCTAAAAAACTACAAGGTATTTTGAAATAACGCTCGACTTGTTCCCACAGAACCAAATTTTATATTTTCAGGTTGCTTGCACTGTATTTTAGGACTATAAGACTCAATTTTTCTCCCCCAAAAGTGGGGAAAAAAGTCACTGCGTCTTATAGTCCAAATGCAGGGAGTTCCTGACTTGTGAATACCTGCCAATGCGAACCTCCAACTCGCTGCAATGTCGGGGACTCCCTGTAGTGGGCCCATGCAGAGGAGGACACAGGTGGACAAACAGAGGTCACAAAGGGGCATAGAGGAGGACACAAGGACAGAGGCAGACACATGGGGGACACAGTAGGACACAAGGGGACAGAGGAGGACAACATGAGGTACAAGGGGGCATAATCCACAAGATGCCTCTGCACCACGGATGTACCAGGTTTAGCATATATATTTTTTCCCCCTGGTTTTTGTCCTCTAAACCTAGGTGCGTCTTATGGTCAGACGCGTCTTATAGTCCGACAAATACGGTAAGTCTGGGACTGCAATAAGATGTTAAATTACTAAGCAAGCAAGTTCTGCAGTCCCATTCCTGTTACTGGAGTCAAGACATGACACAATTACTTACCAAGTACAGGCTTATAAAGGTTAGTGAGCTTTGTAAATGACGGAAACAAATGATGAAGATAATACTTTCTAAACAGATTAAATAAAAACTTGAAGCCCGTGTCTTGGTTTTCCTTATTTCTCCATGATAAACTTGCAGCCTGTAAAAAAAGGAAATTCTTAATTTACTGTATATTATGGAGAGTGCAGCAGGGAGTGTAAAAACCCCCAGAACATTTGTTACATTAGGATTCCAAGAATACCAGGACAGGAGCTACAGCAAGGCGACCTTGCCATTAAAATTTCCACAAAAATATAAGAAATCAGCAATAATTCAGTCCATCAGATTTCATCTCTGAGAGGCTGATCCCTTAAATCCCGGTAATACCCCCTCCAACTTGCTAATTGACCATAAAGGATACCTGAGGTAGTGATGGTGAGGGGTTGCAGATTAGATCTACTTACCTGCAGCTGGCCCTGACAGTCTATTAGGTCCCTTGCTGCAGTTCCGATGCCATCCAGGGTGCCAATGTCCCCTCCAAAAGATCCCTGACCACAGCTGTGTCCCGCAGCTTCTGCGCATGCCCGTCTGCATTCCTCTCTCGATCACGGTGCTGCACCCGGGAACATTCTGCACTTGCATAGTAAACAAAGACTTAAACTGCACAAGTGCAGAACGGTCCCGGCTACAAGAGCACAATTGAGATGGGCAGGCAGGACACACCCACACATGCACAGTACCAGTGACCACAACTGTAGTCAGGGATTTTTCAGAGGGAACAGCGGTGTACTGGAAGGCATCAGAACTGCAGCAAGGATCCTAATAATTTGCTAGGGACAGGAGGAAGCCCCTGTTTAGTAAATCTAAGAGAAGTTCAGAGGGTTGTTATGTTTTCTGTGTTTGAGCTAAATTAATCAGATTTTACTCCTCACTGACATGGTTGCTGTTCAAAGGACACCTGAACTGAGAGGGATGTGGAAGCTACCATAGTTATACAATACCAGTTGCCTGGCAGTTCTGCTGATCTCTTTGGCTGCAGTATTTTGATCACACCTATGAAATAAGCATGCAGTTCATTTAGTCAGTTTTCAGTCAGAAACATCTGTTCTGCTTGCTTGTTCAGGATCTATGGCTAAAAGTATTAGCGGCAGGTGATCAGCAGGATAGCCAGGCAACTAATATTGTTTAACTACTTAGCGTCTGTTCCCTGTCAATTGGCTTGAGCAGCGCGGCAACCCCGGGACCAATCCACGCCAATCCAATAGCGTGAATGGCTACGGGCGGAGATTGCAAGCTATCGCGTGCGCATTTCCGCATGAATGCTCCGCCATCAGCCTCCTAGCGGTTAGACAGCGAAACCACAGTCTATTAACATTGTACAACGCCGTGATCTACAGCACACGGCTGTCCCCCTGGGAGGCAAAAAAGTGATCTGCCCTCATAAGCTGAAGGGGAATGAGGGAGGAAGACATAAAAAAAAAAAAAAAAATAGAAAAAATAGGCATATTTATTAAGAAAATAATAAAATAAATATTTACAATAAAAAAAAATATATAACCATCCTGGGAGCAATCCTTGCCCACCACCACAGACGAGGGCAGAAAAGGGGGGGAATAATTTGTGTGCTGAGTTGTACAGCCCTGCAGCGAGCCCTTAAAGCTGCAGTGACCTATTTTGTAAAAAAAAATTGCATGGTCACTAGGGGGATTTAAGACCGCGGTCCTCAAGTGGATAAAAGGAAATAAATACGGCAGCCCCCATATCCCTCTCAGTTAAGGCGTCCTTTAAACTGCAGACTTGGAATTCAAGCCCTTAAACTGAAAAGATGAAATTAAAACTCCATGAAAGTTCTACTGACCATTACTTCCACTTCAGGTTTGTAATGAGTAAAGAGCAAATGGGATTTCAGCATTCTATATGGCTGGGTAGATCAGTAAACCTTATACATGGCCTTACCTGGATTACCATGTACTTCAGCAACATCTGTAAGAAATAGCAGCTTGGATCTTCAGGTGTTTTCTCACCAGACACGGCTGGCAAAAGAGGGGTTATTTCTTCAGGATAGACTTTACCTGAAACAGAAATTATACAAATCACCAACAGAATAACTGAGGTTTATGCATACCTCAGGCAGTAACATTTGCCTACACATTGACTGCAACATAAATTCCAACACAAAATCATAAAATTAACGCTGTTAGAAGTGAACCAGCGTTATCTGAGATAAATAAAAAAATGAATATATTAAAAATGTACATGAAATGAATCCTTGCCCAGCAGCTATGCATACCTTCAGCAGCAAAGGTGAATTTAGTATTTAGTAAATATAAAAGCAAAGCTGGGCAATAAAAAAACTACAAAGGGCCTCATTTACACTGGAGTCATTTACTAATGATTTCAGCTTGTCTGTAAAGCACTATGACAATGCAAATCAATGGTAGTGTTCACACTATACCACCCGCAATTAAGGATTTGCTGAAATCGTACATGGTGCATGCAGCATTTTTTGTTGTTGTTGCCATTTTGGAGCAATAACATTTCAAAGTTACAGAATCACAAAATGCAATCACTTCAAAATCGCTTTCCTGTACAGTAAAAATGACAGGAAAAATCACTTTGCAAAAGGCCAATGATTTTGCTAGCGTTTTGCATTTTCCAGTGTGAATGGGGCCTTAATCAGAACTTGCCTAGAGTGAAAAGTGCATGTTGTAGATTTCAGTTTTTCAAAGATCTGGGCAGATGTAAGTCAAGTGGAGGTGAGAGCTCAGCTACTGAGCAAACCGCCTACTGCTAACAGAATCGTCAAAAAGAACTTGACGGTTTTGAGAAAATCAACTTTAAAGCGGAACTGTAGATATAAAATAAACATGGTTTCACTTACCTGGGGCTTCCCCAAGCCCCCAGCAGCCGTTCTGTCCCGCGCCGGTCCTGCCCGAGCCTCCGTTCTCGCACGGCCAGCTACCTCCGGTTTCGCTGCCGGGCGAGTGCGCGGCTCTGGCAACGCGTATCCTTTCTTCGCGTTCCCCGCTATTGCAGGGGGGAATGCGAAGAAAGGATACGCTTGGCAGGGCGGAGCTGGCCTCGACTTATAAGCGTGGGACAGGACAGCTGCTGGGGGCTTGGGGAAGCCCCAGGTAAGTGAAACAATGTGTTTATTTTATATCTACAGTTCCGCTTTAAAAATGTAAAGGAACATTGAAGCTGATATTTTTCTGAGTTTAAAAAACATTTTTCATTTGCATCATTAAAATCAATTTTTTTCAAAAATGACTTTTTTGAAAAAAAAATTTGACTTGTTCCCACTATGTCCCTTAACAAATGTAGCAATTTTGGTGACAATAGCATGTATGGGGGCTTTGCTATTAACCACTAAACTTGGCACAAAATTATGCACAAAATATGCAAAATTTCAGTTACTAATTACTGTTACAATCAAAATTAATTACGATTTTTTCAGAAATTCCATGTTACGATTTTGAAAACAAAGGAAACCCTGAGAATGAGGAGACAGACTAGTCCAAAACCTGTCGGTTTTGCATTGTAATTGCTCATTACATTGCAAAATTATGATTAAGTGAAATTTGTGCTTATCACTACAATCTCCCCTGCCTCTCCCGCCATTCCCAAAAAAGAGCACCTTTTACTTAGCAATGGTTGATCAATAGATCAAATAAAGAATGCCTTTATGTTTAAAGGACCACTCCAGTGAAAAAAGTAAGTAGTCCAAAACCTGTCAGTTTTGTCAGATTTTAAAGAGACTCTGTAACATGAAAAAGATCCCCTGGGGGGTACTCACCTCGGGTGGGGGAAGCCTCCGGATCCTAATGAGGCTTCCCACGCCGTCCTCTGTCCCACGGGGGTCTCGCTGCAGCCCTCTGAAAAGCCGGCGACAGGCCCGACTGTAATTTCAATATTTACCTTTGCTGGCTCCAGCGGGGGCGCTGTGGCTGCTTTCCTCTCCGAACTACACGGAAATACCCGATCTCAGTCGGGTCCGCTCTACTGCGCAGGCGCCGGAAACTTGCGCCTGCGCAGTAGAGCAGACCCGACGGCGATCGGGTATTTCCGTGTAGTTCGGAGCCGACAGCCGTCAGAGCGCCTGCGCAGGAGCTAGGAAGGTAAATATTACGTCATGGCTGCACGGAGGGCTGCAGAGAGACCCCCGTGGGACAGAGGACGGCGTGGGAAGCCTCATTAGGATCCGGAGGCTTCCCCCACCCGAGGTGAGTACCCCCCAGGGGATTTTTTGAGGTTACAGATCCTCTTTAACTGGTCTGTCTCCTCATTCTCACGGTTTCCTTTGTTTTCAAAAGCATTTCCTGAAGTTGCTAAGTCTAACTGACAAAATAGTGTGCAGGTGAGTAGGGAGGCTGGCTGGTATCTTACTATTTTAGCAGTTAAACTACCATTCAGGAAATGGTTTTGAAAACAACGAAAATCCTGATAATCCCCCATGAGGAGATGGATTAGTCCAAAGTCGGTTCTGTCAGATTTTAACTGCTTACTTTATTTGTTGGAGTGGTCCTTTGATAAGAATCTGAAGCAAAAATAAACTTATGATATAATGATTTGTATGTGTAGTACAGCTAAGAAATAAAACATTAGTAGCAGATACATGATTCTAATATTGTTTCCAGTACAGGAAGTTAAGAAACTTCAATTGTTATCCATGCAAAAGAGCTCCACTGATCTCTCCGACTTTCAAAGTCTCAGAGAGCTCTGTCTTCTGAAGCTTATTATCTCAAGTGTCTGTCACTGTATTTTGTTTTTTTCTGCAGAGGAAAGTTCAAAATGTCATTAGCTCTGCTCTGTAAAATCATTTAGAATGCTGAGTGTAGTGTGTAAACCGCAAATATTAGAGAATGATGCAAAAAAACCTAAAAAAACCTGAAAATAAAAATATGAGACTATTTTCTTTGCTACTAATGTTCTATCAATTCTCCGTACTACACAACCAATTCATCGTAATTTTTTTTTTTGCTTCAGTGTCCCTTTACAACTGAATTTCATCTTCACTCAGTGATTAGAAGTTAATAGATCATATGTTATAATTCCAGCAGCTTATCTCAGTATTAGTTAGAATAGTGGAACAATCACAGCTGTTTTAATTCCTGTGAAAAGCTGCATATAATGATAATTCAGTTAACACCTTTTAAGCAGCTGCGGAACTAGAAGGCCGATTAAAGCGGTGCACAGTAAATGGTGCTAAATAAGCAATCCAGTTAAAGCGGTGTCACTAACCATCGGGTAAATTATAAGCAGGATTTATGAGGGTATCCAGTGTGCAAGGACCTCGAGATGATGGGACGGCGGGAAAGCCGGGAACAAGACATGCAAATATGAGCGCCTGCTCCTCTCCGCAATTTGTCTGCAGTGCTTGAAGCCAGAGAAGAAACAGCCGCATTCCTTCACAACGTATCTACAGAATTGAAAGACATTCGTTTTAACAGGATGAGTATCACAAGTGCAAGTTACCATCCATGCAAGAATGTGAGAGCACAGCAACAAGAGACAACATGCGTGTGGAGAAGCAGCGGGAGCATTCTGTCACGGGTCATGGTTGTCACCTTTATATAACATACAGGTGCCCCTTCCTTCAACTTATATAATGAAAGGTCTGTACAATAGAGCTTTTATGTGCTACATACTGTAGATGTGCTTTTTCGGTACGAGCAGCCAGTGCCGAGATATGCGTACATCACAAATCTTTCTGTAATGTCCTCAGTAAAAGTGATCAACCATTTGCCTTCCTCTTTCTGAGGTAAATGTGCTGCCTGTTCTCCCCCCTTAAAGTATCACTTTCTCGAAAATCATAAAATATACATTGTAAAATCTTTTAAATCCCCTATTTACATTCTGACATTTATCACATGGTAACATTTTTACTGCTGACAGGTGATGTAGCTGCTGCTTGCTGTTTTGGCAGTTGGAAACAGCTGTAAACAGCTATTTCCCACAATGCATCAGGGTTCACAGACAGGAAACTGCCAAGAGTACGTACTCAGAATTTCTTTGTGGGAGGGGTTTCACCACAATATCAGCCATACAGCGCCCCCTGATGGTCTGTTTGTGAAAAGGAATAGATTTCTCATGTAAAAGGGGGTATCAGCTACTGATTGGGATAAAGTTCAATTCTTGGTTGGAGTTTCTCTTTAAGCACCTCACGGGGACTGGCACAGACCCAGATCTTTACCCTGGAATGGTGCTATAGTTGACTGTTCCTTGGGTTGTTGTTACATAGAATATATACACAGCCTTTAACATGTATTTCTGAGGGCCTTCTGTACCAATTATCATACTTCTACACATCACCACAGTCTGATTGGATTGCTTGTTGTACACTCATCAAGATGCATAATTGTACACATTTGACTTATGATGAAGCCATCTGTTTTGACCTTGGAATTGGCATAACACAAATCTTTACTCAATGATTCAGCTGTCACTTGTTTTCAATGTTATGATGCAATCATCCTGTATTTGTGGCTGTTATATATTTTTGGATCAACACAATGGATCTGACTTTGAACCTGAATGGTAATTTACACTATTGTTAAAGAGGAACTGTAGTGAAAGTAATGTACTGAATACAATTGTTTATTCACAAATAAATTATTTAGTCAGTGTTTGGACATAAAATCTTTCCTCTGTCTAATTCATATTTGGAACTTTATCACAGGTGGTGACATCTGTAGTCCTGTCAGGTGCAGCTCTGCGGAATTATGGTTTCTGATAATTCCAAAGTCAGTGAAAATAATGCCTGGTCTCCCAGAATGCCTTAGGAGGAGAATTCTAGGCAGTGACATCACTGGGAGGGCGGGGCTACATGCCAATACACAGCAGTATTGCTATAGGAAGTGTTTCGGATGCTGAAACCAGGAAATTTACTGTAAAACTGGGTATTATGAATACTTTACTGCATTCTACTATATGTCACTACAGTGCCTCTAACAAACATTACATTCTTTGACTCCTTTACGTCCCACCTCTGACCATGTCTTTATATTTTGTTATATATATATATATATATATATATATATATATATATATATATATATATATATATATATATATATATATATATATATATATATATATATATATATATATATATATATATATTTTCTTAAAGGGACTCCGAGCAGTGCAGAAACTATGGAAAAATGCATACCATTGTGAAGCTCTCTTTCTCCTCTTTTCAACGACACATAAACCGCCGCCCTACGCCTTTTAGTTTTCGATATTTTCGATATCGAAATTGCGGCGGCCGCAATTTTGATAGCGAAAATAGCGAAAGCTAAAGGGCGTAGGGAGGCAGTTTATATATCGTTGGAAAGAGGAGAAAGAGAGCTTCACAATGGTATGCATCTTTCCATGGTTACTGCATTGCTCGGAGTCCCTTTAAATCAGAATCAGAATCAAGTTTGTTTCGCCAAGCATGACTGGGTCATGCCCGGAATTGGGTTCGGCACAAAAACAGAGAACTCAGCGGCAAAAAAAAAAAAAGGCAACAACAAAGACATTAAAAACAACCATGACAACTTACAACAAAAACAGTAGGCAGATGTACGCTAAAAGGTGTGGCTTTACAGAATTAAGGCACTAATAAAGATAGGGGTGGCAGGAAAAACAAAAACACACAGCCAGTGGATGACCTATCACTCATATCAATGGACCATATGATCTGCCTGCCGGCCTGAGGGAGGGAGGCAGTGAATAGAGTTCAAGAGTTTAACGGCAGCAGGGAAGAAGGAGTTCATATGTCTGGTTGTCTTGGTGGAAATGGTCTGTAGCCTTCTTCCGGATGGGAGCACATTAAAGTAACGGTTGCCTGGGTGTGAGCGGTCATTTGCGATCCTTTGTGCTCTGGAACGCAGTCTGGAGTTGTAGAGGAGGTCAAGCAAAGGGAGTGATTTCCCAAGGATTCTCTCCGCTGACCTGATGACCCTCTGAAGCTTGTATTTGTCCCTGTTTGAGGATCCAGCATACCACACCAGGATAGAGGTGCAGATGACGGATTCTATAGTGGCAGAGTAGAAGTTTGACATGAGCTCCTGTGCCATCCCGAACTGCCTCAGTTGGCGAAGAAAGAAGAGTCTCTGTTGGGCCTTTCTCTGCGTGGTGCTCGTGTGAGTCTTCCAGCTCAGGTCCCTGGAGATCTGGGTACCGAGGAGGCGGACACTAGATACCCTTTCCACCTCAGTGCCTTCAATGAAGATTGGAGGTGGGGTGGGGGCCTGCTTCCTGAAGTCAATAACCATCTCAACGGTTTTGGCTGTGTTGAGGACCAGCCTGTTTTCCTTGCACCAACGGCAAACTCTGTCGACTTGTTGACGATAGTCTTGCTCATCATTCTTGGTCACAAGACCGATGATGGTGGAGTCATCCACGAATTTGATTACCTTGACCGAGTCTGCTGTGGATCTGCAGTTGTTGGCGTAGAGGAAAAACAGGATTGGCGACAGGACGCAGCCCTGTGGGGCACCTGTGTTAGTAGACCTTGCTTGGGAGGAGATCTTGCCCAGCTTGACGACTTGTGATCTGTTGGTCAGGAAGTCCGTGATCCAGTGGCGTAGGGACGAGTGGACGTCAAGTGCCTCCAGGTTGTTCTGGAGGATGCGAGGGCAGATTGTATTAAATGCTGAGGTGAAGTCGAGTAGGAGGATTCTGGCGTATGAGTCAGGTTTATCCAGGTGGTCACTGATGAGCTCTAGGCAGATGTTGATGGCATCGTCAGTGGACCTGTTTGCTCTGTACGCGAACTGAAATGGGTCTAGTCGGGGGAGCGTGGCGTTCTTGAGTTCGGACAGGACTGCTTTTTCTAAGGTCTTCATGATGACCGAGGTGAGGACCACAGGCCTGTAGTTATTTAGATCGGACCTGCCCAGCTTTTTGGGAATGGGGATGATTGTGGACCTCTTGAAGCATTTGGGGACTTTGCCCTCCTGTAGGGACTTTGCATAGATGGAGAAGAGGACGGGGGCTAACTGCTGCGAGCAGGATTTTAGGCATGCTGGTGACACTCTATCCGGGCCGGCGGCTTTTCTAGGGTTCAGTGAGGCCAGAAGGCGTCTGACCTCGACGGCCCTCGGTAGAGGTGGGCTCGATTCTGACTCAGCATCTGCAGGGGGGGGGGGGGGGGGGCGCAGGGTATTTGGGGCCCAACTAATTCTGGCTGGTTCTCGAACCTGCAGTAGAAGGCACTGAGCTCTTCGTCTAGCTTGATGCTAGGTGTGGCGTGCTGAGGGGGAGGCTTATAATTGGTGGCAGACTTGAATCCCTTCCAGATGGCTCGTGGGTCGTTTGAGCTAAGATTGTGCCTCAGCTTCTCAGAGTATTCTTTCTTGGCGGATCCGAGATGAAAAACTAACTATAGCATGTAACTTGTCTATATATCTTATCTAAATCGTATCTAAAGTTTGGATGGTTTACACAGTAAATCTAGCTGCAAACCGCTTCGACAGTAAATTATCATTTCTTCCTGTGATCAAATGAGAGCAGCCATATTCTGCTTGCCATCATTACACAGGAAAGCTGCTCTGTATCTCCACCCCTCAGCCTGTGAAAACTCCACTCCTCTCTCCTCTTCCCTCCTCCCCTCTGCCTCTGAAATCTCAGCAGCTCCCACCTGGTAACGCCTCCTAATCCTCCTTAGGGAAAAGCCTCCTCCTCCCCAAACTAAGCTCCCATGAGCACTTGCTACATGGGACTCAGAATGTCTAGGCGCGCTGGAGGAGCTGTTGGCATGGCTTGTATAGTTTATAGGGAATTAAGGCATAAAAAAAAAAAGTATTTGGCTTGAGGAATGCCATATAAAATGTATGTAAGGGAAACAATTATGAAATGTGTAAAAGTTTATCTCTGATCCACTTCTACATAGGACTTAACCTCCTTTTTGGGATTTCTGATCTTGGATCTAGACAAACAAAGCTTTATCACGATTTATTTTCACTTCAGGTTCACTTTAAGCCTCCATCATTGGCATACAGCTGAACCTGCAGGTTTGTAAACACAGAGTATGTAAAGCACTCGTCACAAATGAAGGGAACGGCTCAGTGTTCCTCGCATTGTGCTGAGGATCGCTTTCATGGAAAACTCAACACCATGAAGTAATTTGCTGATAAACATACATTTTCATAATCGGTCCCTTTAGAATAATGTTCAGGAAAAGGGACAGAAATGACATGATAATTGTCACATAAGCCTTGTCCAGGAAACAGAGCTGATGTGATGTGTACTGCAGTCCTTTCCATGAAACACCAACATATATCTTTATTCCACAAATCCTTATCTGGATGCCATGTGTACTGCCATACTGAACTTAGTTTACATTTTAAAGGCCCTTTCCCACTGGCTGCGATTCGATCCAAAAATCGGATTGCTCACGGTTTGCAGATCAGACCAACACATGTGATAAACATATAAATCACAGAGACTTTTTTTTCTAGATTGCGATTGCCGACATGCCGTATTTCTGCTGTGTTTGTGCACCTATACAAAGTATAGTAACATCGCATAGCAATTGCACCGCCATCCAATTTTGCAATTCAAACTAATTTTCCCGCTACGTTTTTTCTTCCTCCTGTCGGAAATTACTAACACAAACAGGGCTGTGGAGTCGGTACAAAAATCATCTGACTCAGTTTATGAAACCACTGACTTTGACTCCGCAAAAATTGCAATGACTTCAACTCCACAGCCCTATCAGAGATATGGAATTGGTCCAAAAATCATCTGACTCTGCAGTTTATGAAACCTCGAACTCCAGGTACACAAATATTGCTCCGACTCAGACTCCACAGCCCTGAACACAAACACAACATGATCGCAACATACTCCTGGCGAATTACAGCAAAACTGCGGTAGTGGAAATAGAAAGAAATGCGGTCACGCTTTCTTAGTGGAAAATTAGCCATAAAGCTTACCAAGACAGAAATATAATAAATAAACATGGATGAAGTATTATTATATTGCTAAACTGCATTAACCATATTTCTAGAGCACTTTGGAAGACTGTGTAGAACAAAAGCACCATCAATAATATCATGAAGTTATTTTAAGGGGAGGCGTTTCTTCTCCATATGCCACGATTCTCCTTTAGGCTACGTTATAGACGACATTATAGAGGATCTTCTAGTTAGCATGAGGGAAGGGAGGGGTGCAGACTGTGGAAGAAAAGTGACATTTTCTTGAGGTGACATCACAGCTGAATGGGGAAGGGTGGTGTCCGCTGCAAGGTGCAGGATGACAGACGTCAGTAATGGAGGCAAAGTGTCATTTTATACAGCACTAGTACACAAAGCCACTCATAAAAGGTCTCAGCTATGGACGTGAATGATGCCTGACTGCAGGTGTTTGAAATTCAAGACATACACACCTTCCTTAGTACTCTCAAGTACCAAAGGGGAGCCCTGCACTGTGCTAACATTGCATCTCTGCTCTGAAATGTTCAGTATAGGAAATAAGAGAGTGTATTGAAAGCAGGGCTCCGAGACAGAGGGACAGAGACATTGCTACAACGTAGTGTGCAGTTTCCTTATACTCCAGGAACCCCCCCCCCACCCCCCCCCCACCCCCCCCCCCCCCCGATTCTCAAAAGAATAATGCGTGCAGCGGGCAAACCACAACTGCTGCACTAAGTCACCACTCAGAACTGCGCTGCCACTCACAGGTGGGTCCGTGCATAATTAAACATCTGCGTGCACACCACAGCCACCACACTAAGCCGCCATTCACAACTGCGCTGCCCCTAGTAAGCTGCCACCACAATAAGTCGCCGCCTACAGGTGGGTCCATGCATACTTTAAGAGTAACTATAAGAAAAAAAAAAGTGCCCACAACCACCACACTAAGCCGCCATTCACAACTACACTGCCCCCAGTAAGCTACCACCAGACAAAGCTACTGCCCACAGGTGGGTCCCTGCATACTTATGCTCCCTACAAGCACACCATAACTCATAAAAGGCATTGCCATTTAAACTTTGCATGTGATTTTAATAACGCAGCTTAAGCGCAGCAGTGTGTACAGGCCCTTGGCCGGCGTTCACAACTATGCTGCCCCTAGTAAGTTACCACCACACAAAGCTACTGCCCACAGGTGGGTACCTGCATACGTATGCACCTGTGCACACCCCAGAACCGCCACACTAAGCAGTGGCTTGCTCTAAACTGTTGCCCACAACTGCACTGCCCACAGGTGCTTCTAGGTCTGTGCATAAACTATTGGTTAGTACCTAGGTTCTCAACATGTGGTACGCGTACCCCAGGGGGTACTTCTGATGGTTCCAGGGGGTACTCTGAATTGATATACTTAACCAAGAACAACAAATTTAGAGTTTTAGAGAATGATAAATCTTATTTAAACTACACTAAATGAGTATTTTAGCTAATCAAAAGCAATAGTAAATGCTTGGAAATTGTTTAGCACCAATTATAATGTACTACGATTAAATAGATATTTGTCAAGGGGTACTTGGGATAATGTTTATTATGCTAGGGGGTACTTGGTGAGTACAGGGTTTTAAAAGGGGTACATACCAATAAAATGTTGAGAAACACTGGGTTAGTACATAGGATGAGTAGTAAAGTATGCCACAGTGCAGGAGATCTGTATCCCACAGATACAGCATACTCCACTCAGCAGGTCCCTTCAGGACAATGACACAACCTGTGTGCGCCCTCAGTGCAAGGGAAAAAAAAAAAAAAGGAAAAGGAATTCTCTCAGTGCATTTCGTAAATGTCTCCACTTTATTTCAAATAAAAAGCAGCCAGAGTAAAGTAAGGTTTACTCACATAATGAGGGCCCAAATTCACTTAGGACCCTCCCCAATGTATATCGCTTCCCACAAATGTGGTACTCAGACCTTCTACTTGGCACTCCGCAAGCACTGCCCACTCTCATCCCGACTAGTTTCGGCATTTCGCCGTCTTCAGTGGTCACGTTTGCTAAAACGCACTGAGATTCCCTTTGGTTTTTTTGCATTGAGGGCACACACAGGTTGTGTCATTGTCCTGGAGAGATCTGCTGAGTGGAATGTGCTGCATCTGTGGTATACTGATCACCTGCGCTGCGGCATACTATACTACTTGACTTCTTTGGATACAAGGATATATCCAGCCGTGGCAGCATTAATACTGTGGTTTGTTTGACGACCTCAGGTGGTATTGCTGGGGCCCCTCTGATTACCGTTATCAGTATACAGGATGAGTTTGGAATGATACTGGTCAAAATCCTTGTAACATAAAATATGACAGTTGCCAGGTTGTCATGGTGACCTCTCAGCTTCCGGTTCTGTTCATACTTACAACTGTGGATTAGTACTGTAGATTACTGTACACATGCAGCACAACAGAAACATGCTTTTATTCCAGTTGGTTTTATTTGGGTCATCTTTTGCTAACTACCCACCTATCGTGATAACTACCACTGCCAAGAGCCTCAGCCTTTATATCAAGTGTTTTACTGCCAAAATAAAAAAAATGATAATCCCATTTGGCTTTTATATTGAATACGACAGAGGGCCGCTGACTGCCAGGGCTGGAGAAACATACGCTCATGCAGCTCTTCCTTCTGTTTTGGATTGGCTGACATTCTGAGCTGCTAGAATTTGACCTAAATTCACAATCAGCACTGATTCTGACATTCCTGCAGTTTCGGCACACAGGAAACAATTCAAAACTGCAATGCGAGCGGAGGATCAATTTCACTTAATTGCCAAGAGTCAGGGCTGCAGAGAATACCCTTTTCAATGCTACCTATTCTACTCAAGCTACAATGATAAAGCACTGCTAGACGATACTGTAAGATACTGTTCAGGATGCTGTTTTACTTAAAAGCAGGCCTGTCACTTTTCAATATGATGGGCTTTAACCTAGTGCGACTTTGCTCCTGTTTTCAGTTGATGGTGTCACTCCTGAATAATAAACTGTATGGGGATTGCCACACTCTGAAATGTCCCACTTTTAACTTGTTTATGTATTCCAATTCAGACAAGGGGAAGTTATCAAATGAAACAGACTTCTCTTTTCATATTTGTTGCAAGGTCTGAATGGGCAGATGAGAGCAGTGGCTTCCCCACCTATCAGCTGCTTCAGTATGACAGCCAAGGTCTGAATGGGCAGATAAGAGCAGTGGCTTCCCCACCTATCGGCTGCTTCAGTATGACAGCCCAGCGTTTGTGGGCAGCCATATAAGAGGCAGCACAGTGGCGTAGAGGATAGCACTCTTGTCTTGCAACGCTGGGTCCCTAGAGTTCAGCCAAGGCACTTTTGTATGTTTTCCTCCCGTCTGTGTGGGTTTCCTCCGGGCACTCCAGTTTCCCCCCTCACCTCCAAAACATACAAGTATGTTAATTCCCCCCCTTCCCCATAAGCCCCCTAAATTGGCCTTAGGCTACAATGGACATATGGCTATGGCAGGGATTAGGTTGTGAGCCCCTCTGAGGGACAGTTATTGGCATGAATATATAATCTGGGACTGTAAGGTATACCTGACCCAATGCAAAACTACCTATTGTAAGCACACAAGAGAAGCAGCTCGGTAAAATAGGCGATGCATAGACCGCAATGGGTGGGAGTCGGTTAGTGCTAGGAGTAGGTAGATGGAGTCTGTTTTAGAAGAGGATTAGGTTAGGGGATAGCAAAGTATTGTTAAAAACTACAACTATTGGAATTAGCAACTGCCCTAATATAGAATATCGGTACTTTTACTGATAATATACTAGCGGCTCTACCCAGTGCCCAAATGACTGCAGCATCCTTAGTGTATGCAGGCACAGATGTATGTTCATGCTGGATCTACATGCCTCTGTGGGTTGTCCATTCTTCTCTTCATTACCCTTTCTCTCCATAATCACTCCTTGAAAAATATTTCCTTTCAGCTAAAGTCAAACTTTTAGATAGGAAGAGATAGGCTTGTCCTTTAAAGTAAGTTGTGTGTACCTGCATAATTTGTATGATCTGCTGAAACCATGTGGCTCCTTATTGTGACCTACCTTCCCTCTGTGCTGCCACTGTAGCCCCTATTCACAGGGACACATGCATTGTTCACTCCATGTGCCCCTGTGCTCCTGTTGGGATCGTGTTCCAACTGCTTGCAAAGCAGATGCGACCAACAGCATCCTGGGCATGCGGGGCTCAGAAACATTTGGAACCGTGCATGCCCATAGCATTCCCAGTGACTGCTGCTTGTGTGGATGCGTGTGCTAAGATGGTGTGCAGAGTGAACAAAGCATGTGCCCTTGTTCACCGACTGTTGTTAAGAACGGCAACATGGAGGGGAGGCCAGGCACAAAAAGGTATCATGCAGTATATAAAGACATTACATAGTATACAGGTATGCATAAATGAACATTTTTCTCATCCAAGTTCTACTTTAACTTGTAATCCACAGTAGAGAGAGTCCAGGAGCAACTCACTTGTATCATAAGAACTTCAATACTTTAATCAAGAATCTTCCTAAAACAATGCAGCAGTAAAAATTGCAAAATACTTATCGTTTCCACAAGAAAGTGATGCAGCATGATGGTAAAGTTCAGCAGGAGGTGCAGAGGACTTTAACTTGGATTAGCAGCCAAACCACAGTAGCCGCTTCTACAGAATATGCCAATAACACATTCAGGTTGGTTCAGGTGTTGACCAAATATTCCAAACAAAATAAATTTTAAGCTGCACCATAACTTCCAAACTGTGATCCATGCTTGGAAATGGACTTCAGCAGGCATCCTAATCCAAGGAAGTGGTAGGTCCCCTATGAACTGTGTATCTATACCCCCCTCTCCTACAGACTGTATGTCTCAGCCTTCATACCATCCCTTACATCCTCCACACCCCTGTGGACTGTATACTTATATCCTTTCCTTATTCCCACAATATCTCCCCCCTCCCCCCCCATGTTAATGTTTTGTTTTGCTTTGGCAATGCTAAATGTATTTGGACCTGCCAATAAAGCTTTTTGGATTTGGATTTGGCTGAAAACATCTGCGGGTGAAGAAGTCTGCAGTGCTATGGACAGGCACTACCATGACTAAAGTAACAGATACAACCAGCCTCAGCATGCCTTGTTTATGTATAAGCAGTTTTGTTTCTGGAGCTTAGTTAGAATTGAAATGAATATACAGTAGTTATCCGGAACTCAACTAACCAGCAGTCTTAACCACCACAAATCACCAGCAGTACTCAGTGGCGAAGGCCAACTTCCACGTCGGTTTGTGGGCTATGTTGTGTGTAAAGGATACGTCCAAGGAAATTTAAAAAAAAAAAAACGAGATCTACTTACCTGGGACTTCCTCCAGACCCTGGCAGCCGATCTGTCCCTCGTCGCAGCTTTGGTGTCCCAGGATCCCCTCCGTTGGAGATGCTGACCTCGCCAGGTCTGGATCTTCTGTGCCTGTGCGAGCGCAGGGCTGCGTCGCTCACGTGGCCTAGAGTGTTCTGCGCAGGCAGAAGTACTGCGTCTGCGCAGAACACTCCAGGCCAAATTAGCGCAATCATAAGTGGCAAGGCCACACGCTTGCGCAGAAGATCCCAACAGCGAGCTCGGCATCTCCAATGGAGGATCCCAGGAGACCGGAGCTGAGGCAAGGGACAGATCGGCTGCCAGGGGCTGTAGGAAGCCCCAGGTAAGTACATCTTTTTTTATTATTATTTTTTTATCTCCTTGGTTGTAACCTTTAAAGACTGTGTTCAACTGCTCTTTAAAGGTAAATATAGTATCAATCACAGAGGAACCTTTATTTACGAGCATAATTAGTGCCGGAAACATGCTTGTAATCCAAAGAACTCTTATATCACGGCAGATTTCCCCATAAGAATGAATGGAAACTCAGTTGATTTGTCCCACAATCCAAAAACAGTTATAGTAAAATAGTATAAAATAAAAATGTAAACAAGTCTTTCACTATAACGAACAGAATCATTGCCATCTGATGGCTCACCCAAACCTTTTTTTGTGGAGCTTTAACAAGAAACTTCTCCAATGACAGTTACTTTTGAGGATTTCATGGAAATGTGACTTTGCACAGTCTCTACACTAAGATTAAGTACAATCCTGCAGCGCCAAAGGGAGAAGAAATATTGTCTCAGGTGTGATAATGTGACACATGTATACTTTTCTTTGCTTGTATATCCAGTCAAAATTTCACAAAAATGTTTGCTTGTATTGCAAAGTGCTCTTAAAGAGAACCCGAGGTGGGTTTGAAGAATATTATCTGCATACAGAGGCTGGATCTGCCTATACAGCCCAGCCTCTGTTGCTATCCCAAACCCCCCTAAGGTCCCCCTGCACTCTGCAATCCCTCATAAATCACAGCCACGCTGCTGACAAACAACTTGTCAGAGCTGGCTGTGTTTATCTCTATAGTGTCAGTCTGCTGCTCTCCCGGCCTCCTGCAGAACTCCAGTCCCCGCCTGCATCCCTTCCCTCCCTGCTGATTGGAGGGAAGGGACGGGGGCAGGGACCGGAGCTATGCAGGAGGCGGGGGAGCAGTTGAGACTGACACTACAGATGTAAACACAGCCTCACAGCATGGCTGTGATTTATGAGGGATTGCAGAGTGCAGGGGGACCTTAGTGGGGTTTGGGATAGCAACAGAGGCTGGGCTGTATAGGCAGATCCAGCCTCTGTATGCAGATAACATTCTTTAAACACACCTCGGGTTCTCTTTAAACCAAGTTGCTCTCAATCCAAGGTTTTACCCCCTCCCTTAGTGTGTCCTTCTTAATTTTACTACCCCAGCAATTACACCCTTCTCATGGACTAACTCGTACTTGTTTTGCTGGGTCTCTGTAAATCGCATTTTATACCCCGATTGTATGTATAACCTTGTGCTATATTGTATAACCGTTTGCTACCTCTCTGTCTGTCACCCCTTGTTGCAATGTATGTATCCCTATTTATTGTCCAGCGCTGCGTAATATGTTGGCGCTTTTTAATAAAATAAATAAATAATAATAATAATAATATGTACATAGAGTGAGCTATAGTACTACATTAGCCAGGCATAGTTCTAACATGGAGTCTGAAGAAAGCACACTTATCCGGCATCAGCCAATCCCTGTCGGTACCAGATAACCAAGACTTATGTATTAACAAGAAATAAAGAGAAAGACGAACGATTCCACACATAAAACAGATTTTATTATTAAATTTAACAAAAGCTTTCATTTACTAGTGTTCAAAGTGCGCTAGGTATGCAGACATTAGCCAGAGAAGTTAAAGGGAACCTAAACTGAGAAGGATATGGATTTTTCCTTTTAAAATAATACCAGTTGCCTGACTCTCCTGCTGATCCTGTGTCTTTCAGCCACAGCCCCTGAACAAGCATGCAGATCAGGTGCTCTGACTGAAGTCAGACTGGATTAGCTGCATGCTTGTTTCAGGTGTGTGCCGCCACTACTGCAGCCAAAGAGATCAGCAGGACTGCCAGGCAACTGGTATTGTTTAAAAGGAAACATCCATATCCCTCTCAGCTTCAGTTCCCTTTAAGGAATGTCCTTCCATCCACCCTCAGCTGTCATTTGCCTGTATCAGCTAAAGCGCGTCTGTAAAGGAAACAGAATTGTGTCCAGAATTTCCCTGAAATGCAAAAGAGATCGGGAGAGTCCTGATTCACACACTCCACAGGGAAAAGCTGCAATTATTCTGAAATGTCTGATGCCAAACAAAAGGAAAACCGCTTATGACTCGGGGCAGGACAAGTCCCAGGAGCCAGGTAGCAAATGCTCCTTAAAAAGTGTACAGCTGCTGCCTAACGTGTTTTTCTGATTGTTGTCAATGCAGCTGGCTCCTAAGCATTTCCTGCAGGATCCTGACTTTTCCTGAATCCCACATTAACTCCACTCCTCATGTCATCTCATGTATAGAGGCAGCAGTCTACCCTTACATCTGCTATTTCTACCTGTACATCTGCTCAGCAAAATGCTTTATCAGCCAGAGCTGACCGACCTTCTAAAAATATAGGTTTCCTGCACCGTACATCCCCTGGCTATAATTCTTTCCAGGTCAAGTACCTGAGAGAAACAAGACGATAGGAGTATCAGAAAACCCGATTCCATACCCTCGGCTACAGCTGATCAACACATAATACTGCTATGAGGGGAGGGTGGCATGTAGCAGGTTCCAACACGCAGGGTATGGAACTTTGCTGTTGGTGGACACCTCCACACATGCTTGATTCTCAGCTGAGATGGGCTTGAACAGGATGTGTACCATGCTTTACATAGTACACAAGCCAAAAGATCAGCATCGTAGCCCCTCCCCCCCCCCCCCCTAAAAAAAAAACAAAAAACAGATTTATACACAAGATGTAGAAAAAGGGAGTTCGCTCAAATTGGTATAGCGCACTCTTTTACCAAAACAGGTTTATACACAAGGTGACCAGCAAGCATGCATGTAATTAGTAAGCCAGGAAATTTGGGCAAAGGGCAAAGGCGATAAACGTTTCACCCTGCTCCTGCAGAAGTACAGGCGGCGTTAATCACTATTCCCCCTAACGGCTGCTGTGGACTCTGGAATAAGACGGAATTCGGCTGCCATGTATTGCTGGTGGCCCGATTTAGGCTATTTTTATAGTATATTATAGTATAAAATGTATAGTCTGAGCACCGATATAGCCATAATTCACATTCCGGCCCATAGCGATGCATGGTGCACCCAAATTTCCTGCACCGCTTTTGCCTGTCTCGGACCAGCAGTGTTGGTTATGTCAACCAAACCTCATGGAGAAGCATGTGATACATTAACTGACCGATTTGTCTCTGATTCACTGGTCACAGTAATGTATTAATGGAGGAAGTGAAAACGGCCAAGCAGCAGCCTAATCAACTTCTCTGAAGTCCTTCACAACCAATCGGAACTATATATAAAGGGGTACAAGTATACACAATTCAATCGATAAATACAGTATATCAGTATTGAGGGGTGAAAAAAAAGCAAACACAATAAAACCTGAAATACATTTTGACACTGAAGCTTCTCCCAGACTAATTTGTGAAACCAGTCTGCATCAGATCAACACAGAAAGCAAAATGTGCAAAGAGAAAACATTTTCACTGATGCATAAAGCACTCAGTAAAGTGACTCTGGCCGGAGCCACCTGCACAAAACAACACAATTCTGGCTCATACCTTTACAGAATTTCCAGTGTGTAAAAGCTTCTTTAAAACGGAACCTGAAAGAGAAAAAAAAAAATAGTTCAGGAATATAAACAGTTTCCAAAGTTATAGGCTCAGCTCAGACTTCGTTTAGCCGATGCCAAATGCTATTTTGCTACTCAACAGAAAACCATTTGCCAGCCCTCGGCATTGGTTACCGATGCTTTGTCATTGCTCCGTGTTTTGAAGCCCATGGGGAACACGGAACTGCAGAACGTAGCCGATCGGGATGGCAAGCTCTACCGAGGCATTTTTGCGAATGACGGGAAAAGCTGGTACCGTCATTTACACTGCTGTTTCTACCCAAATGAATGGAACCGTGATTATCCCTTTAAACTGCGCTTTAGTCGTCCAACAGAAACGTTATGTTTCTGGCGCACAGTAGTCTGTGTGAACCAGCCCTTACACATACCCGACTCCCCATCAACTGAACAGGGCAAATAGCCCATAGAAATAAATAATGCCCATGTACTGTTTGCAGGCCCCAAAATGCTGGTCACATGACTTGAGTGCCCATTTCCAAAACTCCTTAGGATCAGCTCACTGTCCCTGATATCCATGAATAGCTTCACCAGCCTTATGGGCTCTTTTACTCCTCCTATTTAGGCATCACTGGGCAGGTGAGAGGAGGGAAAGCTGGCCAACGTTTAAACTTCATACACTGGTAGGAGCACTGCTACCAGAGCGGGGTCCCTAGGATGACAGTGCTGGGCAGAGGCTGGCCAGACGCTAGCCTCCAAGCTAGACATGCGTTCTGTTGCTATGTAGGGGAAGGAGGGTTGATGAAACGGTGCATGATGAGTATCACAGAGCAGGTGGGGTGAGCAGAGAGAACATCGCTCTCAGCCGGGTCAAACTGCCATGCGGATCATTTACCGATGTGCTGATTCTTGGCAGATGTGGTCGTTACCACTTTTATGCTAGGTAAACACCATACAATTTTCTGTTAGATTTTCTGTTATGGTGGGCAAAGACGGTTCGTTTTTTCTGCTTGACTCTCTTATCTTCCCCTCCTTTTTCTTATCTTTTTCCATTCACTTTTATCAGGAATCGAGCGGCAAAACGATTGAACGGAAGAGCAGACATGTCGGAAATTATCTAACCATCCAATCACCTCAAAAACTAACCGTGTATTTCCAGCATTATGCTGGGCATATAATGCTGGGCATACACGTCTCGATTTTGCCGCTCGATCAATTCCCCGCTCAATTCCATAGGCGATTCTCTTATCTTCTGCATTGTCTTCAATGCGGAATCGAGCGGGGAAACGATCGAGCGGGAGATCGGAAATGTTGGAAATTATCTATCGAGCCATCTAAATGGCTCAAAATCGAGCAGTGTATTCCCAGTATAAAGGTGGCCATACACTGGCCCGATTCGCGGCCGTTTCGACAGCAGATTCGATCCTGGGATCGAATCTGCTGCCAATCGTTCGCGCTAAACGCACCTGCCGATCCGATTTCCTCCTGAAATCGGATTGGTCCGTCGATCGCGCCGTGTGGGAAATTACCCTCGATCGCCCGCGGGTAGGGAGCGCGTCGCTAGCGGCGGCCGATCCGATCAGGTATACATTACCTGACGCTGGCTCCCGGGCGTCTTCTCTGCATCTTCTCCGCGCTGCACCCGCTCCATCCCGGCGCTTCCTGTCACTGCAGTGACCAGGAAGTTCAAATAGAGGGCGCTCTATTTGAACTTCCTGGTCACGGAGTGACACAGGAAGCGCCGGGATGGAGCGGGTGCAGCGTGGAGAAGATGCGGAGAAGATGCCCGGGAGCCAGCGTCAGGTAATGTATACGGGGGAGGGGACAGGCGGCAGCGGCGGCTCCACAGATTGTGATCGGTTTCAGGCTGAAATCGATTCACAATCTGTTTGCAGTAAAGGCAGCCATACGATCCCTCTCTGATCAGATTCGATCAGATAGGGATCTGTCAGCTGGTCGATCTAATGGCAAATCGACCAGTGTATGGCTACTTAAGCAGGCCATACACTGGCTCGATTCGCGGCCGTTTCGACAGCAGATTTGATCCTGGGATCGAATTTGCTGCCAATCGTTCGCGGTAAACACAGCCGCCGATCCGACTTCCTCCCAAAATCGGATCGGTCCGTCGCTCGCGCCATGCGGGAAATTACCCTCGATCGCCCGCGGGTAAAGTGCGCGTCGCTAGCGGCGGCCGATCCGATCAAGTATACATTACCTGAGGCTGGCTCCCGGGCGTCTTCTTCACGCTGCACGGCTCTGTTCCGGCTCCATCCATCCCGGCGCTTCCTGTGTCACTGCAGTGACCAGGAAGTTCAAATAGAGGGCGCTCTATTTGAACTTCCTGGTCACGGAGTAACACAGGAAGCGCCAGGATGGAGCCGGAACAGAGCCGTGCAATGCGGAGAAGATGCCCGGGAGCCAGCATCAGGTAATGTATACGGGGGGGGGGGGGGGGGGGGGACAGGCGGCAGGAGCAGCTCAGCAGATGGTGAATCGGTTTCAGGCTGAAATCGATTCACAATCTGTTTGCAGTAAAGACAGCCATACGATCCCTCTCTGATCAGATTCGATCAGATAGGGATCTGTCAGCTGGTCGATGGCACATCGACCAGTGTATGGCCACCTTTACTCTATAGTTAGATACCTGCCAGATAGATAACATGTTGGAAATTATCTATCTAACCATCATCTGTCTGCCTAGCAATTAGACATTGTTGTACTCAGCAGGAAATAGCCAGAAGACAATGCACCAGAGATAATGACCAGTCTCTACCAGTACTTTATGCTGGGCATACACGGCTCAATGCAGGCTTATCAATCGAGCAGCTGATGGCTCGATTGATAATATCCAACGTGTCCGATGACCGCGAGGATCGATTCCGCGCTCGATACCCGCAGGCGGACAATAGCGGCGAATCGAGCGGAAGATAAGAAGCACTGGCGGGGACGAACGGGAATCGATCCGGGCGCACGCACGGACGAGCGGGGCTGCGGCAGGAGTCGATCCGGCGGCTAATCGGCCGCCGGATCGACCCGGGTATGCCCAGCATTACAGAAAATAAACAGAAAAATGTAACAGAAAATTGTATGGTGTGTACTAGGCATTAAACTAGCATTTCTAAAACGCTTTACTGCTCCGCTCAAAAGAACTATGCAAACATAAGCGCATGCTATCCAGGCACATCTAAGGGCGCCAGAAATAGCTGCTAGTAGAATATTGGTAAACTGGCTAATATCTTACGACTGTGCAGTGCTAATTCAGAAAATATCAGTAAATGTTATCAATATTTTACAATAGCTAAACCTAACCCTATTTTCACACAAGCTCTCCCTCTACCGATGTGTGACCCTAACCGACTCCCCCGCCCCCGCTGATGGACTCGCCCCCAGTGATGTCACTGAGGACAGGTGGGCACTGTCATAGGCCGTAAAGTAATTAGGGCGCTGGCAAAATCCCAAATTGCGACAAAAACAGTGCAATTCGGCCAACAGCAATAGCTGACAGCCATATTGCATCTTACCCCACTATCCACTGTGACCTAGAGGGGGAATAGTAATTAACTCCGTAGGGAAATTTGCTACAGCAATGTAAGGGCGTTTTTCAGCTTCGCCTTGCGCCCAAATTTTGCAGCGCCCTTTTTTTACATGTATACGTCTTTTCCTCCTACTGCCCCCACCCCGCAAACCCACCAATATAGGCGCTTCCGCAAAAAAAAAAAAAAAAAAAAAA
This sequence comes from Hyperolius riggenbachi, assembly GCF_040937935.1. Taxonomy (NCBI): domain Eukaryota; kingdom Metazoa; phylum Chordata; class Amphibia; order Anura; family Hyperoliidae; genus Hyperolius; species Hyperolius riggenbachi. Next base: position 422,876,944 of record NC_090649.1, on the reverse strand, counting down.
AAAAAAAAAACACTTGCAAAATATTAGGCTCCACAGAAGTTTGAGCGCCCAAATGTCCCGATTCCCATTCTGGGGATTGGGAGAGGAGAGACACAGTGGTTTCCTGACCTGCTCTTTCAGCAGGAAGCCAGCTCATAATTTAGGGGCAGGGAACACAATAGGAGGCATTCTCTGCAGCACTTTTCATACAACATTAGCAGGATCTAATTAAAACAATTACATATAATAACTGGCTATTATATTCCAGGCTGCCCATACTAAAAGCTGCACCAACTCATTTAGATTTATGACTGCAGACAGAGATACAGCAAAATGGTGCATTAAAATTGATTTTTATTTTAATGTACTTTTAATTACATAAACACTAATTATGACCTATAAATATTTTATACATACAATGTGAAGTAAGCAGCTAAAAGTCTAGACAATCAAAACTATAAAAAAGCCAACTTGCTAAAAGATCTAGGGTAGGGTAAGAAGACCGCACCTTAAAAGAAAAGCATATAGAGACGGCAGGAGCCCAAGTGGTGCAGTACGTCACTCACTAGAAGGGGAATGCGAGAGGAGGAGTGTTGCTCACAAAATCGGGTTGAACCAACTGCTAAAGCAGGTGGAAATTATAATACCTGTCTCCACTCGGGTGTCCCAGATGTTCCTGGTGTGGTCGCTCTCTAGAAAAACACAAGGTACCAACTGCACAACTGCAGATTATGCAGCTGGGAACAGAGGTCCCCTTAAATGGGAGGGTAACAAACGCAAGGGGACATGAAGCGCCCAAATAGTAAAAACTTTGTTAAAGCTCAGAGCTCAGCTTAGTGATTACCTGGCACAACTATTATCCTGAGGAAGTGGGCCGAGACCCACAAAACATATTGCCAGTGTTCAATGAACTTTTTGTCTTTAACGCAATGTCATCTTTTGAAGTACGCCAACTCTTCCCATTATATTTTAGTTGTTTTTAACAAAGTTGTATCCATTTGGGCGCCTCTTATCCCTGTGTGCTAAAAGCTCTGACCATCTATAAATGTATAACATATACAGTATAGGCAGCCAAACAGGATACTGAAGGCCCATACAGACACTGGCTTTTCTTGGCTGAAATAATGGTGTGTGATCATTTTAGACAACTGCCAGGTAGTAACAGCGAGAAGGTTTAGGAAAGTTGGGTTATAAACAGAAACAAACTGGTGTTATTACTGTGTTTATACAGCCCTGGTATCTTCTTCAGCACTTTGCAGAGTACATAGTCATGCCACTAACTGTTCCTCAGATGAGCTCGCAATCAACTCCCTACCATAGACCTAGTATATATTCAGCTTACCAAAAGCAATACCTTGCTGATTAATTAAACAGCAGCTTCAGTGTTCTCCTCAGGCTCTTGCACTAGGCTAGTTTTGGTGAGCACCCGGCTGTCATCGGCTCATCTCCTTCTCTGCTGTAAGCAGAGTTGTGCAGATAAGCTCTTGCTCTGCATTCTTTCATCTTGCCCCACCCGGCTACTTTTTCATGCCACCCGGCTGGAAAAAAATTCTGGGGAGAACACTGAGCTTGTTAATTAACTGCCAACTAGAGATTATGATTGGTTGGTTACTGTACATTTCTACTATTACTGGATCAGTAGAGATTTTCATTTTTTTTTTGTTTGGCAATTATTATTATTTATTATTTTTATAATAGAGTATTTATATAACGCCAACATCTTCCACAATGCTGTACAAAGTGTTTAGTCTCATCACTAACTGTCCCTCACAATCTAATCCCTACCCTAGTTATATCTGCATCAAAGTTTTTTGCAAATACGTTTTTTCGGGTGTGCAAAGAAACCGGAGTGCCTGGAGGAAACCCATGCAGAAACGGGAAGAACATGCAAACTCCGTGCAGAGAGTGCCCCAGCTGGGATTCCAACCAGGTGCACTTAAGGAGGAACTGCAGTGAAAATAGTGTAATAAAAAAAAGTGCTTCATTTTTACAATAATTATGTATAAATAATTTAGTCAGTGTTTGCTCATTGTAAAATCTTTAGTCTCCCCGATTTACATTCTGACATTTATTACATGGTGACATTTTTACTCTGGGCAGGTTATGTAGCTGCTGCTAGCGGTTTTGGACATTGGAGACAGCTGTAAACAGCTATTTCCTGTCTGTGAACCTTGTTATATTGTGGCAAACTGTCAAAAGTACCGCGGTACTCAGAGCTTCTTGTGGGAGGGGTTTCACCACAATATCAGTCATACAGCGCCCCCTAATGGTCTGTTTCTGAAAAGCAATAGATTTCTCATGTAAAAGGAGGTATCAGCTACTGATTGGGATAAAGTTAAATTCTTGGTTGGAGTTTCTAGTTTTGGGTGAAGTTCTAGAATGTGTACTGGTGACCTCCCCCACCCCAAGCTGTTAAGGACTTCCCTCTAAATCAAGAATTACCAACTTGCACTTTAAGGAAATTCTATCAGAAGTTCCAAGAACAGGGCATTTCCCACCCATCTTTCCCCTCCATGCAACAGAAATTCTTGCTATGAAATCAGTTAATTAGCACGTCTGTACAGCCCACCATTGTATAACTGTCAACCAAAATAATTACAATTATTTCGGGTAACAGAAATTCAAAGTGTGTTCTTTGCTTTCTATTGTAAATGTGTTATCGCTATGGTATCTCTCTGCTTCATTCTAGCCAAACACACCCTCCGTGTGATAATAGAGAAATAAAGCCCTGTAGAAAGTAGTACTTATTAGGAAGGCAATGGGATAGCATGGAATAGTCAGAACCACTGATGAGGATTCCAGTATCCTGAACTCGCTACGTTTCTTTCAGATGAAAACATGGGGCAGCGTCCTCAGTGTTTTGTTCTGAAATGATCATGAAAAAACATGAACAGGAAGGAAGAAGCTTTCAAGAAGGCCGAGCAGATGCCTCAGTCTTCCCAATAAGACTCCATTTCCCCTGACCTTCCATTTCCAGCCATTATGTCCACAGATATATTCCTGCATGCTCAGCACATGGCTGGAAAAACATGCAGGGCACATTCGCGGAAAGCTGATTTACAAAACTATTGTGAACATGTCAAAGGGAAAGTTCAGTGATTTCAAGTGAGTTTCTATTTTACCCAGCAATTAATTCATCCGCGTTGCCCTTAAAGGGACACTTAAGTCTCTAAAAAAAAATGCGTTTTACTCACCTGGGGCTTTCAGCAGCCCTCTGCAGCTATATTGTGCCCACGCTGACTCCTTCAGATGCTCCTGGCCCTGCCGGCAGCCATTTCCTGTTTCGGCGACAGGAGCCGACAGGCCGGGAACGCGAGTGATTCTTTGTGTTCCCGGCCACAATAGCGCCCTCTATGCTGCTATAACATATAGCATACAGCAGCATAGAGGGCACTATTGTGGCCAGGAACACGAAGAATCAATCGCGTTCCCAGCCTGTCGGTTCCTTTAGCCGAAACAGGAAGTGGCTGCCGGCGGGGTCAGGAGCATCTGATGGGAGTCGGCGTGGGCATGATACAGCTGCAGGGGGCTGCTGAAAGCCCCTGGTGAGTAAAACTCATTTTTTTTTTAGAGACTTAAGTGTTCCTTTAACAATTTGGTGGACCTCTGGGATGCAAAATGTAATAACAGAAAACAGAAAAAACAAAAAAGCCCACCACTCTGACTAACCACTGGTACGTGGTGCAAAACTTGTCAGTAACATGATCCACTTGGATCTTCAGGCAGCTAGACACTCATAATAGTAGTCAGGCCTTTTATGGTGCCTCCTGAGAGAAAGTATAGTGTATGCAGCTACTCACTCATCCCCATATTGTGCTGTGTGGGGGGGGGGGGGGGAGATTGGATCGTTAGTGGTCACCATAAGAGAGAGGATAAATCTGGCATTTTGTACAGCCATCCATTGGAGTGTGGGGGAGATGGGATAGTCAGAAAAGTTCTCTGAGGTGAAGGGAAAAAGGTAGCAGTCTTGAAAAAAGGTCTCTGGTGTGGTGATAGGAACCTGACAGCCTTCTCAGAATGATCATCAAATGACTATTGATCTCTATCCTGGTTGGAGGTTGACATTAGTTAATGCTGAGTACACAGAATTTCCCAATACGATTGACCAAGAGGAAGTTGCATTAGGTGTACATGACCAGACCACTCCCGATCAAGAACAAGATCGATTTTGCAGTGATAACTTTGGAAACTTGATCCAGTTATCGCACAGGAGCAGATCGGACAAGACGGAAATAATCATCCAATTCCCATTGATCGGATGGGAAATAGCATCATGTGTACCCAGCACAAGGTTGAATTTAAAAGAAAATCTTCAATATGTACAGGATGTTATGTGGCAATATGATCACGCCCCAAATGCAAAAATAAGTTACATTGTATAGGTAATAAAGTCAGTATTCTTACCTATACTATGGTATTGCCAGCGGTAGAAAATCCTTTCAGGTAGTAGTTGTAGAATTTTCTAAACAGGAACAAAGTAAAGTAGTAAGTAAAAGCAATGCCTGAAAACAAACATCAAAGACAAATTGACTAGGGGTTAACAACAAGTACTGGCGTTTGCAAAAGGTGATGTACATTGTCCTGCATGGATTTTGCTTTACATCCGATCTGCCAGATCACCACAATTTAACAGCTAAGCAGAGTGAGGGTCTACCTAAACAATCCCCTCTCATCAAAAACACTTCACACTATAGAACCTCTAGTGAATTTTGCCAATTTACTGGTCAAGTCTGAAAAAGTTTGTGTGAAACCAGCGTTGCAATAATTCTGTTTCTGTTTCAAAATCCTATAAGGTCAGGCCTATACTGGCAGCCATTGGGGAGAAGGATACAACAAAGTAGCCACTATTCACTAAAATCATGCTAGGGATAATAAAGCAAGTGAAAACGTATTACAAAACATCAATCCACGCTGAAATCCAGGTCATAATTCCTCACACACTTAGGAGTTATCACTGCATTCCTCCCTGTGAATTGTTAGCTCACAAAACTATATCCTTAAATTAAGGATTCAATCTGGATTAAATCCTTAGCTTTAGGAATCAATGCTTAACTAAAAGGGTACCTGAACCAATCTAAAAATAAAGACTTAGATAGTGACCTATAGAGAGGGAAGGCTGTAAAGGATTCTGAGCTGTTTTTCCTGTTATCACCTTAGTGAGAAATCATTTAGTATTCACTAAGCAGTTTACCCCGTGCAATCACTAAAGTAAACCGGAGATAAAAAAAAAATAATTTTAAAAAATACACAAACCTGTAGCTGCCTACAGCACCCTTCAGCCTCGATGTCCTCCCAGGCCGCCTGGATCCTCTTCTAGGCGGCTCAGTAATTCAGCTAGTCAGGGAAACTGTGCTTGCGCGCAGAACGCTCCCAGTGACAGGAGTGCGACAGGGGAGCGCGTGGCCGAACTGCACCAAGTGGCCCCGAATGGCCGAATTACTGGGCCACCTAATGGAAGATCCAAGCGGCCTGGGAGGACGGCAAAGGACAGATGAAGCCGAAGAGGGCTGGAGGAACCACCAGGTATGTATAATTTTATTTTGTATTTTTCATCTCAAGTACACTGTAAAGCTAACCTGAACCTACCTTAAAAAGATACTAACCTATGGAGAGGAAAGGCTCTGGATCCCACAGAGCCTTCCCAGTGCTCTCTGCATCCCCTTGTTCTACCTGAACAGAAAGGGGTAAAGTGGCTGCCAAATTTATTTCCTTTTAAACAATACCAGTTGCTTGGCAGTCCTGCTGATATCTTTGGCTGCAGTAGTATCCGAATCATACACCAGAAATTAGCATATGGCTATTGTAGTCAGACTTCAGTCAGAGCATCTGATCTGCATGCTTGTTCAGGGTTTAGGCTAAAAAGCATTGGCGACAGAGGATCAGCAGGGCAGGTTAGCAATTTACGTCGTTTAAAAGGAAAAAATGATGTCAGCCTCCATATACCACACAGTTCAGATGTGCTTCAAATTTGGCATTGGCAGATGAAAAAGGTTGCATTGCGTTGCATTTTGTCTTTTACAAAAGTTGCTTATTTTATTTTAGTGAAAATTTTGAAAATGTAGACAACAGAGAAAACCGGCTCCAGACATGCATGACTCCTCTGGAATAGCCTCCTCTTAGCTGCCCTACCAGCCTGGAACACTGCAAGAGCTCCAACACACAAGAGCAACGGAAGAAAAACCTGTTTTTCCTGCACAAACATTATCCTGCACATTAAAAGAAACGGCCCTCCATATCAGAGGCTAAAATTACTGCTCCTGGCAAAGAGACGAAGCAAGGCATTGTGTGATGGTAAACCCAATGCAATAGTGGCCTACATTAATCCTGTTACATCCAGCATAGCATCATTTTATTTTCATTCTTCCACACTAATCCACTTGGAAGGGAGACAGCAAAATGACAAATAAGTGCATCACAATTTTGCATAAATAATCCTTTATCAACGTGGACTGCTCCTAAAAAGGGCTTCATTACAGAAGCCCTGTAATGAAAAAAAAACTCTCTGTGGCATACTTACCTCAGGAGGGGGATCCTAACGAGGCTTTTCCTGTCCAGCAGCAGCTCTTCATTCGGGTTAAGGGGGAAATAGTTGAACCCGATTGTTCCGTTCTACTGCACAGGCGCGAGTCCTTTTGTGGCTGCACAGAAGAGTGGATACGATCAGGTTTGGCAATTTCCGCCTAACCCGATGAAGAGCTGCTGCTGTGCCTGGGCTGGATTCTGACAAGGTAAATAATCCTCGATTATCAAGCTTTCGGGGGAGGATTCGGGGGAGCCAGCACTGGATTCCTGTTATCTACAAAAGGTCGGGGAAGACTCACTAGGACCCCCTGAGGCTTCCCCCTCCTGAGGTAAGTATTTACCAGAGGGGTTTTTTTTCTCATTAGAGTCTCTTTAAAGTGAACCTCCAGACTAAAAATCTACTCAGCAGCACTGAAAAGGCTTGGTGTTTCTTTAACAGTTTCACAGCATCGGAACTTTGTTTTTCTTACCTAAACCTCACTTTTAGCGGCACAGAAGAAAAACTGCTCGAGCACCTTTCCCCTGATGCTGTGCAAAGCATGATGGGATTTCTGGTGTTGTTCTCCTTCTGCTGTTTCGGCGCAATTTTTTTTTTATTTTGAATTTTAGATTTGAAGCCTAACATGCACAGCTGGGAGGGGTGATCAGGATACAGCACAGTTGGAACTGTGTCTCATGCTCCCTGTCACCTCCTTTCAACCAAAAAGATGGCTGCCCCCATGAAATCACAAATACTGCCTGTTCTTTTAAAACAGGATGGGTAAGCGATTATATTACCTATCTATTTTAATTAACGTACCGTATATACTCGCATGTAAGCCGAATTTTTGAGCACAATAAATGTGCTCAAAAGTCCCCCTCTCAGCTTACATGCGAGTCATGTGTGGCTGTGTCACCCCTTTACCCCTCCATAGGCTGCCGGGAGATGTCTGCCAGTGTCTGTGTGTCCCAGCCCCAGGCAGGGGGTGCTTGTCTGCAGAGTGGAGCGGCCGGGGACCCTTGCTGCCTGCATGAAGTATGTGGACGGTGCAGTGGCTTAACTATCAGCGCCGGGCCGTCTGCATTAAGTATGCCAGGAGATATACCGCTGTGTGAAAGCAGGTTTCTGCGTTCAGCTGGTGGCTCCGTGCCCACAGGAATGTCACCGGCAACTTGTACGGGATCACAGCGGTGACGTCAGCGCCCGGGTCTCCTATTTAGCCTCTGACGCTCATGTTGGCTCATCTTTATGACGCCCTCTAGTGGCGTCTTGGTACACAGTGTGCGTGTCTCACAAGCGGAGTAGGAGACCTCGGCGCTGACGTTACTGCTGTGATCCCGTACAAGTGGCCGGGGACATTCCTGTGGGCACGAAGCCGCCGGCTGGGACACAGACAGCTTCTTTCACAAAGCAGTATATCTCCTGGCAGCATACTTAAAGCAGACAGCCCCAGCGCTGATAGGTACATTAAGCCACTACTGCACACTCTGCATCTACTGCACCTAATATAGGGAGATACGGGGGGCCTAATATTGGGAGATACAGGGGGCACATCTAGCTAAGTAGGCGGGATGACTAATATAGTGGGCACATATGGCTATAGTGGAGGGGCACATATGGCTATGGGGGGGGGATTTCTAATATAGGGTGCACATTTGGCTATGGGGGGAAGCCTAATAGGTGGTACATCTGGCAATAGGGGACTGCCTAATACAGGGGCACATCTGGCTATTTATAACTATGTGGGGGGATTCTTTTTACTTAAGACACACCTGTCTATTTATCCTATGGTGGGGCTATAGTGGGAAGGGGGCTTACATGCAAGTCAATGACATTTTCCTGATTTTGGAGGTAAAAGTTGGGGGTCAGCTTATATGCGGGTCGGCTTATATGCGAGCATATACGGTAACTAATGTAACTTAATGACAGTATGTTTATTTAGGCTGAAGTTCCCCTTTAAAGAGATAAGGCAATGTTTTATAAATGGTGTACAAGTTTTGGCGTGCCAGGAAAAGTCATGGCAAACCAGAACCACTAGTTTTTGGAGTGGTTAAGGTGCCAATTTTTTCATCAGATGCGATCTTTCGACATGATTTGAACGATCGTAAATAATTGGAAGGCAATTATCAGAACGATTTAAGAAGATTTTACATTCCGATTCAATCATAAACTCCAACTTTCGGATTGATAATTTTTCCTTTTCTGATCGACCAAGGAATTGTATAACAGCAGCACAGTTTTCTAAACAATTCGTTCATAAAATGTGCGTCAAAAGATCAAATCTGAAGGAAGCATTTTATCATTTAGGCCCCGTTCACATTAGCACTAAAAAATAAATAAATAAATCGGAAAAACTGGATCGGAAGCTAATAGATACAATGATAACCTATAGATCCGTTCACATCCATCTATTCTGCAAGATCCACTGAACGGACCCACAAGTTTCCTTCTGTAGCATATTTTCCGGACTGCTGAGCCCAGAGGCCCGTAAAAAGGAACCTGTAGCACTGCATTGGCGGCATTGATATGCATGTGTGCCTATAAAGTTTTTCATAAATGACATGCCTTTAAGCAAGAGTAAGCCAGAAGAAAATTAACTGTACTGATTATCAGTTCACTGGCTTCTTGTTTCTAAATCTATCTTTCTAGGAATGGCAGGCAATGACATTTTTTTATATAATTATTATCTAGCTGCTTAGCTTAAAGAGGAGCTGTCAGCCATACTATCTCAGAAAAAAAACATATGTATTGGTACTGTCCACATTTTGATTTTAGTGATTTTTCTACAGTAAAAAAATCCTTCTTAGCATTTCCAATTTTAACTGTGGCTATTTTGAAGACAATTCTGATGCCATTTCCTCCTTTACTTACTTCTGCCTGATTGTGTATGCATTGCCCGCCCTGCACTATAGAAAGTGCACTGTCTCAGCATGAGAAATATTGGCCAATCAGAGAGGAACAGAGGTGTGAGAGGGGAAAACAGGAGGGAAAGAGGCTTCAGCCAATCAGGCTGCATTAGTTAAGTCAAAAGGACAACCCAGCATGCCCTGCAACTTCCTTTGTGTGGCAATGTACCAAATAAGAGTCAGGTAAACTGGGGAATGATCATTTATGAACAAGAAAAGTAATAGTAATTTTAACTTTTTTATTAACTGGCTAGCATTCTAAATACTTGTTTACCAGATAAAAATAAAGAAAGAATTGATTTTTTATTTTATGCCTGACTTGCACTTTAATTTATCCAATGCTCAGTTAAAACTGCAAAGATTATTATTTAGGATTTATATAGCACTAGCATTTTTGTGGTTAGTACATAAGGAAATCCACATGAGTGCAGATGATTGCACAAACTGACCGACCTTGGGACTTGGGCCTTTGAATCTTCTATAACAGCACTCAAACGATTTATAGCAGATGCCAAATCTGTTTATTAAAATCAATGTGACAATCTAATGTTTATGGGTGGGGGGTTTGGGAGGACAATTAATCATGCAAGTATGAAAATCACGCCTAATCTCCATTTGTCAGCTGCCCACTCCAAAATCATCCAACCTCCTTTAAGGTGGCCATACATGGTACAATTTTCAAATTTAGATAATTTAGTTCGATTATTCTGTTAGATTGAATATAAAGATTTTCCAGCATGTCCGATCAGATTTTTCTTGAAAAAACGGGATAATCGTACGAATTTCTTGATTGTCATTTAGATTGAATAAACGGGATAATCGAACGTTTTTATTGTACCATGTATGGCCACCACTAGACAGACAAAAACGTGGATACTGGGGGAAGTCAGATGTTTATGTTTAAGTGCCAAAGGGCATGGAGACGGTGCCTACGGCTAGGGGCCCACTTGCGGCAGCATTTGGCGATTCCCAATGATGTGGAAATCACAAGCGTTTTCCTAATCGTCGAAGTGCAATGTTTTTTTTGCTATATTTACGGGGCAATTGCCATTTGTCGCTCATTGGCCTGAATCCAATCATCCTGGATCAACTGCAAAAATGCTGCGATCAGTCTGCGATTGCAGCGCTGCTGTGGGCTCACGCCCATGGCCTTTCAGCAGCAAAATGCTTTCTAGATTGCTAAAATGCATCAACGCTTCTGAAAGTGCTCTACTGGACCCCAAGCCTAAATATTTACCTAGAAGAACACAATGAACAAACACTGCGGCTAAATGAAGAGAATAAAAGAGGAAGCTGCACAGAAATGTTGTCACTTCATAAATAAAGAGCAGGTCGCTGATTAATCCTCTGAAACAAAACATCCGTCACTCCAACCACTGACGCTTCCTCAAAATTCACAGACAAGCATACACTCTACCTTAGGCCAGTCCCCCCATGACCTCTGGCCAAGTTGTACTCCAACTGGATAACCTGAGACACACTGACTCTAGGTATGGTTATTGTATACTACCTCATCTCTTGTTCCCCCCAATGCATTTAGATTGTAAGCTCACAAGGGCAGGGCTCACTCACCCTTTTGTGTCTTGGAATTTGTTACACATGTTTTATTTATGTTACTTTTGTCACTGTAATTACCAATTCTGTATATTGGTGTAGACCACAGTCTGTATTATTTTGCACCTCATGTTTGTTTCTTGCTTTTTGCGGTGCCATGGAATATGTTGGTGCTTTATAAATCAACAATAATTAACAACTCCCTTCCTCAATCATTCCTGGTCAGCAATAGAAGGAACAAACACAGGCAGGCTGTATTTGTTCATCTAGTGGTATTTAGCTATAGTTCTACGTTTTTTAAGAAAAGTAAAAATATTAATTTGTAGGTGAATTGGCTTTTTTTTTTTTTTTTTTTAAATTCATATGGCACCTTTTGTGAAGAAAATGGCTGTTTTGAGACAAATTAGCCGGCCATCAGCCAGCACCCTCTTTACATATGCACCTTACAGCCTGCTATTAAAGAGGTTCTGTGGAGTCCTGCAATAAACAAAAAACAGACACATACATGGGGCTTCTATCAGCCCCCTGTAGCTGTAATGTCCCGAGCCGTCCTCCTTGTTCTGCGCCTGTGCAGTAAGCTCCCGGACACGCGAGCGGGAGCGCACATTATTTGTCTTGTTAGACAAATTATTGACCGGTGCCGGCGGCGGGGAATGAGTGATCGCTGGAGGATGGCACGGGACGTTACAGCTACAGGGGACTGATAGAAGCCCCAGGTAAGGGTCTGTTTTTGTTTCTTGCAAGACTCCACAGAACCCCTTTTGCTGCTAGGAAACCCGCTTTATTAGTCTTCAAGAAACCTGAAGTTAGAGGGATTTGGTGGCTGACATATTAATTTTCTTTGTAAACAATGAGGCTACCTGGCTTCCTCCTAATAATTTTATGCATTAGTAGTGTCTGAATCACACACCTGAAACAAGCTTGCGGCAAATGCAATCAACTTCAGGCAGAGCACCTGATCTGCATGCTTGTTCAGGGTATGGCTAAAAGTATTAGATACAGAGGATGAGGAGGACAGCCAGGCAATATGCACTGTTGAACAGGAAATAAATATTGCAGCCTCCATATCCCTCAGTTCAGGTGAACAGCATAATAACCTTTGAAGAAAAACGTTACTTTGTTACAGCTTATACAAATCCTGCAATATTATATATACGGTGTGAACTAACAACAAGCAGATCTATATCTTGTGTGGGCCAAGGTGTGTAAAAGGAGCAGCATGTGATACAGGCACACATTTCACACAGCGAAGCCGCACCCATCAGTGGCACCTTTGTTTCTGTTTCCTCCTCCAGGTGACTACATATGAGGTGAAGGAGAACAGTCATTACACAAACAAGATCAGGATTGTTTTATTACACATTACTTACTTCAAAAAGAAACAGGATGGAGTCCAGCTCCTCCCTTTGAGATTTATTCCCTGGAAAAAATAAAGGCAAATAACCTTCTTTATAACTACATGATGACAGGACAAAACGTTTTGACTAAACGCAAACAGAAGAAAATCAAACACATTTAATGACATAATTTCTGCCCAAAATAAATCTGTACATCTTATTACAGAGTAGAGGCGAGTCTGAAAGCAATGGAGTAACTATAGGGGAGCAGCTCCTGCGACCACAGGGGGGGGGGGGGGGCTACTAAATTCTCTCTGATACAGGGGTCCATCCTTTAAATTAGGTGTTTTTGTGGCTACACTTGTTATAGGCGTGAAGATGATGATGTCCACACTTGTTTTGTGGCCCTTGCAGGATTGGACCCCAAGCTGTGAGGGTCTCCAAGGGTAGACAAGAGAAATGGCATGAGCAATGAGGGCCCCACTAAAGTTTTGATTGAGGGGGGCCCATGACTTGTACTTATGCCCCTGAATGATACCCTGAACATACAGAGCTGATGAAATCTGATGGCACCTTAGGCTTCAGGGGTGTTTTTAGGCATTTATGGGCACTTGCTGTAGTGCCATTGGAATGGGGGTTGGGCACCATGCCCTTGATTAAGCCCAGCCCCAAACTAAGCCCTTCCCCCAAACTAAGCCATGCCCCTCACGTGTGTTTATGCCTCCCGTCTCCCTTTGCACTTCTTTCTGTCCCCTTTTGCCTCCTTTAGCCTCCAGTGCCACCTCTACCGCCAGTGTGTCCCTCTGTCCCCCTGTGCCTCCTTCTGTCTCCTCGTGCCCCCTTTAGTCCCCCTGTGCTTCCAAAAATGGATAAAGGTGAAATGGTGCCCTAGATAAGCAAGACATTGGGCCCACCCTTGATGGCGACCTAGCAAGATTTGTTGGGGGGCTAGCATAAACTCAGCCCCTAAACTCTCTCCAGGCCCTAGGCACCTGCCTAAGTTGCCATGTGGATGATCCGGCTCTGTGTGCCTCCCTCTGTCCCCTTGTCCCACTATCTGTTCCTGTCCCCATACTGCGCTCCCCTAGTCCAGTGTGTAAAGACAGAGTATAGCGCAGAAAAAGCTGTGCTCTAACCTCCCCTTTGGAGTCCAGTGCTGTGCCTGTGCGACCATCCTGCTTTCTGCTCCCTCTAGTGTCGGCACTCCTCATGTAGCAGGTTATCATGCTACATGCGGTAGGAGATGCTGGGCACTAGGATGAGTGGTGAGCAGACAGGGGGAAGCACAGCACTGGACTGCAGTGGAGTGGCAAGATCACAGCTTCTGCTGCACTTTAATCTGCATTTACACACTAACCCGAGGTAATGCAGGATGGGTGTGTGCAATAAAATGCGACAGGATCGGTTAATTGCTTGTACCTAAGGGACTCCCTGTATTATGCATCTTTGTAGGATCCTTTCAAGGAAGTGCTTTTGTAAAGAATAAATTAAGTTCTAAGAATGCCCCATGAAGTCAAAAACTAGTCAAAAACCTGTCAGGTCCGTCAGATTTCACTACTTACTGTAAGTGACAGCAAGATAGAAGAAAAGCAGCTCATTTTACTTTGGAAGAAAAAAAAACTCTTATTTGAGTGTGTTTACATGTATTTTAAAATGTTTCCCATTTCTTTCTCGCGATAGTGGTCCTTTAAGGCTGTAGCCCAGTTTTGCCAAACAGCTGCTGCTAATGGAACTTTGTCCCAGCTTTTCCTCTAGCAACTGTGACTGAGACAAAAGGCACTCATGCAATACAGCTTTAAGAGATATTCCCTATCTTTGGCATCAATACCACACTGTAACACATAAAAAGTGAATGGGCTGTTATAATTCATATTCTGTAAAAGGAAAAGTGTTTACAAAGTACCCCAAATGTTCTATCCGTTGAGGATCCCAAAATTGTACACATTTATTATAATACAAATGGTATTATATTAGAATTAATATATTTTATAATTATATACTGTATGGATTATAATAATTATGTAATGCATATATTATGTATTTATTATAATTCAGAATATATTTTGCAAGGATTTATTAATAACTAAACATACCCATTCAGGCTAGTTTTATGAATTATTATTACCATGGTTCAAGGTATGCCGTCGTAAAATCCTCCGACTCCAATTCCATCCATTCCAACTCTGACTCCTCTAATTTTCATACAACAATCTTGTTGATTGAAAGTATGTAACTCAAAAAGCCATTTTCAAAGCTTAGGAATTGTAAATTTATATCTAAAATGGCATCTGCTTTTGGGGACCAAAAGCTCCTGGCCAGGAAGCCGACACTCTACCCATTTCGGCCATCTCAGCCGGTCATTGCCAACATGAATGCCCCAGCAAGCAGGGCTGTGGAGTCGGAGCAATTTTGGGTACCTAGAGTCGGATGATTTTTTTTTTTTTTTCTTTTTTGAGTCTTCTGTGGGGAGGTAAGTCCAACACTACCTCACCCCATTTTTTCCTTTTTAACTTATTTTATATTTTACTGGTGTCTCTGTTTACCTAATATGGTCAATCCACCCTGGATGGTACCTTTGACGTATTTTCCTTATCTATGGAGAGTGACTTATTTTACCTGAGTGGGGACAGGATATTCTCCCACCTGCCTAAACAGTGGTTGCCTTGGAGGTAACCCATCTTTGTGAGTGGTTTTCATAAAGTGTACAATTTAAACTCTTTCCTACTAAACATACTACACCATAGTGGGCTCTCGATTGTTGTCCCCCTCTCTTGTGTGCTGGTCTTTCATTTAGCCATACATGGGTTAACAATAAAAATATAAGGCAAGGCATAGATTTCTCCCTCACTAGAAATAGATTAGTTAAAGAGAATCAGTATTGTTAAAGTAAACATACCAGTGCGTTAGGGGACATCTCCTATTACCCTCTGTCACAATTTTGCCGCTCCCCGCCGGATTAAAAGTGGTTAAAAACAGTTTTAAAAAGGGGAAAGATACATTGATTTATTACAGAGACTGTGATAGCAGAAAGTGCTGCAGTAAGCCAGAACACATTAGAATAGCTTTTGGAACTTGTAGGATGATAAAAAACAGGATGCAATTTTTGTTACGGAGTCTCTTTAATGATAAAATCACTATGCCACTGCCTACTCTCCTTTAAATGACTGATGAACTGATATAAACCAGTACAACAAAATTACAAAGGGTACAGTACATTACATTACGGAATAAAAGCTATATGGATATAAACTGATGTCCTTACTTTTACCGGAAACAATGGCTACAGCTGTAAATGGTGTAACCCCATTCTGCACCCCCTGCCTGGGTCTCACACTTATCCCTGGTGCCAATACTGATGTCACCTTGCAAGCACAAAGGATAGACGTGACAGCTGGACACTGAATTGGGTGGGCCGCCAGGACAGATAGCTATGCCACTGCATGCTTTCTAGGACATATCGGCGAGGAAGGGGGCAAAGCAGGACAAAGCATAGTTGTACACAAATGCTGTAACTGTACAGACATAATACAAGTATGTGTAAGAGGCCACAGCCTTACCTTTAACTTTTAAGCTACTTTCCAGTGTAATGAAATTTTCATAGAAGATAAAATAAATCTGAGAATAGTGCGCTTCAAAAAATTGTTTCAGTTCACCCCATTCCTGAATATCTGCAAAATAAAAAGGAGAAAAGATACGGTAAGTAAAAATGTAACATCTCATAACAAATGTAACAAAGTAAAAGAGAAGAAAAAAAACAATACAAATAAACGCCTTATGCAAAAACTTGGTAGGATTTCCCATACAGTTAGATTCTGGCTATGGCTGAAGGCCCTTTCACAACCACCCAGTGTGTTGCAATATAACCAAGCAGAAAGCACATACACAGTGGTCATGCAGAAAATAGTGTTTTCCCATGGACCCTTTTACACATATGCATTTTTGTTCTGTGTACTGTATTTTAGAACTGCAGCACACAATTTATCTCTCTACCTTAGTGAAGCATACGTGTGAAATCACCGCCGGGAGACTTGGGCGCAGGATACAGTCGATAAACTGTTTACCCTGTTCCTGCACACAAGTCCCGGCGGAGTTAATTACTATTCCCCCTCCAGGTCGACGTGGATGGTAGGGAATGATTTAATTTGGCTGTCAGCTATTACTGGTGGCCAAATTACAGTGTTTGACAAGGTAACTTCAGCTTCGTCTGCTGATGGCGCCGAAGTTACTCACTGTGCGCCGCCATAGACGTAATTCTTATTACAGTCTATGGCTGCGCCCAAAACTCCTTTGCTGTATAGGCAGTGTTCACTTAGTGAACTGCTACATGCTTCATTAAAAGAATGGCCTATCCATGAACAAGGCACATGTATACTTGGAGCTACACAGCTTCCAAAATGGATTGCAGAGATTTTGTACTGGTTTAATTCACCAGCGTCAAGGGTCTAGTACAAAATCACTGCAGTCTATTTTGGAAGCTAAAATCCTCAGTTTTTGCAAATTAATACGAATTTGCGATGTAGTTCTTTTTATCACTACTACAGTGCCAGCTTGTTCTGAGTGTTTCCAGTGCAGATTGCTTGTATGGAAACTGCCCACTCCACTAAGCACCAGTTTTTGCCTCATTTAAAACCAAGCAAGAGAAGCATAACTTTGTGTATGGGTTAAAGTCTCCATCATATTTAGGTTGTGGAGTTTCCCCTGTTGTGGAGATTTTCTTTTACCTCTCGTCTCCAGTGAAAGGTGTTCATTAGTGCAGGAATAGAAATCTCTGTGACAGGAAGAAGGCAACAAAACTTGCCAGCTTGTAAAATGTGTTCGTATTAGTGTGCTAGAGGGTGATCAACACATTCAAATACAAGATCTCAGAAACAACGGGAGCCCAAATGCAGGGCTGTGGAGTCGGTACTAAAATCATCTCCAACTCAGACACCTCAGTTTATGAAACCACCAACTCCGACTCCAGGTACTCAAAATTGCTCTTACTCTCCAACTCCAACTCCACAGCTCTGCCAAAATGGTGCAGCATGTCACAACATTGAGCATGACAAATGTATAAAACGGTTGTGGTACTCACAAAGGAAGGCTGCAAAGGGGTAAACCAACCACTGAAGGCAGGTGGAGATTTATAAACCAGACTCCACTCTGGTGACCAGATGGAACTGGAACCGGTCGCACTCTTGGCAAATCAACAAAGGACCTTTCAGTGGCGGAGCCACTGGGTACCAGAGTACACCCCACCAAAGGAGGGTGAAAAGCACAAAGGGGAGGCGAGGCACCCAATGATAGATAAAACGGTGTTAAAAACCGCTAGGGTGATAAAGGGAGAGCGCCTCAGTTCTTGGCTCTAGAGACATCTCTGGCACTGTATTTGACCTGAAGAAGTGGGCGTTAGACCCACAAAACACATTTCATGTGCATAATTAATCTTCATATGTGTATGAATGTGTCGTTATTGAGGTAAGCCACATCCATTATTAAGCTGTTATTGAGGTAAGCCAAGTCCATTATTAAGCTGTTTTTAACAGTTTTATCGATCTCTGGCACCTCTTCCCTCCTTTGAGTTGTTAGTGATAGGCTAGAGTTCTCAGGTCAGCCAATTTATTTTCAGGTATATTGTTTCTGTACCAATATCTTACGCATCAACTATCCATGAAGAGATGGGTATGTCAAAAACAGTCTGCTACCTAAAGCTGACATAAGACCTGACTGCCCATTTCCAGATGGAAAAGCTGCCAGGGCTTGGAGAAGGAACATATTCAGTCAGGACACAAACATGCTCTAGTAGTGGAAAAAACTATAGTAAACCACTATAAACAGTGATGAGTCAATACACAGGCTCTCTGATGCAAAGACTGCAGACATTAGGCTTTCTCACCATTTGTTAAACCGGAAGATCAAGTTTCATTTTAAAACTATGTAACATAAAATACAATGATGGATCTTTAAGAGAGATGAAGCATGGCACAATTATGTCATAAAAACACTGTGTGGTGTCCTTATCTTATGCATTTAAAGTATTACTGTAATTTTAAAGGCACAAAGTACTTAGCAATCTCATGGTGAACCAGAACTCCTAGGAGTGTGTAAGAGGCTACAATGGACCTAAAAGCCCGCTTACTAAAATGCTATGGAAAACAAAAGTTTGCTTTCTTTAAGGCCTGTACACAAGCTAGATAAAACGTAACCAAGGTGGTTGACAACAACCGCCCCCAGGGGTGCCTCTAGCCATTTTGCCGCTCCAGGCGAGAAAGCCTGTGGTGCAACCCCCCTGCGGCATTGTTTCACCAAAAAAAATCATACTGTAGCAGCATTTCGGCAGAAATTACACATAGGCAGGGACCCACTTTCATGAGGCACAAAGGGGGACAGAAGAAGGCACAAGGGAACAGAAGGAGGCACAAAGGGGGACAGAAGGAGGCACAATGGGCAACAAAATGAGGCACAATGGGCAACAAAATGAGGCACAAAGGTGGACAGAAGGAGGCACAGGAGGACAGAAGGAGGTACACAGAGGGGCAGCGGACAGTACAGGGGGACAGAAGAAGGCACAAAAAAGGACAGAAGGAGGCACAGGGGGACAGAAGAAGGCACAAAGTGGGGCAGAAGGAGGCACAAAGTGGGGCAGAAGGAGGCACAAAGGGGGGCAGGAGGCACAAAGGGGGGCAGAAGGAGGTACAATGGGTGACAGATTGAGGCACAAAGGGGGACAAAAGGAGGCACAGGAGGAAAGAAGGAGGCACACAGAAGACAGAAGGAGACACACAGAAGACAGAAGGAGACACACAGAAGACAGAAGGAGACACACAGAAGACAGAAGGAGACACACAGAAGACAGAAGGAGACACAAAGGTGCTGGCCAGGAGGCATAATAGGGGACAGGGAAAAAAATCACAAAGGGGGGCAGAAAAAGGCACAGGAAGACAGTAGGAGGCACAAAAGGGAACCGAAGGATGCACAAAGGGAGACAGAAGAAGGCAGAGGGGGATGTAAGGAGGCACAG
Source organism: Hyperolius riggenbachi (assembly GCF_040937935.1). Lineage (NCBI taxonomy): Eukaryota > Metazoa > Chordata > Amphibia > Anura > Hyperoliidae > Hyperolius > Hyperolius riggenbachi. The sequence continues at coordinate 422,857,666 of NC_090649.1, read as the reverse complement.
GGAGACAGAAGGAGGCAGAGGGGGAATAACAGAACCACAGGGAGACAGAAGAAGGCACAAAGGGACACTGAAGGAGGCACGGGGACAGAGGAAGGCGCAGGGGGCAGAGGTGGCACATGGGGACTGAAGAGGCACATGGAGACAGAAGGAGGCACAAAAGGCGACAGAAGGAGGCACATGAGGACAGAAGGAGGCAGAGTGGGACAGAAGGAGGCAGAGTGGGACAGAAGGAGGAACAGGGGGGCAGAGGTAGCACAGGGTGGCAAAGAGAGGCATAGGGAGACATATGGAGGCACAGGGGGACAGAAGGAGGCAGAGGTGGCACAGGGGGACTGAAGGAGGCACATGGAGACAGAAGGAGGTACAAAGGGAGACAGAAGGACAAACAGGGGGTCAGACATGGCACAAGAGACTGAAGGAGGCACAAGGAGACAGAAGGAGGCACAAAGCACACAGGGACACAGTGCCAGCTGCCTGCAACTTACGCTAAGCAGATGCAGCAGAAGCAAGTAATAGAATACCCGTGGGGTGGGGCTTCATCCAGGGGGTGGGGCTTAATCCAGCAACATGGCGCCCCCAGGACGAATGGCACTCCAGGCAATGGCCTGTACTGCTTATGCCTACAGGCTCCCTAACCGCCCCTACAGAGAATCCTAAGTGTGCACAGCAGCCCCTGCCTCCCAACAGATAGCTTTGGCCGAGCAGCAGCTAAGAGCTTTGTTCTCCTCACCCGTCACTTGCGTAACCACACTTGCTCGCTGCTCCCCCGGCCCCACGCCCCGCATTGCAAAAGAACACATTGCGTCTGTACAGTGTCAGGCCCACAATATCGTCTGAGTAATCAGATCCCGGTGGGCGACGTTAATTGAGTGTGTTTACCGTCCTTTAGACGTAATAGATTTGGTCCAACAGACATCAGACTGATACACCACACAATAATGGAAGATTGTTCCAGGCGACAAAACACTGCTGTCTGTATGAGGCTTTAGCTGAGAGTGTGAGAGAGAACGGCGCACAGTACAGACACGTCACCTGAGACTACACACCAACAGCAATAATTATTCCTATAAGGAATCTAACAGCACCGGATTACATTAATTATTTTAATTGGGGTCTGCGTGAGGTGATTTCTCACTAATTCCCACTGCAGAGGTTTCTCCACATGGTCTTTGTTCTGCAGCCTGGTACCTGAGAGAGAAAGCGTGGAGAATTCTCTCCAAATGTAACACAGACAGTAGTTATAGTCTGACAATGGCCCGAAACCTTTCCTCACTCTATTCAAAAGTAAATGTACTACATGGGGCTGGAGGCGTGTGGGCAAGATGTTGGGCTGCTGGTACAGAGTTACGATACGGTAACTGCTAAGCTGGGTCATACTTTGTAGAGCGCTACAAAACGACAGCAAGGCATGGTGGGCACAATACACAATCACCACACAACTGGTGTCTCATGAACTTTCACATACTATGCTGCATGTAACACCACCCACTTTCTGACCACCCAGCTGAAGCTCTATCCCGTCTAAAAAAAAAAATGTATTTTTTTTTTAAAGGAGAACTTCGTGAATAGAACACCTGAACTGAGAGGGATATGGAAGCTGTCATATTTATTTCCTATTACACAATATCAGTTGTCTGGCATACTGCTGACCCTCCTAATACTTTTAGCCATAGAACCTGAGCAAGCGTGCAGATCAGATAAGTCTGACTTAATCTAGTCGGACTTCAGTTGCAAGCTGCTTGCTTGTTTCAGATGTGTGATTCAGATACTACTGCAGCCAAAGAGATCAGCAGGTTACGAAGCAACTGGTATTGTTTAAAAGGATATAAATTTGGCAGCCTCTATATCCCTCTTAGTTCAGGTGTCCTTTAAAAGGACATCCTAGGTGACGTGTGACATGATGAGATAGCCATGTGTATGTTCAGTGGCAAGCACGCAAATTACTATACTGGGTTCTTTTTTTCTTTCACTGCCTGAAAGAGTTACAAATCGGGTATGCAAGTGACAGTTTCTGTCCGGGTCGGGACCGGGGTTGGACTATAGAGTAACCCTCACGGATAAGGAATTACAACGATAAAACACTCTCCTGGAAGTAAATGGCTTCTGAGAGCAGAGAAGAGATAAAAAGGGTCAACAGTTCATAGATTTTAGCTCTGGCATACTCCAATGAATGTGTCATTGAGAAGAGGCCATGTAAAAGTAAAATCTTAAAAAGTAGATTTAAATATAAAACTGTGGGATAGCTAAAAGAAAGGGAGAGAGGGGGGATAGATACAATTGTTTAGCTCATTCGTTTATTTTCACCTCGGATGTCCTTTAAATCTAATTCTGCCTCTTCCATCTCCCTCCGAATACACATACCAATATATATCTACTGTAAAAGCACAATTATTGCACTATAAGAGATTGCTGAATAAATGTAATCAGTGTGGGAATGAAACGTAATGGTAAAAAAAACAAACAGCGCACAAATCACAACCTCCAGGCCTCCTGACAGCAGAGCGGTGCTGATACCATCTACTATTATGAATGCAGCTCTGTATTATAGAAAGAAAACTGCTTTTAATTTGGAGAAAGGAAGAGACTGTCAAAGCTGAGATGAAAGGGAAATTAGCAAATGTTTACTGTGACAATCATGCCTACACTGGCCTAATTATGGCAGACGTTGCATAATGATGCTCATCGCAAACACAATGATTTATTATGAGCCAATTAGTCATACGGTCACATGAAAACATCATATAATCATTTGAACAGGTATGTAATATAGACTGTATATTACAACATAAAGAGACAACCTAGGGCCAGGAACCGAGTCTTCACCTAATGCTGGATGCATAGGTTTCCATTTTCTTTAATGCACTGAACTATAGTATCCTTGCGTGGCTGAGTTGGAAAATTAAAAAGGACTTATTTTGATTCAAATGTTTTATTGAGTGAGAGCTCTAACTGTTTGATCACACTGAATCAACTGATTATTCTATAAACCAAATCATCTCTTAAGATTCGTCTTTGGCCTCTTGCACACTGCAAGCAATTCAGATTCAGATTCCGCTTTTTAATCTGTTTTTACTTCCGATTCAGATTTAGATTTGCAGTTTGCTCCTTGCACACTGCAAATCTGAATCTGAATCGGAGGTAAAAACTGATTAAAAAGCGGAATCTGAATCTGATTTGCTTGCAGTGTGCAAGAGGCCTTTGACTGTTTTAAAATCTATGTCACAGGAGAGAGGTCTGCATTCAAATCCAAGTGCTTATCTGGCATAACACTTGGCAGAGTCAATGAGATGCTAAGAATTTTGAATTGATGCAACACCAAGCAAAGCCAGCTAAAAGAACCAATCAACATCAAGCAAAGCCAGCTAAAAGAACCAATCAACACCAAGCAAAGCCAGCTAAATGAAAGAATCAACATCAAGCAAAGCCAGCTAAAAGAACCAATCAACATCAAGCAAAGCCAGCTAAAAGAACCAATCAACACCAAGCAAAGGCAGCTAAAAAGCACCAGTCAGCACCAGGTAAAGCCAACTAGAAGCACCAATCAGCACCAAGCAAAGCCAGCTAAAAGCACCAATCAGTATCAAGCAAAGCCAGCTAAAAGCACCAATCAGCACCAAGCAAAGTCAGCTAAAAGCACCAATCAGTACCAAGCAAAGCCAGTTAAAAGCACCAATACGCACCAAGCAAAGCCAGCTGAAAGCACCAGTCAGCACCAAACGAAGCCAGCTAAAAGCACCTATCAGCACCAAACAAAGCCAACTAAAAGCACCAATTAGCACCAAACAAAGCCAGCTAAAAGCACCAGTCAGCACCAGGTAAAGTCAACTAGAAGCACCAGTCAGCACCAAGCAATGTCTTTTGAAAGTGTCAGCTAAAACTAGGATTTTAAATAAACACAAGCAGTTTGGGTCATTAAGATTAGAGGTGCATTTAACACAAATCAGTCAAGAAAATCCCGCATTTTACAAGAAACACACACTGCAAATTTCCCAGGTAGTGCAAGCTAAGCTGCAGTCATCAGTAATTACTAGAATGACTTCAGATCAATAAGAGGAGAAACTGACAGAGCTTCACATAAAATCCTGTTATTCCAAAATAAGCAGGTCTATTTCCACATTACAGCCTCTTCCTGTACAGCTGACTCCTGTCTGGCAGGACCAATGAAACAATCAAAGCTGCAGAATGGCAAAAAAGGTCAAGGGAACTTTACAGTGCAAGCTTCCTCCTGTGTTCTTCCTGTCCAGCATCAATTAGCTGCTCTCCCTGTGCTTATCATACTGTACAGATAAGTGTTTTATCTTTATGCACAAACAATGGACAGTGGTGATGCTACCACAGAGTCATGCAGGTTCCCATTCCCAGCAGGCTATGGGCTGGAGGGGAACATGACTTAAGCAGCCCATACACTCAGCCGATTTTCTGGCCGACCGATCGATCCCGATCGATCGATCGATTGATCGATTGCAAATCGGTTGGCCAATCGACCGATCGATGGCCGATTTCGATCGATTTCGATGGATTTCCATCGAACTTGCAGGGTGGAAAATTTAGGTCGATCTGAAGAGATTGCTTATCAGTTTGCATTGGCCTTAATGAAAATCTGATGGCAAAAAAATGCCATCAGATCGAATTTCAATAGATTTCAAACTGAAATCTGTTGGAATTCTATCCTGGTAAAAAATGTTCTAAAAACGCATCAGATAGACCATCAGATGCATTTCTTATCTATCTGCTGCCAATCTGACGAGTGTATGGGCACCTTAATGCTGGGAATACACGCTTTGTTTCTGGCGCTCGATTCTCCTCTCGATCGTTTTTACCGCTCGATTCTGCAGTTGATTCTCTTATCTTCCACTCGTTTTTCTTATCTTTTTCCATTCACTTCTATCAGAAATCAAGCGGTGAAAGGATCGAAAGGGAGATCGGACATGTCGGAAATTATCTGTCAAACCATCTAATCACCTCAAAAAGGAACCGTGTATTCCCAGCATTATGCTAGGCACACACCACACAATTTTCTGGCAGATTTATCTTCAGATCGATTATTTCCAACATGTCCGATCTGATTTTTTATCGATTTTTAAATTTTTCGATCATTTTTTGACTGATTTTCATTCAGTTCTAAAAAAATCAGTTAAAAAAACGTTCGAAAAAACAATTAAAAAATGATCAGAAAATCGAAAAATGTATCGAAATTCAGATTGGACATGTTGGAAATAATCGATCTGGCAGGTAAATCTGCCAGAAGATTGTATGGTGTGTACCTAGCATAAGTCATGTTTCCCTCAAGCCCATAGCCTGACTGGGAATGGGAACCACTGAGCAATTTATCAAATTGCCCAAAATAGGTTGATCGGGGTTTCAGAAGAGATCTGATGGAAATCTACCAATGCAGTTATGTTCTGTTCTTTTGCTGCGTGAAACAATACAAAACCACATTGATCATCTATCCAGTGACACGGTTTTTCTGCTTTCCCAATAACTCTTCCTAGTAACATTCTCTTGAAATTGATTAAATGTTGCATAAGCAGAGGGTTACAGGCAGATTTGATAAAAGTGATGAGGTTCATCCTCACACATGTGCATACAATCTATATGAGGCAGGATGTTTTGGCACGCCAGCGCTTGTTACTATATCCATAGGCCGCAATGCCAATTTGCCATGAAAGCAGAATGCTCGGAGTGGCTGGCAGGGGCGCACACAGATCAGTTATGAGCTGCATAGCAGCAGGCCTGGTAAGTTAGTGTGTGGATATAAGAATGGGGTTTGACCATCATAGCCCAGCCCCAGTGGTTAGTTTTAAGTGATAAAGTAGAATGGAGGGAACATTGACAATATCCTGCACCAAATTTCTTAACACCTGTTCTAAGCATAAACAATGGCCCAGCCCAAGTCATGATTACACAGGAGGTCTGGGGGATGTAGGGTGCAGCTTCCACAACCAATGAGTAGTAGTAGCTTTAGTCTGTTGACAATAGTAAATGCAGAAAAGTGGCTGATCCCACTGACTAAGGAGAAAGGCACGACTGAAGGTCACACTGCCTACAGGGTACATTGTTTATGGCCTGAGCTCACTTGTGCGCTTCTGTGCAGATTTTAGCAACACACCAATATTACAGAGTGATACGCATTGATAAAATCAGAACAGAAATGTGCAAGTGTGCTCAGGCCCTTATAGACACAGAACATTTATATTGCTGCTGCCGGACTCAAAGCGCCAGAGCTGCAGCCACTAGGAGGCCCTCTATAGGCAGTAGGAGTGTTAGGGAGCCCTTAACCATTACACTATAGATACACTGTATGAATGGCTCAGTAAAAGCATTCAAGATGCTGAATCACTTGCTGATTGATCAGCAAATATCAGGGGACACCTGTACACTTGGAAAAGGAGCCTGAAGACACTGGAAAAGACAGCTGGAATGATATGAAATGCTTTCTCTGGTGAGCTATGATGCAAATGTGTATGAGGTACTAATTTTAACAAAAACACTAGAGGTGCATTTAAAGTGGACCTAACATTTTTTTTACACATTATACGTCTCTGGAATTAACAGGCAAAAAACGGCCAGTAGTAAGAAATTAGCATAAACAGCACTTTTACACCATGTAAAAACTGCTGTCCTATTGGCCAGCCCTGCCTCCACCTAGACCTTCAGGCAAGGTCCAGCCCACTGACTGTCCAGGACACACCCCCATCATAAGGCACTGCAGAGATGTGCCTCACTAAGTCTATGCAGCAATCCGCCTCTGAATGTCATTAACAAGAAGAGACAGCCAGCGATTAACTCGAAATTAAAGCGTTATATCGTGTCTCTTCTGATTAAAGGCCTCATTATTGCCTGTTAGTACAGTGGCTGGAGAGAGTATCTGAAATAAAAAGAAATCCTAGAGATCTGCGTTTATGTTAAACAAATCAGTAAAATAACACTTCACACAGATGAATATGGTGCATCCAGCATCAAATCACATTACTATTCTGAGTAGAAGCTTGGCTTTGGCTTTGTGGCCATGAATAAAAAGCCTCTCGAGTTCTGACCTTTTTTACGAGTAAAAAGGCTGCACAAGATACATGATGGAGCTCAGAAGTGTTTTCAGTGTTTCGTATCAATAGACAATGGCTGTAGAACAGAGGCATCATGGGATCACACAAAATAGATTTTAGCTTGCTTAGACTTAAGTATGTATTTTCCCATAAAATAGCCTGGAGGTCCCCTTTAATCTTAAGAGCTGTTCCAATCATGCTGTAAAGGGAGAATAATGACAAAGATTCTGGTTACATCCTATTATAGGAGATGGTTAAGCTACACCTGAAACAATAGTGAGTGAGTGATTGCTTTGGTAACATTCTGCTGCCTGTTGAGGCCTCCCCCATATGTCAGTCCACTTCAGTTATCAGGTCATTAGATTGTAAGCCTTTGTGGCAGGGCTCTTCTCCACATGTGCTCTTCTCTGCAATAATATGGAATCAGTGACTACTCTGCTATTTTTATCCCTACATTGCAATTTGCACACTATTTACTGTTACGTCACTATTTTGTGTACCATTGTTATATGCACAGTGTTCTCCCCAGAATTTTTTTCCAGCCGGGTAGCATAAAAAAGTATCCGGGTGGGTTGAGATGAAAATGCAGGGCAACTCTGCTTACAGCATAGGAGGGGGTGAGCCGATGACAGCTGGGTGGTCACCAAATCTAGCCGGGTGGAGCACCCGGCTAAAAGAGCCTGGGGAGAACACTGTGCTATAATGTCTCTGTGTAACATTCCTCCTATGCTGCGTAATGTTAGCGCTTTAAATATTAAGGTTAATAATACTGATTGTTCTTGAGACGTGGGCACAAAGGCGAGTACCCAGGATACAATTTTTGGAACGGTTTCTTTGCAACATTGGGTAACATCTTACGAATATTGGTTAAACTATGTTAAATGGCATAAGGCTACCAGCGAAGGTTGTCATGCCGAATCAATGGACGAGTGATCGTTCTGATGTCCATTGACTCCCGCACAAATGACCACAATTGTTTCAACACTTGTTTGCTCCCATCATTTGTTTCTGCTGTACGTGATTGCGGAAGATGGATCGGGGAACGCTGGTTTGTGGTATTCTGCATGTGAACTCACTATCCCAACAATTGTATGGACATGTTCACACCTCTGTGTTGTAATGGATTGCTTCATTCTAACTGGCTGCATGCATGAAGTTTCTGAATAAAGTGTACAAATATGTGCACATTTCATAGACATTGTCCAGGCTTTGATAGAACATTGGTGTTATAACTCGAGCACCACACACACAGTAGAGTCTTGGTTATCCAGAACTCAACTGACCAGCAGTCTGCAGCAACCAGCACAAATTGAAGGCAGTACTCACTGGTGAAGGCCAATTTCTTAGGCGATTTGTGGGCTCTGCTGTGCTTACAGTTTGCGTTCCACGCCTCCCCCAAGGTTAATATACTTTCAATTACTGTATTTTAACATTTAATACAGAGTTCATGGTAAGTATATAGAGTGGGGTATAGTATTGTATAACTGGACCTATTTTCAACATTGAGTCTCAAGCCACCAGAGAGCACACTTATCCGGCAGCAGCCAATCCTCATCAGTGCCAGATAACCGAGGCTCGTGTGTGTATAGAACGTATGCATTATGCAGTGAGCACGGTATGAATCCAGCCTAAAGGTGCATACACACATACATACACACAATGACTGCCGCCCGCAGAGGGGAACTATCTGTAATAACATTGCTCTCTCAGTGGAGCAAGTCAGAGAGGCATACTGTGGATCAGAATGGAGTTATCTGTTGTGTGTGAATCTAGAAGATCATCAAGATGGCTAAGTAAATATCATATCTTATAAGTGAACACAATAGAACTCTCCTTATTCCTCTGACTTGGTTTCCTTTAACCATAATCCAGTCTTTATCATCCTCCAGTCACAGCGAAGTACTTCAGAATGTAAGCCACAGGTGTCTCATAACTCCACAAAGACAAAAAGCATTCACATCTCTATATCTACTGGGTAAACATCCAAAGAAGCAGCCAGCCTTGGCTGAAACAGGAAACTCAGACTCATTTGTTTGCCCATTTCCCTTCCTGTATTGCCATACCGCTTGCTAAATTAGTCTCTTGAATTTTGCTTTAGAGATTAAGCCTGGCTGTTAAGCAGAGACAAAAACACAATAAATTTGATTTAATGTTTACTGCCCTTCCTTGAAAGATTCACCTGCCATTACTGGGAAGACTTTATATTCTCTAAACAGAGATAATGAGTGATGGATCCATAATTTGGTCACTTGCATCTTCTGCAGCTTGTGAATGCTCTTCTGAACTGAACAGTGGGATGCAGATCGGAGGTTATGAGCTATAATGCTGCTGTCACACCAGCAGTGTGAGTGACTCGATTATGACAGATGACAGCACTTTGCAGACTGGCAGAGGAGAGCTAAGAGAAATGTCTTAGCTGCGTAAAGTCAACATTAACCTAACAATGTGACAATCTGTCACACAGAAAGATGTTCAAACAGAGCTAAACAGTTTTCTAAGTACATTACACAGCAAACAGGCAACACGATATCTATAGTGATATTAACCAAGAGGTTTTGTTCACAATACCTGAAGTGAGAAGTTATCGTACACACTTACCTCATTGCAGCAAATTTGGCGCCCGGCACTCAGCGCCGAAGCTGGGCGCCATTGCAGCACTATCAGTAGGGCTAACCTGCGTGCTCGCTCAGGAATGCAATTGTGATTTTGTGTTGCGCTATTCCATGATTTTGTGGCGATTGCGATTAGCGATTCTCATCCCAGTGAATGAGAACCGAAACGCACCAGACAAATGCTGCATGTGGCACATTTACTATCAGTGATAATCGGAATGCACCGCAATCGCTGCAGGGAGAGTAAGGAGAGTAATCCCACAGGATTACTTGTGTGGCAGCACTTTGCTGATTATCAGTGCTCCAACGAATTAACCTACACCGTCGAGCTAACCTACTTCCCATAGACTTTACTATCCCCTCCCCTTCTCTAACCCAAACCCTTAACCCTCCTGCTATGCATTTGTCACTGGATGTAGGAGGATTCGACGGGTAGGTTATTTCATTGGCGCACCGGCAATCAGCGAATCAAGGGTGCAAATCGCCTGAGTGATAATGGGCCTTTAAAGCCTAGGTTCTCAATATGTGGCACGTGTACCCCGGGGGTACTTCTGTGGGGTCCAGGGAGTACCCTGGCTTGATAAAAGTTAACTATAACAAAATTAATAATGGTAGAAAGCCAAGGCTGCCCGCTTTCGCCTCTTTTATTTGCTCTCTCTATCGAACCACTTGCTATTCAGATTAGAAACTGTGCAGAGATACAGGCCATACCATTAGGGAAGAGAATGCATAAAGTTGGCCTACTCGCCGATGACTTAATAGTCTGTATTTCACAACCCACCAGATCAATCTTAGCTTTAACTAAAATCCTAAAGCAGTTTGGTGCAATCTCAGGGCTTTGCGTTAACCCGGCAAAGTCAAAAGCCCTAAATATCTCCCTTTCTCCTCGATTGATGCAAGCATTACAAGATGCGTTTGAGTTCGATTGGGACCCTCACAAACTCCCTTATCTTGGCATTTATCTCACTAACTCCTATGACACTCTATTTCAACATAATTTCCCCCCGCTTGTAAAGAAGCTTACAGAGTTGCTGGAGTGCTGGAAGAGGTATGCTATTTCTTAGTTAGGCAGAATTGTGGCTATAAAAATGACCTTTCTTCCCAAATTACTATATGCATTCAGCTTATTGCCCATTTCCCTGCCCTCTACGTTTATCGAATCCCTACAGCGGAAAATCAAAAGTTTTGTCTGGGGAGCTAAGAAACCTAGGTTCAATAAACACTATTTATATCGCCTAAGGACGGATAGAGGGTTGGGAGTACCTAAGATCTTTCACTACTACAAAGCAGCTCAATTGGCCATTCTGACCAATTTTCATGTAGAAACTGATAGACCTTCTTGGGTGGATATTGAGAGCCAGCTTATTACACCCATTAATATCAAGAACCTTCTTTGGCTCGCACCAGTGCACCGTACTAAAATTGACAACCCTATTATAAGGCATTCCCTACAGGTGTGGGATATCTGTAAATACTCTGGTCGTTTAGTATCTGCCTACAAGCCGCTTCTCTCCTTTCTGGGCAATCCCTCATTTCCGGCCGCCTTGAGATCCTCCGGTCCATATCGATGGTGGATCTCTGCAAAACTCCATAGAATTCAAGATCTCGTCACCGATACGGGTATCAAATCCTTTAACTATCTACGTGAGAAATTTGCAATCACTCCTTCTGAATCATTCCGATATATGCAAATATCCCATTTTGTAAAGCAGCACCTCGCAACTGTAGATTCTCCAACGTGTAGAACCTTTTTCGAGAATATTTGTGACACCAGTCCCCGCTCCCCAGGGATTATCTCACTTATATATAGGGAACTTACCCTCACACACTCACAAAGTAAACCCCTATACATACTTAAATGGGAAGAAGATTTAGGCCTTCAGATAGATTATACTGATATGAGCGATATCTGGGACAATATCCCTAAAATTTCAATAAACGCAGACTTGGTTGAGGTAAACTATAAACTCTTATTTCGATGGTATCTAGTTCCACAGAGAGTGGCTAAATATAATAAGAAGTGCTCGGGTGACTGCTTTAGAGGATGTAGAACAATAGGATCCTTTGCCCACATATGGTGGAACTGTATGAAAGTGCGTAGATTGTGGATTAGGGTATGTACCTGGGCATCATCACTGATTAACGCCCCAGTTCCACGAAATCCACTTCATGTCCTGCTGGGTTGCCCGTACCCACACTTAACTTTAGCACAAAATGCCCTCCTTAATTATATTTTCACTGTCACCAAAATTAAAATTGCGGCAGCATGGAATACTCGGTCTCTGAATTTTGAGGTTATCAAAAATAGACTTGGCAATATACTATTTTTTGAGAAACAGAGCTCGTATGAACGACAATATGAAAAAGTTTCATAAAATCTGGGATCCCTTAATTAACTACCTGTTAAGCCCCGAACAAATTACATTGGTACGCAACCAATGATTCTCCTTAGGCAACCTCCTACGCATTTATAGGTACTATACTAAGAGGACAAGCTTGCGCGACCCTCGTCTCTGGATTTCCTCGACTTCCTATCCATCCCTCTTTCTTTAAGCCTTTACTTACCTACTTTCCTTTCTTCTAACTCTGACTTCTTTTCTTCCCCTATACCCACTTCCACATAATGTGGATGTAGCAATGGTTTGCGAACACAACAGAACCACCAACTTAAAATCCGGAAGGTTTTTGAGCTATAACCTATCATACACCCCTCTTTCATCAAGAGTCCTTTCACTGCACTTAGTACTCTGCCAAATGAGAATTTGGCCCTTCATTGATAACAAGTAAACCTGACCTCGCTGGAGGACAGGCCCCTTCCCCAAGAGTACTAAAACATGTTGGTAAAGGTGGTCTCCATCCGGCCACATATGGTTATTGTAGGATGGTAGACTCCCTTTCTGTTATTCCCCCAGAGTTTCCCCCTGCTAAAAGTTCAATGTTTGAAACTTCTGGTGTGGTATGATATTAATATGTTGGGAATTAATAGTATAATTAGTAAGATCTTGTATTACGGCCTTTCACTGTCTAATAATGTTAGATAGCATGGTATCATACTATAGCACATGCTCTACTGTAAGTGATGTTTATACAGCATTAGGGTTAGTACATTTCAAGGCCGCTGTGTTTGCACCTACTTACAAGCAATGTTGTGTTGTATAATTGTTTCCCTTTACTACAAAACCTTTAATAAAAACTATTGAAAATAAAAGAATGGTAGAAAGACCCTATGCAAAAATAAATTTGTATTTTAGCTAATTAAACGCAATAGTAAATGATTGTGAACCATTTAGAAATAATTACCATGTACTACTAGTAAATATACTTCAAGGTGTGCCAAGGAGTACGTAAAGTCATCTGTACCATACTAAGGGGTACATTGCGAGCCCAGGCTTTGAAAAGGGGCACATACCAACAAATGCTTAGCAACAATGTTTTAGGCCTCTTTCACACCAAGACATTGCGTTTTAGGTGACGTTAAGGTCGCATAACGTGCCACTAACGCAACGCATGGTGGTGAAAGTCCGGATCTTTTTAAGGATTCGGATCATTCGAATCGGATCACTGAAAAGATCCGGATCTTTGAACCGAATCATTTGAATCATTTTACTAGGGAAGCAGACTGGGTGAAATGACTAGCAGGATACGACTTTCCCTGCACTGTACATTTTGTATGTTCCTGTTTCTTCTAGACAGACATCCACTGTGAACCGAATCTTTCATTGTGATGATCCGGATGATTCGACTCACAAAAAAGATCCGGATCAAATGAACGTTCATGATCCGGACAACACTAAGAGTAGCCATGTGGCTTAGTCACTGCTTAGTCACTGAGCATGTGCAAACAATCTAACGCAGCTCTATAGGGATAGAACGTACAGCATGCTGCACTTTCATTTAACGTGCAGCGTTATACCCTGACCCAACGTGTGCACTGTGAACAGCACGTTGATTTTACAGTGCTGTGAGTTAGGCTGAGTTACTGGCTGCTGTAATTTGGGACTTTAACGTCCCACTGTGAAACCAGCCTTGAGGGCTGGAACCCACAAGAGCGTTTTTTTAAACATTTTGGCAGCGCTGCGATACGCTAGCGTTTTGCCAAAACGCTCAGCTGATGTTAATGGATGGGGCAACTTCCACAGGACATGCAGCATTTTGGGTGCGTTAGCGCTTCAATGTAAAGTATTGAAACGCTAGCAGAAACGCTCAGCAAAACTTAAACTGAGCGGTTTTGCTAGCATTTTGCGGTTCAGCACACTAACAAAATTAAAAATAATTCACAGGACCAATCAGGATAAAAACGCAAAACGCAAAACGCTACACAACCGCTGAGCAAAAAAATACAATGTTGCAAAACGCGACCGCAAACGCGCATGAATCCGCTTGCAAACCACTCAGATAAAACTCTAGCGGTAGCGTTTTGCGTTTGCTGTTTTCAGTGGGTTCCAGGCCTAAAAGGACAAAAGATGAATAAAATGAAGTCTTAAATTGCAGATGTTATTTCTAGATAATGAAGAGCTCAATTAATTTTCATGGATGTCCCATTTAGGAACGAAGGTTGGTTGGATGGATGGTGATTTATTTATTGTGTTTATAAAGTGCCTACATATTACACAGAGGTGGACATTAGTTAAGGGTACAGACAATATTTAGGGGTGACATACAGCAATAAGACAATACAGGAATACAAGAAAAACCAGATCACGCAGCACAGTATGAGTACAAGTTAATGCTTAGCCAGTCACTGGATAGGAGCATGGAGATTCGGCAAGTCGAGTTCACTTAATAGTTCACTCAGATCCATAGGATGGGTGTACGGTAATGAAGATGCACGAACAGATAAGAGACATAAGGAGGAGGACCCTGCCCGAAGGCTTACAATCTAGAGGGAGAGGTAGGGACACGAAAGGTAGGTGACCAGAGTTCCGGTTTAGAGCTCTAGTGGGGGGGGGGGGGGAAGCGAACACTGGCAATCCAGCGCAGGAGACTTGGGCGAAGCTGGTGCCACCGTAGGCCGTAATAAGAATTAAGGCTATAGTGGCGCACAGTAAGTAACTTCAGCGCCGTTAGAAGACAGAGCTGAAGTTACTTTTAAAACACTGTAATTCGGCCTCCAGCATTTGTTGGAAACCGAATTATTTAATTCCCCGCTATCCACGTGGACCTAGAAGGGGAATAGTATTTAACGTCGCCGGGGACTTGTGCAGCAGCAGGATAAGCCATATACCGGCTGTCTCCCGGTGGCGAATTCTCTCATAAGCAGTGGGGAGGCCAGAGTGATTTGCAGCATATACTACTGATCTGACCTGCATCAACAACTGCTAGGGAAACACTAAGGGCATGTTTCCACTACACACAGATTGGATGCAGAATGGATGCAGAAACGGAATCCAGTGAATGCCTATGGAAAAATCTGCATCAGAAAAATCGTGTATTTAGCACATCTTTACGTTGGCTCCTCCCCTCATCACTGGGGAAGAACAGGAAGTGCCAAGGGCGAGGACCCAGGAGAGCAAAGTAATGGGAGTGCAGATCTGTGGCTGATAAGTTTGCCATTTCACTTTTTGCTTTTTTTTTACCCTTTTCCAAAAATGTAACAGCACATGCGTGCGTTAAAGCTTTCATGAGGATAATACAGTATAACACAGAAGAAGTGTACAAATCTACTGTCATTGCCAAATACAACATTCTCAAGAGTCTATGGGCCTGAGTTATTAGAGCAGCACTAGAAGACGTCCCACAACTGAAAAATAAAAAAAATCTTAAAAACACAGATTTCAAGCTTTTTCTTTTTAATTTAATACTCATGGTAGTAAATGGGCATTAAATAATGTAATCAATTAGTTTTGTACATTTAATAATAGGTATAGTGAGAGTACCCTAGCTGGATGGGCCCCATAGTTTCTTACTGCAAGTGGGAGATGCTTCGACAGCATTGAGCCAATCACCTGACTCCACCCAACTCCTGTCTTGTTTGTCTCCCTCTGCTTCTCCATGATTGTGTGCAATAAACTCAATACATTTCCACATCCTTCTCAGTGCTTTCAAAAAAATCTGATTCGTCATCCTCCTGAAAATAAATCTAGACAAAACGGAATTTATGATCTTCCCACCCCGGCCATCCATGAACCTCCCAGATGTGCATGTCACTGTTAACCACACTACCATTCGCCCTACCTCTCAAGCCCGCTGTCTGGGTGTCACCCTGGACTCCGCACTCTCCTTCACTTCCCACATCCAAAACCTCACAAAGTCCTGCAACTTCCACCTTCGTAACATCTGTACGATTCGCCCTTTCCTGACCTCTGCCACCACCAAACTCCTCATCCATGCCCTCATAATTTCCCGCCTTGACTACTGCAATGCCCTGCTGTCTGGTCTCCCTATGACCCGAACAGCCCCACTGCAGTCCATCATGAATGCGGCAGCCAGAATTATCCACTGCTCCCATTGCTCCACCACGGCAGATCCCCTCCTAGAATCCCTCCACTGGCTTCCTATCCAGTCCAGAATCAGATTAAAGATACTGTGTCTGACCTACAAATCTGTCCACAAAACCTGTCCAACCTACATTTCCGATCTTACTCAGAGGTACATACCTAGCTGCTCACTCCACTCTTCCAATGAACTTCGCCTAACCGCCCCCCGCATCACCCAGTCCCATGCACGCCTCCAGGACTTCTCAAGAGCAGCTCCAACATGACTAAGCATTACCTTGTACTCATACTGTGGTCTTCCTTGTATTCCTGTATTGTCATTTTGCTGTATGTCACCACTAAATATTGTCTGTAATCTAAACTAATGTCCAGCGCTGCGTAATATGTTGGCGCCTTATAAATACAATAAATAAATAATAATAAATAATCTTGCCTGCAATAAGTGGCAGTGAGCTGCAATGCTGCCTACAACAAGTTCATCTGAAGAGGTTGACTGATGAGCTCTGTGCTCATCAGGAAACCCCTCATGTTAGTGATGACGGAATTGGAGTTGGATGGTGGTCAGCAAAGATGAGACCTACTCTTTCCCATAAAATTGCACTGTTATCTCTACAGGAAAATGAAGCAAATGCTCGGAATACGCAGTACGTTTTTTGCTAAGAACCGTTCCGATAGATGCCTTCGATGATAAAATTCTGGCATGTCCGATGTTCCGCTTGATTTCTCATAGAAGTGAATGGGAAACGATAAGAAAAACAAGTAGAAGCGAGCAGAAACGAATGGCTAATAGATCGCGCGCAGAATCGAACACGAAAAACGTAATGTGTATTCCCAGCATAAAGGACCAAGGCAGCCAGGTACTGCCAATACATTCATTAAAAACACAGGTATGCAATGCACAGGACTTTGTGCACTGCCAAAACAAACTTGCCATTCTATGCATTAAAAATACACTAAACCAGGTATTTCAATTAAAATTAAAAAAAAAAAAAAAAAACAGCACAATCACACAGGTTACCCATGATGGCACATCAGAAATTCACAGCAATTCAATCCCAATGCCAATTGTGTCATCTGGCCACCATCAATTTTAATAAATAAAACTATCAATACAGAAAAACGAGCAATACAGGTATTGCCAATAGCCATTGATGACAACTATTAACACAAATAGTAAAAAAAAAAAAAAGTGTAACAAAATTTTAATGAAATAAGCACATTCCATTTTCACAACCTTCATAACCAGGCGCTGTAATTAGTATCAATTCTGTCAATCTATTTGCTTCTGTTCATTTTTGTTTGCAGAAAGCTGCCCCTTCATACGTATCCATCTCTTCCCAGTCGCAAAATGCCCAGGATCCCTGGCACTAGGATATTTTTATTTCCAATCTATTATCCATTTACCTGACACAACCCTTCGGGGTAAATTCAAGTTCAGTAGCTGTCCTGAAAAAAAAAACTATGAACAAAATATTCATAAATTAAAAACAGCCAATGTACCAGAAGAGCCATGGAAATTGCACATTCACTTAAAGCCTAGTACACAGGTAGGAGGCAAGTCACTCGTAAGGACTGAGTCTCAATCCCTCGGGCGACAGTGCAAGGCCAATGCTGTACGGATGCCTGCAAGCTAGCAGCACGCAGAGAAGGCTGCTCAGGTCCTCTTTTAACCCTCTTCTGCTGCCCAGGACTCTTCTACTTGTGACCACGCTTCTATCCAATGTGGAGCTTCTCTGTACTGGGCATGCATAAGTACCACATTTTTTAGTACATAAGATGCACCGGACTATAAGATGCACCGGACTATAAGATGCACCGGACTATAAGATGCACCGGACTATAAGATGCACCTAGGTTTAGAGGGCAAAAAGTATGCTAAACCTGGTGCGTGCATGGTCCAGGAATGTCTTGTAGATGTTCTCTCCCAATTATTGTGTCCCCCTCATACCTCACGTGTCCCCATGTCCCCCTATCGGTGTCCTTCTGTCCCTCGTGTGTGCCCTCCACTGCCACTTGTGTGCCCTCCGCAAAGAATGTATAGTTGCAAGCAGCGGCAGCAGCACCTGCTCACCTGATCCAGAGGCGATCACAGACCTCTCCTCTCCCTCATTGCTCCCCTAGTGCCGGCTTCTGCAGATGACGCAATAAGCAGAAGCCGGCACCAGGTGAGCAATGAGGGAGAGGTCTGTGATCGCCATTGGAGCTGATGGATCAGGTGAGCCGGTGCTGCTGCTTGTAACTATACATGAGGAGCGGAAGGGACACAAGGGGCAATGGAGGACACACAGGGACAATGCAGGGAGTCCAAAACATTGCGACGGGTCAACAGTTCATATCAGAGGGTATTCGTAAGTCGGGAACTCCCTGTATCTGTCATATAAGACAGGGACCTTTCCTCCCCCTTTGTGGGGGAGAAATAGTGTGTCTTATATGCTGAAAAATACAGCATGTCAAAATACAGTATGCTCAGTAGAACAAAGCACTTATGTACACAGTGGAAAAAAAAGACACACTGGGCATGTGTGGACCTTACTCAAGCATGCCTAGTATGAATAAGCTCATGCAAGGTGGAAGTACAGTCATTAGAGGCAATATCAACAAACCAAACAATGTTGGTCCTTAAGTGGTTTCTCGACTGTATTACGTTTGGTCCACTCTAGACCACCAGGGAAGCTATATTGGAGAGGAAGAGGGAAAGCACTATACACCAGAGAATAGTATAAGGAGGGGGGGGGGGGGGGGGAGGGTTCACTAGAAGCCAGGAACCTGTATAAGGAAAAGAGGAAGGACCACTAAACACCAGGGAACTGTATAGGAGAGGGAGAGCCACTAGACACCACGGACCTGTATAGGTTAGGGAGGGGAACCACTAGACACCAGGGAAATGTATAGGGGAGGGAGAGGCATTATACACCAGGAAACTTTATAAGGGAGGGAGGTTGCTACTAGACACTGAGGTTGGCCCGTGACTTGGTCAACTTTGTCCCACTTTGTATTCAACTTAAGTTTGACACCCGTGATCTAGAGGGACCTGCGCCATGTAGCAGGACCCAGAAAGCCTCAGAATTGTCGAGAGGCTTCCTACAAGGTATATATATATATATATATATATATATATATATATATATATATATATATATATATATATATATATATATATATATATATATATATATATATATATATATATATATATATATATATATATATATATATATTATTATTATTATTTTTTTTTATCATCAAATTTCACTTCAGGTAGACTTTACATCAAAAGACGCTTATGGGAACAAAAGAGGAAGTCTAGCAAAATGACCTCTGCTAAAACAATTGTAAATGGCAATTCATGCCAGACTTCAGGCTGTAATTCAGGTAAAGAGGGGGAGGGCAAAATATTGAATTTCTACTAGTGTTTGTTAATTATTTAAACACGTATGTGCTATTTTTACTTCCCATAGATTATCCATATGCCCAATTTATATTATTCTGAAAGAGAAGAGTAATGAAAAACTGTGGCACAATGTTCAGCATTCCCTTCCGAGTACACCGTGACTGACAGGTTCTATAGATTAGTCTGCCTTGTCTGCTGATCTCACATTGAGACATAAAGCAGTTGTGCAGGATCTGAGGCAGGACATCTCACCAGAGGTAAGAGAAGGTGAGGGCTTCAGGGGAACCGCACTTACCAGGGCATCAACTATCATGAACAAAGATATGAGCCAGCAAGCTAAAAAAGATCCGATAACTCGCACAGAAAAGCATTAAGTAGAATGAAAATAAGGGCTCACCTCACCACCTGAGCAAAAAAGGCTTCATAAAAAAAGATCTCCGCTTCTCTGTGAAGGTTTTAGCCCCCCGCAGTCACCTCCTACTGGCTGCCTTGCTTTGTATCACTCAAGTTAATTTTATCTGCACAGAACATTTTCTCCTGACAGACTCTCTGCACACCTAACTCTTCTAGGTAATTGCTCTGCTAAACACAGTAATTCAAAGAGTACTCTAAATCTCACTGGGCACCATGAGGCAGAGTCCACACCAGGACATTTAGCTCAGCAGGTGATCCAAGTTTTTACAGGTGGGATGTTCTGAAGTACATTCATTTTCATTTCCACTGAATCACTGTTCTTTCTCCTTATCTCTTTTACCAGTGTAACAAAAAGTTAATAAAATTAAAAAAATCATTGTGATGATCGATTTCTAATTCACAATAAAAATTATAACCTATACCTATTAAAAGGTAAAGTCGTACACTACAAAGTTTGTTGTACTACAAAGCATACGTGCATTCTTCTCCCATCACAGCTACTTTTTTAAAGGATCCTTTTCAATTTCATAATGAAAGACTACATCATGTGATGCAGTGCAACCAATGAGAACATTGCAATAGCCTCTTTCTGTTCATAAAAATAACTTATTTTAGAGGGAAACAATTTGGGATTTTAAAGCAGATTATTGGGCATCTGCCCATGAATTGCTGCATGGATATTTGGGCCAGTAAATGCTTGGTTCATTTAACAGTGAAACGTCAGCAATTGCCACGCCGACGCGTCACTACCAGGGAGGAGACCAGTGAGCAGTGGGAAAAAGCCAGGCAGAGAGCTTCCATCTGCTGGAAACTTGCTATTTCCTGGCAATAAGAGTAGGATGAACTAGGTACTACTATAGCTATAAAACCATGTGAGGGAAAAAAATTAAATTACTGTTATTTTAATAACTGGAATTTAAAACAATTTCAACATGAACCTGAAGGGATAAGAAGAAGGAAGGAAAAAAAAAAAAAAAAAAAAAAAGGGTCCCAAATAGGTATTTACCTCAGTAGAGGGAAGCCTCCGGATAATCCTGAGACTTCCCTTGCCCCCCATGCATCCACCAACCTAGCACTGGGACCTCCAGGGCTTGTAGAGGAGTGCACCTCGTCACGTTCCCCTTCATAAATAAGTGCACCTCGTCACGCTCCCCTTCATAAATAAGTGCACCTGTACTGTGCAGGATGCCTCGCACAGTAGCACGAAGCCTATCAGGCTTAGCTATTTCCAATGAAGCTGAGCAGTTCTAAGTTACTGTGCAGGTGCCAGGGCAGCTGCACTCGTTAACATACGCTTACCAGCCTGACAGTCCCCACATTTAACGCCTATGCCAGTTCAAAGGAGACACACTGATGTTATCTGTGCTTCCTCTCCATCCGGCTGCTACAGTAACCCTGAAATTCATATTTTATGCATTTCTAGCCACTGGGAACATGAAAATTGAACCATTTTTACAGAATTTGTTAAGCTCAATCTGACACATGTTCGAGAAATTCTCAGGTGGATCAGACCCATAGCCACTTAGGAATAAAGGTTCTCTGTAACACTTGCCAAATTGATACTCATGTTTCAGGTGGAGTCGCAGGTCTACTTCATTGTTTGCCCCTAAGGCCACATACACACATCAGACCATAGTCTTTTGAAAATGAAAGATCACAGACCAATCTTACCACCCTTCCTGTAGTATAAGAGCCATACTCTGTCTACACAGTCTTTTCTATGGAGCTGAACTCCCCATCAGAAAAAAATCTTTGCAAGATGCTGAACACACAGATCCTGTACAGACACAAAAGATCAGTATCTGCAAAAGATCTGTTCCTGCCAGAAATCCATTCCTGCAAATTGCAATGATAGTCTATGAGATCTGCAGATCATCATACACACATGATTTAACTGACATTCATCTGCAGATCAGATCCACCAGGATGGATTTTCAGATCTGCGGATCTGCAGATGAATGTCAGTTAAATCATGTGTGTATGATGATCTGCAGATCTCATAGACTATCATTGCAATTTGCAGGAATAGATTTCTGGCAGGAACAGATCTTTTGCAGATACTGATCTTTTGTGTCTGTACAGGATCTGTGTGTTCAGCATCTTGCAAAGATTTTTTTCTGATGGGGAGTTCAGCTCCATAGAAAAGACTGTGTAGAGTATGGCTCTTATACTACAGGAAGGGTGGTAAGATTGGTCTGTGATCTTTCATTTTCCAAAGACTATAGTCTGATGTGTGTATGAGGCCTAAGAATTGGGGGGTTCCTGGACTGACTCCCTGGTGCACCTATTCCTCGATATCCCCAGGTTGAGTGTGTGGTAACCCCTTGTGCATAAAATGTACAACAACACAAGCATTTTCTATTTAGCAGTAACTGCTCTCTACTTATGTTAAACAAATCATTTTACTGGTCATTTTTTATATTAAAAACCATAAACCAGGTCGAGATGGATTTAGTAATACCAAGATAGGTCATAGTGACCCACTAGGAAATTATAAAGGGCAAAAAAATACCAAAAAGGCCCTTTATTAACCTCCCAGCATTTTTTTTTTATTGTTTTTAATCATGTAGCTAGCCTAGTGCTAGCTACATGATAACCACTGTGCAGAGGAACAACCCCCCCCCCCCCCCTCCAGATCGCCTCCGGCAATCAGAGCAAACAGGGAATCCCGTTCAGAATGGGATTTCCTGTTTGGCTTCCCTCGTCGCCATGGCGATGATCGGGATGACGTCATGGCATCTGGGGAAGTCCCGATCCACCCCTTAGCGCAGCCTGGCGGTGATTGGCCAGGCTGCGCACGGGGCCGCGGTGGGGCCCCTGTAACGCGGCTGGTAGCGGCGAATCGGCGCTATACGGCTTGTACACGCAGCTAGCAAAGTGCTAGCTGCGCGTAACAAAGCAAAAAGTGTGCAAATCGGCCCACCAGGGGCAGAGAAATCCTCTGCGGCGGCTTACCGCGAGCTCAGCTCGGGATTATCGCCCAGGAGGTTAAAATGCAATGTTGAATGTAATTTTGTTTTCTTATGAGGACTATAAAGTAGGTTCTGGATGTGCAAACTTGCTTTCAGGGGCATTAAGAGATCATTCGCATTTTCAGGAGTGATGCACCATGGGAAACCACATTGTGTTCACTTAAAGCTAAATTATTTCAAATACCTTCTGTTTTAAGAAGGCAAAATTACATTTAGATGAATTTAGATGAGAAACATTTATGAACTGTAAAAACATGCAATCTGTATATTTGCAAAAGGATTTGAAGGCCATTTACACCCATAATTACCGGTACACCATTATCTAGATTGAAAAAGCACATGCATCTTTTGAGACCTTGAGTATCAATGCACCTCAGGTCAGTGGAAAGGAAAGTCATGAGACCAGAAACCATCTCCCCGACTGGATCATGTCATCTTTCCACATCTCCAAAATTCAGGTAGCAAGGCTGATACTGCAAGTACAACATTGCCCTGCCAGTATTACCTGCAAATGGCTTCCTTTTCTGTAGATTAGTGGTATATGGATTACTACCCTTCCTGGTAACCTGCCATTTTGCCAGGATCCCTGACACAATGCCACATTGCAGAGTGTTCAAAGGGCATTTCACAAGGTAGAAACTGCAATCAAATGGATGTCAAACATGTATGTCTTGTCTCCCCCTGCAGAACAGCATGGCGTAATCCAGAGTTTTAGAAAAAGGTTGTTATCTCCAGAGTGCTAATAAATTCCACAGTGCAGTCGAGGTATAATATAGAGTTCGCTTCATTGTAATTTGTGACTGTGAATTTTACAAATGAATTTTCACAGGCAGTTCATGAAGAGTAAAGAAACATGGGAACCTTTTTCACACGTCTGTACATCTTCCTTGCTGTGGCTGCAGAGATGCAATACTTTCCTGTTCAATGCAAATGTTCCTCTCAGCACAGTCAGGTGGTGTGAGAATGCAGGCTGACAAGTGCTAGAATATAAATATAGTATGTAAAAGAGCACTTATATCATCACCCATCAGTACAGCCAAGACATCCACTTTTTATGCTTATTTATTCAACGTCTGCAGTAAGCATTAGTGAAATCACTTAATCTTGTTTCATATGTCTGGGTTACGCCTATCACTATTCACACAGTGGAAATGATTTATCAAGACAGCTGCAAATACTGGAGTCCTGGTTTGATTAGTAACCAAACTTTAAAGTTTACCTGAACTGACATAAGAGATGAGATAAAACATGGGTACACTGTGTACTAGTCCTACGAAGAACTTGTCTGGGGTACTCATATTTTTCTTTCATTCTTACAGCTAACTAGTGCTTTTACTTGTGCTGCAGTCTAACAACAATTAAATGCAGTAGGAGCTCTCCAGAACCGTAAACTGAAGCCAAAACATTTATTTGGCTGAGAAAACACTCCTGATAACAGTTTAGTTCTGAACAGTTAAAAATTATATTATTTCTTTTGATTTGCAGGCAAATCAAGTAGATGACACTGATATGGCTGTTGCTTAGAATTCAACCCTTAAAATTTACCTAATGGCTAGTTCAGACGGACGTTTGGAGGCGTTGCGTTCATTGGCGTTGCGGCGGCAATGCGTTCGGGCTTTCAGCTGCGTTCGCGTTGTGTTCGGATGCGGTCGCGTTTTTCTTCCCCTAGGGGGACATTACCCGTCACAGTTAACCACCCCTGGAAGCTACATGTAGCTTCCAGGGGCTCCTTGAACGCCAGGGAAAAATCGGGCCCCAAACGCCGCATTTGTGTAAATGCGTGTGAAAGCTTGGTACAAACGCTCCCATTCACTTGAATGGGAGCGTTTAACGCCAAGCCCCGAATGCTGGCGGTGAACGCTCTGCAAGCGTCCGTCTGAACCAGCCCTAAAGGGGAAAAAAAAGTTCCCCGGGGGGTGGGGTGGAGGTATTTATCTCAGAAGGGGGAAACCTCTGACTGCTAAAGAGGCTTTCCCCTTCCTACTCAGAAGAGGTGATCCAGTGCTGGGACCTCGAAAGTCCACCGACAAGGGCTTGTCCTCCGGCTCCAGCTGAGATAGCCGAGCCCAATCGGGTCTGCTATTTACGCCGAAGACAGCGGAATCCTTGCTAGGATCCAGAGCCTTCCCCCTCTCAAAGTAAGTATCTGATTTCAATTGAAATCAAAGTCACAGGTTAGCTTTAAATTGAAAATAAGAATACGAGACTTCAAGAAAACTCTATTTGCCATTACTACTACTCATACAACTAAATTATATCAGAAATTCAATTCCAGTACAGGTTTGCAGTAAGGCCACATTCCACCTTTTCATTATATTTCCCACTCACAATAATGGCTTGGATCTGACCATGTAAGGGCTGGTTCACACGGGCGTCTGCTGAGCTTTTGCTTGGCATTGTGTTCAAACGCCAGCGTTTAAACGCCAGCGTTTAAAAGCTAGCTTTTGAAAGCTTTTGAAAAGCGTTCAAGGCTAGCAGTTCTGGTCTCTGCTATTGTTTCCTCGCGTTTACTGCCTCTGAAAGCAGCATGTTGCTTTTGAGACTAGACGCAACGCTGGGATCTACTGCCAGGCTTACCACATAATGCAAATGTGCATAGCATTGTTTGTAACCACGTGTGTCAGTGGCTGACACACATTGCTCTCATTGCACAGCAAAAAAAACGCCTCATGCAACATAGAATATGCCCAGGGGAAAGTGATAATCCTCAAATCAATTCCTATGCACATGGTAAGATCCTTAAACACCGTGTAAAATAAGAACTGTAGTTTCCTCAGCTTTAGCTAAACCTTCTTCCAAACAAACCTTTTCCATCGCCATTCATCAGCCATTAAAGTGAACCAGAGGTGAGAGTGATACGGAGGCTGCCATACTTATTTCATTATACCAGTTGCCTGGCTGTCCTGCTGATCCTATGCCTCTAATACTTTCAGCCATAGATCCTGAACATGCATGCAGCAGATCAGGCGTTTCTGACAATATTGTTATAATTGACAAAATTAGCCACATGCTTGTTTCTGGTGTGTTATTCAATACAATACAATAACATTTGTAAAGCGCTTTTCTCCCATAGGACTCAAAGCGCATAGTTGTGTCTCAGATTAATACAGGGTTGCAGGCTGGGTTGTGTTACAGAGGAGATAGTCAGACACCACTGCAGCCAAATAGAGCAGCAAGACCAAAAAAAAACAAAAACAAAAAAAAACTTTATAGTAAGGTTCCAGTTGTCATTTTTAAGAGGTATGAGCTTCTGGCAACTGGGTTTGTTCAGCCTTGGCAAAGCTGCTCTCAGTTTTAACAGCTTTATTATCTTTTACAAAAAGCTTACTTCAGTTCCTCAGCTATTGCCCACGGTTGATTGACAGCAACTCAGATATCTGTAATAAGCACCTCATGTTTGATGGTAAATTACCTGTGATGCATACTGCATGTGTTACAGGGCAGTTAGGATCAGCAATAGCAATCAGACAATGGCCTCTATTCATAAAGCATTCCTGCATGCGGTAATGCTCAAAAACAGTTGACTTTCCCGACCATTTAGCAAAGTGTCAATTCATAAAAGCTGTTTCCGCATGAAAAGCTGACATTCCTGAGCAGTGTGGGAAATTTCCGCCTTATACGGTGATTATCACAACACGTCACTACATGTCAATTCATAAAGATTAGAGCAGGCGGAATGGAAACAGAGAATACTGGCTGTTTAGAAAAGGAGATAAGCCAGCGATAACAGGCAAGATAACAGGCAAGCTAATGGGTGCAGACCTCCCAGGCAGCTGCAGTGAGAGGAGAACAAAAAAAGGCATCCCAGAATACCAAGGCTGCATTTTTTAACCCCTTGTGTACCGATGCGGTGTTTTCCCTCCAAGATTTTTTTTTTACGCAAATGTTTTATGAATAGAGCCCAAAGTGTACAGATCGCAGATGTGTATATAACAGTTAGAGCAGCTTGGCGCATAGTACAGAGCTTTGCTTATACACAACAGGCAGCTGAAGGACTTAATCAGGGGTGCCCATTGAATAGATCGCGATCTACAAGTAGATCATAAAGGACTTTATGGTAGATCCCAACTGCACTGCATTTTCCATTCTGTACATACAATTGTGCTCCTAAATATGTACATAGGTAGATCATTTTGGCTTGTTAATTTTTAAAAGTAGCTCACAAGCCAAAAAAGTATGGGCACCTTAATTTATTCAGGGGATAAAATCAATGATGTATTATATCTGTATTATTAATTGTGGCAATCTGGGTGTGATGTATTGAACTTGGCCAGAAGGAAAAGTCCAGGCCTAGCTTAACAAAGAGCAGCAGAAAAAAAATCATTATGAATCATCACACAAACACACAGGGATTACAAGATGACTATTCTCTATCTGTACTGTCAGTCTGGTCATACTTTGCTTATTACAGGTTCATGTTAAAGTGTATGGAGAGATTGCAAGATGATTTGCATATCTACTTCACTACCAATTGCACATGGTACATGTAGCATATTCGATAACGTAGACCTAAGCCCCAAAACACATCTTTGCAATTAGTATTATCAGGTGTTGCAGAACTAGTTGTTATACAAATTCTGTCATTTCCCTTACCTTCTATGGTGGAAAAGGCTAAAAGCAAACAAAAAGGTATGCTAGGAGATTCAGCCAGATAAAAAGTTGCGATCACAATCCTGATCTCAGCATGAGTATAGGATTTCCCAGAAGCTTTCTTGTATTTCAGCATATAAGCCCTCCAACCTGGGCAACAACTGTATGGGACCTTTAGATATAAAAAAAACGGGACTCGCATCACTGGCGAACTGAGGGGGCTATTCCGGGTGTCTGGAACCTCCCCCCTGCACTGAGCTGTGTATTCAGCCAGGGAAGCCCGCATAATATAAACAGCCTCATTCTCCCTCCCTTCTTACTTCTGGTGCCTCCCTCCAGCTAATAGAATGAGAGAGGCAGCCCAGCTTTCCTCACAAGAAGATGCAGCCTGCAGTGAGAGAATGTTGATTATGGAGTCCTGGACTCTTCACAGCACAGAAGTGTCAGACATGATGAAATTAGAGTGCAGGCAAGCTGGTAAATATGCACAGCATGATGCAGAGCTTGCCTGGACTCAGGGTCTGTGGGCAAACATCTGTCTGGTCTCTCCCCATTGTTATAATGACTGCATGTGTGGATAAGGTGTGGATAACAAGCTGAAAAGTTTTTGACAGTCCCTAGACTCCAGGAGGGCTTCTTTCTGACTTGTGTGAGAGACTGACAGGGACAGGAGTCCGATTACAGGCAAGTAGCCTGTGTGATGTGGGACTTCAATACAGATAAGTTCTCTGCTCCATCTCAGGCTATTCTCAATTTCTCCACTCCTCTCTCTGGTGCAACGCCAAAATGACAATAGCAATCGCTAGCAATTTGTGAGTGTGATTTTGTGAAGTGATTTTCAGAGCGATTTTTGAATGAATTGCTCAAAAACATGCTACATGCAGTATACCTGCGATTTTGAAAAAATCACAACGCTGCTATGGGAACACCCACATAGGGTAACATTAGCCAAGCGCTTTTCAAATCACTGTTGATTTGAAAAACGCTCAGAAGCACTCTTGGTGTGCACCAGCCCTCCCTCATTCACCTTTGTTTCCCTCTTCCCCTAGAGCTGACTGTGTGTTCTTGTCTTACAGGAAAGCTAAATAAAAGTGCAATCCTGGTGAGGCAAAATATTATTATTAAGGCCTCGTTCACATCAGGGCCGTTTCTGTGCGCTTTCCACAGCGCACTGCCCTGTGCGATCAGCAAGGTATTGATTTTTCCATGTAACTAAATGTAGTTGGTTCACATCTCTGCGCTGCGCTGAGCAGCGTTACATAAACGTAGTGTTGCATGCATTTCTGTGCGCTGAGCTGTAAAGCGCACAGCAATGCAAGTGAATGGGTCCGCTTTTTTAGCGCATAGAAGCGCGTACAAGCGCATAGAAGCGCATGCGTTTTTTACCCCTAATTGGAGAAAAAAATACATTTACATACAAAAACAAAGTTTTATTGACAACTGCTGCGGCTACAGTAAGCAAAACGTGCTTTAAAGAAGCGCAGCGCAACGCACAGAAACGCAGACTAAAGCGCGCACAAGCGCATGCGTTTTTTACCATGCGCTTTAACACGTTTTTCAGCGTAGCAGATGTGAACGAGGCCTTAGTATTTATGTAGCGCCGACATCTTCCGCAGATGCATATATCCCTGCATCATATGGGTATCGCTTGCGCTATGTGAAACTATGTAGCATATTTCACTGAATTGTCTAAACTAAGTCTATCTCCTGTTCCTCTCTTGGGGAGTTGTTCCAGCGCTGTACCCCGTTCACATTTGCTGCTACCAGAAGCCCTCAGAAACACTAGTGTCCTTGAGTACTTCCAAAGATAGGCAGCTCCGTAATACGCCAGCGCACTTTTGTGCATGGGCAGTATGGAGCCACCTGTATTCGGAAGCACTCGGGACATACGTGCTTCTGGACCTTTCAGGAACCCCCCCCCCCCCCCCTTAAAAATCCTGCGTTTGCCTCTGCGCATAGCGTAAAAAACCTTTCACATTTATTGCTAAAAACCTTGTATAAAATATGTGTACCTGATTGAAGCTTTCACAAGCGCTTATCTATGGTGTCAGCACCGCCGCGGTCGGATCTCCGCTGCACGCCACAGTCCCCGCTTGGATAACTTCCTCCTTCCGTCCCACGTGACTCCTTAGCTCCGCCCTACACGTTTCGTCATTTGACTCATCAGGGGCATCCTTTTTTTATATCTAAAGGTCCCATACAGTTGTTGCCCAGGTTGGAGGGCTTATATGCTGAAATACAAGAAAGCTTCTGGGAAATCCTATACTCATGCTGAGATCAGGATTGTGATCGCAACTTTTTATCTGGCTGGATTTTAACCTCCTTAGCGGTAACCCCGTGCTGGACACGGGGTAAGCCGCCGGAGGGTGCCGCTCAGGCCCTGCTGGGCCGATTTTCATAATTTTTTTTTTGCTGGACACAGCTAGCACTTTGCTAGCTGCGCCAGCACTCTGATCGCCGCCGGCCCCCGCCCGATCGCCGCTATTTGCTGAGGCGCGCGCCCCCCCCCCCCCCCCAGACCCCAGCGCTGCCTGGCCAATCAGTGCCAGGCAGCGCCGAGGGGTGGCCCGGGACTCCCAATGACGTCCCGACGTCAGTGACGTCGGTGACGTCATCCCGCCCCGTCGCCATGGCGACGGGTGAAGCCCTCCAGGAAATCCCGTTCTATGAACGGGATTTCCTGATCGGAGATCGCCGAAGGCGATCGAAGCGGGCGGGGGGATGCCGCTCAGCAGCGGCTATCATGTAGCGAGCCCTCGGCTCGCTACATGATTAAAAAAAAAATTTTTTTTTTAAAACTGCTGCGCTCCCTCCTGGCGGTATTTTTCATACCGCCAAGGAGGTTAACGGAAGAGTGTGTGTACTCAAGTAAAGTCTGCGGATCCCCTATATACACTGGTGACATTTGTGCTATATATATCTATACAGATCTTATCAAAAGTGCTGTGGAGCGCAGTTCTTTTCTTGCCTCTTGGGGCATTATTGATTACTATGCTAGGAGATTGACATCAGCAGAGACTACAGGTATATTTGGCCACCTACCCTGCATAGTTCTAGTTCCGCTTGGTTCCTGATCATGTATTTTTACAACTACACCATACCAAGATGTATGCTGGGAGGTGAGGCAGGAGGCATCACCACTCACTGGCCACTTATTAGGTACACCTTGCTAGTACTGAGTTGGGCTTCATTTTGCCTTCATAAATGCCTTAAAGGAATACTATCCATTCACATACTTTTTTCAATTGACACAGGAATTGTTTGGGAAGTGCTGCTAAGTACTGGTGTATACATTTTAGTAGCAACTTCTTTGTTTACTATTAGCAAAATACGTTCAAACTTTACTGACGCCAAAACTGAGGGCTGACTGAGCCATGAGGAGAGGGGAAATTCCCCTCACACTTGATCAGTTAACTCTATGTGTAACTCTGTGTGTGACAGAGAGAGACAGGACACAGGAGCTGCAGCTGTTGGGAGCTCTGTTTCTGACTGAAGTGTCTGAAGAGAGCAGAGGAAATGTAACTAATTGTCACAGCTTTTTCATACTGTTTTTGCTTTCAGAGTTTGATATGTTTGATATTTGCTTTCTGTAGTCTGATATGCAACTCTGGCTGTGCATTGAAGCAGACACCCCTTCTGCAATTGATTTGTCCCAATATAGCTTAATCCTACTCTCAATAAATTACAGCTTTTACCTCTGATATTGAACATGAAAAGTAGGAAAATGTTTACACAGCTACTTAGACATTATTTGTACATTGTCATTTTAGAACACTTGGGTAACGATAGTATTCCTTTAATTATTGTGGCATAGATTCAACAAGGTGTGGGGCATGATTGCATTACCCAGTTGCTGCAGATTTGCCAGCTGCACATCCATGATGCCAAACTACAGTTTCACCACATCCCAAAGGTTAAGCAGTGAACAAAGGCGCACAGCATGCCTGTCAATTTGGGAGCCGCCATAGCCCACAACGTAATTACACAACGCAGTGCCAGGAGGGTAATTTGAGCGCCGGGTGCCCAATAATTCTGCAGCTGCAGCTAAAGTATCTTTTGCGCTGGCATCCAATAATTCTGCTACTGTGGCTCCATTCTCAAGCAGCTTCTATCTTCAGTGAGCTCTGCAGCAGCTCACAGCTTCCATCTCTGCAGCGGTTATCTGCATCGGATCAGAGCATCCCAGCAGGTCCCAGGCGCTAGGTTATCGTAGGTAAGGGGAAAAGTAGCTGGTAAAATATTGGTATAGAAGACGGTGTGGTGTTGACATCAACAAGGCACTATTTTGGTACACAGAACTTCCGCTCACTGGATACTGTCTCTTTTTCAGACCATTCTCTGTAAACACTAGAGATCGTTATGCGTGAAAATACTAGTAGATCAGCAGTTACAAAATACTCAGAACAGCCTTTCTAACACAACCATATTCAAAGTCATAAACACCCCCTTTTCTTCCCCATTCTCACGCTCTGTTTGAACTTTATCAACTTGTCTTCATAACATCTAGATGCTTAAATGCATTGAGTTGTGCCCTTGTGATTGGCCAATCATCCATTTCTTTTAACAAGAAACTGAACACATTTAACAAAGAGAAAACAAGGTGAAACTCAGGTCAAAAGGCAAATTTGTACCCAAGGAGACAGAAGCCTCCTTTCCTTCCACATTGCCCGGGACACTCCTGCAACCTCTCCATGCAGCAGCTGTGTTGCACCCATGGGGGGATGCCTGCAACTACGCAGTAGCACAGTGCATGAGCGGCTCCTGTTCACTGCGCCGGTGAAGCAGTGTTCAGGCTGGTACCGTACATCCATGCTCGTACGTTAGGAAAAGCAAAGTCGCGAGCTTGGCCTTTTTTTTTTGGGGGGGGGGGGGGGGCGGTCCATGCTCCGCAATGGTGCACGCCATGGGAACCCTCTACAGGATCCAGAGGCTTCTCTCTTCTTTGTATTTTGACCCAAAGTTTGCGTTTGTATGTTCCAGCCAAGTGAAATTTGGGCGTAGGGAGAAGCCAAAAGACAACTTTACCAGCGCTAGATTATCTCAGGGGGAAACACCAAATCTATCCCCCTACTGATTGCCTAACATCTTCTTTAGGCCATGTAATTAGGGGTCCGGGTATTGCCAGAACCCGAATTTAAGTGATTTTATTGTAAGTCCGCCAGCACCGTTATAGTTTTAAATGTTATGGCCTATCTTGGCACCCAAAGCTGGCACAGCATGGGGCCAAAACAACCTGTCTCGCACGGTTCGCCACAGGTACGCTTTAATGAAGTGATCAGTGAGTGCAAGTTGCTATGCAACTGGAATCTTTCACTCTTTATTTTTCAAGAAATCATTACTGAATAAGCTGACCATAAAAAGTAACTGTCAGGCATAAAATCAAAAATCAATGCTTTATCTGGTAAACAAGTAGTAAGGATGCTAACCAGGCAATCCAAAAGTTAAAAATCACTCTAATGGTGCCCATACACGATACAATAAAATGTTCGATTTTCCCGTTTATTTGATCTAAATGATCGAATCAAATGAAAGTTGAAAATTATTTATTTTTTAACAAGAAATTTGAATGATTATCCCGGTTTTTCGAGAAAAATCTGATCGGACGTGCTAGAAAAAAATCTTTATATTCGATCTAACGGAATAATCGAACTAAATTATCTAATCAAAAAAAATGAAAAATTGTACCATGTATGGCCACATTTAAGGTGGCTACACACGATACAATAAAATTATCCGGTTTTACGGCAATTCGACAAATATGATCGGATCTCCCGAAAACAAATCGAAAGCTTTTATTTCATTCGACTGAAAAATCCGATACGATTTCCCGTTTTCCGCCCCATTTTTATTGATCCAGAATGCTGGAAATTTTTCTTCAATTTTTCTAAAGATTGTACGGTGTGTGTTAGATTGTCGATTTATTAATATATACACCCTAGAAATTTTCTCAGAGTTTCCAATCATTTTTACCATAATTGGGGAAAAATTGAACATGCGTGTGGTACATTGGTCAGATTTTTTAAATTACAATCAGTCAGAAAAATTGATTGCAATTCTTGAATTAAACTGATATTTAAAAAACTATGTTGTGTGGCCACCTTTACTTTTCTTCTCCATAAGTCATCATTGCCCAGTTTCTCTGGCTTCTCTATTTTTATCTGGTAAACAAGTAATTAGGATGCTAACCAGGCAATCCAAAAGTTAAAAAAATCACTTATTTTTCGTCTCCATAAAAGATAATTCCCCAGTTCCCCTGGCTCTTATTTGGTATATCTGCCACACAAAGTTGAAGGGCATGCTGGGTTTTCTTTTTTTCTTCTTTACTTTCCCCTCAAACATAATTAATGCAGCCTTATTGGCTGCAGCTGCTTTCCCTCCTGTTTTCCCCTCCCACACCTCTGTTCCTCTCTGACTGGCCAATATTTATCAATGCACTTTCTACTGCAGACATGGGTGAGAGGGTCTGAAGACTGGGAGGGGGCAGGCAATGATACACAGACAAAGGGAGGAAATTATGTCAAGATTGGCTTCAAGATAGACACAGACAAAATGGAAAATCCTAAGAAGTATTTTCTCTTTTATTACTATAGAAAATCTCTAAAATCAAAATGTGGACAGTGCAATACATATGTTATGTAAGTAGAGCAAGTATTTGTCTACTTATACAGCATATGTATTTTTTTTCTGAGATAGTATGGCTGACAGCTCCACAAGGTGGTTAAGGTTTAGGGGCTGAGACTCCCTCTGTGCTGTGGGATCAGGTGTCAGTCTGTGCGTAGTATTACTACTCAAACAGGAAGTAATGTGTGGGCGTGTAAGAATCGGTTCTTGTGAATGACATCGCCATCTCATCGATAGCGGCGGTCATTCACACAGGGACTTAGATCTCCCGTCTAGTGATCGGCGGCGATAACAAGCGCAGGAGCGTGCAGGGGAGGCGAGCGTGAGTGCGTGGCGGGAAGGGACGTAGTTGCTACATCCCTGCAAGGAGAAGTGGGATTGTGCAGGGACGTAGTTACTTGTACCGCGGGACGGGAAGTGGTTAAAGGGAACCTAAACTGAGAAGGATATGGATTTTTCCATATACCAGTTGCCTGACTCTCCCGCTGATCCTGTGTCTCTAATACTTGTAGCCACAGCCCCTCAACAAGCATGCAGATCAGGTGCTCTGACTGAAGTCAGACTGGATTAGCTGCATGCTTGTTTCAGGTGTGTGATTCAGCCACTACAGCAGCCAATTCGAGTACAGGACTGCCAGGGAAACATCCATATCCCTCTCAGTTAAGGTTCCCTTTAAGATCACTGGTGCAGCTCCAATTACAAAAAATGGCAAAGAAGAAAAAGAAAAAAAAAGAAAGCTCACTGTATGCACTATTTTTGAAACAGGTCCCAAAGACTACAGTAACAATGCTTAACAGCATACATTGCAAACACTATGCCCATTTCCCCGTACGGGTTTCCTTCAAGTGCAGGACAAAAATGGTTAATTATCAGGAATTACAAGCAGACTGTACATTCCTGGAGCTGGCCATGTCAGCCTTTGTCTCAGATTCCAAGAACGGTCAAAGAGCAGCCAGGTTGCCTGGATGTTGAATAATGTAAACCTCCTCTTTAATTTTCACATAGTGTATAGGGCAGGAATGCAACGAAGCCAGAAGCAAACAATACAATGGCTTTACTGAGAACTCTAAGCAGAAACAAGTGTATTAGGCTGGATTTACGCTGGCGACAGAGGTGACCTGATCTTTTTAGAAAGGGGTCCTTCACAGTAAAAGAGTGATTAAAATCTGAAATATCTTACCTCAGGAGGTAGATATGGAAAACTAATGAGGGCTTGGATGCTTTCTTTGCACTGAAAGGCATCCACCGCTATAATTAGTAGGTGATTCCCTGGAGAGTTGATCCAGGGATTCATCTGACTGCAGTCGGGAAGGAATTTTTCACTTTTAAGGCTAATTGGCCCAGGCCTTGTAAAGTTTTTGCCTTCCGCTGGATCAACTGGGATATGTGTGGGTTCAAGACAGTGGCCTCAATTCACTAAGCTTATCTCCTGTCTTTAATAACATTTCTAGAGTTGTTACCATGGTGATAAGGCATGTAGTATTCAGGAAACATTTTACCTCAGGCAAACCTAAAGTTAACTCTTCTGTCTTTAAGTTAACTCTTCAATCCTTAAAATAACTCCAGAGTTAAAGACAGGCTGTTTAACTGCGTGTGAAAATAACTACAGAGGAGGTAAATTAACTACAGAGGAGGCAAATTAACTACAGAAGAGGTAACTTAAGGAATGGAGAGATAAGATAACTCTCTCACTGTGTGGAGGTAAGTTTTCTCTTGCCTTATTATCTCCAGCATGATCTTAGTGACTTGAGGCCAGTGTCTTGTTTTGCTTTTCTCTTTCTTGTTGAACTCGATGGACAGGTGTTTTTCAACCTAACTATGTCACTATGTAACTAATAACTGATGTGTTTAAAGATAAACTCTAACCAAGAATTGAACTTCATCCCATTCAGTAGCTGATGCCCCCTTTCCCACAAGAAAACTTTTCCTTTTCACAAACTGATCATCAGAGGGCTCTGTATGGCTGATATTGTGATGAAACTCCTCCCACAGTTTGATGTCAGGACAATGGTTCTGACATCACACTATGGGAGCCTTAATGCATTGTGGGAAATAACAGCTGTTTACAGCGGTTTCCAACTGCCAAAAAAAAAAAAGCAAGAAGCATCTCCTTCCACTGACATCACCTGCCGGCATTAAAAAGGTCACCATGTGATAAATGTCAGAATGTAAAATCGGAGAGGAAAGATTTTACAATGAGCAAACACTGACTAAATAAAATTATACATAATTATTGTAAAAATGAAGCACTTTATTACATTTTCACTGGAGTTCCTCTTTAAACTGATCAGTTACTCTGCACTCTCTCTTTGAGTTGCTGTGCCTCTTCATCCACTTTTCTATGTGTTTAGCCACAACATGCAAAAATGCTGCAGGCAGCGCTCGCACAATGCACAGATAGGAACTGACCCATAGGGGACCATGGAGAATTACTTCATAGGCGCTACACATCAGTTGTCTTTTGCATTACAGATGACAGCAGCTTAGTCAGTATAAACCAGCCCACAGTGTGGTATCAGTATGTATCATATAGTGAGAACTAATGCAACAGAAGCAATGCTCTGACCATTGTCCAACGGACGACAAAGTTGTGCATCTAAATTGTGCAGAAGAACAGAGGGTAAAAGGGTAAAAGGAAGCTAAATGAGCTTAAAAACCAAATTCTTGGTAAATGGAGGAGGCAGTGGTGGACTTACCTCCTCCAAGTAGACACACAACGACTGTAGTAAAGACAGTCAATATATTTTATTTATGAACTCCAAATATGCAACGCGTTTCGCAGGTTTGATCCCATTTCATCAGGCAATAACAACAGAGCAATAGCATATGTGGTCAATACAAGAGCCAGGCACCTGAAGGTCAAAAGTTTCTCCATTCTGTACCCGTGAATTCCTCAATAAAACCATAAATCTGCTAGTAGGAAAATATTGCATTTTAGGTTTACTCCAGCTACAGGTTTAGCAATCTGGGTGGTGTTCACTATTATCAATAAGTCTTTCTCAAAACAAAAACTCTATTGTGCTGTATTGAGTATTTGTGTATCTAATGCAAAGCATAAAGTGGGATGTGAACATTTGGGCACCCTTGTTAATCATCATGATTTTCCTCTATAAATCGTTGGTTGTTACAATAAAAAACGTGAGTTAAATATATCATATAGGAGACACACATAGTGATATTTGAGAAGTGAAATGAAATGTATTGGATTTGCAGAAAGTGCACAATAATTGTTTAAATAAAATTAGGCAGGTGCATAAATGTGGGCACTGTTCTCATTTTATTGATTCCAAAACCTTTAGAACTAATTATTGGAACTCAAATTGGCTTGGTAAGCTCAGTGACCCCTGACCTACATACTCAAGTGAATCCAATTATGAGAAAGAGTATTTAAGGGGGGGTGGGGGGGTCAATTGTAAGTTTCCCTCTTAATTTTCTCCAAAGAGTAGCAACATGGGGGTCTCAAAACAACTCTCAAATGACCTGAAGACAAAGATTGTTCACCATCATGGTTTAGAGGAAGGATACAGAAAGCTGTCTCAGATTTCAGCTGTCTGTTTCCACAGTTAGGAACATATTGAGGAAATGGAAGACCACAGGCTCAGTTCAAGTTAAAAGCCCAAAGTGGTAGGCCAAGAAAAATATCGGATAGACAGAAGTGACGAATGGTGAGAACAGTCAGAGTCAACCCACAGACCAACACCAAAGACCTACAACATCATTTTGCAGCAGATGGAGTCACTGTGCATGATTTAACCATTTGGCGCACTTTACACAAAGAGATGCTGTATGCAAGAGTGATGAAGATGAAGCCTTTTCTCCGTCCACAGCACAAACAGAGCCGCTTGAGGTTAGAGGTATGCTAAAGCACATTCGGACAAGCCAGTTTCATTTTGGAATAAGGAGCTGTGGACTGATGAAACTAAAATTGAGTTATTTGAGCATAACAAGGGGCATTATGCATGGAGGAAAAAGAACAAAGCATTGCAAGAAAAACACCTACAGTAAAATATGGTGGTGGTTCTATCATGCTGTGGGGCTGTGTGGCCAAGCAGGGACTGGGAATCTTGTCAAAGTTGAGGGACACATGGATTCCACTTAGTATCAGCATATTCTGGAGACCAATGTCCAGGAATCAGTGACAAAGCTGAAGCTGCGCCGGGGCTGGATCTTTCAACAAGACAACGACCCTGAACACTGCTCAAAATCCACTAAGGGTTCATGCAGAGGAACAAGTACAACGTTCTGGAATGGCCATCTCAGTCCCCAGACCTGAATAGAATTGAAAATCTGTGGTGTAAATTAAAGAGAGCTGTCCATGCTCGGAAGCCATCAAACCTGAATGAACTAGATAGGTTTTGTAAAGCGGAATGGTCCAAAATACCTTCAACCAGAATCCAGACTCTCATTGGAACCTACATGAAGTGTTTAGAGGCTGTAATTTCTTCAAAAGGAGGATCTACTAAATATTGATTTCATTTCTTTTCGTGGTGCCCAAATTTATGCACCTGCCTAATTTTGTTTAAACAATTTTTTTATCGTAACCACCAACGATTTATACAGGAAAATCATGATGATTAAAGGGACTCCGAGCAGTGCAGAAACTATGGAAAGATGCATATCATTTTAAAGCTCTCTTTCTCCTCTTTCCAATGATATATAAACCGCCGCCCTATGCCTTTTAGTTTTCGCTATTTTCGCGATTGAAATTGCCGCGGCCGCGATTTCAATCGTGAAAATAAAGAAAACTAAAAGGCGTAGGGCGACGATTTAGGTATCGCCAGAAAGAGGAGAAAGAGAGCTTTAAAATTATATCCATCTTTCCATAGTTACTTGTATTACACAGGACGACACTTTCCCCAGTGTCAGCAGCTCCATTCAGCAGAAAAAGTCGGCCTGTGTAATACAATGTAACTATGGAAAGATGGATATCATTTTTAAGCTCTCTTTCACCTCTTTTTGGCGACACCTAAATCGTTGCCCTACGCCTTTTAGTTTTCTTTATTTTCGCGATTGTAATCGCGGCCGCGGCAATTTCAAGCGTGAAAATAGCGAAAACTAAAAGGCGTAGGGTGGCAGTTTATATTTATATATCATTGGAAAGAGGAGAAAGAGAGCTTTAAAATGATATGAATCTTTCCATAGTTTCTGCACTGCTCGGAGTCCCTTTAACAACGTTGCCCAAACTTTCGCATCCCACTGTATTTTTGGCACTGCCCAGCTTCTGTAAAATGAGTCAAGTGATTAGCCCAGGCTGTCAATTCCACAGAGCCCTACATTTCCCCATCATGAATGTGCTGGGAGAAGGAGGTGAGACAAAGCCATTCTGAGGAAGGTGGGAGAAACACTCTCCCCTCTCTGCTAATGCCCAATAAGCATGCATGCACTCAAACACACAGGACAGGACTCCATCTGCCCTTGTTTGCATGACTGCATCCCACACTCCTCCCAGTATGATCACATGACCAGAAATAGGACTATCCCCAGACAGAGATCATGACTCGATACCTCGGGTGATAGTGGAAGGGCAAGGCTGTATAGTTCTGTTGCTATGAAAGGGGGAGGGGGGGGGGCAATGTCCTCTGCCTGCGCTTTGCAAGATGGTCCACCGGGCAGAATGCTTGTGGACCCACTGAAATGGATTGGGGACCACTGTACATGCATTAGATTCTCGGCAGAGGAGGCCTGACAGAAAACCATCAAGCATGTGTTCAGGACTTAAAACATAAATGCTACACGGCTGAGCTGGAAACAATGCAGAGGCAAAACAATTTTATTTCCTGAGCGTTTGCCATGAGATTATTTTGTTGGATTGCAGTCACTTCCAGTTGTGCTGCATGGAACAGTATAGCAATCATTCACAAAATGCAAAAGGCAGTGCAAGTCCAGGTACTCCGAAAGTGTTATTGAGATCAGCAAGCGCCTTTGGTAATTACAAAGTCAGCGACTGGAAAGAATCTGTACCTGCCTTTTGATTTCTTTAAACATAAAAGCCCTTTGGATGAACTCACAAGCTGTATTTTACAGGAGAATCAATACTGTTCCAATAAGTTATGTCGGAAAAAGTTGTTCAGTAGTGGGAAAACTGTTTCAAGCTAGTTTGCATTTAAAGCCGAACTGTCCATTTTAAAGATCTATTGGACAGTAAGCCTACATCGGAGTAGATTTTAACGTCCTGCCCATCCTCTTACATACCCCACATCATGGAATGAGCCACCCCAGGAGGTTCCCAGCATGGTACCAGTATGTGCAGGATTAGGTCATCACACAAAGGCTCAGGGCTAACAAGCTGTTGGAGACTTATGCTGGGGATACACGGTACATTTCTGTACCGTGTATCGACCAGCTGATCATATTCAGCTGGTCCAATCAAGCCGCTCGACCCCCGCCCGCGGACAATGGCAGGAAATCGAGCGCTGATAAGGAAGCGCCGGCGGGGACGAGCGGTAATCGATCCGCGCGCACGCGGAGCGAGCGGGTACGCGGCTGGGGTCGATCCGGCGGCTTGACCCGTCTATTCCCAGCATTAGAAGTGAAGCTGTCAGCCATACCACCTCAGGAAAAAAACACATATAAAAGTAGATAAATACTTATGTATTGCACTGTCTACATTTTGATTTTAGTGATTTATTTGTAGTAAAAAAAAAAAAAAAAAAGAGAAAATCCTTAGGATTTTCCATTTTGTTTGTGTTATATTGAAGCCAATCCTGATATCATTTCCTCCCTTACTCTGCCTGTGCATCATTGCCTACCCCCCCCCAGTCTTCAGACACTAACAAAGCTCTTCAGTAGAAAGTGCATTGAGAAATATTGGCCAATCAGAGAGGAACAGAGGTGTGCAAGGGGAAAACAAGAGGGAAAGAGGCTTCAGCCAATCAAGCTGCATTAGTTATGTATGAGGGGAAAATAAAGAAGAAGAAAAAAAACCAGCATGCCCTGCAACTTCCTTTGTGCGGCAGATGTACGGAATAAGAGCCAGGGAAACTGGCAAATTGTGTTTTATAGAGAAGAAAAATAAGAGTGATTTTTAACGTTTGGATTGCCTGGTTAGCACCCTTATTACTTATTTACCAGATAAAAATAAAGATTTATTTTTGATTTTATGCCCGACAGGTGTAGGTTTTAGAATGTTATAATTAATAAACTTGAGCCTCCTGCAAGTGGTAACGCATTGAACCAGTGTCAAATTGTATTTAAAATATGAAAAAAAAAATCTAAAATAATAGCTGGCTCCTAAATGTTAGAATTGTATTTCATGGTATAAGTTCCTAAACAAAAGTCTTGTATGTAAAGATATTCACCACTTGCTAGAAGCACCATTGGCTGCAATTATAGCTACAAATTATTTGGGGTAGGTCTCTACCACCAGCTTTTTTTCTGAATCCTAAAATTCCTGCCCAATTTTGATCCCAACATAACATTTCTTACAGAGTGAAAACAAAAGTTTGATTTCTTAAAACAGAAAGAATTTGCGATAATTCAGGTTGGAGGGAGCTCTGAGCTGTCTCCCAGTGCATCACTGCTGAACATGCAAATCAACCATTGATGTCCTTGGAAGCTACAGAGAGTGAAACAAACAGGAAAAAGAATCAATCATTGGACGAGGGTAAAAGCTTATGGAGGACATAATACATACGGTATATGTATGTACACATATACAAAGGCACATTAATAAATAAGATCTCCCTAGTGACAGTAGCTATATACTTCTAACGTCATTCCTCGACTGTCCTTACTTGATTCTGCTTACCACAACGTTTGCACCTCCAGCTCTTCACAGCTAATGAACAATCTGTTCTAACACCTTTACATTGTTCGGAATTATTTTTGTCAGCAATGAGGAAACCTGAGAAGAACTGAGACAAGACTAAACAATTGTTTTTGTGACTCAGATTTTAATTTTAATACACCT
Organism: Hyperolius riggenbachi; assembly: GCF_040937935.1. Classification (NCBI taxonomy): domain Eukaryota; kingdom Metazoa; phylum Chordata; class Amphibia; order Anura; family Hyperoliidae; genus Hyperolius; species Hyperolius riggenbachi. The sequence continues at coordinate 422,815,680 of NC_090649.1, read as the reverse complement.
AGGAAAAACTGTGCATTTGATGTGAGACAGTCACAGGCTATGGGCTGCACTACCCGTGAGGTGCAGACAAGCCATGACCTACATCTCAAAACAACTAACATTGTGTTGGAAGAGAGTTAAATGTTAGCAAATTCTATATTTCTACTGCAATGAAAAATTAGAAGAAACACTTAGAAGAAAGTTAAAACAAGCAACATCCATCAATTCCATCACTAAAAAGTTCTATAAACTTGGTCACTCCCAGAGTGCACCTCAAAAAATCTGGAGACAGAGCCTTCTGTCATGCTGCCCCTACTCTTTGGAACTCCCTGCCACACCCAGTAAGGCTTCTTGCACACAGGGACGTTACAGGCGCACGTTAGTGCAGCCTGTAACGCTCCCCCAACGCACAGCAATGTAACACAAGTGGGCTGTTCACACTGCCCACGTTGCGTTACATTGTAACGCAGCAAAGTGCTGCATGCTGTGCGTTCTCCGCGGCTAAGCCGCGTTAGACTGTTTGCACATGCTCAGTCATGTTGGGGAGGAGGGGAGAGCAGCCGGGCACATGGCTAATTAATATATTCACTGCACTCAGTGACGTGCAGGGTTTACTTCCTGGAGCGGCCGCTCTGTGCGGCGATTGGCCGGGCGGGACCACGTGATGCCGCATGCGTCCAAGAGTACGCATCACGGACGCCAGAGTGAGCTGCACAACGCGGCTCACTCCGGCGTCCACACCAGAGAGCACCAGGCGTTGCGTAACGTGCCCTATAACGTCCCCTAAACGCAACGTCCTGGTGTGTAACTAGCCTAAAGACAGCACCATCCCTGGAGCTATTCAAATCCAGACTGAAAAGCCACCTGTTTAGCCTGGCATTTCCGGACTTATAAAATTCTTCCTCTGTATCACGATGGTCTGAGCCATGCTTATGCGCTTTGAGTCCTATGGGAGAAAAGCGCTTTACAAATGTTATTTGTTGTTGTTGTTGTTGTTGTAAAACGCTAAATTCCCACTTCTCCTCAAAACCCATGTTTGGTTACTAAAGTCTCGTAAACACCTTCAATTTAATTGGCCAAGCACTGAACAATTTTACCACTTCTTTTCATGTAGTATGAGGGTTTACCTACACAATCTGTTTACAGTATTCAAAATCGATTGGCCCTCCTACTACATGGAAGTGTAAAAATAGGTAAATCATTGGCCAATCAAAATGTGGATGTTTATACACCCTTAAAGAGGAACTCCAGTGAAAATAATGTAATAAAAAAAGTGCTTAATTTTTACAATAATTATGTATAAATGATTTAGTCAGAGTTTGCCCATTGTAAAAGCTTTCTTCTCCCTGATTTACATTCTGACATTTATCACATGGTGACATTCTTACTGTTGGCAAGTGATGTAGCTGCTGCTTGCCGTTTTGGCCGTTGGAAACAGCTGTAAACAGCTATTTTCCACAATGCAACAGGGTTCACAGACAGGAAACTGCCAAGAGTACGTATTCAGAATTTTTGTGGGAGCGGTTTCACCACAATATCAGCCATATAGAGCCCCCTGATGATCCATTTGTGAAAAGAAATAGATTTCTCATGTAAAAAGGGGGTATCAGCTACTGATTGGGATAAAGTTCAATTCTTGGTCAGAGTTTCTCTTTAAGCCTTTACTTTTGATTGGCCAATGACTGGACAATTGTACCACCTCTATGTAGTATTAGAGTTTACCTACACAATCTGCACATAGTATTCTGTCTGTTGATCCCTCATACTGTATGGAGGTAGTGAAATTGTCCAGTCGCTGGCCAATCAAAACTGAACGTGTGTACTAGGCTTAAAACCTGGTACATACTTTTCAATTGTGATTGGCCAATCACTGACCACTTTTACCACCTCTCTGAAGGGTTCACCTACACAATCTGCTGATACATTAAATATTTGTTGCCCCTCATTCTACATGGAGGTGGTACAATTGGTCTGTAATTAGCCAATCATAATTGGAAGTGCACACAAGGCTTAAAATAGTATACACATCCAAATTTGGCAGCCGCCGGAGAGATACGTAGAGGGCGCACTTCTCTTGCTCAGAGCGGCTGAAGTTACAGGAACCGGTACCGGAGCTGGAGAAGGCTGAGGACGGCGGAGTGGGAGCGATCCCTGCGGATGGGGCTGGAGGAAGCCCCAGGTACGTATAAAACTTTTATGTCATCTCGTCTCTGGATTCCTTGAAAATCGCTTGCAAGGCAGCCACTAGAGCGCACTCAATAGGGAGCATCAGCGTTAGGGAGCCTCGACCAAGAACTCCTTACTGAATAGGTGCTGGCTTACTAAATAGGAAGAACAGAGATTTGAACCCAGGTCTCCTGTGTCAGAGGCAGAACCCTTAATAACTTTTTTTTTTTTTTTAAATAGTTTTACCACGTTTATAAATAGAGCCCTGGATTTGCTAGAGACCTGTCCTGCACTGCCTTTCAGTTGCCTAGTACTACTAATATGTTTCCAGTTGCACTGTCTATCCTGCACCTGACGCGCCTCTGCCCAGCTTACTTGTTTTATCAGCTGCACAATAACTTTGAAAAAAAAAATGATAGCACAGTACCTTGTGTTTGTTTTCCCGCTAGTTGGGCGTCTGGGGTTTAAAGTAGCCTGATTCTTCTGTTTGCACAGACTGCTGTAATATTACCTGTACTGGTTGCTATGCCACAATTCTCTGATTATATTTGTGCACTATACACATTGAACGCATCATATTTTATATAATCCTGTAAGACTGGTCCCTTTTGTGTCTGTTCCTATGTCTGGTCTTACCTGCAAAGGCAAGAGTCCTGCATAGGCAAAAGCAATCATCAACCAATCGGCCAAGGGGACAGGCACGTGTGTCAGTGTGCTACTCACAATAGGGAACAGGAGTGTATCTGTATACAGTTCCTAAGTACCTCAATGAATTATTACCCACATTTTTATGATACAATAAAGATTAGACGAAATACAAGTAGTTAAAAAGCACTATTAAGGAATTGCACCGTCACACAATTGTACAGGATGCAAAACGACTGAAGAATTTCTAGCACTGTTACTAGGGCAACACTGGATACAACCGTCACACAGGACTGAGGCAGGAGGAAGAACGTCCGGCTTGAGAGTAGCAATATAAAGATCCAGACACCAGATAAGCTATTGCAACAGTATGAAGATAGATAGATAGATAGATAGATAAAAAGCTTGTACACATACGGGACATGGCACGGAGGATTAAAAACGTACCCCTTGTCGCTGCCTCTGCTACTTCTTCCTTCCGGCTTTGAAGGAAGTAGTATCAGAGTGATGGAGCTCAATATGGAGTGCCCCCCACCCTTTGGTTAGGTTTCATTATTACAAAATTTAAGGCGGCACATTTATAAAAATCTGTGTCAATAAAAATATATATTCCCAGGGCTGTGGAGTCGGAGCAATTTTGGGCACCCGAGTCGAAGTCGTTCATTTCATAAACTGAGGAGTCTGAGTTGGAAGTTGGATGATTTTTGTACAAAATCCACAGCCCTGTTAAGTATCAGACTAAGGAGTCGGAGCCATTTTGGGTACCCGGAGTCAGAGTCGTGGTTTCATAAACTGTGGAGTCGGAGTAGGAGTTGGAAGATTTTTGTCCCGACTACACAGCCCTGTATATTCCAAGGACCATGTAAGACAACATAGACACATCAAGCTAAATTTCTGGGAAGTGTTATCTGACAGTTTCATGAAGAACCAAACACCAAAATGTTTCTACCGAAAAGAACCTTTCTCAGTCCCAGTGTAAGGAACTGGTGGATTGCCACTGCCGATACACAGAAAGAACAAAGGAAACTATAGTGTCAGTATTTCGATTTCATTATTATTTTGTGCATGTAAAATTGTACTCTAAGTGGTCACAAACTATGATTTTAGGCTACATCTTGCAGCAGACCAGAAGTTCTGCAGGCCACAATAGCTGCTATACTGTCACTTAATGATGACTTAATGATAGATTACTCACCCAGACCTAAGACTAGGTTCACACATAGAAAAACAGTACTGTGGCAAGCAGGCAACCAGACATGTGAACAGATTCAATATTCTTAATATGATCCATTCACATGTTCATTTTAAACAAATCTGTTGGTCCAGACCTGCACAATTGTTACAGAAGATGGATTTGTCCCATTCGCATATTAGGGCTACCAATAGCAAAATCAAGCCTTTTTAGGAGCTCATGGGCACCCTTGTTCCACAAACTACTTCCTCCATCATTTTCTCACAGTTCCACAACCCTAATCAACTTTTCATCACCGTTAAAGAGGAACAAAACTAAAAAAAACAAAACAAAAAAAAAAGAGCTTTGAATATATTGTACCCACAGCATTTTAAAATAGAAAATACAACAACACTACCCAGTTAAACCTCACCCACTGTTAAACATTTCTTGTAAGCGGGTTGCTTTATAAAAAATCTGGCTACCACCATCTTAAAAACAAGAATGCAAAATGCATACAATCTTTCCGCATTTGCGATTCTGGGAACCTCCTGAATAGCGATGGTCATGCCTAGGAAAACTGATGGAGAAGCGAGATAAACTCATGGGGAAGCATGTCCTCAGTTTGGTCAGGTGATAGATATGCACGTCTCTGATTCGCTAGTCAAGATGATGTGCTAAAAGCAGGATGTAACAGAAAATCAGAGCTTTGCAAATCTATCAGCTGATCAAACAAATCAAATGCTTCTCTATGAGTTCTCCTAGACATGCTCATCACTGCTCCCGGAGAGGTGCTAGCATGAGCACTTGCAATATTGGGACGCAAAACACTACGGCGGCTGAAGAGATTAAGGGGGGCTACATTACCTAATAAGGTAATTAAAAAAACAAAACAAAAAACAAGGAGAAGGAAAGGAGAATAGACTATAGAATATATGTAAGGAGACCACATTTTATCTTGTATCCACTTCCACTCCATACACACTGTAACTCTTCTCCCCAACCACATAGTAATAAGCCCAACGCATTCCTACTTTACCAGTGAGACTGATACTATTTGCAACAGTTATGATTCACCAGCCCAACCAAGTTTCCAAACTCTACCTTTTGACTGCTGTTCCACTTCCTCACTTGAATTAATAAAAGCACTGTGCGACGCAGAGAAAAAAAACACATGCACAGAAAAGGACCTTGAAAAAGTTATTAGTAGGACTAGCACACTATATACCTATGTTTATAGAATGTCACGTCAGTTTAGGGAAGATTTCTTTTTTTATCCAGGGCTGTGGAGTCGGAGTAATTTTTGGGTACCTGGAGTCGGAGGTTTCATAAACAAAGAGTCGGATGATTTTTGTACAAAATCCACAGCCCTGGTAAGTATTAGACTAAGGAGTCTGAGAAATTTTGGTACCTGGAGTCAGAGTCAGTGATTTCACAAACTGAGGAGTTGGAGTTAGATGATTTTTGTACAGACTCCACAACCCTGTTAATATCTCTGTCTCTCTGTACTGGAATTTCCCCTCCTCATTCACACAAGTATCTAATCATAACGCTACTGATAAAACCACCTTCTCTGGGCCCTAAAATAACACAATTTTCCATTAGAAATCAAAATAGTCTATCTAAATTTGGATACACAAACCCAATATTTAATATACTGTTTATTCAAAGACACACTGTAACAAGAGTTTATATAGCATAACATTAAGGAACAAGGATGGGGCCTACTCTATCTGACAGATCTCACGAGAATACATGTAGATTGTGCGTGAGAGTACTCATCACTTATTCATGCGCACAGTACGTTCAAACGATGTCCTGTGCATTAGTGAGGCTGTGTCGAGTCTTTTTCCCTTCTAAAATCAGCAAATGATGGAGCTGGGAAACATTTTAAGATTACGAGTGGCCTTGAATGACCTGCTATCAATTCTAAGAAAGCCCAACAGAGAGTGATCAGCTTACTGTAAATCTCATGAACATGTTACAATATAAAAACTCTTTATGTATTGTTTGTAATGATTTATGCCGATGGGATAGCCATCGTTTCAGAATTATCAGATGGCTCTCTATAGTGCTTCAAAGTTATTCTGTAATGAATTGATTGAATCAGACTGTTTAAGCAAACCATCTGCAGTAAAAGCTACATATACCAGGGCTGTGGAGTCGAGGAGTCGGAGCAATTTTGGGTACCTGGAGTCGGAGGTTTCATAAACTGAGGAGTCGGAAGTCGGATGATTTTTCTACAAAATCTACAGCCATGGTAAGTATTAGACTAAGGACCTGAGGAGTCGGATGATTTTGGCATCTACTCCACAGCCCTGACATACTGTATACACGCTAGATGGAACTCACCAACGGTGGACATTCAGGGCCATCTTGGACGAGATTCCAGTGTATATGTACTGGTGTCCTCTGAGGTCAATGAAAGATCCAACACATTGCCCCCCCCCCCCCCCCCCCTCCCTTACCTCACCAGCTAGAAACCACTCCATCATGCACTGTGCAGTCATCCCTACCACTCCCCAACAGCAACAGTGCAGACTGCTCTGGTACACCAGAGGGATGCATCTGTACAGTGTTCATTCCCCAGTGTCATTTGTAGTATAAAACTCAATCCTGATTGGCAACATAGATAGTGCATGTGCACGCACCTAAAGAAAGATCTGTTGTAATCAGAAATAAAGGACAACTGAAGAGAGAGGGATATGGAGGCTGTCATATTAATTTCCTTTTAAACTATACCCGTTGTCTGGCTGTCCTGTTGATCCTCTAATACTTTTAGCAACAGACCCTGAACAAGCAAGCAGCAGATCAGGTGTTTGACATTATTGTCAGATCTGTTAAGTTTACCTGCATGTTTGTATCTCCATGTCGGCATACTCATGGGCAAAGTCCCTCCCCCTTTGCCCCAGTAGGATGTCCAAAGATTTTAAAAGCTATACTCCACCTCATACTGCCATTCTTTTTTTCGTCCTCGCCTCCAGCAGGATTCCACTGATTTCTTCAGGACCCTTACCTCCGCCTTGTGCGGTTACCAACAGGTTCAGACTCTCCTGTTGGAGTCTGGGTCTCAGGTATCTAAATGATCCTATGAGGCTCAGAGCCCCTTTTTATTTTTCCTCCCGGGGGCGTTTTTATGTAAAAGATTCCTGCTGCCACACTATACTCCTAATTGGAGTAGTGGTCCCCTACAGCTTGGACTCATATATTATGAGTCTCTTGGTTAGCCAGTGGGCGATTGGCTTACCTCGTTTGGTCTGCGTGGTGTCTGCTCCATTTTTGTGTTTCTCCTGGCGTTTGGGGGCACTGGGATCGGCAGAGCGTCCTCTTCTCCATCCGGGAGGTCGGGGAGTGTAAATCTCGCGCGGGCGCGCGAGACTTCTGCCTCTTTTAGCTCAGTATGGGCGGAAGCGCCTGGGCGGCCATCTTGGTGCAGGGCACAGCGCGTCTAGAGCCGGAAATTGGCTCTGGACCCTATTTAAATGGCCGGTTGCGGCGCTGGCGTTGCAGACGCGGGGATTTCGCTGCGGAGCAGGATTCTATCGTTCTAAAGGTTAGCTGATTAGGCATCAAATGTTCTAGTTGTTTTTGGTACAAACAGGGCTTATGCTAGTGAGGATGAGGTTTTACCCCTGTTCCCAGTGCGATAGGTATAGTAAGCATGATTGTATATATATATATATATATATATATATATATATATATATATATATATATATATATATATATATATATATATATATATATATATATATATATATATATATATATATATATATATATATATATATATATATATATATATATATATATATAGGTATATCCACACTAGTGCATATTAATCAAGTATTGCAGAAAACTTTCAGGGAAGTTTCGTTTATCATAAAGATCTTGCAGGAGCAGGCGTGCACCAGACTTCTTATTTTTATTTTTTCATTTTTTTTTTTGCAGCTGTTATGGGGAAAAGTAAGGGAGTAAGCTCTAAAGCTATAAGGTAAGGGTGGTAAGTAAAAAAAAAAAAAAAAAAAAAAAGAGTTGGTTCAGTAGCTCAAAATTACTTTTGTTTCCTTTAGGCGTCCTCAAGAGAGGGGAGCACGACAGAAACTACTGACCAGGTCAAAAGTAAAATCGCTGGACGTGGTCGTGAGTCAGCAGAGCGATGCAAAAGCCTCATCTTCTAATTCAGAGTCGGAGAAAAGGATGTGGACATCGCCCAAAACTACCCGTAAATCCTCGTACAGAAGAATCTTATCTTCTACCGAGGAATCGGATCAGCCGACTGCATCCACCTCATTCCAAGCAAAGTCCTTACCTCCGGGGGATAGGTGTTGGATTTGTGGAAGACCGTCCCTTGCCAACAAAAAAGTGTGTGACGTCTGTCATTTGGACATTGCTAGAGAGGATAGAGAAGTATCTACCCTCATTAAGCAAGTGGTGAAAGACACTGTAGCTGAGATGGCATGGGATCGTAGGGCTCCCGCTAGAGAATCTAGATATTCTTCTCAGGAAGGCAGTTCCGAAAGTGACTCGGGAGAAGATACGGAGGGATTTGATTTCTCTCTGGTACCTTCCTATGTGGAGAAGGTCAAAGATGCTAATCAGTGGCAGGAGGACTCCTCTTCCCCTAGACCTAAGAAAAGAAGATACTTCAAAAATTTGCGTAAAATGAGAGTTTCTTTCCCTCTGATGGAAGAAATAAGAGATGTCATTACAGAGGAGTGGGATAAAACGGTTAAGAAACCGTCCTTTAAAAACAAGTTTCAAAAATTGTATCCTCTGTCTCAGGAAGATGAATCCCTGATTCAGTCAGTGCCTGTGGTGGATGCTTCAGTCATCAGAATTGTACGCAATGTCACACTACCATTGGAGGACTCTGTTTACTTTAGGGACGTGATGGATAGACAGATCGACCAGGATCTTAAGCGCTCATATTTAGCGTCGGGAGAGTGTTCACGGGCGGCAATATCTCTCACGTCAATTGCTAAGGCAATGAAGGTTTGGGTAGAAGACGCCCAGAAGAGGATTAATAGAAAAGGAGATATGGAAGACATTGTGGATACCTTCCAAGACTTAAGTCTAACGGCGGATTTTCTAAGTGAAGCTAGCGTAGACATAATTAGATCTGCAAGCAGAGCAATGTTATATAGCATTATGGCGAAGAGATCACTGTGGCTGAAGCCTTGGGCTGCGGATCCGACTTCGAAGCAATCCTGGGTAAAGATCCCTTTTGATGGTAAGAATCTGTTTGGTTCTAAGATGGATGCGGCAATATCCAGGGTGACCGGCGGTAAGTCGGGCCTACTGCCTCAAGACAGACGATTCAGGAAGCAGAATTATTCACAGTTTAGGAAACAACAACCGAATAGATATACAGAGGCCAGGTCTTATAGACCGGGAAAAGAATATAGGAAAAATTGGCGCAGACCGCAAACAACTTTCCAAAGAGCGAATAAGTCAAGATCCATGACGACTTCAGGTGAAACTTCAAAGCCTTTTTGAGTTGTTGCCCGTCCAAGATTTTCCGGTAGGGGCCAGACTACTTTACTTCAAGGAAATCTGGGCGGGAGAAGTACGAAACAGTTGGGTTGTGAAAACAGTTGCGGAAGGTCATGTATGGGAATTCAAGATAAGGCCTCCAAACAATCGGTATATTGGAACAAAGATTCCAGACAATCAAGAAAAGTTAAGAACTCTCGAAGATTATGTTGCAGAGTTAATCCAGCAGAGGGCAGTAATTCATGTGCCTCATTCAGAGAGACGAAAGGGATTTTGTTCTCCACTGTTTCTAATAAAGAAAAAGACATGAAAATTAAGACCGGTTCTGGACTTGAAAAGTTTAAACACATACATCCGCTTTCCAAAATTCAAGATGGAAAGCCTTCAGTCCATAATCTCGGCTATACAACCAGGGGACTGGATGTGCTCCGTGGATTTGAAAGACGCGTATTTTCATGTGCCCGTACATACAGGTTACCAAAAATATTTACGTTTTTCGGTCGGGAGGTTACATCTTCAGTTCGTCTGTCTCCCGTTCGGACTGTCAACGTCGCCGAGAACATTTTCAAAAATTCTTTTGTCGGTAATAGCTCTTGTACGGGTGCAGGAAATACGCGTCTTTCATTATTTAGACGACATACTAATATTGGCCACTTCAAGTCAGCAGCTAATTCGGCACAGAGAATGTCTCTTACGAACACTTCAGAGGTTCGGATGGTTAGTAAACTATCAAAAAAGTCAGTTTCAACCAACACGGAAAATGATCTTCCTGGGTGCCGAGTTGGACACACAACATGGGACGATTTCTCTTCCTCAGGAGAAGATATACAAAATAAAGCGAAACGTTCTCAGCCTAGCAAGGAATCGAGTAGTAACGGCCAGAGCATGTATGCAGACAGTAGGCCTAATGTCATCCTCGATTCCGATGGTGAGATGGGCTCACTGGCAGCTCCGTCCACTACAACTCTGTTTACTGGATCAATGGAACAAAGAGGATTTGAAGCAGAGAATAGTCTTGACTCACACGGCGAGAAATTCTCTGAAGTGGTGGAGGTCGACTTACAACTTGAAGAATTGCCGTCTCCTGCAACAGCCATGTTGGGAGGTCATAACAACAGATGCCAGTGCAACAGGTTGGGGGGCAGTATACTTGAATCGCACAGCTCAGGGAAATTGGAAGTTCCCCTCTCAGGGCATAGTCTCAAATGTCTTGGAGCTGAGAGCAGTCCTCCAAGCCTTGAAGCACTTTCTTCCTCTGGTAAAGAACAAGCCTGTACTATTAAGAATAGACAACACGGCGGCAGTAGCTTACGTGAAGAACCAGGGAGGGACACACAGCAGATCACTGATACAGGAGCTGGCTCCCATCATGTCCTTGGCCAAGGCCAATCTTCAGGACTTGTCGGCCCTTTACATTCCGGGTCTCCAGAACAGAATGGCAGACTACCTATCGAGATTCAAAATAGACAACAACGAATGGTCACTGCTACCTCGGGCATTCCACATCATAGTGAAACAGTGGGGTTGGCCGGAAGTAGACTTATTTGCGTCAGAGGCCAATCACAAAGTGAAGAATTACTTCTAACGGTTCCAGGATCCAAGAGCTTTGGCGACGGATGCATTGCTTCAACCTTGGAACTTCAACAAGGCGTACGCTTTCCCTCCAACTCCACTAATTTCCAGATTCCTGAGGAAATTAAGGACTCATACGCTGACAGTCTTAGCAGTAATACCTTATTGGCCTGCAAGACCTTGGTTTCCTCTGTTACTGCAGATGAGCACACAGAAACCCCTGCCTCTTCCTCAAGTTCAAGACCTGTTGTCACAGGGAGAAATTTATCATCAGGACCCAGTACGTTTGAAATTAATGGCGTGGAATTTGAGAGGCTTAGGCTTCTAAACTCAGGCTGTTCTATACAGGTAGCAGACACCTTGATAAAAGCCAGAAAACCCTCTACTCTTGCCTCTTATAACAGAGTCTGGAAGGCTTTCTCGGATTTCGCAAAGATTTCAGGTTTTGCGATTGACAGCTTTGAAGTGGCCAACCTCCTAAGTTTTCTGCATAAAGGTTTACAGTTGGAGCTAGCTTACTCTACATTAAAGAGACATGTATCAGCTATCTCAGCCATATCTGGAATCTCTTGGTCAGAGCATGTGTTAGTGAGGCAGTTCTTTAAGGCGGCAATCAAGATGAGACCACCTTTAAAGCCAAAGTTTCCTAAATGGGATCTTCCCATAGTGTTGCATTACCTGGAAAATGACTTGTCCTCCTCTGCATCTTTGTCCTTGTATGATTTAACGTTGAAAACTGTATTTCTTATAGCAATAACGTCTGGCAGAAGAGTATCAGAGCTCCAGGCTCTGGGTTGCAAGGAACCGTACTTAGTCTTCTATGATGACAGATTAGTTCTTCACCCAGTTCAATCATTTCTTCCAAAGGTTACAACCCCTTACCATCTGAATCAAGAGTGGACCTTGCCAAGTTTAAGAACTCAGGAAGATCAGTCTGTGTTACACCCGTTAGATGTGCCATCTACTATGAAACTGTATCTGAAGAACACTGAAGCTATTCGACAATCGGAAAGATTGTTTATAATCCCTAGTGGTTACAGGAAGGGCAAGCCAGCCTCAACTAGAACCATAGCAAAATGGATAGTTTCTTTAATTCAGAGGGCATACAAAGCTAAAGGCTTTGTGCCGCCGCAGGAAATAGTAGCCCATTCAACGAGAAGCATGTCTTCCTCGTGGGCGAGAATGGGGAAGGTAGCATTGCCTACAATCTGCAGAGCAGCAAATTGGGCTTCCGGACATACCTTCTTAAGACATTACGCTGTAGATCCAGCTTTATTGTCGTCTGTAGAGTTTGGTAGAAAAGTAATTTCCTCTACTGTGGCTTCTGCAATTTAATTTAATTTGTTTGGCTGGATTGATTAATTAAATTACTTTATGTTTTGCATCCCACCCTGTTGTATTGTCTAGTTATTGGCCCATGAGTATGCCGACATGGAGATACCAGGGAATTAGGAAAATCGTATACTTACCTATCGGTGATTTTCCTTTCCTGGTAATCTCCATGTCGGCATGCGATCCCACCCTATGCTGTCGGCTCGTCTAGTTACGTGAATGGCAGTATGGGGTGGAGTATAGCTTTTAAAATCTTTGGACATCCTACTGGGGCAAAGGGGGAGGGACTTTGCCCATGAGAATGCCGACATGGAGATTACCAGGAAAGGAAAATCACCGATAGGTAAGTATACGATTTTCCTAATTCTAGGGCTGTTCACTGTTGCAGCCAAATAGATCAGCAGAGCTACCAGGCAACTGGTATTGTTCAAAAGCAAATAAATATGGCAGCCTCCATATCCCTCTCCCTTCAGTTGTCCTTTAAAAATCTTTCTAGTATTTTAAGGATTACTTGATCCAGGAAATGCGGTAGAGTCGTGTAACAATGTTAAATCATCCAGCAGTAGAAAAGCATCTCTAGATTAAACTCTGGATATTAGTGTTTTACAGTAGGCTAACAGGTTTCTCATGTTCAGCACAAAAAAATTAGATCTTAAGAATACCTCAAGTTCTTAATTTAAATGGATTATAGGTTGTTCAAGATCTGTCAATCCCAAACTTGCTGATTTTACAAGGATCACAATAGTCTGCCAACAGCCAATAACAGGCTTTTCCCATTGTAGTTCAAGTTGTCTACAGTATCCAGGATCACAGATTGAATGGTATCAGTAGTAAAGGACAGGTGATTACCATATGCAGATTGACCTGACTATCCTGTGATCACTACAGAACAACATGTGCTGTTCTGTTGTCCCACTGCTCCCCCATGGGGGAGGGGCGTACTAGACGCCATTGAACTTTATAGGGGAGGGATGACCACTAAACACCAAGGAACTGTGTAAGGGAGAAAGTAGGCGTTAGATATCAGGGGACTGTATAGAGGAGGGAGTAGGCCACTAGATACCAGGGACTGTATAGAGGAGGGCCACTAGACACTAGGGAAATGTATAAGGGATGGACGCTATTAGAAACCAGGGAACTTTACAGGGAGGGAGGTGGCTAGTAGACAGACGTTGGCCCACAACTTGGTCCCAATTTTTAACTTTTGGCACACTTTGTATTTTGAGTTGGACACCCCTGCACTAGAGCCTTTTTGGTTTGCATTCAATCGCTAGCGATTTCCCAAAATGCTTTGCCAATGTAAATGGATGGAGCAAATTCCGCTGGGGCAATTCCGATTAGGGGAATTGCAATTGCTGGACATGCAGCATTTTGGGAGTGTTTCCACTGTAATGTATTGTATAAGAGCAGGTAAAATGCTTCTAAAAATCGATTAAAAAGCACTACCACAAATCGCTAGCCACTGTGATTGCGCTTTGTAGTGGGTCCCATGCCCATTTCTGATAGAAGTAAATGGAAAAAGATAAGAAAAAACAAACGGAAGAGAATCGACTGCAGGATCGAGCGGCAAAAACGATCGAGAGCATATAGCAACCTACAGGCAAACAAAACAACTAGTCCACTTCCCAAGCTCAAATCACAGGCAACACAAAGGAGAGCTACAGGCTGTCAATAAAACTAGCGTTCACAACTACAGTACAAAGCCCAGTGGATTCCTTCCATTACGCAGAGTGAATGAAGCAGGTTAAATCGTTCTCTACTTCTCTGTAACTGTAAAAAAAAAATAATGTGTAGAGCTTTATAACAACTTCATGAACTGCAAAGACATCACACTGTGACAAGTGACATCTATGTGTGAACAGCACAAGAAGAGTCTCCGATACGAGAAAGAGCTCAAGACAATAATCAGCTAAACATACAGATGAAACGTACGACCGGTAACAGTCTTTTTTCACGAAATAATAATGACTTAGTTTAGCCAGTCTTGCGGGTCCAGGTACTCCAGCAAACCAGAAAAGCAATACATTTGCTTCCCTCCCCCCAGCGTACCTATGATGCAGCCGCCGGGAGATTTGGGCGCAGGATAAAGCCAATAAACTGTTCACCCTGCTCCTGCTAAAGTCCCAGCAGGCTAATTACTATCCCCCCCAGGCCGCCATGGATAGTGGGGGACAGATGTACCATAATTTGGCTTCCAGCCATTGCTGGTGGCTGAATTACAGTGTTTTTATAGTAATTTGTGCTCTGTCTTTTGACGGCGCACAAATGACCCACTGAGCGCTGCTATAGCCGTAATTGCTATTATGGCCTATGGTGGCACTGGCTGTGCCCAAATCTCCAGCACTCGCCCACCCACAATACAGTCTTCAATGCACCTCTGACAACTATACCTTTAAAGCGGACCTGAACTCCCAACTTCCTTTCTGCACTAAAAAACATATGCAAACAGCATTAACAACTTTTAAGAAACAAATTTCTTTGTTACAGCTGATACAAATCATGCAATAAATCTGCAGTTTGTCTACTTCCTGCTTTTATGGAAGCAGAAATATTGTTAACATTCTGTGTTTACCAATTACCTCTCTGCCATGGCAGTCAGCTGAAACAACTTGTGATTAGTCACAGATGAGGGGGAATTAGACAGGTCAAACTCTCTAAATACATACAGGGTGCATTTCTCTATGTTTTTCTTCTGTCCTGTTCAAGAGTTACGGTCCACTTAAAGGGAACTTACACAGAGGGATATGGATGTTTCCTTTTAAAACAATACCAGTTGCCTGGCAGTCCTGCTGATCTCTTTGGCTGCAGTAGTGGCTGAATCATAGACCTGAAAAAAGCATACAGCTAATCCAGTCTGACTTCAGTCAGAGCACCTGATCTGCATGCTTGTTCGGGGGCTGTGGCTAAAAGCATTAGAGCCACAGGATCAGCAGGAGAGTCAGGTAACTGGTATTTTAAAAGGAAGAATCGAAATCTTTCTCAGTTTAGGTTCCCTTTAAAAAAGTATCTCATCAGTGCAGTAGACACCTCTGCTGCTGCTTCCTCCCATCAGCAGGCTCATCAGTACCGTACACTACAGTAATACGTGACATGGTCACAGTGTACGGACCTGATACATCTGCTCTGTTCTCCAAATCTTTAGTTATTAGAAGGACAAAAATTGTCACTCCCTTTTTAGCTGCTGGATTACTTGGACATCAGCCTGTGGGATAGTGTCACTGCACCCGGTTGGTCGGATGCTTGTTCTCTAGTCTTTTTTTGATCTCCCTCTTGTGGTCAACCTGGCCCAATAGATACATTTTATACAATAAGTCCTGACAAAGGGTATTAGATACCCGAAAAAAAACGTGTCGTCACCAGAAATTGATTATTGCCTATGCTACCAGAAAGTATTGTTAACTTCGTTAAGCCAGATTTAAAGTGTAACTGTCGGGCATAAAATCAAAAATTAATTCTTTATTTTTATCTGGTAAACAAGTAATAAGGATGCTAATCAGGCAATCCAAAAGTTAATATCTCTATTACTTTTCTTGTTGATAAATGATCATTCCCCAGTTTACCTGACTCTTATTTGGTACGTTGCCGCACAAAGGAAGTTGCAAGGCATGCTGGGTTGTCCTTTGTGCTTCTGTACATTAGTTTAGTCTGAGGGGAAATAAAGAAGCAAAAAAAGACAACCCAGCATGCCCTGCAGCTTCCTTTTTTTGGCAACGTACCAAATAAGAGTCAGGTAAACTGGGGAATGATCATTGATAAACAAGAAAAGTAACAGTGATTTTAGCTTTTGGATTCCCCGGTTAGCATCCTCATGACTTGTTTACCAGATAAAAACAAAGAATTGATTTTTGATTTTATGCCCGACAGTTACACTTTAATGCCATTGCTGTTCTTGAAGACAATTTTTTGGGATAAAAGTCTTATGAACATTCACCTTTTGTATTTTTTGTATGAATAAACATTGTATGATGGGTGTGGTGAATCACCCTGCTAAGGACATTGTGTTTTTTATCCTTTTTCCTTAAAATGTGTGGTAATCCCAACTACATATTGAGTGGCCATATTAGCAAAACAAGAGTTCTATCCATTCTTTGCACTTTTTCATATGGTTTAGCTTGTTTAAAAAAAGTTACTCTGTGTCAACAGAACAGAAATGAGTAAAGACAGTGACAAGACTATAAATATACTCCATCTGCGCCACTGATCCCATCCATTAAAGTGATGGGATCAGCTCTGCGCTTGCGGGCAAAATGCAGGCAGCAGTACGCGCATCATAGCACATCGTACTGCTGCGCAGCGCAGTAGATATGAACGATAGAAAGGCTGTCTATGCCCTTCTGCCGTTTTTGCATTCCAGCACATCATACGCGATTCCAAATGCGCACGGAAGTGCGTATGATGTGAACGAGGCCTAAAGCTCCTCAGGAGAGGTCAGCGCTATATAAAATACTAAAGAATAATAATAATAATAATAATTAGGGCTGGGTTCACACAGTCAGTAAAAACATTCCGGCTATAAGAGCAGATCGGCAGACATGCAAACTGATCCTGTGCAGAGCAACAGGATTCCTTCACATTGGTCCATTCGCGGATCCATTCCATTCGCGGATCTGGATACGCTGACAAAATCAATGGAAGCCCAGACTGGTTGCTGCATACATTACACTATTTTACTCACCTGTCTTCTGTCACCTTAGGTCGACTGCTGCTGCTGGCACCGCCACTCGGGTCCACTGCATGGTAGAAGCACGGGTATACAGATCAGAGCCTTGGCAGAAGCATATAGGGCTTCCCATTAGGCCTGAACGATTTTAGGAAAAAAAAGTAATTGAGCAATTTCTGAAATCCTGATTTCGATTCATTATTTCCTTCAAATCAAGCTTTGTTCCCCTCTCTGTGCCTCTCTTTGTGCACCCTGTGTCCGCTCAGTGTCTCCCGCTGTACCCGCTCTGTGCCCCAAGCTGCAGCAGTGCTGGACATACGTTCCAGTACGAGTCGAGTGATGCGCGTCTATCCACTTCACCTCCCGCTGGCTCTAAAGCACGACATACTTCCTGTATGTTATGTGACGGGAAGTATGCCATGCACAAGAGCCGGCAGACAGCGAGAGGGGATGGACAACGTTGGACTTGTGTTGAAGGTATGTCCAACACTGCCGATGGTGCGGGTCATATGTGCCGGGACTTGAGGGAAGTATGAAGCTGCTTCTTCATACTTCCACCATGCAGAAAATACAGTGTGGAAATCGCCACTTTGACAAATCCGAAATTGTGATCTTGATTGTGATTTCGGTTTAAATTCGATCATTCAGGCCTACTTCCCACTGCATTGCAACAGACTAATAGGAATCCTCTCCCCAGGAATGATTCTCATTGGATCATTGAGCATCCCCCCTGGTGAGGGGAGGATTCCCTTTGATCTATTGCAATCCAATAGGGAGCCCCATATGCTTCTGCCAGGGCTCTGACCTGTATACCGGCGGGTCTACCGTGCAGTGGACCCAAGTAGCAGTGCCAACAGCTATGGTGGAACCGAATGTGACGGCGGCAGTGAGCGGCCCAGTACATATGTAAACAAGGTGACTGATCATGCAAAAGACCGCAGTGTATCCTGAGTGGGTATGCTGTCATGCTCCATTGTGCATCTGGTTCAATATGACAAGACAGAACATTTATATTGCGCTTTCTCCTGTTGGACTCAAAGTGCCAAAGCTGAAGCGACTCCGTCACGCTCAGTAGGCAGTAGCAGTATTAAGGAGTCTTGGCCAGGATCTCCTTACTGAATAGGTGCTGGCTTACTGAACAGGAAACGCAGAAAAATTCAACCTTACCTTGGTATCCTGTGTCAGGCACAGAGCCCTTAACCAGCATGCATTGCACCGCGCTACACTTCCCCCGCCACAAGGGCCATGTAAAAATCTATGTGGTGTCGGCCTAAAGGTTTGTACACATGTACGTGAAATGCCACCTGGCGGGCTTCATTGCAAGACCAACACTGTACAGACACGTCGCCAGCCTGATGGTAAATCAACAGTTAGTTCCTGGACCTGATCAGCTCCATGATAAGTTCAATTGACGCAAATTCCTGTTCTGAAGGAAACAAATTTTGAGCTCATCAATTATAATTATTCCATTGATTCTCTGTAATCAGTGAGCCCTCTGGTGGTTGAAAGATTGATCTTCTTTCTCAGGTAGCAGGAATTAAAAACAATCCATGCAAGAAGGTCACAGGGACCATTCCATGATTTGTATAATGCCTCACTCCTTTTAGAATTCAAGGCGCTATAAGAGTTGCTGATACTCAGGGAACGCTCAGTAGGCCTTGCCTAAGCACTCCTTACTGTTAGAGAGTCTGAAGCCTTATAAAAATCATCTTTTTATTAGAGATTTATCTTTAACACCATCAGCACTGCTAAAACAATGCATTCCCGCGGCAGAACAATATCATTAAACCCCCCAAATCCCTGGGGCAAAATGCAGGGATCGCTTCCTTGTAGAGGCAGAGCTTTGTACAGTAGCTCTGCCTCTACTCGTGTCAATCCCCGCCCCTCTCAGTCTTCTTTAACTGAGAGGGCCGGCGATCAGCGGGGATTGACGCTAATGGAGGCAGAGCTACAGCACAAAGCTCTGCCTCCCCAGGCAGCAAAATCCACGTCTTTGAAAGTCGTGGAATTTTGCCCCGGTATTTGGGGGTTTAATGACAGCATTCTGCCGCGGGGATGCTGCGTTTTAGCAGTGCTGATAGTGCTAAGGATACATGTCTAATAAAAAGATGATTTTTTTTTTATAAGGCTACAGACTCTCTAAGGTACTAGATCCCTGAACTCTGTTCTCCCTAAATCAAAGGCCAGGCTCTTATCCAGTACACCATCTCCAGTGTACTTAGTATATGCAAGGTAATTAAGCAACAATGGTGATTTGACATGCAAAGGAACCAAACCCTGGAGTCCCAGGTAGTCTTCAGGAGTCCTCCACAAGGATCCGCACGCTCTTCATAAAAATGTTATTAAAAAATGTTAAAAAGTAACAGCATAAAAGGAAATAAATCTTTTACAAGGGTGGCATGGTGGGTAAGTTGTTAGCACAGTCTTGGCTTCGAAACAGTCAAATGTGTTTGGTGTTTTGCATATGTTTCCTTCCAAAAACATACTGGCAGATAACTGGGAAGTTGCCTCTACTGTGTGTGTGTATGAAATCAGACTGACCTACTTTGGAGACAGCAACAAAAATGAGTTTTCATGTTCTGAATAAATCTGGGTAACAGGTTAGTGCTATATAAATATGGAAAATAAGTGCAATAAAAACACAGAAAGTGCAAATACCATCACAAAAACACACATAAGCAGTGCAGCGGCACAGTCACACAGAGAAAAGGCAGAAACGTAACTAAAATTAAGTACATAAACAAAATCAAACTAAATCCACTTTCAAATTCACCATGAACAATATGAGCATTTAACCTTACTGTACAAAGCAGAGAAAAAAATCAATTTAATCAGTTAAGACTTTTTGACTACAGTGCTTACGCTGTAGTACTGAGTATAGACATAATCCAATGACCTCCACAAGACTATATGCTAGTGCAGCACATCATGATCAGAGAGAGTGTATAAATAAGCATTTTAAGTGGTTGTAAAAAAAAAACAAAAACAAAAAAACACGCTAACAACTACAATCGCTGGGGATTAGCAGCATCAATTTTTAAAAACAAACAGTAACTGGGAAGGGTTTATAGAGAGTAATGAAATGGTTTACAATGAAGTAACTGTAGTCACAGTTAACGAATGAGATAGACACTGAAGGTTCGTTCTTAACCTGAATAGTTTCTTAAGATGGAACACTTTGCCATCTCTGTCCCCGTACCTCTTCTGTGCCTCCAGTGTCCCCCTATGTCACCTCTGTCTGCCTGTGCCTATTTTCATCCCTGTGCTTTCAATGACCCCCCCCCCGGCGCTACTACTGTGTCCCTCTCTGCCACTGTCACCTCAGCCCCTCTTTGTGCCTCTTCTGTGTCCCCCAGCCCAGTGCAAAGTATATGTAGCGGAAGCAGTAGCACTTCACTCACCTGCTTCTGGTAGCTCCAGAAATAAGCAGCCTCTTTTCACCCTCACTGTTCCCCCTAGTCTCCTGATTCATAATTACACAAAGCATGAAGGCAAATGCCGACACTAGGGGGAGCAGTGAAAGTAAAAAGAGGTTGCTCATCACTGGGGGCACCCCTGGAGCAGGTGGGACAAGCGCTGCTGCATCCCAACGGGGCTGATTGAGCACATGACAGGAAGACCCCAACATCGCTACAGGTCAGCGGTCTGTTCGTAAGTTGGGGACCTTGTAAAGGTATGTATACACACAATTACACTCATTTTGCATCACCTGCCAGGATAGAACTTGACCTTGCGGGAAACACAGCGGGTCGTCAATGCTATACAGTTTTTGTCTATGAAGAGAGGGAGACAATGACACAGAGTAGCTACCATGAGTGGAGTAAGGAGGGGAAAAAGAAAAGATCTGGCATGTTGGCCTCAGCAGACCTTGGAGGACATTTGTACACACTACACTATTGTCCGAGACAGTCCCAACCTGTTACCTCAGCCAAGAATAGTCTACCATGTGTACTAGGTCAACGCCTTGGTTCACGCTCTCCCAAACCCAGGCAAAGCATATACAAATAGTACAAGTAAGCTGTACTTCTCCAGAGGTCCATGGCAATGTCCACCGCTTTCAAAACCAGATGCATGCCATTCTATCTGGTGAAAGCAGGGTTGTGGCTTTGGTACACAAATCATCTGACTCCTGGCTTCAACTCCTCAGTTTATGAAACCACTGACTCCATCTCCAGGTACCCAAAATTTCTCCAACTCCGACTCCACAGACCTGGATGAAAGGCAAAGCATCCACTGTCTAGAACAGGCATGGGCAAACTTGGCTCTCCAGCTGTTGAGGAACTACAAGTCCCACAATGCATTTCAGGAGTCTGACAGCCACAGTCACGACTCAAAGGCAAATGCATTGTGGGATTTGTAGTTCCTTAACAGCTGGAGGGCCAAGTTTGCCCATGCCTGGTCTAGAACAACAGACAGAGCTGGACATGGTGAAGGTGCATGTGTGAATGGGCCTACAGAAAAGTCTGGCTCAGTTCATGTGCGTGTCTGTTGGTCCGCTTCCGTCTCTCTGTGAAATGGTCCAGCAGTGAGCCTAATGTAAACCTAATACACAAATTCAATAATTGTTGCCTCGGTTGAACAATGCGAATTGTTCCAGGTGATACATCTCCATATAAGTACAATACAAGTATGCTGCTGGCTACAGCGACAAGTGGCAGATAACCAAAACTATGAACGATAGTGAATCTCAAATGCAACACAAGCTGGTTAGACAAAAATATCCAGCATGGTCTGTTGCCACTGCCCTCAATAGAAGGCTGGGAGTGACCACTCACATCTGGTGAAATCCAGGCTTAGCAATCAGGATATCGGAGAACCTTATGCCAAGGACCGTGTCACTCCGACAACTTAGTGGAAAAGCTTCAGATGGTTACAATGCAAGAAGAAAATAATTGCTTGGTGCAATCTCTCATGTGTCCCACAACAGTTGTGTGTTACTGTGAAATCTATCAAGTGTTTCTACTTTGAAGTGAAGAAACAATTTAAGCTGACATCACAGGGGTGTGGAAAATAATCCAACTGTACTAAACAACTATTGTGGGATGAGAGATGCCTACAAGTAAATATGTTCTGCTTAAAGTGGACTTGAACTCAGAATGTCATCTCTGCTCTAATAGATACACAACAGCATAATAATCTTTAACCAAAAAAAACTTTTCTTTGTTACAGCTGATACAAATCCTAAACTAAATCTGCACTGTTTCTACTTCCTGATTCATGGAAGCAGACATATTGTTTACATCCTGTGCTTTCAAATGAGCTTACCTGCCTTATCTACCATGGCAGTCATGTGACACAGGGGAGAGATCAAATTACAACTTTCTCTATGTTTTCTTTCTGTCCTGTGCAAGAGTTCAGGTCCACTTGACTATGCAATGTTTGAAGAGATTGCAAGTTTATTTGCTGTACACTGCTTGATATTGATCAGATTGCAGCAGAAACCTGATTAGATATCAATATACAGATATTGATGGTGTGAAACATCCCCTTACATGGTCCCGGCACTAAGGGCTGGTTCACATGGACGGCAGGCGGCGGTGTGGCGGCCGGAAGCCGCGTCGTCTCTTTCGGGGGGGGGGGGGCGTTACGGCGATTGTCGGCTTCCTGTCCCGATCAACGTTTGCCATCCCCGCAAGGGGACATAAAGACGCGGCGGCTAAGCGACCCCAGAAGCCGTATGCAGCTTCTAGGGCCGGCTGAAACAACGCGTTAAATCGGGATCGGAACGCCACTTTTGCACAATCTACGGTAATCGCGCGATGCTAAACGCTCCCATTCACTTGAATGGGAACGTTTAGCTGACGAGTCCTGAACGCTTGGCAGTAGACGCCTCCAAGCGTCCGTGTGAACCAGCCCTTAGAGCGAGTGTATGGTGGGGGTGATTGCACTGTGCTTGACAATTGTCGGTAATCGGCAAAGCGCTAGTGCAGTGTCACCCTTTGAGGGTGTTCCCACAGCAGTGTTATCGATTTTTAGAAAATCGGAGCAATTCAGCTTAAAGTAATGTGCAAAACGGCACAATCCTTTAAAAATCACTTGGACAATCACATTCCAAAATCACCATTGCTACGCGCTTAGCGATTTGCAGTGTGAACTAAGCCCAACTCTAAGTGTTGTAATAAATAATGTGCTTAAAAAAAAAAATCTACAGAAATTGCTGCTTAGTTTAGAATACTTTTTTTTATTTGATTAAAGGTTTGTTTGTTTTTTTTACTGTAATATAAATGTTGCACTCTGTATGCTTCCATTTACCGGTACAAGAATAAAGTATCCCATCGGGCACAGAACGGATCTGAGAGTGGGAAAGAGTAAATGCCCATACCATGCTCAATTAATGTCACCCAATGGGGATTGAGACCCAAGGCTGTGCAGATGTGTCACTTGCTTGCAAGCGAGCAGCATGTTCTATGTAGGGGGCGAACCAGCCGTGGTAAGTGGGGAAAACAATGCTATCTCCCGTCGCTCAGCTGAAGTGATCCACCAAAACAGATCACTGGCCGATCAGTCGGGGTGCATCAGGGACTGTCGTACACATGCTGGATTTTCGGCAGAGGAGGTCATTATCGCCTGCCCTGCTCTAGTTTCATATGTCGTGTGTACGGGCCTAAAGGCAGGAAGACACTGAGGTTTGTAAGATACTGTAGTTTCACCCTTAGCCCCATCCACTGGAAGAGGTCACAGGCAATTCTCTGATGGGTCCTAGAGAAGCAACTATGAGCTTTCCATTAGGGGGTGGGGCTACAGACAGAAGCCAGACATTGGTACAACTGGCAAGTATACTAAAGTTTATTTTTAAAATAATGTACGTTAATTAGAAGCGCTGTACAGTTTTCTGTACAGCACTTTAAATCTGAGGGGAACACAATAGGAATCGCTGCACACATCGATTACATGATTTTAAAGCACTGAAACAATTCCTAATGGGTTTTACCCCTAACTCAGTAACTGTACAAAGGCAAGACTCTCAGCTTTCCAGCAATACGTAGATTTCCAAAGGAGAGTAAATACCTTTGAAACTGGGCATTCAAATTTGGTATACAGTGTAAAACACGAGTACATTTTATTCAGATACCAATCCAATAGCATTGTGCTTCTTTCAACAATCATATCTCTGTATGCATGAACATGTACTTTGGGATGCACATCAAGTATGACAAATTCAGGACTGTGCACAGCCATGCATCAGATAAAAGCTTAAATACAGCTATCAGAATACGATTAGACCTATACAAAGTTTAGGTTCAGCCCACACCAGTAATGCAAACCAAAAAATTCGCAAAAATGACAAACTCAATATAACAGCTCTACCCGGCAGTGTTTGGAGTTCTGACAGAGGAACATACAATATAGCAAAGGACACACCAATAGCAGACAGGTGTTGTATGTCAGAGGAATGAACACTACAATGGACACCAAGCAGACAGATATTGAGTGCTTGTCAGTGGAATGAACACAGCAAAGGGCACAGTGCACAACCCACAATCATCAGAGAGGAAGTGTGTGAAGGTCTGTGAAATTAATAAACAGTAGGGCAATGAAAGCACACACAGATACTTCATACCGAGTAGACAGGTACAGTACAAAAGTCAGATAGATCAAATAACCGGGACCAGAGACACACACAGCAGACCCCAAATGCCCAGCAAGCAGGACATGTTAGGAGGTCACACAGGGAAAATGAAAACAAAGCAGATCCCATATATCCAGCAGACAGGGGATGTGTAAAGATAAGAGGTACACATGACAGGAGATATACACAGCAGCAGATCCTACATGGAAGGCAGACAGGGGAGGTGTGGGGTGAGGGGCACACACAACATATATCATATACCAGGCAGGCAGGGGAGGCGTGGGGGCGAGAGGCAGCCAGGGGAGGCGTGGGGGCGAGAGGCAGCCAGGGGAGGCGTGGGGGCGAGAGGCAGAGGGGTGATGTGCAGGGGGCGAGAGGCAGACGGGTGATGTGCAGGGGGGCGAGAGGCAGACGGGTGATGTGCAGGGGGGCGAGAGGCAGACGGGTGATGTGCAGGGGGGCGAGAGGCAGACGGGTGATGTGCAGGGGGGCGAGAGGCAGACGGGTGATGTGCAGGGGGCGAGAGGCAGACGGGTGATGTGCAGGGGGGCGAGAGGCAGACGGGTGATGTGCAGGGGGGCGAGAGGCAGACGGGTGATGTGCAGGGGGGCGAGAGGCAGACGGGTGATGTGCAGGGGGGCGAGAGGCAGACGGGTGATGTGCAGGGGGGCGAGAGGCAGACGGGTGATGTGCAGGGGGGCGAGAGGCAGACGGGTGATGTGCAGGGGGGCGAGAGGCAGACGGGTGATGTGCAGGGGGGCGAGAGGCAGACGGGTGATGTGCAGGGGGGCGAGAGGCAGACGGGTGATGTGCAGGGGGGCGAGAGGCAGACGGGTGATGTGCAGGGGGGCGAGAGGCAGACGGGTGATGTGCAGGGGGGCGAGAGGCAGACGGGTGATGTGCAGGGGGGCGAGAGGCAGACGGGTGATGTGCAGGGGGTGAGAGGCAGACGGGTGATGTGCAGAGGTGAGAGGCAGACGTGATGTGCAGAGGTGAGAGGCAGACGTGATGTGCAGAGGTGAGAGGCAGACGGGTGATGTGCAGAGGTGCGAGAGGCAGACGGGTGATGTGCAGAGGTGCGAGAGGCAGACGGGTGATGTGCAGAGGTGCGAGAGGCAGACGGGTGATGTGCAGAGGTGCGAGAGGCAGACGGGTGATGTGCAGAGGTGCGAGAGGCAGACGGGTGATGTGCAGAGGTGCGAGAGGCAGGCGGGTGATGTGCAGAGGTGAGAGGCAGGCGGGTGATGTGCAGAGGTGAGAGGCAGACGGGTGATGTGCAGAGGTGAGAGGCAGACGGGTGATGTGCAGAGGTGAGAGGCAGACGGGTGATGTGCAGAGGTGAGAGGCAGACGGGTGATGTGCAGAGGTGAGAGGCAGACGGGTGATGTGCAGAGGTGAGAGGCAGACGGGTGATGTGCAGAGGTGAGAGGCAGACGGGTGATGTGCAGAGGTGAGAGGCAGACGGGTGATGTGCAGAGGTCGAGAGGGAGGCGGGTGATGTGCAGGGGGCGAGAGGCAGACGGGTGATGTGCAGAGGTGAGAGGCAGGCGGGTGATGTGCAGAGGTGAGAGGCAGGCGGGTGATGTGCAGAGGTGAGAGGCAGACAGGTGATGTGCAGAGGTGAGAGACAGACGGGTGATGTGCAGAGGTGAGAGGCAGACAGGTGATGTGCAGAGGTGAGAGGCAGACAGGTGATGTGCAGAGGTGAGAGGCAGACAGGTGATGTGCAGAGGTGAGAGGCAGACGGGTGATGTGCAGAGGTGAGAGGCAGACGGGTGATGTGCAGAGGTGAGAGGCAGACGGGTGATGTGCAGAGGTGAGAGGCAGACGGGGGATGTGCAGAGGTGAGAGGCAGACGGGTGATGTGCAGAGGTGAGAGGCAGACGGGTGATGTGCAGAGGTGAGAGGCAGACAGGTGATGTGCAGAGGTGAGAGGCAGACAGGTGATGTGCAGAGGTGAGAGGCAGACAGGTGATGTGCAGAGGTGAGAGGCAGACAGGTGATGTGCAGAGGTGAGAGGCAGACAGGTGATGTGCAGAGGTGAGAGGCAGACAGGTGATGTGCAGAGGTGAGAGGCAGACGGGTGATGTGCAGAGGTTAGAGGTACACATCAGGCGCACACAGCAGATCCCACGTACCCAGCACAGCTCGCAGGTGCTTCAGCCGGGTGGGGACGTCCTTCTTTGGGTCCAGAACTTTCTGTGTAGATTTCTTGAGGTCTCCATGACTTCTTCGGGAAAACATGCCGCTGAGTGTGAGGAGATCCAGGGACCAGGAGGAGGAGGCTCCGGATAACGCCAGGCTCCGTCTCTAGCAGCGCAGCAGCCGCTGCATGTCCAGCAGAGCGCTCCGAGGATCGGGCGCCGATGAGAAGAACACTTCGCCTTTGTATGGGCGCCGCAGTGCCGTGTGTGTTGCCACTTCCCTGCCCGCCTCTCCCGCCTGCCTGACCTCTGCTTCCCTCTCTTCCTCCCCGGCCGGGGTGTGTAAACACGGAACTGACCAGCAATAACGTCAGCCCAGTGTGGGGAGGGGAAAGCAGCCAATACGGAAGGCCAGCCAGGGCCGTGCACGCCAAGCCTCACTCTGCTCCTCCAGGAGGCGGCACACTGGCCATAGCGAGGCTTGGAATGCTGCGAGGATGCTGATTGGTTTAACCTGCTGCTGTCACCGACTCACATGGGGTGAGCGGCGCTCTTGTGCTGCTGTTTATGCATTGCATTGAGAAGATACATATTGACAGGCAGCAGTATACTACACAGAACCTACATAACAGTATGCTAAGGCATAGCTCCTAACTGTCCCTTTTTCAGAGGGACAGTTCTTCATTGGGAAGTAAATCCCTTTTGTCCCTCTTTCTTCTGCATGTTCCCGTTTCAAGACTGATGTAGGGATCTATGTAAATATATGTATATTTTTCAAGGGAAAATGTGATTAATTGACTTCAAACTCTATTCCCATCATTTAAATTGATATATTTCTTATTTTTAAATGTTAAAATGAAGGAGAGCTAATGGTGATAGAGAGGGCCAGTGTTACGGTGACAAGAAGTCCCGCTTTACCGGGGACAGGTCCTGGATTCAGAGTCCCCTGTCCCAGGCTGAAATCTGTCCCGGATTTGCTGCCGAGACTCTGAGTGGTCGCATGCCCCACCTCCTGGTCCACCTCTGATCCGTCCAGAGGTGTATCTAGAGGGGTGCAGACATGACTCGTGCCATGAGCGCCACAGCAACATTGGCTTCATGGTCTGCCCCCCTGTCACTCCGACCTCAGATTAATTGATATCTGGGGAAGATGGCTACTTAATCTATGTATGTGGGGCACACTTGGCTTAGTGTTAGAAAAGAGGACAGAGAGGAAATAAGAGATATTTACAAAAAAAGGTAACTTCAGCAATAACCCGAGCCAAAAGACGCAGGCAACCATAATAAATGTACTCGAGAAAGGATGCAGATTTTAGAGGGGAAGGGGGCTCTGACCAGGAAGGGGACGGGGCGCAATTTTAGTGTTTTCCAGCACGGTGGCGTAGTGGTTAGCGCTTTCGCCTTGCAGCGCTGGGTCCCTGGTTCGAATCCCAGCCAAGTCAACATCTGCAAGGAGTTTGTATGTTCTCCCCGTGTCTGCGTGGGTTTCTTCCGGGCACTCTGGTTTCCTCCCACATCCCAAAAACATACAGATAAGTTAATTGGCTTACCCCTAAATTGGCCCTAGACTATGATGCATATACATAGGACATATGACTATGGTAGGGACTAGATTGTGAGCTCCTGTGAGGGACAGTTAGTGACAAGACAATATACTTGGTACAGCGCTGCGGAAGATGTTGGCGCTATATAAATACTAAATAATAATAATAATAGACTCAATATTACCCTGGATCCATCCACCTTAGCTACTCTGGATTTTCAGTAGGCACGGCGTCCGGTCGCATACACACCCCAGCTCCACTACCAGCGTGCTATTGTGTATGGTGTGTGTCACATATGACACCTTTCGCTGTTGGTGAGTTGCAGGAAACATGCCCCGATTCAAAGCCATGTGGTGCAGCAGCACCAATTGTCGCCCTCTCACCCAGCAGTTCTCTATGTCGCTCTCCCACCCAGCAGCACCCTTTGTCACCCTCACATCCAGCAGCATCCATTGTCACCCTCCCACCCAGCAACAACCATTGTCGGCCTCCTACCCAGCAGCACCCATTGCCACCCACCCAGGAGCACCCATTGCCACCCTCCCACCCAGCAGCACCCATTGTCTCCCCACCACCCAGCAGCACCCATTGTCACCCTCCCACCCAGCAGCGCACATTGTCACCCTCCCACCCTACAGTGCACATTGCCACCCTCCTATTCAGCAAAACTGCATTTTTTGCTTTTTAATTCTTTCTGGTATCAATGACTAGGGGTGTGGCGGGGGCATGAATAGAGGTATGGCAGGGGCATGATTAGGGGTATGTCTTAAAGTGTCCATCTTTCTTGTCTCAAAAAGTTGGGAGGTATGGGTGTGGCGGGGGCATGTCTTAAAGTCACCCTGTAGAGCAGTGTTTCTCAACATAACTACAGTGCATACTGTTTCATAAAAGATGTTTACTGAAAAACCCTTATTGTGAATAATCTCATCTCTGGTACCCACAGGCACACATATACTTGAACAAAATATTTGTGTATTCATGTCTATCAATTATTTCTTTATACATGTAATCCAAGATATTTATTCAGGTCAAGGTAGATTTTAGATTAAATAGCTCTTAGCTACTTAGGGGGCGCACTCACCAGGGATACCTATATTGGGGGGGGGGGGGGCTACCAAGTACTGGAGGCACATCTGGTTACCTATAGTGGGAGAAAGCGCAACCTTATACTAGGGTCACATTTGGTTACCTATGGGGGGGGGGGGAAACTACCAAATACTGGGGGCACATCTGGCTACCTTTACTGGGTGTGGGGGAGATACCTAATACTGGTGGGAAATCTGCCTACCTATACTTGGTAGGGTGGCTGCCTATACTGAGACAGGGGAACATCTGGTACCTATAGTGAGGATGGAGCACATCTGTTACCCACACGGTAAAAAACGGTTTCAACCTAATGCTGGGGCACCTCTGGCTACCTAATATTTGGAGGCACCGCTGGATACCTAATACTATGGGTGTACAAGGAAACACACTTTGTAATGCTGTTCAGTGCTGAAATGGTGCTGAATGTGTGTTCATGTTCCAAATCACGTGGTGCCAAATTCGAACAGTATCACTAATAATTATCTGAGTGGCCTCTATGGTGTACTAGTTAAGGGCTCTGCCTTTTACATGGGAGACCAGGGTACAAATCTTGGTTAGGGTCAGTGCCTATTCAGTAAGGAATCCTTGGGCAAGGCTCCCTAACACTGCATGGTGGCCCTTGAGTGTGCCCTTTGTTGCTGCCACTTTAAGTCCAACAGGAGAAAAGAGCTATACAAATATTAGCTTTATTAAGTTTGCATATATAGCCATGGGATTGTTTTTCCTTGTTATTCATGTCTGTACCTCGACTGACCAGCTTAAAGTGTACTTGAAGGGAAAAAAGCACCCCTAGGGGGTACTTACCTCAGAAAAGGGAAGCCTCTGGATCCTAAAGAGGCTTCCTCCATCTTCCTCACTAGAGGGGATGCAGCACTGGGACCCCCAAAGATCAACTGAGGAGGGCTTGTCTGCAGTGCGCGCAGGTGAACTTCCCGATAGGTCCCAGCGGAAATAGCCAGGCCTGATCGGATCCGCTCTACTGCGCAGGTGCAGACGGTTCAGGCCTATTCAGTACAGCGGACCCACTCTGTCTCCGGTATTTCCAACTGAACGGGATGCCACTACTGCACCTGTGCGCACTGCCGCTTTTCAATATTATTGTGTGTGTCACTGGCTGTTGAGGACAGGGAAGCCTCATTAGGATCCCGAGGCTTCCCCCTCCCGAGGTAAGTACCCCCCAAGGGCCCTTTTTCCCTTGCAGGTTTACTTTAATCCCCATACACAAGCTAGATAAAAGTCGGCTGAGGTGGCTGATAACATGCTGTGTACAGCAGCCCCTGATCCCCTATTGCCGCTGGACCCCCAATGCACAAGGTGGATCAGCTCAGCCGAGCAATGGCTGATGGCTGTGAACTCACTGCCTCCCTGCTCACCATGTGGCATTATGTCCGCGCCTTTCTGTCGGCCATGTAACCTCCCCTCCCTCCCCCTAGCCTGTAGGCTGGCTATGTGTCTGTACAGCCTCG
Organism: Hyperolius riggenbachi; assembly: GCF_040937935.1. Taxonomy (NCBI): domain Eukaryota; kingdom Metazoa; phylum Chordata; class Amphibia; order Anura; family Hyperoliidae; genus Hyperolius; species Hyperolius riggenbachi. The sequence goes on along the minus strand of NC_090649.1, from coordinate 422,784,849 downwards.
GCCCAGCGATGTCACTCAAGGGAACAGTTCCCGCAAGGGTGTTTACGGCCCTTAACATATTAATCAACAGACAAATAGATCAGTGCACCCTTCAGTATTTCCTATTGAAAGCACAAGTAGGATACTTGCCACACTGATTCGTACACCATGTTAGAAGATGGAAGACAGGCACTCTCCATGGTGCCTCCTCTTCTTTACACATCACAGAGTTAGTAGTTACATCATCTCTGGTGTTTGCACAGAAAGTTCTTTGGATGGTGTTTTATGAAGTAATTAAAAGTTAACAGCTATGGCGACTGCCCAACTTTCTTCTTTCTAACATTGTATAAGTATCACGTCCATAAAGTAACCATTGCCAATTTGCCACCAAAGGAAACAAGTTTCCTGTGTTGATGGGCAATGGACAACTGTTATGTAATATACTTCACTTATGGCTGGGGCCAAGGTTTTAATTGCTTGGTTATCTTCTAGATGACTTCTGCCTTTGGTCAGATCATGAATTGCAAACAAACTGTTAATGAGTATGTAAAGGATAGGTGTACTTATCACATGTATTTATTCAAAACGCAGTACTCTTGCTTTCTTAACACCCCCTTTGCGAAAACATTTTGGGGGACAAAATTCTAAGGGCTGGCACCCACTAGGGTGTTTTTAGCAGCAATTTTGGATCACCAGTGATTCCAAAAAAACGCTTTGACAATGAATTTAAATTGGGCTGAACCCATTAGTGCGATTACAATTAGGGTAATCACAATCACAGGAGATTCAGCATTTTGAACACGTTTGTGCTTAATGCTAAGTAGGAGCCCCAATGGCTCAGACACCCGTAGCACTCAAGGTTGTAGCTTCCATGTGGACCCATTAGTCAACAAACAGCTTTGGAAGGAGAGAGTATAGGAGTCACATGAAGCGGAAGTAAGTGAACTCCCCCTCTTCTTGTCTGCTTGGTTGGTACTGAATGGTGCTGAAGTGTGGCATTCAGGAGAACTTGGATTGTCAGAATTCGATATCCCATATTTGAACACCAACCCTACCACTAACCCTCCTCCCATTTGCTCTGTTGCCAACCTGGCTGGTGACTTGAAGCAGAAAACAAAAGTGACTGGTGAAGAAACCTGTCCAGCCAATAGCTTATTCCTCCAAGTAGTTTTTATTATTATAATTATTATTTATTGTATTTATAAAGCGCCGACCTTTTACACAGCGCTGGACAATAAATACATACAATCATACAAACAATGACAGACGTAACGTTATAAGGTTATAAGACATAGGACAAAGTTATACAAGGCAAACAGGGTATAAGATACATGATCATGTGATTTTGGGCTGTTTAGGTAGGCCCCGTAATACAAGTACGAGGCTGTCATAGGAAAGGCACACACGATCATGTAGAATACACCCTCCCAAAGGCTTACAATCTAAGGGGAGGAGAGATGGACACAACAGGCAGGGCTGTAGAAGAAGTAGAAGTATTCAGTAGAGAGTTACTATGTGGTAGTGGGTGGGTAGGCCATCTTAAAGAGGTGGATTTTGAGGGCTTGCTTGAATGTGTTAAAAGATGTGGCAAGTCTGATGGGCGTAGGAAGGGAGTTCCAAAGGGTGGGGGTAGCTCTTGAAAAGTCCTGCAGGTGTACATGGAAGCAGGAAATGCACAGGTCAGTTAGGCAAAGGCCGTTGGAGGACCGAAGAGGGTGGCCTTCTGTATATCTATAAACAAGCTCCTAGATGTAACTAGGGCAGGTTTTGTGCACAGATTTATAGTTTTTAGAGACAGAAAGTCTCACGGGCTGTATAAATCTCTGAACATTTTCTAATCTTCCCATAATCTTGGACTGGACGATGACCATCTATTGTCTACATTTAGTTTTGCCATTTAAACACTACATTTCATGAGTAATGCGTGTATAATAGTGATTCATAAAGAGACACTGTAGCAGGGAAAAAAATATGATATAATGATTTGTATGTGTAGTACAGCTAAGAAATAAAACATTAGGTCTAATATTGTTTCCAGTACAGGAAGAGTTAAGAAACACCTGTTGTTATCTATGCAAAAGAGCCATTGAGCTCAACGACTTTCAAAGTCGCAGAGAACTCTGTCTTCTGAAGCATATTATCTCAAATGTCTGGCACTGTATTGTTTTTTTTTTTTCTGCAGAGAACAGTTCAAAAATTCACTAGCCTGCTCTGTAAAATCATTTAGAATGCTGAGTAGTGTGTAAACTGCAAATATTAGAGAATGATGCAATGTTATCAAAAAAAACTTTATGACTGAAAATAAAAATATGAGAATATTTTCTTTGCCACTAATGTTCTAGTAATTATCCGTACTACACAACCAATTCTTTATATCATTTTTTTTCACTTCAGGTGTCTCCTTTAAAGCAAAACTGAACTGAAAATTTAAAGTCAAAATAAACATACACGCATCATACATACCTACCGCATAGTATACTCATCAATCTCTTTCTCCTGACCTCTCCTGCATCCTGTTTGTCCACTGTGATCAATGGAATTCTCTGTTTTCCATTTTGAAAATGGCCATTACCCCCTAACAACTTCCTGGTCAGCACAATGTTAAAGGACCACTTCAGCAAAAAAAAGTAAGCAGTTAAAATCTGAAAGATTTAGTCCAGCTACTCAAGGGGGATTCTAAAGGTGGCTACACACCATTCAATTCAAAGATCCAATTTTTCACCAATTCAATAATTTCGATCAGTTGTCCTGAAAAATCGAGAGTTTTTCTTTTGTTTTCTATTCATAAATCTGATCAAATTTCCAGGTTTTTTTCGGAGATTGAACATGTTGGAAAATTCAGACCAACTTTATCAAGAATTGTATGGTGTGTAATGGATTGTCAATTATTTGAGGTACAATTTTTTCTGAGCTTTCAATTCTTTTATTCACGATTTGGGGAAAATTTGAACATAGGTGTGTGGTACATTAGTGATTTGTGTCAGTCAGAAAAATTGATTGCTGTTCTTGAATTGAACAGATATTTAAAAATTGTGTGGTGTGTGGGTTTTCTTTCTTTTCATGAACAGCAGTTGCTAAGTCTAACTGCCACAATAGTGTGCAAGTGAGTAAGGAGGCTGGCTGGTGTCTTACTATTTTGGCAGTTAAACTGCCATTCAGGAATTGCTTTTAAAAACAAAGAAAACCCTGAGAATCCCCTATGGAGAGATAGACTAGTCCAAATCCTTTAGGTTCTGTCACTTTTTAATGGCTTACTTTTCTTCGCTGGAGTGGTTCTTTAAACTGTAATATTGCCCATGTGAGTCATAAGGTAACATGGACATTACCTTGCTCATCAGTTGTCCTTTCAGTTATAACTGACAGCAACTGATATATAATTGACAGCAAGCAATATATTTCAATCTTGTCAGAACTGGAAGGGATCATTGTAAGAAAAAAATGGTGAGCTTCTGAATGGAACTGACAGCGAGGTAAGTTTGTAATTTTCATTTGCAGGTCCTTCATGTGCTTATTTTAAATCATTTTACTCGGTTCTGGTTCCCTTTAGGTACCCTGAAGTGTTACAACATTGCATGATCTACTTTCAGTCCTTTAGAATAATGCGAAGGTCAAGTGCAGCCTGTGAGCTCATTAAGAAGGTTTGTTGAATGGGTCACATCCTATTATTCTGTGTGATGCTGAGCACAGAAGGTAGCAGTTTCCTAATGGGTGGTAATTAGAACATTTTCTTTTCTTTTTTTCCACTATCACATGCATCTTCATCACATGGCATAACTAATGCCCACAGGAACTCCAGCTTAAATATCCAGAGAAATGAAATCTACTTTCATTTCCTTTCAGCTGTGAGGAAGGATGTCTAGGCCTCAAAGCAGCACGATGTTTGGGGCCGAGCCGTTTATCTAATCAGACAGACTCCTGGGACATGCAAGACATGGTTTCCTCTCCTGGTGCTAATGTGTGATAGTTGTCCTGATCATACTGAAAGCCGTCACAAGTTGACTGTGTGTATGGAGATATATCACCTACCAATCTTCACACGTCATAGGCCTGATCTAATCCACTTCTTCTCCTAAGTTTTCTCCTTGGTGACATGACTCACACCGTATCTTTAATGTGCCTTTTTTGCCACCAGCAAGCAAGAAAATACTCAGAATAATTCTGACACTACTTTTTCACCTACTTTTTGCTACTTTTTCAATTGCAGAGTGCTGAAAAGTTATTTTAAACAGAAGATGAAACATTATCTCCTAGGAGAAAACTTATGAGGAAAAGTGAATTACCGGTAGATCAGACCCAATGTTTTCTTGTTTTCATATTAGATTGGACCTTTATTTAAAAAATAAAATGGTGAGGCACATATCAGTGATACACAAGCCCTTTTGCAATGTAATGCTATGGAAAAAGATACTTATAATCTAATGATAAAGAAACAAAATTAAACATAAAATGGAGGTACAGATAACTATATGCGTTTTTTTGTTTGTTTTTGTCGGCCTCAATTTGACTGAATGAAGAAATGCTACTAAACCAGTTTTCCAAATTATTAGTAGAAAAAATGTTTCTGTACCATGTTAGCCAAACAAAGTATGTAGGCAAAAAAAAAACAAAGCCAGAAAGCTTACATAATTTGAACTCTAGCAGTTAGCCATTAAAAGGTATTACTTTTACAAAACGTTGTTTTTTTCTACCTACCAAATTATTAGAGAATGTAGTTTTTTTTTTATATAGCTTTTTTTTATGATACGTTTCTTGTGATATAACAAGTAAAGATAGGTGTTCATTGTCAATTTTGAAATATATTCCATGCCATATTTACGCTCGTAAAAAGAACATACCAGTAAAATCTAAACAAAATCTATGAAAACTAGGGCTCTCCTCCCCAACCCCCTTCATACCTCTTCTCTTTGTGAGTGTGAAATTGAGTTTGTGTGTGTGTGTGTGCGTGTGTGTGAGTGTGTGTGTGTGTGTGTGTGTGTGTGTGTGTGTGTGTGTGTGTGTGTGTGTGTGTGTGTGTGTGTGTGTGTGTGTGTGTGTGTGAGTCTGTGTGTGTGTGCGTGTGTGCGAGTCTGTGTGTTTGTGTGTGTGTGTGTCTGTGTGTGTGTCTGTGTGTGTGTGTGTGTGTCTGTGTGTGTGTGTGTGAGTCTGTGTGTGTGTGTGTGTGTGTGTGTGTGTGTGTGTGTGAGTCTGTGTGTGTGAGTGTGTGTCTGTGTGTGTGTGAGTGTGTGTCTGTGTGTGTGTGTGTGCGTGCGTGTGTGTGTGTGTGTGTGAGTCTGTGTGTGTGCGTGTGTGTGTGTGTGTGAGTCTGTGTGTGTGAGTGTGTGTCTGTGTGTGTGTGTCTGTGAGTGTGTGTCTGTGTGTGTGTGTGTGAGTGTGTGTCTGTGTGTGTGTCTGTGTGAGTGTGTGTGTCTGTGTGTGTGTGTGTGTGAGTCTGTGTGTGTGCGTGTGTGTGTGTGTGAGTCTGTGTGTGTGAGTGTGTGTCTGTGTGTGTGTGAGTGTGTGTGTGTGTGTGTGTGTGTGTGTGAGTCTGTGTGTGTGAGTGTGTGTCTGTGTGTGTGTGTGTGTGTCTGTGTGTGTGTGTGAATGTGTGTGTCTGTGTGTGTGTGTGTGTGCGTGCGTGTGTGTGTGTGAGTCTGTGTGTGTGCGTGTGTGTGTGTGTGTGTGTGTGTGTCTGTGTGAGTCTGTGTGTGTGTGTGTGTGTCTGTGTGTGAGTGTGTGTGTGTGTGTGTGAGTCTGTGCGTGTGTGTGTCTGTGCATGTGTGTGTGTGTCTGTGTGTGTGTGTGTGTGTGAGTCTGTGTGTGTGTGTGTGTGTGCAGTGTGCGTGTGTGTGAGTATGTGTGTGTGTTTGAGTCTGTGTGTGTGTGCTTGCGTGTGCTTGTGCGTGCATGTGTGTGTGTGAGTCTGTGTGTGTGTGTGCGTGCGTGTACGTGCGTGTGTGTGTGTGTGTGAGTCTGTGTGTGTGTAGGGCGTAGTTGACCATGCAGATGATCAGAAGCTAAATACATCAGAATTCCAAGTTCTGTGTGGTGAATCCAAGTATCGTTCAGAATTTAGCAGCATTCTGAGAATTTACATTAAAGTTAATGGTGCCGGCTTTTGTGATTAATTGCAAGGCTCAATACATAGTCATTTGTGACTTGATTTAGCTGGTCATTTAGGGCGGATCAGGTAAAAATGGTGCTGGAGGAGGATCAGTAAAAAGGACACCGCCATACACAGCAATAGTAAAAAAAACGCAATTATGGCAATGAACGATGATTTTGGTGCCCAATAAATAGCTGGTGCCATAATTATCGCTCATTGCCACTAATCATGGCTATTACTATTGCTGCCTATGGCGCAGAAAATATTGACATTAGGGTGTGTTGGATTAGTTTTAAGTTTAGTGTTAGGAGTAAGGGGGGGTTAAGTTTAGGCAGTACGGGGGTTAAGGTGAGACACAGGGTGTTACATTTAGGCACCAGGGGTGGTGGTTACGGTTAGGCACAGGGGGTTGGGGTTAAAGTTAGGCACTGGGGAGGTGGTTAAGGTTAGGCATGGGGGGGGGTAAGGTTAGACACTGGGTGTTTACATTTAGGCACTGGGGTTGTGGTAAAAGTTAGGCACTGGGGGGGTTAAGATTAAGCACTGGCTAGGTAGAGCACTTATGGGTAACTAACACCTTCACCCCCTGCCACACACCTGAGCTAATTAAAGCTCATTTAAATCACAAATTCGACTGCTTAAGCAGGTTAAGCTAAGCAGTGGAAGGGATTTAAGGTTAGACACCGGGTGGGGGTTAGGTTTAGACCGGGGGGGGGGGGGGGGTGGTAAGGTTAGGAAGCACCAGGGAGGGTCTTAGGGTTAGGCACAGGTAGAGGAATGTGTGAGAGTAGGGTTAGGTTAGGTTATAGTATTGGTGAAGATTACCAATATTTTACTATAGGAATTAAGTAGTGGAATATCTGTGATTTTACAGATATTCTACTAGCAGCAGTCTCCAGCACTATTTCTACCCGGTGCCATTTTATAGGCCATTCAGGGTGTGTAGGGATCAACAAAAGCTTCACCTCGAACAAATGTCCACTGCCCAAGAAAGTGAAAGACATTGAGCCAGTCAGAGGCAGCTGGCACCTGGCTAATTAACTAGCAGTGAGTATTAGATGCTTTGGCTGCTATGCACTCCCGCTGCCTGGCCCTCTCTCACCTTCTTAGTCAGAATGAAGCCATGAAGGGCTGTTGGTTAGTAGGGAGCCATGGATTCATGTTACAGAGCAAGCTCTATGAACTGATGGAACAATTCGGGGGTGTTGAAAAATTTGTTTTGTTTAATTTTTTTTTATTATTATTAAACTACAAAACATTTTTTTGCACATAATGAATGTAAAATTAAAAGTTCTCTTAAAGCAAACCTGTGAGAGGCAAAAAAGATACTTACCTGAGTAGTGAAAAGCCTCTGGATGATGGAGATAGGTACAAAGGGTGTCAGACATTAGGGCACTTCCATAGACTGTAATGTGAATTATGGCTATAGCAGCGCTCAGAAGGTAATTTGGGCGCTGGGAAAAAGACGGAGCCAAAATTACAAAAAAAAACCCCAACAAACGGTTCAATTGAGTCACCAGAAATAACTTGCGGCCAAATTGTGTCTTACCCCTGAGTCCATGACAACCTGGAGGGGGAATGGTAATCTAAGCTGCCAGAAAATTAGCCGATTTCGGCTTCACCCTGTGCCCATATATCCCGGTAACCTTTTTACATGTATGCCTGGATGATCCAGAAGCTTCCCATGTCCTCCTTGACCGCACCACTGCTCACTGGGACCCTCTTCTTCTTCTTCGAGGCTGTGCTTATAGCCATGTATGAGCCTTGCAAGGTGACGGCATGGTCCCCACCTGCGCTCTAGCATAAAGCCGTTTACACACATGGAAAAAGCCATGCATGAGCGGCTCCAAGCTACTATGCAGGTGCTGGCTACACTGCCATGGCCATACTAGACAGACAGGAGTGCAGCCACATGAACATATTCGAAAAGCTCTTGTTGAATGTGTTCAGAGGGTCACGGCTCTGGATCGGTGAGGTCGAAAAGGATGGGGGAAAGGCTTCCTACTACTGAGGTAAGTGTTCAATTTGACATTTTTTTATTCACTTTAAGTACTCTTTAAAGCAAACCTGTAATGAGGAGGGGGGGGGGGGGTCAAAGTTAGATGCTTCCCTCAGTAGTTGGAAACCTCCCGGATTGTGGTAAAGACCACTGATCCAGTGTTCTGGTCGTGTTCCCAGCAGAGGACGAGCACTTCCAGATTGGGCATGTGCAGGTACATTCGGTGCATGCCCAGTAGAATGAAGCAGCTCTTGCGCTGCTTTTTTCTTCTGTGCACGAGTGATTCATTCCGTTGGGCATACGTGGAGCTTACTTTCACATGCCCAGTCACAATGTTCTCATCCATAGTGGGAGCAAGGCCACAAGAAACCTATTTGACAAACTTTTGTGAAATAGGTATACTAGGACCCTGCACTGGAACTGTGGGCTGCAGGAGGATCTGGGAAGCCTCTGGAATAATCAGAAGCTTTCTACTACTGAGGGAAATATCTCTCTTTTTTTTTTTTTTTTAACTTCAGGTACGCTTTAAATACATAAAAAAAAAATTAGGCCATATTCACTAAATATGGACCAATTTGGTGTATGGAAGTTTTACCGTTATTTACATCGGGTATGTAGTTTGCATTGCGCAATTAGCACAATCCTGAATGTTGCTATGGTAATGCACATTCTGCTACTTGCATAGCACGCATTACCCAAGCAGTGCTTGCATAACCCAGGTAATGCAGGTTGTGCTAACTGCCCAGTGCGCACTACATAGTCAACGTAAATAGCGGTAAGAATGCTGAACGCGCTCGGCAGCTATATTGATATTTAGTGAATATGGCCCATTATGCTTAAACTTGGGCTAATAGTGAAAAATACTTTGTGCATTATTAATAAAAGATTTTGCAACAGAAGACAGAATAAAAAAAAGAAAATTCCCAGGATCAAATTACTTCTATGAAAGTATTAACCCAGTGCACCAGATACGTATACATATCATAATGTGTCGCAATCTCATTGGTGCTCGGAAGGTCTGGCAGGTGTGTGTAGGTGGTGACTGTTGCCTTTATGCTGAAATACTAGAACACTCGTTTTAACTCACCTTTCTTTTCTGTTGTAGTTTACATTGCACTTGATAAACAAGGCACATGACATTTATGGCTTTGTCCTGTAATAGAATAACTTTGCTGGGCACGGTCATTTAACTGGTTCTGAGCAGAGGTTTTCTAGTGTTACGAAATACAGTAATGTGGTGTAGAAATTCAACTTCTGAGCTATTACTTACACTACCTTCTGGAAATATCTGCATCCAGTGCAAGCCTTGACTAGAAGATGAAATATTATAAAGTTGATACATAAGTCAATTAACCACTTCGCATCCAGACCTTCTTTTCCCCTTATGGACCAGAGCAGTTTTGACGCTTCAGCCATGTACCTATTTAAACAGCCATAACTTTATCCCCATTCACGATACCTAAATGATCTAGGTATCGTTTTTTCCAGGACATACTGGACTTTCATAGGGGGGGGGTATTTTGACCCTAGAAAAAAAAATGTCTATGCATTGTAATGGGAAAAAGAGGGGGGGGGGGGATGAAAAATTGCATTAATCCTTAGGTTTCACCAATTCTAGTAAAAAATAAAAAATGCTACAGTAGATAACAAACATGCCACCAGTATTACGTCCCCCAAGGATAGATAGCCAGGCGTGTCCTCAGTATCAGCCACCTCAGTATAGCCAGATGTGCCCCCCAATATCAGCCCCCCAGTATAGCCAGATCTGTCCCCCGTATTTGCTAGCCCCCATGTAGATATGGGGTGGCTGGATGGTGTAATGGTTAAGGGCTCTGCCTCTGACACAGGAGACCAGGGTTCGAATCTTGGCTCTGCCTGTTCAGTAAGCCAGCACCTATTCAGTAGGAGACCTTAGGCAAGTTTCCCTAACACTGCTACTGCCTATAGAGCGCGCCCTAGTGGCTGCAGCTCTGGCGCTTTGAGTCCGCCAGGAGAAAAGCGCAATATAAATGTTATTTGTCTTGTCTTTGTCTAGATAGACAGATGCGCCCCCCGGAATAGGGCCCACCATTATAGCAAGATGTGTCCCCGGGATCAGGTTATGGCCCCCAGGACCATCAGATGTGCCCCCCATTATTAATTCCCCACCCCCTGTTACCCTGATGGGCCCCAAAATACATTTCAACCCTCCCTTTCTGAATACTACCCCTACCCTCTGTTATGGGTAGCCAGATGTGCCCCCCCCCCTTACTACTCTGCCCCCCCCCCCCCCCCCCGTGGCCAGATCGATAAAAAAATGCCTCTGCAAGCAGAATATCTCACCTTACCTGGTTCCTGCGATCATCCTTCAGCCCCAGCTTCCATTCACCGCGCTGCACTCAGCCCTGTGATACCAAACACAACACCGGGTCCCGGCTTGATGACATCATCAAACCAGGACCCAGATGTTCGGCATCACAGGGCTGCGTGCACCGCGGTGAATGGAAGCTGGGGCTGAAGGATGATCGCAGGAACCAGGTAAGGTGAGATATTATCCTTGCAGGGGCATTTTTTTTTCGATCTGGCGCAGAGGGGGAGAGATGAAGGATCACCGATGTCTGCTACAGCGGTGATCGTTCATCCGCGGGGGGGGTCACTAATTGGCTACAAGGGAACATTTTCCCTTTCACTAATTAGTAAGGCAGCTGACGGTGCTGGGGGGGGGGGGGGGGGTGCGCTCTGAAGTGCACCCGATCGTGCACAGCAGGGCTGCAAGCAAGTGAGTATATCTACGTCACGGTGGCTTGGAGGGTGCCACAGATGACGTAGATCTACTGTAGCAGTGGACAAAGTGGTTAAAGCCCACCTTTAAACATTAAGAAAAATATGTGCCTATATCCCCCACTTCCACTGAGCAGATAAGTAGTTGTTTTAAAAACATATCCCTTCTTCCTTTATGGAGGGAGTATTCTGGTGGTCAGGTGACCCCTTCCAGGGTGCCCTGTGAGCAGACTCTGGCAGTGCACATACACACCCTCTCCAGGCCACCTGCAGTCTCTGTATGAGTCACAGACACAGCTTTTAAAGTGGATCCGAGGTGAACTTTTACACATTGCATAATTGTGTTCCTTTCATATTGTTTATAGGGCATTCCTCAAGTCAAATACTTTTTTGTTTTTGTTTTAATACTCTAATTCCCTATAAACTAAAAAAGCCACACCCATAGATTTTCAGAGAGCCAAGGCAGTAGCAAGGGCTCATGGGAGCTCAGTCTGGGCAGGAGGAGGGGAGGTGTTACTAGCCATTGATTTCAGAGGTAGAGGGAGGAGGAGAGGGGATTAGGCTGATGGCTCAAGATACAGATAAGCCTGCCTCTGTGTAATGTTTACAAACAACATGGCTGCTGTCATTGTATCACAGGAATAAATAATCATATTCTATTAAAACTGTTAGCAGCTATATTTGCTGTGTAAACCATCTAAACTTTAGATAAGATATATAGACAAGTTACTTGTTATAGTAAGTTTTTCATCTCGGATCCGCTTTAAGAGCCTATCACAAGCTTTTAGCAGCCATGTCTTTTGTTTGTAAACACTGCCTAAAACTGGTAATTACAAGCCAGGATTGCAGCAGGGAGTGGCAGAAACAGCACAGAGGGACCCAGGAGAACATCATAAATAGAATGGTATGCTTTTTATTGTAAGAATTTTAGAGTACAGATTCTCTTTAAGTGACTTAGGTGTTGCCACGGCAATGTGTCTATTCAGCAGAGGGAGGGAGGATAAAGCAGAACCAAGACACAGGCAGAGAGTGTCAGGCAGATCTACCAAGTGACAGAACTCTAATTTAATCTGATCGAAGAGAGATCTGTTGCCTGCCCATACACCGCAGACTGATTCCCGATCGATTTCAGCATAAAATCTCTCAAGAATCGGCATTGTGACGCCACATCTGCTGCATCGCCTGCCCGATGCTGCCCCCTCCCCAATGTAACAAGTTCCCCACGGTGCCCATTGCAGTATGCTTTACTTGTCTGTGTCCACTGCTGGCACTGGGCTCCATCCAAAATTCACATACATGCGCCTCCAATACATCACATACAATCCGCATACATGCGTCTTGTTGCCGGAGTAATGTGGGCGCATGTGTGAGGCCACACACGCACCCACGTATACGCTGTAACAATTAGTGTCAGCAGGATAACAGATTTCTGATTATGTGGTGATCTGCAGTATCACCAATAATACAGATACTATATCTGATTATATGGTGATCTGCAGAATCATCAATAATACAAATATAGTAAGCAAGTGGCGTGTAAGACGTGACAGAAGTCACTAGCTTTATTGCACAAAGTGTAGTGATTGGTGCAAACAGTAAGTTTCTGATAGAATCTCAGCAGTAACCTAACCGGAGACGAGGGAGGTTACAGATAGAACCACAACGGTAACCTCACCAGTGGCGAGGGCCCACTGGTGAGTGAGGATAGTCAGACAGATCAGGTAGGCAACAGACTGGCAGATAAGGTACAGAATCGACAAGCAGAATCAGAGTGAAGTTCAAGCAAAAGTCAGCAACAAGATCAGATGGGCAGAGGTACAGAATCGTAAGGCAGAGAGAGAAGTCAGAACAGGCAAGAGTCATACACAGATAAATACAATAAGTATGTTTTTCACTACTGATTACAGCTATCAAAGGTCTGAGCACTAACACGAAGTATTCGCAACAACAGACAATGAGCAAATGACATCTCCCAGCTTAAATACAGAAAGCAAATTCAAGCCGCCCGCCCAGAGGGCTGAACCAATCAGCCGCGTGTGATTGGCAGGCTGGTGTCAGCTGACCGCAAGATCAGCTGACCCCTCTCCTCAGATTATAAAGGTCCTGCCGCCCCGCCCGCGAGCGTGCTGACCTAATCTGATGTGCAGTGGAGAGACCTGTCCTTCCAGGGGCTGTGCAAGATGTCTGAGAGGATGCGGCGGCCACCGGGGTGACGTCAGACGCGGAAGCGGCGGCCGCAGCACTCTCCGCTGGTCAGGGACGGATCTGGGGGGGGGGGGGGGGGGGTAAGCGGGTATCTTGCCCCAGGCGCAGTTTGTTGAATTCTTAAAAAGGCGGCAAAATGAATGGCAGTTTAGGCGCCAAAACCTGACCTTGCCCCAGGCGCAACTTGGTCTTGATCCGTCCCTGCCGCTGGTGAGGTAATACTGCTATACCTGACATACGCCAGCAACATGAGGGGCGCGTGTATGCGGATGGAGCACGGAGCACTGGGGGGGGGGGGGGGGGAGGAGGGGGGACATTTTACATTAGGGGGCAGGGCCGGGGGTTTTGTTTTATTGCTCGCCAAAACCACCACCCACCTGATCGACTATGACAGCTTGAAATTGGTTGCATCATCGATCGGGCATGCTTTTGGTGGCACCAATTTTTATCCGATTGTCGATTGGTCTGCCAAGTCAAGACTAGAGATGTGTGGCCACCTTAAGAGTAGTAACTGAGATTTTCGTTTTTTAAGTATAATCCCACTTTAAGTGGATCAATCGCTAGGAGTTTTGGTTTGCTAATATCAACTTCTGATTCCCCAGTACGTCTAGTTAGCATCATAGGAGAATGTTTTTCTCAACACAGTTTATAAGTATATAAGGCAATAGGCTTGAGATGAGGCAGTCTTGTCTTGTTTCACATAGATTTGAACTGGGCTACCGCAGAACGCTCCTGGCCATGGGAATGCGATCACGAAGGGCGCGTATGCGCAGAAGACCGCTACCCAGCCAGGGGCTAGACTAGGAGCTGGAAGAAGCCCCAGGTAAGGAAAGCTTAACTTTTTTATTTATTTTACCTTGGATATCCTTTATGAATGTTGCTCATGTACTGTATATACCATGTACATAGATTTTTTTTATTGCATTTTTATTCAATTTATATAAATTATTCTTGGCAAATGCACATCATTTCAGCACCTGTTTCCTCTGGAAAACTTAATATAAACAAGCCATTAAATGTGAATCTATCTGTTTGGCATGAAACAATAGTTTCAAAGTTCTCCTCACAGCCATCCATTGTAAAAAAAAAAGTTGCAATTTAATTGTTTCCATGTAACTGTGTTTTAGAATACGGAATATAGTAACAAGTCTTGGATGTTGCTGAAGAAGACTCTGGCATAAGTGCTATTAGCTGGCACACTGTCCAAGAGAACAGAAACATCACGTTTATGTTGGTGCCATGTTGGCACTGTTACCCAGTAAACTTCAAATGCTTAAGTTTTTAGTTGGTTTTTACAAATCGCTCACCCTGCAAGGTCTGGGACGCCCAGGGTATGGAAGAAAGAGATTGCGCTGTGCCCATAAAACATGCCTCTTCCACCCGTCTGGCCTGCCCTATCCTGTTACCGACTCTCAGATCTCACTGCTGAGGACTGTAGTGAAGCGGCGGAGGTAATAGTATACAAGGGTGGGCCAGAAGCGTGAAAGAGGCGTGTTTATAAATAGTTATTTTTATAAACACTCTGATAAACAGGGAGAGCTGACTAATCCACATAGGGAGAGGGAGAGTTGACCAATCCAACCAGTAAATCACCTGTATACTGTTATATACTGACTACCACATACAGTACAGCACCAGTATCTGTTCATACAGCACCAGTATATATATTTATATATTTTTTTATTTGGTGTGCCTTGGAAGAGGGGTAGTCTTCTAGGGCAAGTATATCCCAAACGTTATATTTTAACTGAAAAAATTTGGGGGGTCGTCTTATAAACCCAGTTGTCTTATACACCGCAAAATACGGTACTTTTTTTTTCTTTAATAATTTTATCTTGCTAAGAAAACCTAGGTAAACCAGAACTATGAGGCTGATTTAACACTTGAAATGTGCTTATCCGGTGTGATGCCCCACCCCACCACAATGCACAAAACCACAAACATATGACCTGAGTGCGCCAACAGGTTCATATGCATAGCGCCACATGGCCCTTGCTGCCCCTCGCCCAGTGATGTACTTCCTGCTCTACAGGAAGTACATCACTGCAATTCCCGAGTTTCCCCATCGTATTCCCATTGTTCCACACATGTGCACGGCAGCACTGCCGGCAACATTTTTATCATGTATGCATTGCTTATTGACATTACTGCTGCTGCATCGCCACGGAAGTCTGCCAGTAATGCACTGTTGATTGTGTGGCGGCTTTAGTGATGAGCGTAATGACCCAATTACGATTATGCGAAATTTCACGAAATTACGTGTAATTCACGAAATTACGATTATGGCCGGTTTGTATATGGGGAATTTCGTAATTACGATCTTTTTCATAATTACGATCATTTACGTAACACAAACAAATCAGAATTTTGTGTTTAACACGCAAATTCGACCTTTCTCAAAATTATGTTACAGTCCAGAGCCTCCTGATACATTTAAAGCGACAGCACTTGCAGGTACCTTTGCATTATCAGATATTGCAAGGCCGAAAACCAAGTGTCTCAGCATGCATGACCACTAAGTGCATCTTGACAAAGAGCACCTGTCTTAGAAGTGGCTGCATATAAAGCCTTCTGATACATTTAAAGCAACAGCACCTGCAGGGACTTTTGCATTATCATATATTGCAAGGACCAAAACCAAGTGTATCAACATGACAGCTAAGTGCGCCATGGCAAAGAGCACCTGTCGTAAGGCTCGTACACACATGCGACTATAGTCGTTTGAAACGATCGTTCCCCGACCGTTCCGAACGACGATCGTTACAAAAAAAGAGCCAACGACTATTAAATCCAACGACGAACGACAGTAGTCGTTTGAAACGAAAGGACCAACTGGACGGATCGTTATCTGGCGACGGTCGTTTACAAAACGTACGTGTGTATGGATATCGTTCGAAAACGATCGTTCCCAAACTGCGGCACATGCGCTCAGGCCTTTTGTCCTTGCTTTCTTTAATATAAATGACATATATACATCATTGTTATTAAAGAAATAAAGGCTAATAGGCTTGTGAGCATGTGTTATTATGTTGGTATGTCTATTTGTAGTGTATGCGTATGTGTGTAGATGTGAGTGTGAGATGTTTATGTACATATATATATATATATATATATGTGTGTGTGTGTGTGTGTGTATTTGTATGTATATCTCTATATATATATGAATATATATATATAGAGAGAGAGAGAGAATTATGTATCTATTGCTATTTGGATCTGTGTGTCTCTCTCTATATAGCACAGGTTTTGTATGTGAATAGATTGACACATATTATGAATATTACAGTGGTGTTTGTATGTTGCTATTATGTATTAGACTTGGATATGTCGTTCCATTGCTTACATTGATATGAAGACTATAAAGTAACGCAAGAAACACTACAGTAAGTAACGTTGGTGAACGGTTTTTTTATTTTGAAATAAAAATAAACCAAGAAATGCCTTTACAAGTTCAAAACTTTCTTCACTCTCCCCTTCATCTCATTAATCTCGAGCTGATATTGGCACATAGATGTCCACACGTTGCTCTTTATGAGCTCTGCCTTGGCATACAGCTCATCAAGATCATCCATGATGGCCTGGCCTTGTTGTTTGTCTGTGTGTTTAAAAAATCCTTTGTTTACAATGGAATCAAAGAAGCTATACTACAAATGATATACAATATTTTTGTCTCTCTCTCTCTCTCTTTCTATATATATATATATATATATAGAGAGAGAGAGAGAGAGAGAGGAGAGAGAGAGAGAGAGAGAGAGAGAGAGAGAGAGAGAGAGAGAGAGAGAGAAAGAGAAAGAGAGAGAAAGAGAAAGAGAAAGAGAAAGAGAAAGAGAGTGTCAAACCCAGGGAAATAGAGAGTGTTATTATAAACAGCAAGCAAAATTGGCATACATGTTCTTGCATGGCACCAATAAATGTATCATTGCGCAAAGAAATTGAGATGGGTGTGTGTGAAATAGTTGGAATACGGGAAGGATTGTGATATAGTGTGGCAGATGTAATGGATGGTATGGGGCCATGAAATATATATTTCGTAAGGGAGGGTTTTCTAGGTATACAGTCCATAGGAGACGTGAGTATGGCCTTCTACAGTCCATGTTCTATAATGGTGCTTACAGTAGTAGGCATTCATTGGTTTTTGGAGCAGCAAGTAGCATAGGTTTTTGTTCTTATCACAGTATCATACTTACTGATACTAATAGCATCTATTTCCTGCACAGGTGCGTCTTCATCGCCGTGTGTGCTGAAATCCACAGGCTCATCAGATGTGGTCTTGTCCTGGGCATCACCACCTGGACTTTGGCCTACTGAAATAGTGTATAAAGCATGTATGTTCATACATCGGTGCATATGGATTGTTTGGTAAAGCACAAATTTGTGACAGAAGCCAAGTCAAAAGTGCTTACAAATAGACACCAGCCTAGATTTGTGATTGTTGCTGTAAGACCCATTTGATAGTATGTTAATTTGAATTGGAAGCATGCTAAGCACATACACCAATGCCACCTTCACCATTATTAGTGATACACCGCTAGTTGTGGATGAACACATCAATGTGAGTACAGCGAAAATGATGATGTATTGTGAGTATATGAACACGCACAACTTACCAATCTTCTCCTCATGATCATGTCAGTCTGCTTACAATGTTGGACTGCTTGTGTGGTATGTGTTAAGAATAGAGAGTAACAATATCAATATTACTATATTTGGAATGTTTAAAACAACCTTGTACATAACAAATTAAACATGATACATGAAGTGCAAACCTACCCTCATCATGATTGTTGACATTTTCCTGGCCAAGATCCGCCTCACTGTCCACATCCTCAGGGAGGTCCGTAGAAACGTCTGAAATATATTTCATATGCATTAATGTGTGTAATGCATGTCCCTCATTAATGCACCACAATCATACATTACTTGCTCAATATGGTGTGTAGTAGACGTTACATTGTCTAGGTGTTCAGTCACTCATGTCCCACATGTGACATGTAGGTGTTATGTTATGTCACCTGACATCATACGGAATGTATGCACAGGTGTTTTCAGCTACCTCATTTGTTGATTTTACAAACCCAACACTATAGCCACACTACACTTAACAGTCCCTGAAGCAATGAATAAGACCAAAAAACAAATTTTTGGGGCCATCCAACCTGTCATTTGTGTGTGAATGTCATTCGCATTCATATCTATTTGTACGTGTACTTGAATATTACATGTCCATAGTTGTTGGCATTATGTTTGCCAAGGAGGTGTGGGCCCAATTATAATACTACACTCACAAATGAAGTACTATCAAGGTACAGGTGGATGGGCTGGAATAAAGATATGTTCTATTGCCTGAGAAAGGGGGGGGGGGGGGGCTACGAGCCAAGAACGCTGAAAATATATGTGTATGCTTACCAACATCCTGGCCACCAATACTTCCTTCTTCCACCACATCAGGATCTTGCCCGTGTACAGGTTGGTCATCTAGTTTAGGATGAATGTCGGAGATCAAGGTAAGTATGAACATTAATCTTCGGATACCATTTTTGTTTATGTTATACTTCTAAATTGGTGACCAATGTTAATGTACTTTGAAAGAGATATCAGTCTTGAACTACATTAACAAAATACTCTGCTGTATGAGCAGGGCCAGCCCGAGGCATAGGCTGGAGAGGCTCTAGCCTCAGGGCGCAGTGTAGGAGGGGGCACACAATTCATTCAGCTGTCATTCCTAATTGTGTATGAAGCAGAAAGAAATAAGAAAAGGGGATACATAGCAGTGACCGAAGCCAGATAACTAGATATTAAGGTGTTGGGGAGGTTGGGGGCCCTGTGGCGCCTCTTAGTCTAATAGCAATCAGTGTGTGACGGCTGGGGTGGGAGGGATGGAGGGGTGCACTTTGGTATCTCATCATTGGGTGCTGGAGGACCTTGTCCCTGCTCTGTGTATGAGACAGTAATGACTGCTCATATTATTAGCTCTCAGCACATATATTATTTTTCACCACCACCACAAGGGGCCAGTCTTGTTCTTTCAAAGACAGCACCGAAGTGAGACTGAAGTATACATTTGTACACTCATCACAGACGTAATGCTCAGTCTGGGATTATATCTGGACACTTAATAAGCAAGTGGAACAGTACATAATAACAGATAAAGCAGGGCATTGTTGTGTTTGTAATGTTCCCTCTGATATATATGTGTCATTGCATGATTGTTAGTAGTATCTGGTTAACGTTTACATTATTCAATTTGTACCTTCAGATAATCGCTCATCTCCTTCACAACTTGGACCAGCCTCCTCAGTGTCATCTCTGCTGGCTCGAGATGCTGTTTGTCTGAGGTATTTTTCCCGTTTTTTCTTCTTTTCTGTGGAAGAAGACAAAGGATTCGTCAAAAATGTCACACACATGCTGCACACATTATCTGCATGTGTTAAAGTTGCATTCATATAAAGTTATCGACATGTTATGAGCATCTGATCACAAACTGAGCAAGGAAGGTGTGCAACAATGCAATATCGGTGTTGTTGACATCTAACAAAACAATGTTTGCATAAAGACTATAATAACATTTGCCACTTACTGTCTCTGATAATTTTGCGCCTTAAAGAAGCAAGGACTTCAGATTCTCTCAATTTGAGATCCGACCAACGCCTCATCAGGTGGTTTTTGGTCCTTGCCTCCTTGAATTTCTTCTCCAGGGAAGAAATGGCATGGTCCAATATGGCATTCTTTCGTTCAATAGGCCTTTGGTAGACCTGCCTCCTGCCGTCATAGTCCCTCTTGTCAAAGATGCGGACCATTTCAGCCATTTCATCCCTGGACATTTTTGTGGCTCTTTCGGTCGGTGTCCTGCGTGGCATGGTCACTGCTAGCTGTCACACCTTGCTATAGATGTGACTGGTGGGGAGGAAGTGACGTTTTACCAAACAGGAAGTGCATCGCGGTATAAACGTACGTTCGCAAACGTACGTTACAATGGGACATGGTTACGCGGCCTACATCTTTTCATCGTTCTTTACTACATATGCTCCCTTCAAAGGTAAGTGAGTGGTTGGCTAGTTTTTTTACCGTGTAGTTTTGTTCGAACGATCGTACGTAGTGTCGGCTTGCTATTAAAGTTTGCGAACGATCGTGTGTGTGTGTGTGTGTGTGTGTGTGTGTGTGTGTGTGTGTGTGTGTGTGTGTGTGTGTGTGTGTGTGTGTGTGTGTGTGTGTGTGTGTGTGTGTGTGTGTGTGTGACACTGTCTTTTTGCTGTAGGGAAGGTAGGTTCCCAAGTAATGTTATTTTTCTTTACAGGGCCGTTTGTGAAAGTGATGGCTGTTGATATTTTTGCAGATGTACAATTTGCACGTGAATTTATTGAGCTCTATAGAGCACACCCCTGCCTGTGGAAAAGTACATCAAAAATATATTCAAATAGGCAACTAAAGGCTAAAGCTCACAAGGAGTTAGTGACACTGTGTAAAACTGTACTACCAGATGCAGATGTTCAGTTTGTGAAAAACAAAATTCAAAACCTCAGAACTGTTTTTAAGAAAGAATTAAACAAAATCGACAGATCCAAAAGATCTGGTGCTGCCGCAGATGAAGTTTATAAACCCAGACTGTGGTACTATGATTTACTGGAGTTTACTATACCACATATGAAAGGGAGAGACGCTATAACCAGTCTGCCAAATGAACCCACGGATTTATCCATCAATACGGACATATGTAGTGATGTCAATGAGACTACCACACAAGAGGAGGTATGTGTTTGATGTTTCATATTCTAGCTTTGTTATCCCTACTTGAAGTTGTGTGAATGTGATGATGACTATCTCTCTCAGAAGTTATTAGGGTTGTGATGTCAAAGACCAATCACTCTCATTGTATACGCAATGTGATTACATCGATTTGTGTGAAGTAGTTATATTTAGGTACTACTTTGTCACAAACAGAGCTGCACATACTGTAAACTGAGAGTGTGGTTGGTCTAATTGTAACATACAAGTATTGTACTTGTATGCCTTGGTACTTTCATTGTTGACTGCAATAGTGTCTGAATCACCCATCTCTACCAAGCATGCCAAAATGGCCCTATGAGTTCACTCACAACTCCTGATCATCATGCTTGTTCAGGTGTGGTGTTGATTATTTGAAGGCAAAGTCACACAACTATATAGGAAGCCATTTTCGGTAAGGATTCAACATGTGACATTACATACCTGTACTACTGTGTCAGTGTGCCATTAGTAACCTGAAATGTGTTTGGGTAATGTGAATATGTGTATGTGTGTGAACCTACACCATATTCACATTAGCCTTCACCAAGCATTCATGTGCCTTGTACTATGGTCATCAGGTGTTGTATGTGTATAAATGTGTATCTTTTAATCTTTTTACAGACAGTCCAAGCATCTACTTCTGAGGATACAAACACACGGCAAGCCTCAACTTGCCAGGAGACTAACACACGGCGATTTCCACTTAAAAAAAGTCGCAAACGCAAACATGATCTGGAAGAACAATGTGAGGAAGCCATTAATCAGGCTGTGTCGCTCATCAACAAAAAGGACGATGCTTGTGATGCTTTTGGACATTTAATAGCTACTAAATTAAGAGCCATACCAGAAGATTTGCGTGCAAGTACAGAGTCAGCCTTATTGTCAGTTTTCAGTAGGGCCTCTAGTGAGACACAACTACTACATCAGCCTACATTATCCATTCAACCAGACATACATGAAAGTACAGTCACCCATCCACAACACAGGCATCTGTCTACTTTTCCCCTTCAACCAGACATACATCAAAGTACTTTCACCCATCCACCACACATGCATCATTCAACATTTCCCCTTCAACCAGACATACATCAAAGTACTTTCACACATCCACAACACATTCATCATAATGTAATGAGACAATACAGTCAGAACTATCCTAACCCACACTATCAACATTTGTACTCTCATGACACCATACTTGCAGAGCCACACACACATCCACCACCTCCAGTGTTTGACAAACATAATGACACTGTTTTGCAAAGTAGCAAAAATTATGCAGAGCTGTGATTGGTTTAGTGCCGGGTATTTGTACATGGTTACTTAATGTGAACTCTCCCTAAAATCACAATAATTATTTAAAGGGAAACAGAGAATAAGCCCCCTTGTGTATTTCACATTCTCTATCAGTAAGAACAGTAACGCCTAAAAATTGCCATGCTCTCTGTTTCAGCCTCACTGCTCCAAGTGTCTGTTATCAGCTGTGATAATAATCCCGGAATGACCAATCACTCTGGCTTTCCAGGCCCACTATATAGGTGACTCATTCTAGGAAAGCCACAAGGGGAGTGGCTTGCCCTTGAAAACACATCCGAGAAGACAGACTCATCTATAATGTTTACATTGCAAAGCTAGAATGACTGCTCACTCGGGGATTCTTAGCACAGGTGACAACAGTCCAAATAAACATAGAACAATAAAAACAAGAGCTGATTAGGTGTTTACTGTCATGTTCCCACTGATTATTTCTGTCAAATACAAGCGGTTGATTCACCTCTGGTTGTCTGTAAACTCAACTATGCCTTCCAATTGCTGCATGCAGCAGACATTTTCCATCCCCATCAACCACATATCCTCCTGTCCTTGCCACAAACACATTCCTGCGTTTGCGAATGGTTGATTATTCAAGTGATTGCTTGCTTTCCCAGCCACATTAATGACCTATATACTGCTATAACATATTGCATTCAGCATACATCAGCATATAGGACGCTATTGTGGGTGGGAATGCACATAATCACTTGCATGCTGTGTGCTCCTGTCACCAAAAACTAAATTGGATGTCGCAGGGTAAAGGAGCATTGGAGTTACATGGCAAGGCCACAGGACAGGTACAGTGGACTTTTGGAAGGCACAGGTTCAGAAAATGAAAGTAATGATGACTAAAATAACTATCACTTGGATAAAGGACAACTGTATTTTGACACACATGTATGCTGCCATATTTATCATGTTTGACACTATACTGGTTGGCTGACTGGCCTCCTGGTGTCTGTTGCCTGAGATTTTCGGATAAACCATATGACCAAGCATGTATGTAATAGTGTGAATTTGGACATGATTCATGGACCTACACATGGAATAACCATGTCATGAATGCATGCTACTTCAAGGTCTATGAACCAAACTTGGGAAGGTCAAAGATTAACAGCACAACCAGGAAACTGTTATGTGTTCAAAGGACACACATATGCCAGCCTACAGATCCATATAGCTTCAATTGACATCATAACTGTATCTAATATAATTTAAAAAAGTTAGTGATGTGTTTCACATATAATTATGAACACTACCAGCAACCTAGCATGCATGTAAATTCCTGTGAGTTTTTTTGCAACAGGACATCAACATCCTTGTTGAGGACATCAGCTACATTTTGGCACACATAAGGTGAGCAGCATAGTCATACTATTGTGTAGAGTATTCCATTTTTCTTTGAGTTTACCAATTACATGTGAACATTACCTGAAAAAGGCATATGTAAGCATGTAAGAGAAAGCAAATAACGTTGATGTTGTTGAGTGTATGTGTTTTGAATACACCAAACAGGTTAAATTTTGAGTTAATTGATTGGAAATGATAGTTTGCTGTTTCGAAAACTGTCTACATGCGATGAACCTCAGGAAAGATGTGTGATGCTGAATATTTTCGTTTTTGTTACAGTTATGTTGTACCCAAAAATGTAAGCATAAATAAAAAATAAAAACATACCTCAACATGGTTTTGCCTGCACTTGAATAACCATTTGCCATGCTTGCCACATTGTTTGTTAGTAATTAACTTATGAGTGATAACACCTGCCAATTAACATTAATTTGCTAAAACTAATTGATTGTTGGAGGTATGTTTAGGAAAGGTAGAGTACATATTTCGTCTCTCTCAAGCATTGGTGCAACACACAAATTGAATGGCTACACAGAACTTAAATGCACATATTATTTGTATTAAGCCTACAAATAATATGTGTATTAAAAAACACATATTTTGACCTTGCTGATACCCTTAACATATGCTTAATTAGATAAACAGCATCCAAAAAATACACATTTTGATGATGGTAAAAAATTTATTCACACAATGCATACAAGTAAACGAAAAAAGTGTCATGGCTACTTCAACTAATAACAAAAATCAGACTATGGCGTCATGTTGCCAGGCTACTGATCCGGCTTGTGAGTTGAAATAGGCCACATAGGCGTCTCGATTCTGTTTTGCCTCTGTTGTGGCATTTCTTGGTGGACAGGGCTGCAGGTCAGTTAAAACCTGGGGATTAGACCTCCATTCCCCTTCAACCACCTGACCGGTAGAGACATCTACCCTGTCGACTGCTTGGACAGGCAGATATGTGGCACCATACTGCTGCCTAAGAAAATTATGTAGCACACAGCACGCATACACTACTTTATCGATTTTATCAACCCGCAGATTTATTGCGGTATGTAGTATCCGGAAACGGCTTGCTAAAATGCCAAACGCATTTTCTACCAGCATTCGGGCCCTAGATAGTCGATAATTGAAAATTGCCTGTCTGTACTGAATGTTTTTTGCGGGGAACGGTTTCAAGAGATGTGGCTGTAATGGAAATGCTTCGTCTGCAACGAACACAAAATTAAGATGATTTTTGGTGCTTGCATTGTCCGGTAAGTTCAGCTGGTTGGATCTGAGTTTATGAAAAAAGGTAGTGCGTTCAATGACACCACCATCGGACATGCGCCCATTTCGTCCGATGTCAACAAACAAAAACTCATAGTTTGCATTCACCAAGGCCATTAAAATAATACTAAAATAACCTTTGTAATTAAAATAAAAAGAGCCTGTATTGGCAGGTGGAGTGATTCGGATGTGCTTCCCATCCAGGGCACCTCCACAGTTAGGAAAATCCCATACATCTTCAAATTGGGCAGCAACGTCCAACCAGTCCTGTGGTGTTTCTGGAAACTGTGGACGAGAGAATAAAATTAGTACCCACATTCATCACTAAACATCTGATATTTACAACAACCATTGCTGTGACTAATGAAACACCCCTAACCCTGATTTTATAGGAAAATAAAATTATACTACTATCACACTTGCCTTGTAGTCCTGCTGATGTAATTTGATGCAGTAGTGACCAAAAAATAATTACATACGCATCTAGCTACACCAATGTGACTGTATGCACAACACCTGATCTATGGTTGTTTACAGCTGATGTATAACATTATTATAGACACAAGATCAGAAGCAGAGTCAGGACACAGTTCTTGTTATAACTATGTAAATGCATACAGTTAGCAGGTTACCAATTGCGGTAAAGCTGCTAACTGTATGCATTAATGTAGTTATAACAATCCAAAGGTATGTAATATTTGGTTGCCACAACATGAAATATACACACCTTCATATAATCATTCTTGAGGGCATCAATTATTGCCTGGCAAGTTTCAGGAATTATAAATCCCAGGGCTTGTGGAGAGATTCCGGTTGTAAACTTCAAATCTTGAAGACTCCGTCCAGTAGCCAAAAAGCGTAATGTTGCTGTTAAGCGCTGTCGTGGGGAGATGGACTTCCTCATCCACGTATCCTCCTTAGCTATAAGTGGGGTGACTGCATCCAGCACATATTGAAAGGCAGCTTCAGGCATCCTCAGGTAATTGGTCAGATCATTTGGAGAAGACACGCTAAGTTCACGCAAAAGGCTGTCATGGGAATTGACATCACGGTCTTGCAGCCACGTCTTTGACCATTGTCGCCTTCTGCGCCTTTGCCTCAGCAATCGCAAATTCCTTCTCACTTTAAGCAGAAGTAGTAATGCTAAACTCGCACGCTGTCTGCTTGTCATATAAGAAGGCATAGCTGCACTGATAATGCGCACAATATATGGAAAGCACATCCAGCCCAAATGCAGCAACATGTGTAATGATTTCAGCCCTTTTATAATATAGCTATGACATCACTTCCTCGAATCTACTGAACGAACGTTCAGTTGGCGAACGAACAATACGCAACTTCCTATAATCTACGGGGCCATTTTCAGTGACGTTCGTTCCGGTAAAAAAAAAAAAAGATCGTATACATTTGCATACTTGCCGCCCTTATCTGTACGTAATATCCCTTGATCGTTGGTAAACGAACGATCTTATCGTTTGTTGCGGTTTCTTGGCGTTTATAACGACCGTTTCACCAACCATATGCAAGTGATCGTTCGTCGTTTGTTACGAACGATCGTAGTCGCATGTGTATACGTGGCTTTCGAAGTGGCTGCAGATAGAGCCTCCTGATACATTTAAAGCGACAGCATGTGCAGGGGCCTTTGCATTATCAGTATTTGCAATCAATGAGTGACTTTCCCCGAGTTTAGTCATTACCTAAATGTGCATAATTACTGCTAGAAATGAAATTACGTTCATTTTTGTAACTAAAATAACTTTGTTTCTATAGAAAACTTGAAATTACTAAATTTCGGGTTAAACACGAATTTTGCTACGAAACGCGAAATTACGAAACTGAAATTTCGCTTACGGAATTCTGAATTATGGTTTGTATGGCGATTACGAAATTACAAATTTGTTTCGTAGCGGCAAATTTCATGTCCGTAATTAAGGAAACACAACATTTTGAAAATTTTGTCTCAACACTAGGTGGCTTGGCTGCAGATTGGGCACTCCTGCCGCGATGCGGTAAGTGTGCTAGGCCCCACTGCCTTGCATTATTTTTGCGTTACACTGCGGTAAAACAGGTTACTGCAATGCAAGTTTACAATGCAAGTGTAAAAGGGGCCTGATCAATATAAAGGCTCTCATCTTTATTCCTTTTTGATAGTACCAGTTGCCTGGCTGACACGATGGTCATCGGCTTCCCACTCCTCCCTAGTGAGAATGGACACTTCCCATTCCCATAGGTTTTCATTGACTCCATTGGCATCTGTAGTGTCTGGGGTGTCTGAAAGAATCTTGCAGGTCGGAATTGTGCATTCCGATTCCCAGAACGGATCAAACGGTTCCATTCAATATGGGTTTGACTGGAGTTCTGCTTTAATGTCTCTGTAGGAACTAAGTAAAATTGTAAACACAAATGAAATTTTAAAGCCCCTTCAATTTACATGATTGGTTGACGACTATTAATACAGCATAGGACTACAGAGAATAACTCCAGAAAGCTGCTAAGTTTTGAAGGGCTATTGGGAATGGCTGTAAAGGACTATTAAACCGCAGGAACAGACAATCTTGACTTGTGCCGGCTAAATGAATACGGTAAAAGGAACTGGAAAAAGATATTTATACATCTAGCACATTGCTATGGCAAAGAACTGCACTGAAGGACAGCACATCCCATCTTCAAGAGAAAAGAATTAATGCTACAAGTAATATCCTTCAGACAAAAACATAAGCACATTAAAGCCTATTAATGTATTCCTTGAAGAAAGTCTGCAGCTGAATACAAATCCTACATTCTTGCTGGCAGGCACCTTGTGAACCTACATTACAGAGAGATATTCCAGAAGGACATGTTTGGTAACATCATCCTTTGTTTGAATTGATACAGTGAGGCATAATACCGTTTTATCCTCCGATGTTCCCTTTTCATAGGATTGTAAACCTCACTTCATCATAAGATGATCTGATATGCATGCATGGGATTACAGCTTCAAGGAAGCTCCTGTGACTTTCCTGCTAACTGACAGCAAGGATTGTTCCGGGCTCCTAAGGGGAAAATACTATATGATGCTGGTTTGGTCATTTTAGTAATCTATAGCAAGTGTGAGTATGAGTGGGGA
This sequence comes from Hyperolius riggenbachi, assembly GCF_040937935.1. Lineage (NCBI taxonomy): Eukaryota > Metazoa > Chordata > Amphibia > Anura > Hyperoliidae > Hyperolius > Hyperolius riggenbachi. Next base: position 422,757,021 of record NC_090649.1, on the reverse strand, counting down.
TGTTGAAATTGGGAAGGAGATAAAGTGCTGAGTACTTGCCTTGCTGGGTACAGCTACAAGTGGATGCTTTACAAGCATGTCTGTTGTTCACCTGTAACTCACTTTTCAGAGGCGCTCTGCACCTGGTTATTGAAACCCTTCGGCCCTTTATTTGGCCTGAGGAAGTGGGCAGAGACCCACAAAACAAGTTGCTTGTGCTTATTAAAAATGTATTATATATATATGAATTTGTTCGTTATTGAGAAAAGCCACCTCCCCTTTTTCTCTTTTATTTGTTTTTAACTCAGTTTTAAAGAGGAGCTATCAGCCATACTATCTCAGAAAAAAGCACACATATATAAGTGCAGTGGGTTGCAAAAGTATTCGCCCCCCTTGAAGTTTTCCACATTTTGCCATATTACTGCCACAAACATGAATCAATTTTATTGGAATTCCACATGAAAGACCAACACAAAGTGGTACACATGAGAAGTGGAACGAAAATCATACATGATTCCAAACATTTTTTTTTTTACAAATAAATAACTGCAAAGTGGTGTGTGCATAATTATTCGGCCCCCTTTGATCTGAGTGCAGTCAGTTGCCTATAGACGTTGCCTGATGAGTGCTAATGACTAAATAGAGTGCACCTGTGTCTAATCTAATGTCAGTACAAATACAGCGGCTCTGTGAGGGCCTCAGAGGTTGTCTAAGAGAATTTTGGGAGCAACAACACCGTGAAGTCCAAAGAACACACCAGACAGGTCAGGGATCAAGTTATTGAGAAATTTAAAGCAGGCTTAGGCTACAAAAAGATTTCCAAAGCCTTGAACATCCCATGGAGCACTGTTCAAGCAATCATTCAGAAATGGAAGGAGTATGGCACAACTGTAAACCTACCAAGACAAGGCCATCCACCTAAACTCACAGGCCGAAAAAGGAGAACGCTGATCAGAAATGCAGTCAAGAGGCCCATTGTGACTCTGGACGAGCTGCAGAGATCTACAGCTCAGGTGGGAGACTCTGTCCATAGGACAACTATTAGTCATGCACTGTACAGAGTTGGCCTTTATGGAAGAGTGGCAAGAAGAAAGGCATTGTTAACAGAAAGCATAAGAAGTCCCGTTTGCAGTTTGCCACAAGCCATGTGGGGGACACAGCAACCATGTGGAAGAAGGTGCTCTGGTCAGATGAGACCAAAATGGAACTTTTTGGCCAAAATGCAAAACGCTATGTGTGGCGGAAAACTAACACTGCACATCACTCTGAACACACCATCCCCACTGTCAAATATGGTGGTGGCAGCATCATGCTCTGGGGGTGCTTCTCTTCAGCAGGGACAGGGAAGCTGGTCAGAGTTGATGGGAAGATGGATGGAGGCAAATCCAGGGCAAACTTGGAAGAAAACCTCTTGGAGACTGCAAAAGACTTGAGACTGGGGCAGATGTTCACCTTCCAGCAGGACAATGACCCTAAACATAAAGCCAGGGCAACAATGGAATGGTTTAAAACAAAACATATCTATGTGTTAGAATGGCCCAGTCAAAGTCCAGATCTAAATCCAATCGAGAATCTGTGGCAAGATCTGAAAACTGCTGTTCACAAACGCTGTCCATCTAATCTGACTGAGCTGAAGCTGTTTTGCAAAGAAGAATGGGCAAGGATTTCAGTCTCTAGATGTGCAAAGCTGGTAGAGACATACCCTAAAAGACTGGCAGCTGTAATTGCAGCAAAAGGTGGTTCTACAAAGGATTGACTCAGGGGGCTGAATAATTACGCACACCCCACTTTGCAGTTATTTATTTGTAAAAAAATGTTTGGAATGATGTATGATTTTCGATCCACTTCTCACATGTACACCACTTTGTATTGGTCTTTCACGTGGAATTCCAATAAAATTTGATGCATGTTTGTGGCAGTAATGTGACAAAATGTGGAAAACTTCAAGGGGGCCTAATACTTTTGCAACCCACTGTAGATACATTTTTGCTCTACTTACATAACATATGTATTGCACTGTCCATATTTTTATTTTAGTGAATTTTCTGTAGTAAAAAAAAAAGAGGAAATCCTTCTTAGGATTTTCCATTTTGACTCTGTATATCTTGAAGCCAATCCTGACATAATTTCCTCCCTTACTCTGTCTGTGTCTCATTGCCCGCCAGACACTCCCACCCAGCTCTGCATTAGAAAGTGCATTGTCTCAGCATGAGAAATATTAGCCAATCAGAGAGGAACAGAATTGTGGGAGGAGAAAACAGGGGGCAAAGAGGCTTCAGCCAATCAGGTTGCATTAGTTTTGTCTGAGGGGAAAGTAAAGGAGAAAAAAAGAAAACACAGCATTCCTTGCAACTTCCTTTGAGCGGATGTGCCAAATAAGAGCCAGGGAAACTGGGAAATGATCTTTTATGGAGAAGAAAAATGAGAGTGATTTTTTTTAACTTTTGGATTGCCTGGTTAGCATCCTTATTACTTGTTTGCCAGATAAAAATAAATAATTGATTTTTGATTTTATGCCTGACAGTTACACTTTAAACACTCCTAGGCATCTCTTATCTCTTAGTAGATGAAAAGTAATAAACTTAAAGCAAACTTACTTAAAGGATAGCCAAAAATTTTTTCTGAAAGTTGCAAAGGGACCTTTCAGAAAAGTATTTTGGCTATCCTTTAACCCATTCGCGTTCCGTCGTTTTCACGTGAGAAATGTTCACCTCCCATTCATTAGCCTATAACTTTTTCACTACTTATCACAATAAACTGATCTATATCTTGTTTTTTCCGCCACCAATTAGGCTTTCTTTGGGGGGTACATTTTGCTAAGAGCCACTTTACTGTAAATGCATTTTAACAGGAAGAATAAGAAAAAAATGGAAAAATTCATTATTTCTCAGTTTTCGGCCATTACAGTTTTAAAATAATACATGCCTCCATAATTAAAACTCACGTATTGTATTTGCCCATATGTCCCGGTTATTACACCGTTAAAATTACCGTACTTTTCGCCGTATAAGACGCACTTTTTCTCCCCAAAAAATGGGGAGAAAAAGTCCCTGCGTCTTATACGGCAAAGGCAGGGAATCCCCGACTTCCGAACGCCCGCCGATATGAACCGCGACCCGCCGTCGGGGATTCCCTGCCTGTGGTGCTGCTGTGGCCGTCTCCTTCCTCCCCGCTTCCCTCTACCCGCACCTCGGGTCCCCCCTGCGTGTCCTCGGGTCCCCCCTGGGTGAGAAACAGCAGCGCTTACCTTCTCCATCTTGCCCGCGGCGATTGAAGACATCTGGCTTCAGTGGGTGGCTTCCTCTAGTGCCGGCTTGTAATGAATCGTCATCGATGACGCGTCATTACAAGCCGGCACTGGAGGAAGCCGCCCACTGAAGCTGGATCTCTTCAATCGCCGCGGGCAAGATGGAGAAGGTAAGCGCTGCTATTTCTCACACAGGGAGGCCCGACCCGAGGACACGCAGGGGGGACCGAGGACACCAGAACGAGGGGAAGAGGCAACCCGGGGGTGGGGGGGGGCAGAGAGCGGACACATGGGGGGCAGAGAGCGGACACATGGGGGGCAGAGAGCGGACACATGGGGGGCAGAGAGCGGACACATGGGGGCAGAGAGCGGACACATGGGGGGCAGAGAGCGGACACATGGGGGGCAGAGAGCAGGGCCATGGGGGCACACAGCAGGACCATGGGGGCACACAGGAGGACCATGGGGGCACACAGGAGGACCATGGGGCACACAGCAGGTCACTGGGGGCAAACAGCAGGACCATGGGGGCACACAGGAGGACCATGGGGGCACACAGCAGGACCATGAGGGCACACAGCAGGACCATGGGGGCACACAGCAGGACCATGGGGGCACACAGCATGACCATGGGGGCACACAGGAGGACCATGGGGGCACACAGGAGGACCATGGGGGCACACAGCAGGACCATGGGGGCACACAGCAGGACCATGGGGGCACACAGGAGGACCATGGGGGCACACAGGAGGACCATGGGGCACACAGCAGGACCATGGGGGCACACAGCAAGACCATGGGGGCAGACAGCAGACACATGGCGCAGACAGCTGGGGGCAGACAGCAGGACCATGGGGGCAGACAGCTGGGGGCAGACAGCAGCACACTGGGGGCAGACAGCAGGACACATGAGGACACCATTTGGGGGAGGTCAGGAGGTCATGTACAAGGTGCTCCTGAAATATGGATGCACCAGGTTTAGTTTTTTGTTTTTTTTCTTGGTTTTTGGCCTCTAAACCTAGGTGCGTCTTATATTCCGGAGCGTCTTATACGGCGCGAAATACGGGTATGTCCCTATCACAATGTATGGCGACAATATTTTATTTGGAAATAAAGGTGCATTTTTTTCCATTTTGCATCTATCACTATTTACAAGTTTACAATAAAAAAAATATAGAAATATTTCATCTTTACATTGATATTTAAAAAGTTTAGACCCTTAGGTAAATATTTACATGTTTTTTTTTTTTTTTATTGTAATGGTTTTTTTTTTATGGTTTTTTATTTTTTATTCGGGTAGTTTTGGGAGAGTGGGAGGTAAACAATAGATTTATAATGTAAATGTGTGTTAATTTTTTTTTTTTTTACTTTCAGTTGTAGTATTACTTTTTGGCCACAAGATGGCGGCCATGAGTTTGTTTACATGACGTCACTCTAAGCGTAACACACGCTTAGAGTGACGCTTCGGGGAGGGAACAGCCAGAAAAAGCACAGCTTCCGAGAGAAGCTGTCGCTTTTTCAGCGGGGGAGAGCAATCAGTGATCGGGCACCATAGCCCGATTCACTGATTGCCTGGCTAACGAACCACGGGCCGGGAGCGCGCTTGCACGTGCGCGATCGGCCGTGGGAGCGCGCGGCAGCGCGCATGGTTCCTGGACGTAGTTTCTACGTCCAGGAACCAAAATAGGTTAAGTAAGTTTGCTTTAAGTTTATTACTTTTCATCTACTTTTTATTTCATAAATCATCTTATTACACTGTGCTCTACAATAAATAATAGGTGGGTATTGCCTTACATATGCACGGTTAAGCCTCCACACACACACACACACACACACACACACTTTTGGCCTAAAAACCCACCAAAATTTGCTGCCGTCTCCCTGCAGAATGGGTAATCAAGTGACCTGGTTGACACACCTGGTCTGCACGACTGTGCCACGGAGCATGCTTTAGCATGTATTATTATTATTTATTTATAAAGCACCAACATATAGCTACCTGCCCTCATTCAATCTTGCTTCCTCTAGTGTCCTATGATGCAGCTTCTGGACTAGCCAATAGAGCTCCAGACTGTCATGTGACCGCCGTGAGCCTGGAGCTCTAGCAGTGAGTTCAGAAGCTACTGGGAAGATGAGAGGAAGCAAGCCAGAGTGAGGAGAAGTAGCTCTGCATACAGGGCACCCACTTATGTGACCCATGGTATATTTCCATAGATGTGTGAAAGAAAAAAAGTCATCCTATCGACAATGATATTAGATAATTAGAATGTTAGATAGTGTAGATTACGGCTGTAAGCTTTGACTTTGCGGAGGAAGTGTGTTTATGTAGTGGTGAATGATTAAGATAGAACAGGCGTGGCCAAACTTTTGCGGCCTAGGACACATGCTGCGGACCACAGGCCACATACCTCTCCTTCTCCTACCCCCTCCCCCCTTCAGAGTCACAAGCAGGCGGTAACTAGGGGAGGCTTAAAACTCACCTGATGACATGACATCAGGTCGTGCCAGCGTATTGTACTCTGGCTCATTCCGACGTCATGTGCTGCTCTGTTGCCATGGAGACGTGACGCTAGATGGCAATCAGGTGAGTTTTAAGTCTCCCCTAGGTACCGCCCGCTTGCAACTCTGCATGGGAGGGGCGGAGGAGGAGAGGGATCCAGCCGCCTGTTGTTTCTCATGCTGAGACAATGCACTTTCTATAGTCGAGGGTCGGCAATGCATACACAATCAGGCAGAGGAGAGTAAGGGAGGAAATGACATAAGGATTGGCTTCAAAATAGCCACAGTTAAAATGCGAAATGCTAAGAAGGATTTTCTCTTTTTTTACTGTAGAAAAATGACTTAAATCAAAATGTGGATGGTGCAATACATATGTTATGTAAGTAGAGCTAGTATTTATCTACTTATATATGTGTTTTTTTTTTCTGAGATAGTATGGCTGACAGGTCCTCTTTAATAATTATATTAATCTGAACGCTTGTATAACACTTTTCCCCTGTCTGACTCAAAGCGCTCAAGAGCTGCAGCCACTGGAACATGCTTAAGAGGCCACCCTGCAGTTTTATGGAGTCTTGCCTTGAACTCCTTACTGAATAGGTGCTGACCCTAGCCAGGATTTGAACCCTGGTCTCCCACAGTCCAGTAACTTTCTAAAGTACAAACTTGAGAAAGGCCACCACTAGATTTGTCTGCTATGTTACCATTAATAAAAAGATATAATTTCTTAAATCCAGGTGGATACCCAGCCGCTTTCTTCTTATTGGTCTGGAAGTACAAGCAAATTCACAACACATCAATGGCTAGCATTAAAACTCCACTCTGTATTTCTAGTGAAAGCAGGACAGACAAAAATGGCACCTATTACATTTGAATACTGACACAAAGGTAAAAGGAACGTTCATTAACTTATCATACTCAGTCAGCTGCCCATATGTATTGTTTATTCAAAGGGTTCTGCTGCCATCTACTGGTCAAATTCAGAAATGACGTGACAGGTTTTTAATTCTAGTATTAATTCAAGTATTATTTTTTTTAATAGTCTGTTACTGCAATAGACTCTGCGACAGTGGTAGTTGTTTTGTCTGAACTATGTCACAGTGGGGCGTTGCATCATTGTGTTGCATTATAACAAGCACATAACGCAATACAAAGCAAGCAAACAAAAAAAAACCCAAAAACATTTAGAGTTGTATGTGATGTCACGCACACAAAAAAATGTGACCATTAAAAAACACATACTCTGCAAATGTTCAAGTACTTCATTACTAGCTCCTTTATTATTATTATTTGGTAATTATATAGTGCCAACATCTTCCGCAGCACTTTAAAGCAGGGACGGATGTAGACCAAGTTGCCCCAAGTTGCGCCTGGGGAAAGGTCAGGTTTTGGCGCCTAAACTGCCATTCCCCATCCAATTTTGCCGCCTTTTTAAGAATTCAACAAACTGCGCCTGGGGCAAGGGACCCGCTTGCCCCCCCCCCCCCCCCCCCCCCTAGATCCGTCCCTGCTTTAAAGAGTATATAATAACTAACCGTTCTTCAGGAGGAGCTCAAAATCTAATCTGAACCACAGTCATATGTCTAAATTGTGTAGTGTATTGTAGTCTAGCGCCAATTTTAGGGGGAAGTCAATTAAGTTATCTTCATGTTTTGGGATGTGGGAGGAAACCGGAGTGCCTGGAGGAGGCACATGGAGAACATACAAGGCAAGAGTGGCCTTTCCATGTCAGTTCACGGAGGGTGTCTCCGTGAACAGCCGGCGAGCCGGAGAGCTACCGATCGCGGCTCGTTGGCAAAATGTAAACACGCGGGGAAGAAATCCCCGCTGTTTAAATCATACGGCGCTGCTGCGCAGCAGCGCCGTAGGGCAGATCGGCGATCCTCGGCCTCTGATTGGCCGGGGATCGCCGTCATTTGATAGGCTGAAGCCTATCCTACAATGCGCAGGACGGATATCCGTCCTGCGCACTTCACAGCCAGACGGAGAGGGCGGAAGAGGTAGGGAGGGCGGAAAACGCTACGGAGGGGGGCTTTGAGGAGCCCCCACCGCTCGGCCACACAGAGCGGCGGCGATCAGACCCCCCCAGCAGGTCATCCCCCTAGTGGGGAAAAAAGGGGGGAAATCTGATCGCCCTGCTGTATTCACGATCTGTGCTGCGGGCTGCAGAGCCCACGCAGCACAGATCTCTAAAACACAGCCCGGTTCTTAAGTGGTTAGCAGGGAGAGGGCTTTGTAGGAGAGTGGGAGGCTTTACTGCACATCTCTTATAGAGCCCCCATGTCATGGACCATGTGGTACAGTTCAGGGTGTGGAATCCCATACAGTCTAGCTCAGCTATTCTGGCTATACCAGCATAGGGTTAACAGTGCCTGGGAGGGGAGACCCCACACAGTCCAATTTTAATTATTGAAGTCTAAAGGTGGCCACTAATGATCCAATCTTTGTCATCCAATCTTACCATTTCTATGTAATATAAGGTAACTGCCTGAAGTATCCATTCAGTATATTCACTCAGTTTACCCTTATACTACATAGATTTGGTAAGATTTGATGAAAAAGATTGGATCATTAGTGGCCACCATAAGAGTTAACCAGTTCGGCCTTTCTGGACGAGCTTTCTCGTCCAGAAAGGCACTGCAGCTTTCCCTGCGTGGTGCGTTCGATCGGGCGCACGCCCGCGCGCGCACCCACCGCCCGCCGCTAGCCCCTCGGAATATAATTCCCATTCACCGATCTAACTTCCCCGCAGAAATACCGACGCTTTCTATCCAGAGAGCGCGGTATTTCTGCCCCCAGGAAACATCTCCCCTGCATTTAAGTTCCTGGATGCGAGATCGTTCGCATCCAGGACTTTTTTCACTGTGGCCATCTTGTAACCAAATAGTAAACTGCACCAGCATACATTTTAAAATAAACAATTATACTATTTTACATTTAAAATAGGCAGTTTCCCTCCCACACCAAAAATTACCCACATACATTTTTTATTAAAAAAAAATAAATAAAAAAAATACAATAAAAAAAAAAAAACAACATAAATAGTTACCCAAGGGTCTAAACTTTTTAAATATACATGTCAAGAGAGTATGTTATTATATTATTTAAAATTATAAGCTTATAAATAGTGATGGACACAAATTGAAAAAATGCACCTTTATTTCTAAATGAAATATCGGCACCATAAATTGGGATAGGGACATCGTTTAAACGGGGTAATAACCGGGACAGATGGGCAAATAAAATACATGGGTTTTAATTACGGTAGAGTATATTAATTTCAAACTATAATGGCCAAAAACTGAGAAATAATGAATTTTTTTTCATTTCTTTCTTAATCTTCCTGTTAAAATGGATTTAGAAAAAAATAATTCTTAGCAAAATGTACTACCCAAAGAAAGCCTAATTAGTGGCGGAAAAAACAAGATATAGATCAATTCAATGTGATAAGTAGCAATAAAGTTATAGGCGAATGAATGGGAGGTGAACGTTGCTCGGATGCATGAGATTTTCGGCACTGCGGTGCTGAACCGGTTAAAGAACCTGCTATGCCAGGGTCCAGGGGCATTGCTAGGATACTAAGAGATCTGGGGCACTTTTGGGCACTCCAGCTGAAAGATGTTCATGCACGGTCATGCACCGGAATGTGGGTGTAGTCATGGGTGGAGCAACAGCGGTCTAAGCAGGCCTGCTCAGCAAAATGTTGTATGAAGCTCCCTTCTCCATTAATACAAAACAAAAATGCAACATATCGCATAAATAGCAGAGTCACTTAAACATTGCTAGGCAGAGTTACCTGGCTTCTGTGCTGACTGGTCTGGCTTTCCGCTGGGCAGGCTGGCCTGCTGGCAGCCCCGCCCCCTCCCCATAGCATTCCCTGACCTTCAAGTGTAAATCCTCCCATGCTCCCACTGGCCTCCCAATGGGGCACCTCAACTCCCAGCATGCCCCCATAGCAGAACCACAGCTCCCTGCATGCCTTCATAAAGGCATCACAGCACCCAATATGCCCACATAGAGGCACCATAACACCCAGAATATCCCCTATTACTGTGTGCTGTGGTGCCATGCTGGGTGCTATGGTGTCATGCTGGGTGCTATGGTGCCTCTATGGGGCATGCTGGGTGCTGCTGTTATACCATGCTGGGTGCTGAGGTGCCATGCTGGGTGCTGTGTAGTGCTACCCTGGGTGCTGTGGTGCCTCTGTGGAGCATGCTGGGTACTGTGTGGTGCCATGCTGGGTGCTCTGGTGGCTCTACTCTGCCTAGGGACATCTGGTGCACCCCATAATAGATCCAGGGCTTGTGCCACTGATCTTTGGGGCTAGCAACGCCCCTGCCAGGGTCTGTATCTCACTATATTCAATGGCTGTCATTGTCTGCATATTGACAGGCAACAATGAATGATCCTAAATTGTTCAAAACAAGTCACACACAAACACAATACTAAAAGCTAGGAAAGTATCCCTGAATAAGGCCTATCATAGAATATGTTATAGATTCTACAGCATTTAGAGTACACCAATGTATATGGTTACATTAAGGATTCTGGCAGCTTGATTTCTAATCATTGTATGACTACATATTTCGGTAGTCCTCTACTTACAAATGACTCAAGTTACAACATTTTCATACGTAAAAACGAATGCTGTCTTCATGTTATTACATATTTTTTTGGTTACAAGGTACAGTAATGTACAGTATAAACTGTTGTAAATAGTTGAAAAGCAATGCTTGGTGTGATTTGCCTTATTAGTAGTAGTTGAAAACAACATAAAAGTAGTTGAAAACAAATCAAAAGTACATTGAGACCAACAACAACAACAAAAAAAATGTTTATACAGTGTGTCCAAATCCAGAGTTGCCAGAAAGTACCCAGGTTACTTTAAGTATAACACAGGACTCGACTTACACACAAACTCAAACGACAAAGAATCCACTCTATCGCTGTCTAACCCTAACAACCCTCAAATATTTGCAGATATCCACACCACCTTTGCTTCTAAAACCCCCCTCCGCCGATAGTGGCGGCACCTAATTGCAAATGTTATCCTCCTCCTCCCCCCCCTCCCCCCGTGTGCCGCTATAGCCACAAACAACATGGTGGTCTTTGCATCGCCCATTTAACCGATCTGCTGCAGGATGCCGGCTTCAGGTTAAAAGTGTCTGATTAGTAATAAGCAGAAAATTCTCCTTCAGGCTAGGTGCACACTTAGCAGAAACGCAAGCGTTGCGGAAAACGCTGCATTTTTGCCGCTAATGGCAGTCTATGGGCCGCATGAAAAATACATATAAAAACGCATATGCGTTTTGTATGCGTGCATTTTTAAAAACACTGGTTTTGTTGCATAATATTCAAAAAACGCATCAAAAACGCACATAATGACAGTCAATGGGACCGCATATGCGTTTTTCATGTGTTTTTTTTAATTATTTTGTGATGTATTTCCTCTTCCTGTTGTCTTCTTAGTAATTTGCACAAATGGAAATATAAAAAG